>NC_037675.1:49938675-50628456 GCF_003255815.1 Theropithecus gelada | reverse complement strand
TTCCTTCCTTCCTTCCTTCCTTCCTTCCTTCCTTCCTTCCTTCCTTCCTTCCTTCCTTCCTTCCTTCCTTCCTTCTCCTTTCTTTGTCCTTGTATCTCCCCAACTAACTATGCCCATAGTTTTTAACATATCACAGAACAGGCACTAATGTCATTTTTGCTGCTGTATATAACCTTGAGAGAGGGAATTGTTTATCTTGTTCACCATTATATTCTCAGCATCCAGTGCCTGAACCACAGTAGGTACTCAATGAAGTTTCAGAATAAATACATAAATAAATCAACTTCATTAGTCAGTTGACCAATTTAGTGATCATCATCAATAGTATTTAAAAGACTCACTAAAGCTCTAGAAGCCCTGGAGAAACCCCAAAGCAGTGAATGCTGGATATATAAATGGCTAGTTCTATTTTGTAGTGAAGACAGATTTCTGTCTCAGTCAAACAACTAAATTAAGGTACTTGGATATGACTACTACTTGTACAGAACATTCCTAGAGAGAGCCAGAAGCAGCATCATATAGGAAATTATTGACATTGGAAAACTATTTTTACTCTGATTTCCTTTTAGAATACAGCATTGAATGTACCTATGCTGCCACTCTTCATTATGTCCCCTATCTTGGCAATGAGCTTGTAGTGCTGGTTTCCATGTTTCCTTGGGCATACAGACCTGGGTAAACCTGTGCCTGTTCTTAATGTAGGTGAAACTTATTGTCAGAATGAGCTGCCTTATACGAACCAAGTGGGGTTGTCTTCTAACAGCATCACTTTTGTGTCAAGTTAATACATTTCTGTTTATTTTCCTGAGATCAACTGGGTTTCTAACAAAAGTTAGTTGGGCTAATATTTCAAACTATTTTAAAACATATGGTGAACTCAGTGAGACTCTGCCATGAACCATCTCCAATGTGTATTTTAAAGGCCATTCAGCCTGTGTTTAGTTTATCAGAAGTTTTAATTTTATTTTATTTTTATTTTTATTTTTATTTGAGATAAGATCTCTGTCACTCAGGCTGGAGTGCAGTGGTGGGATCACAGCCACTATGCTTAACTAATTAAAAAGTTAGCACGTCTAGTAGGGATAAGGTATATACAAAGGATGAAATAAAGGTTTAAAAGGCACCAACAGAAAAAGAGAAGCTGAAAAAAATAAGACTGTATCCAAATCCAGGAATAAGGAAAAGGAAAGGAGAGAAGAGGACAAAAAAGGTGAAAACAGGCAGGGGAAATAGCATGATCTGAGGCATATTTACAGAAAATAAGGGCTTTGGCTAAAATGTAAAGTATGTAAGAGTCATGAGAAATAAATTTCCAAAGATTGCTTTGGGCCAGATCTTAAAGAGCCCAGATTTTGAAAAGTAAAGATCTCCAAAAAAATTTAATTAATTAATTAATTTGTTTAGTAGTAATGGGGTCTTCCTATGTTGCTCAGGTTGGTTTTGAACTCCCAGGTTCAAGTGATCCTCCTGCCTTGGCCTCCCAAAGTGCTGGGATTATAGATGTGAGCCACTGTACCTGGCCTAGTTCATCTGAGTTTTGAGAGGCTTTTTGTAATTAATTTTCTTCAGTCATCAAAGCTTTTTTATATACAGTAATAGTTACATATTTATTTATTTAAAAACAGTGTTGTTCAGAAGTAAAAAATACAAAACAAAGAGTAGTCTGGAGAGAATATCTTCTCAGGATCTCACAGGGTAAACAGCATGTCTCTCAAGTAAACTTGATTACAATTTATTACTTTGCATTGGGCCCATTGCTTTTATTTTATTTATTTCTCTTTCTCTAGCTTTATTATGGTAAAATTGACAAAAATTGTATATATTTACGGTATATGATGTGATGTTTAGATATCTGTATATACTGTGAAATAATTAAATTAAGAAGATTAACATATTAATCATCTCTTACCTTGTTGCGGGAAGTCAGGGACCCTGAACGGAGGCACCAGCTAAATTGTGAAGATTTCATGTACATTTATCACTTCCCTAATAATACTCTTATAATTTCTTATGCCTGTCTTACTTTAATCTCTTAATCCTGTTATTTTCGTAAGCTGAGGATGTACATCACCTCAGGACCACTATTGTGTTAAACTGTACAAATTGACTGTAAAACGTGTGTTTGAACAATATGAAATCAGTGCATCTTGAAAAAGAACAGAATAACAGCGATTTTCAGGGAACAAGGGAAGACAACCATAGGGTCTGACTGCCTGTGGGGTCAGGCAGAATAGAGCCATATTTTTCTTCTTGCAGAGAGCCTATAAACAGATGTGCAAGTAGGGAAGATATCGCTGAATTCTTTTCCCAGCAAGGAATATTAATAATTAATACCCTGGGGAAGGAATGTATTCCTGGGGGGAGGTCTATAAACGACTGCTCTGGGAGTGTCTGTCTTATGTGGTTGAGATAAGGGCTGAAATACACCCTGGTCTCCTGCAGTACCCTCAGGCTTATTAGGGTTGGGAAAAAACTCCACCCTGGTGAATTTGAGGTCAGACCAGTTCTCTGCTCTCAAACCCTGTTTTCTGTTGTTTAAGATGTTTATCAAGACAATACATGCACAGCTGAACATAGACCCTTATCAGGAGTTTTTGATTTTGTCCTTTGCCTTATGATCTTTGCTTTGCCCTTTGCATTGTGATCTTTGTTCTCCTTTTTGCACCTTGAAGCATGTGATCTTTGTGACCTACTCCCTGTTTGTACACCCCTTCCCTTTTTGAAATCCTTAATAAAAACTTGCTGGTTTTGTGGCTCACGTGGGCATCATGGTCCTACTGATATGTGATGTCACCCCCAGGTGCCCAGCTGTAAAATTCCTCTCTTTGTACTCTTTCTCTTTATTTCTCAGCCAGCAAACACTTAGGGAAAATAGAAAGAACCTACACTGAAATATTGGGGGCTGGGTTCCCCCGATATTACCTCACATACTTAACTGTTTTGTGGTGAGAATATTTTAAGATCTACTCTCAGAAATTTTCAGGTACACAGTACATTGTTATTAACTATGATCACCGTGCTGTATGGTAGATCTGCAGAAATTATTTCTTTTGTCTAACTGAAACTTTGTACTCTTTGGCCAACATTTCCCCATTTTCTCCTGCTCCTTCCCCATTGTTTTTTATTAACATAGATACGATGTGGTTAGGACCATACAAGGTTAAACTCCTCAAGATTGAATTCTTTAGCCATGGTCTATAGAATGATGTCCAAATTCCTTAGTTTTCAAAAATCTGGGCTTTTAAAGATCTGGCCCAAACCTATTTTTGGAAATTTATTTCTCATGTCTCTTACATAATTTACATTTAGCCAAAGCCCTTATTTTCTGTAAATATGCCTCAGATCATGCTATTTCCCCTGCCTGTTTTCATCCTTTTTTTGTCCTCTTCTCTCCTCTCCTTTTCTTTATTCCTGGATTTGGAGACAGTCTTACTTTTTCCAGCTTTTCTTTTTCTGTCGGTGCCTTTTAAACTTTTATTTCATTCTTTGCATATACCTTATCTCTACTAGACTGTTCTGAGCCTCTTCAGGGCAGGGTGCATGTCTGGTTCTTACCTACGTATCCCAGAATCCAGCATAGCTTCCTGTACTAGTAGGTTCTCAATTGATGTTTGTAAATAGATTACGCTTTTAAATAATTGGAATTATGTTATGTGGAAGAAGCATTCAGGGAGCTGGCTGAGTCTGAGGAACCTGACTGGAAACAATAGTACAAATTCATATAGTCACAATATCCAAATCCTGAACTACAATCAGCTTTGAGAAATAGTGAGATTGTTTCATCATGGACCAATTCACCTTTTGCATGAGATTTTTTATTTTATTTTATTTTTATTTTTTTGAGACAGAGTTTTGCTCTGTTCCTCAGGTTGGAGTGCAGTGGTGTGACCTCGGCTCACTGCAGTCTTCACCACCTGGGTTCAAGCAATTCTCATACCTCAGCCTCCCAAGCAGCTGGGACTATAGGTGTGCCACCACACCTGGCTAATTTTTGTATTTTTAATAGAGATGGGGTTTTATCATGTTGGCCAGGCTGGTCTTAAACTCCTGGCCTCAAGTGATCCACTTGCCTCAGCCTCCCATAGTTCTGGGATTACAGGTGTGAGCCACTGCACCCAGCCTGCATGAGATATTTTATATAGAATCTGGTGTCAGAAAGACCTGACTTAGCCTTCCAGCTTTGTGAAAATTACTGAAATCTCAGTCATCTAATGTGCAAAATGGGAAAATAGTAGTTTCTGCCTAATGGAGAGTTGTGAGGACTCAATGAATATGTAACAACATTCATGTTAAATTCTCAGTAAGTGCTAATTAGTCAAAACTTGGAATAATGTTTCAGTTTGACCTGTCTTTGGGGCCTCCACATTAGAGTCTGAGCTTTGACTAGGAACTTCCTGGATGAAACCTAGAGCTTTGTGTGTTACTTTTACTTTGCCTCAGATTGCTATCAATCTGATGACCAGTTCTGCTCTTTACTTTGACATTACCTTCATCCCTTCTTGAGGATCAACACCGTAAGAAATACCATGGTCGTCTTCAACAAACATGCTATCTCTCTAGCCTAGGACCTCTGTCTGATGGGAAAATGGGACTCTGACCTTGAGCCACTCCACCACGCTTGTCCTCCGAACCCTGCTCAGAAGAACTTTGGGGACGCAGGGAGCTCTTCTTGACAAAGGACCACACCCTACCTCTCTAGGGGGTGCTGTACCATGCAGATGGTGTTCACTTTCAAGAGGCAGTGTTACACTTTCACAAGAAGCAACTGCAAGGTCTGATGTGTGATTCATATGGGCAAATATGTCTTATTTTATATGTTATTTCCTATTTTGTAATGGTATTTGTTATGCTTAGTAAATGCACTTTATTATAGTTTACATATAATTTAGATAAGTAATATAATTTAAAAATTATTATTTACCCTTATATTTGTGTGAGATAGGTAAGTATTCCACTCATTTTGAAAAGAGGAAACAGATTTATTGTAGTGAGGTAACTTCTTGTATGAGAAAAACTTCTTATGAAAGGATTACCACTGTGAGTCTTCTCAGTTGAAGGACCATACAGTTACACAAATCCCCAAGCTAACTTTCATTTTGATAAACTAGGAACATGGACGAGAAGCTGTTCCTACTGCAGTATGGAAACAAGAAACAATTCTAACTTTAAGTGACATTCACCTCTTACATACTTAATATTTTCATAACAATTTTTCCAAATTCTACAGAAATGTGAATGCTCTGGATGAATCATGCTGTACTCAAGGGAATTACGTTATCCTTAGTTCTGTGTGCTATTGAACTCAAGCATTTGATTTATTTCCTGTCATCTGCTTTGCAGACTGCATATTGGAGGATATTAGGGGTGAGTGAATTTTCGTAACACCCTAGAATTGGAAAGAACATTAGGGATCATCCCCAGTATAAGACCCCACTATATTATTTCTGAAAGATGGACCTGAATATGCATTTTGCATATATTCAGTGATGAACTAACTCATCACTTTGGCCTATTCAGTTTTCAAACAGTTTGAATTGTTAGAAGTTTCTTTTACTTCTTTTCTTTCTATCCCCTTTTCTTGTTTTCTTTCTTCTTTGTTGTAAATGAAAAATCTGATTTATTTATACTTTCACCCACTGGTCCTCCAAAGCTATTCAGAATGATCCAGATCTTTCTTCTACACATTAGCTCTTTTTGTTATTGATACTAACTCTTATACTAGCTTCAGCATGTCTGGTGTCAGGGATAAACATCCCAATTTCATCACCCATTCGTCAACAACAGGTTTTTGGCCCTTCATGCTCCTGGGAACACTTCTCTGAGTTTATCAAAGTAACTCTCAATACTTGGAATCCAGTCTGGAAAAAAGGGTCTGGATGTGGTCTGATCAGTGGTCTGGACAATGACCTATGCCTTCCAAGTCCCTCTGAACAGTATACGTCTATTAACTCTTTTTTTTTGATACGGAGTCTCGCTCTGTTGCTCAGGCTGGAGTGCAGTGGCGTGATCTTGGCTCACTGCAAGCTCTGCCTCCCAGGTTCACGCCGTTCTCCTGCCTCAGCCTCCTGAGTAGCTGGGACTACAGGCACCAGCCACTACACCCGGCTAATTTTTGTATTTTTAGTAGAGACGGGGTTTCACCGTGTTAGCCACGATGGTCTCAATCTCCCGACCTTGCAATCTGCCCGCCACGGCCTCCCAAGGTGCTGGGGTTACAGGCATGAGTCACCACACTCGGCCGTCTATTAACTCTTAATAGAATTAAACAGTACTACCAAAGTTACATTTGCATCATTTGTATCATATTATTGATTCATATTGTGATGGCAAATAAAATCCAGAGGTCTTCTTCTTTAAAAAAGAACCTGTTTCTCATAACAGAAATAGAATATTATTATTGTAGAAACTCTATAAAAGATAGATAAAAAAGTAGAAAAAATCACTTAGGTAAATCCTTCATACTTTAAAAATGTATATACCTATATATACATATATTTGTTTGTATGTTTTATGAAAGTGAACAATACCAGACATGCTACTTTGCAATTGATTTTTTAACATTTTTATATCGTAAAATATTTTTCCATGCCAGTAGTTATGAAATACCTTTATTATACTTAATCTCTTTATAGTATTCTGTTGTGTGGATGCACCATAGTTTAACTATTTCTCTATTGACGGTTATTTAAACTGTTAAACATTTCTTTTTCTATAATAAATGCTGTGATGAATATGCTTGTATATACACATTTGCATACTTATTTAACAAATTCCTGGCAGGAACTTATGTCAGAATATGCACAGCTCCAGATTGGATAAATCAGAATATGCACAGCTCCAGAAAGTGTGGACTAATTTACACTTCCTCTAACAGCACATGAGATCATCTGTATCAAGGGTCTTTTCAACACAAACAGCTTTTAAGCCAGACCTCTTCCATCTGCAGTTGTCTTCTTGATGTTTTACACTTGGGTCTAGAATGATCAATTTATTTATGTAATATTGCATACTTTTTGTTGGAGCTTGTCTTTCCAACCTATCCATGTCTTTATTCTCAGGTATTTCATCCTATTTTTGGTCATGTACAAATTTACCATGCATGCCATTTCTGTCTTTAAAAATGTCTCTAGGACAATGGCAAGAACTTAGTGACTATCTCAGTGTAGTTCTCCATAAACATAGCCAACTCAAGGATTTGAGTGTAGATGTTTATTTGGAAGATGATCCCAGAAAGCAGGAGTGCGGAGGTGGGGAGAGAAAGGCAGGGAAGGAGAAAAAGCCATTTGAGACTGTTATAGGCATTGGAGCTCAATTCTAGAGAGACCTCCTGAGAGGTGCACTGAATGCCTCCCAGATTGTCTAGAAGGATGGATGTGTGTTGCATATATCCACTGGTATCCATCTCTAGTTGGTTATGTGTTTTCCCTGGGGCACTGACATCTCTGTCCTTTCAGGGTGTGCTTGTGAATAGGGCCAGTGGACTCTCTCTGCTTCAGAGAAGTCCCTGAGAAAGAAAAGGAATGACTTATAGTGCCCCCCCCCAGCTTGGGGTAGAATGCTGTCACAGCACAAATGAGCTTGCCCAGGATATCTCCTGTAGCTGTGGCCAAGATCAGAGGTGGGCTGGAGGATGCTACTATTGTGGTGCACTACAAAAGTCCTCTATCTAGGTCGACATTAGTCCAATAGTTAAAAATTTAATTGGTGTGTATTTCTCCATCTTTTCTATGAGGATTTTATAAAAGATTTTGACAAGTTCATTGTGGAAATCAGACCAACAGCTGATAATCTCTGCCGCAACATCAGTTTAGTAGCCATTAAAAATAGGGAAAGATGAGGTTTAAATGACTTATTCTCAGTGAACTCAGGCAGGTTCCTAAGCATAGTGTCTTTTCTTTTTTATAACGAACTGTTTATTTAATGTGTTTTATAATTTTGCCAGAGATTGGTGTTCATGGTCCAAAAATTTGCAACAATGTTTGCCCACCTCTTCTGTTCCTTGAAGCCTTTACTGTGAACTTTCCAAGATTTCTGATGGTGGTTTGTGATCGTAACTCTGAAAATGTGTTCAGTAGCCTGGGACCTAATTTGTCTGAACCTGAACTTTGAGATATTTTGGTTTAACCAGCTTCTTTCTCATTGTGGGTACTTGTTTGTCTCTTTGCTTCTGAAGTCTCTGATCCTCACAGTGGGCCCACCTGACTTTTCCTTACAGGGAAGGTAATATTATGCTGACTGTAGCACCATGTCCTGCGGCATTTAAGGAGATTTGGAGATGCAACATGAAGTCAGATTTGATGATAGACTTGCTCTGACTGGGTACCTGACGGTCTCATTTCTTGTCTCTAGTCTCATTTCCTTGCACTTGATTTCCTGCTCTAATAACTGGTCTAGGCCGGGTGCGGTGGCTCATGCCTATAATCCCAGCACTTCGGGAAGCCAAGGCAGGTGGATCATCTGAGGTCAGGAGTTTGAGACCAGGTTGGCCAACAGGGTGAAACCCTGTCTCTATTAAAAATACAAAAAAATTAGCTGGGTGTGGTGGCAGTTCACATCAAGAAGATAAGTTCATCTGCAGAAACCCAGAAGGCTAGAACATGATATTGAAGACAGGTTAATCCCAGCTACTCAGGAGGTGAAGTAGGAGAATTACTTGAACCCAGGAGGCAGAGGTTGCAGTGAGTTGAAATCGTGCTCCAGCCTGGGGGACAAGAGCGAAACTCCGTCTCAAAAAACAAAACAAAACAAAAAAACAAGCAAACAAAAAACTGGTCTAGCACCTTTACCCATCAGTTATTTGAGCTCTATTTTCTTTTCATAATTTTCTCCAAGTGTTGGAGCCCTGCTTCTCAAACTCAACTCCAGTAGTGTAGGGGCCTGGATATCTGCTGTCAGATCACCCTGAGGCTGGACTGCCCACTTGATTTACTCTCCCTATATCCTTACTTTATATATTTAATATAGCTGGGTGTCACCTGCTTGTCTTCATGATGTTAAGATATGGTAAAGGGAATGAGGAAGCATTCATTTTCATGACAGAAATGTTGGATGCATCAGGATAAGAGAGGAAGATATCATTGGCGAGTTTCACCGTTTGAACTTGTGTTTGAGTTGATGTTACTGAAAGGTTGCATGTTGGTTAACCATTAAAAAATTGACCAGCACGAGGCTCCTGATTGATTCTGATGATAGCCAGGGTAGCTGGGAGCCATGTGTATGACAGGAACTTGGAAACTTGGAAGTGATGGCAGCATGCTTGACAGGTACATTGTTGCTGGAGAGTATGTGTGTGAGTGTGTGTGTGTGTGTGCCTGTGTGCACACATGCATGCTCATGGAAATAGCCACATACCCAACTGAGCATATGCAACTGAGAGACGGTTATGTACCAGGATTTATGGGAGGATAGGAAGAAAAGGTTGGTAATGCCATGTGAGGAGCATGGATAAAAACCACTTTGAGGGGATTCTTTTAGGTGTAGGTAAGGTGTGGGATATAGTTTGTGCAGTTGGGTTCCTTGACCTTATATTTATCCCTATAAATGTAGACTATAGGGAAAAAGAGCCTTTCTGAAATGCCAACATCTCTGCTCAGTTCCTTATATTGTTTCCATGGCAGTGGAAGCCACACCCTCTGGAGACCTGCCACTCCTCATTGGGTCTCCTGGGTGCCATTCACTAGCCTGCCTAGCTGGACTTCCTTCTGCAACCTGGTAACCTGTCTTCAATATTATGTCCTGGCTTCCTGGGTTTCTGCAGATGATCTTATCATTTTGATGTGAAGTTTTACTCCCATGTCCTTTAAAAATTAGATTTATGCTTTTTGGAATAAGAATTATCTTTCTGTTGCCATTCCAGAAATTAATATGATGTCTGTATCATAGATTTTTCTGGGATATCCTTAATAACTTGAGAAAGGAATCATTAAGTATAATCTATTTTAAAACCTTTGTAAATATTTTGTATCAATTGATTAAAAATTTAGGATAAATTCTTTGTTAGGCTTTTCATTTTGTCAGGCTAGGTAAAGCACACATTGGATCCTGCCATTCTTTAGTTTGACACCTCTCAGTTGCATCCCCTCAACCTCAGAATATAGTGCACACTGCTCATTGCTCTCTTCAGTCCTTTGTTCCACCAAGCCCTGCCTTGTTCTTTATGCTCAGTCCCTCCACACTCCCTTTACCTCACACATGCACTTGTCATTCCTCCTTCTGTACCTCTGCTGCTTTCTTCTGTCTGGATGTTCTGCTCCCCTTTCTTCATCTGCTGACTACTACTTAACCTTCAAGATTGGGTTTAGGCATCATCTCCTCCAGAAGGGCTTCCCTGATTTTCCCCTTACTCCATGCCAAATGGGCCAAATGGACCAGGGCATCTAGTGAGACTGAATGGAGCGCACATTTCTTTGGGTTGGCTTGGCTGCGTTGTCTTCCTCTTTCCTCTATGATAAAGAAATAATGGTAAGAAAAGCCCCAAGTAAGTAAAGGAAATAGTAAGTAGAGGAGCAGCATCCCACAGTTTAGCTAGCTCCATCCATAGGTACTGTCTGGGAAAGAATTTCAGAGGGGTTTGAGCAGCACACAACACAAATGCAGTCATAAGGGAAAGAATATTGATTTTGTGTATAAAAAGGGTAAAACAATCCTTCCAGGCTCAGCTGTGGTCAGTATAGACAATCAACTGAATACATGTGTGTCCCCATTGCCTCACATGCCCTGCTTGATGCTACTGTGGCCTTGTGGGTAATCTGGAGGGGGAGTGTAGAGGGTGAGCAAGGCCACTGAGGCTGGCTGTGATGTGTGACGACTGGGGAATCCTGGAGGGCCAGCTCAGAATAGAATGGGAAACTACCTCATCTTGGTTTCCGATATCCCTTTGTAAATATGTCCCTATCACTCCCCACTACAGTCACTCTTTGTTGCAAATCCTTGCTTGGACTCTGCCATGGTACTGGATCTCTTCTCTCCCCCATGCCAATTTCCTCTCCTGCTATCTTTAGATTCTGGGCACTTCACACTCTCTCATTCTTTTGAGGTTGCCAGTGAAAAGCACAAAATTCCTTAATCTGTATGCCAGAGTGGAGTCCTATTTTTGCATAATCAGAAAAGATTATTAATTTTTTTTTCACACAAAGGAGTTGATTTTACTGTTAACTTATGCAGGTACTTCAGAAACAATGGTACTAACTTAATTCTAAGAGCAAATTCTCTTTCCTTGGCCTACTAGAGTGTTTCTAGGGGTGGCAGTTAGGTGTAGGGAAAACCTCAAGAGGACTCTGTGGTATTGAAAGAACCTTGGTCTCTAAGTCAGAAGACATTGGTTTAAATGTTCATTCAATGGTTTGTAGCTGTGTGATTGTGCCCTTAATGGCTATATGCTTTAGTTTTCTTATTCTGGTTATAAAATGGGGACCATAATAACTGTTACTATCATGAATAAAGAAGATAATGCATATTAAGGTGACTGCTAGGGCAGGGACTGGCTCAGAGTAGGTGCTCAAAACTAGTTTTTTTTTTTTTTAAAGATACTTCTAATTTCTGTGGTATTAGTCATTATTGTGGTAATGGTCTTATTTATCTTTTGTGATCCTTTGGGTTTTATAGTCTCATACTCCAGCCAACACCTAGCATTTTCCAGATTTCTAAATTTTGGCAGTATAATTGTAAAATTACATTTCATTGTTGTTTCAATTTTCATTTCACTGATTACTTACGGATTTGAGCGTCTATTCATAAGCATGGTAGTCCTCTGAGGTTTCCTTCACTGTAAATTGCATTTTGTCATCCTTTACCTATTTTTCCTTTGAGATTGCTGTCTTTTTATTTTGGATTTAGGAATTTCTTAGACATTCTAGATATTACTCTAAAATGGGTAAAGTGCATACTGGTGTTTTCTAATTAAGCTCCTCTCTACCCTGAATACAAGAAATCCCCATACTGAGGCAGGAATATCATCGTCTCTATGCAGCCTGAAGAAGTTACAGAAGATGGATCTTCATCTTTCTACAGCCCTTAGGATTAAGGGTTCTCTTATAAAAGGGAGAGGAGAAATGTCAGAGGCATTTGAACCAGAGTGCCTCCATCTTAAATAGGGGCTGGGTAAAATAAGGCTGAGACCTACTGGGCTGCATTACCAGGAACTTGGACGTTCTAAGTCACAGGATGAGATGGGAGGTCGGCACGAGATACAGGTCATGAAGACCTTGCTGATAAAACAGTTTGCAGTAAAGAACCCGGCTAAAACTCTCCCAAACCAAGATGACAATGAGAGTGACCTTTGGTGGTCCTGACTGCTACACTCCCACCAGCGCCATGACAGTCTACAAATGCGAAGGCAACATCAGGAAGTTACCCTATATGGTCTAAAAAGGGGGAGAAACCCTTAGCTCTGGGAATTGCCCACCCCTTTCCTGGAAAACTTATGAATAATCCACCCCTTATTTGGCATATAATCAAGAAATAACCATAAAAATGGGCAACTGGCAGCCCTCAGGGCCGCTTCGCCTGTGGAGTAGCCATTCTTTTACTCCTTCGCTTTCTTAATAAACTTGCTTTCACTTTAAAAAAATAAATAAAATGGGTAAAGCATTATAAATATCTTCTCCTACTCTGTCAGTGCTTTGTTAATTTTGTTCATAATATCCTTTGTGGAACTGAAAAGCTCAGTTTTTATGAAACCTCGTTAGTCAATGTTTTGCCTTTTTGTTTGCGCGTTTGCATTTTGTTTGAGAAGTAGTTCTCATCCTTAGGTCACACAGACATTCTACAGTTTCTTCTACTAGCTTTGCAGCTTTGACTTTTGCATTTAGGTAATGGGTCTTATTAGAGTCCACGTCAGGCTTTGCATGTGGTACTGGGACAGGGCTCCAGTTTTACTGTCTTCCTTATCATCTTCTTTGTATTTCTGGAATGTAACTGGCACACAGTAGTGTTCAGTAGGCAATTGAATGAAAGAGTTGAGATTTCCTCAGAGTTAGGGAAAGTAAACGTGTGTGTATGTAAATCCTGTGACGGATATTTCCATTTGACTGAGGGGAAGCATGGTTAGAACTGGAGGGCAGAATCCCTCCTCTGCTCCCCAGTGCAAACATTGATTTAGGGGCCATGTGTGAGGGGTTGGTATTGGGAGGATAGATTAAAGAAAATGCTTATCTGTTGATTGAAAATTACTCAAATATTCCCTTTTCTATTCAGTTTTATGTGAATCAAGATGTAATAAAGTCAAGGGCAATATTAAAAATATCTAACAGCTGGCACTGAATAGGCACTCACTAATCAGGATGAATGCTTTAAGTGTGTAATACTGGTGTGATTCGCTGAATATTAATTGTGGAAACTATGTAGTTGCTAGATATTATTAAATGATATATATATAAATGCTTTATGAACTAAAGACTTATACAAATACTAGGCACTACTGCTATTAGCTCTATTTGGCCACATAGAAATACAATTTAAAAATCCCCTCTTTTTTCTATATAATATTGATCTGGTTGCCATAATACAATCTATGAACCAGTAGATGAAATAAGTCAATTAATTACAAAAATTTCCTTTGACTTTCTTGAAAAATGCTCTGCCTTTCAGTGCAACCTGAAATCAGAGGGTTAAGCTGCTTCAAAGAATGTTACCTGTTATTTGACCTACGACCCTATTTTTATTTTAGAAAAGTTTGAGGGTAATTTTATAGTTCTTCAGTTGTAGAAAAACATTCCAGTAGGTGGAGCTCTTTCGCAATGTTTGTTCAGTTTTTACCATGGTAGGGACTCATTTCTTGTTCACCTTTCTTTTCTACAATGGCTTAGTCATAACAACACAGATACTTACAGCAGCATCTGGAATTAGCATCAAATATAGGCTATATATTTCTGTAAAACGAGTTTTTTCCCCAAGTTATTTAATGGAGCAGCCATGGTTAATTTCCTTTTGAGACCTGATCAAACACCATAGGATTTTTTTTCCCCTCCCTTTGATTATCTGCATCAAAGATCCAAAAATACCTACCTTTTACTATGAAGCTATGTCTAGGTCCAAGATCAAATAGTGCATGTTTTTGTTCTCAATTCTAGTCATGCATACTAATGACTTAGCTCTTGTATGGTCTGTGTTGCTATACACCTCCTACATATTAACAATTTTATGTGTGGGGCTTAGAAGCTGCAAGTGTATGTGATAATAAATATGATCATAGCCAGAGGGTTCATTCTGGTCTGGGTAATTCATTTGGTACCATCTCTACAGGCCTGTCTACCAATCTGGAATTATACATAGGTAACATAATTAAAAGGAAGATGTGTCTAGAGATGGTCACTTTAGAGGCAATATACAGAACTGTAAAATCAACTTCTGTGAAATAATGAGCAATTCCAGAACTTAACAGGACTTAAGTTTTTGCAAAAGCTAGTAATGTATTTTGGAAATATCATCTGATCTCTGGTTTACCTTGGAGTATATATATATTTTTAAACTAATTTATTAGTAAACATTAAAAAAACTTCAAATCCTACAAACGGAAATCTATAGGAAAGTTATTACATTGTTCCTTCAGTGAAACTTCAGTTTTGTACAGAAATAAAAAATAATTATAGCTGAAGTGTCCAGCAGCTGTGCTCACAAGTGTGAGAGCAGAAAAAAATACATTCCTTTCTCACTTGTTCTGTTTTATTTCTTCCCTTGGCTGCTGTTTGGCTTATGGGCAATACAGAAAGCACATCTAAAGAATGGAGTATTTTTCTATGATTAGCCTTGAGGCATGGCAAGTGGACAGTAGTAATGCAATATGAGGGTGCGGTAGACCAGACGTGTTAGACTGTCTGCTAATGCCAAAGAGATGTCTAAAGAAATGAGAGATGGTGAGGGGTAGCTGTTGTTATAGTTTACTGAAATTTCTCAGTATTAGGCAGGAAGACTGGAGACTGCCCAGATAATTGTGTGGCTGCTGTCCTTTCATCATGCTTCAAGTCTAATAGTAGGAAATGCCAGTAAACTTAATTCAATAGATACTAAGGATGCAATAAACAATGTTAGGAGCAGGGCAAAGGAATTTGAATAAATATGAATTTTGTTTTCATAGAGGAGACATACAATTGGATCATTATAATTGAAAAATATTGTAATAAGTGTTATAATAAAGATGTATATGAAGAAACCTTTGGTTCTCTATTAATAAGCATCTTTAATAAGCATCTACTATTGTCCAGTCAATATGATAGGGACTTTTGTCCAATATTTTAAAAATAAATTAATTTAATCACCACAACTTACTATTACCCATTGTTTACAGATGAGGTTTGGAGCAGTTAGGAAAGTAATGGTCCATTTATCATGTCTTGTTATGTATAATGTTCTTTTCCAGTGTCACATTCTGGGCCCTAGGGAGTCAGGAGCTTGAGTTAATATACTCAAGATATGGTAGAACCTACCCAAAGTTTTGGGGTCTCTAATCTCAGTGGAATTATTTAATGTAAAATTGTCTTTTTCCTTTAGTGAATTTATCAGAAGACCCTCAATAAACATATCAGAAGATCTTTTCCTTTTGGATGTTACAAGAATGTCATTGTATTGCTGTGGCAGGGAGAGATGAAAAAATCCATCAGGAATAAATGTCCTCTCCTTTTCTGCTTAGCCTGAAACTACTGCTTCTAGGGACAATCCAGCCTGTGGGAGCTCCCAGCTGAGGGGACTGCCTGCTGATTTATTGGCACTTGTTCTCAGCGACAGCAGCTCAGAGGCGAGAGGGGGTGGCACTCTGTGATCACAGCTCCTTTTGGAAACCTCTGTGGACTCTAACAACAACAACTCCTCATTGTTTCCCATCTCCTTCAATGGTATATTGGTGTCTTGGTGAGTAGCCTTCATATTTCAGCACCACAGTGGAGGACAGCTCACAGCGCTTTCCTTGTTGAGTTCTTCAAGGGCGGGTGTAATAAGGAAAATGGGTTCACCAGGAAAGTGACCCTGGAAACTGATCTACTCTGAGGTTTCCTTCTAGCTGTTTTGAATTTCTGAGGCAGGATGTAGTTCTTCAGACTTACTTTGCTCAGACTTAGCTCATGTGCTCCTTTTGGGTTATTATAAAGTGCCTATATTTTCCTCTAGGCAATGTCTGAACTAAAATTCCTCTTCATATGCCTCCTCCACACATCGTGAAATCTGGGAGCAGCTTTGGAAATCTCATATTTTTTCAAACTGGGTGCATAGAACTTAGGTTCCTTACGGTCCCGGGTTGGGTAAATATAAGTGGTCACTTTTTGTTTCTTGGTGTGTGACTTTTAAGGTGTTTGCTCTCACTGATTTGCAGAACAAGAATAGAAACTGGCTTTCTTCTGGCACAGCTCTGGTTTGTCCTTCTGTCTCTTCTCTCTACCCAACCCCCATCAGCTTAGAGATTAGAAAGAGATGGCATTTTCTTAGGGATTAATCTGAAGCATCCTTGTTAATCCTCCCTCCCCTTCCTTCTTGTGGAAGACCTCCCTTTTTATCTGAATTTCTAGCTGGGGAAATTAATTTTCATGTTATTTTCTTACATAGTATTTGCTAGAGACAACTTAGTAAACATCATGTGACTAGTTCATGAATTTAACCCTTTTTATGCCAAGAATGATTTAACTCTATAACCATCACAGGTTACGCAAAATCCACAAAGTGACAATTGGCAGTTCCACACAGTGTTAGCTGTAGATCTTTATATAATTACACATTGTAAATCTCAAATGAATGAGGAGCTGTGTGTTGTGTTGCAAAAGAATAGAATTTTCCCTTAGGCAATTCTATTCAACTTCTATAGACCATTAAAGCTGGAGACTCTTGATGGGGTGGAGGGGGCATCCTTGCAAACACAGTCTCTCAGAGAGCATCATGAGCTCCAGGCTCTGTGGGCTTCAGCACCTGCTTTCCAAACTTTGGTTTTCAATTAATATCCAAATAAAAGAGGCATGTGCATCTGTCTAAGGCAGAAAATAGATCGTGGGAGATTAGGGGTTATTTACTGAAGTCTTGTTTGTTTGAGAAAAGGTGACCTCAGTGGGTTCAACTGTATTCACACATTTGGCCAGTCTTAGAGTAAACTTCCCTTTTTGGTAAAATAGAACTAGTGCTCCCAGGGAACTTCAAGACAGAGCCCAATACATACCTGTCTTCTGATAATACCACAGTTTTACGAGCCACTTATTTTATTAGAAATTAGTGCAAATTTTGGATTCTGCTGCATAGTATATCCTGGATTGTTTTAAAATGAGTATAGTGTTTAAATTATGTGCCTAGGACAATTGACACTTTACGTGCCATGTTTATCTTGGAATTTTGCATAAACTTTGACACATTAGGGGCACACAAACACAGTTTGAGAGTGCAATCCTGGGCCAATCCTGGGTTGCATCCCTTGGTCTAAGCCACTGGGGGTTATTACCCAACTTGCACTGGTACTGTGAGCCACCCAACTCACCTCCTTATCCCCTACATGGACCATG
This sequence comes from Theropithecus gelada, assembly GCF_003255815.1. Taxonomy (NCBI): domain Eukaryota; kingdom Metazoa; phylum Chordata; class Mammalia; order Primates; family Cercopithecidae; genus Theropithecus; species Theropithecus gelada. The sequence goes on along the minus strand of NC_037675.1, from coordinate 50,610,988 downwards.
TGAAGGTACCACTGGTATGGTTCCTGAGCTTAGTTTTGAATCATTTCCTCTGACCCATCTCCAACTTGACGTATTGATTGGCTGTCATTCCTGTTGGCTTTTGTTGAGTTGTGTGTATCCCTAGTTAGGTTCTTGCTTCTATCTCCCCTCCTGTGGTTACAATTGCTTCCCAAGATTGGTCTTTTTATCTCTTGCCTTTCAGTCTTTCCTTTGCTTACCATTCTTCAGCCAGCTGGGTGGTCCATCCTTGCCTCCAGGATGTTCTCTTTCAGCAGGGTTCACTCCCAGTAGCTTCCCCTCCAGATTGCCTAATGCCCCATGAAGAGGGTTGAGGGTGGGTCCTCCTCTGTCAACAAGGAGGTAGACACAGAGGCAAGAATTATTGTGTAATTGAGTAATGCTTTTTAGCCACAGTTTCTTTCAATATGTCCTGGAGCATTGAACTAGACTAACTTTTCATCATTTTTCCAATTAGAATACTGTTCTCAACCAAACATTAGTCTGCAATAGTTTTAAATTACCATGCATGATTCGCAATGATTTAATATTCACAAAATTCCTGCCATCTTAATATGCTCTGGAATGGGAGGTTGATTGGGAAGTCATTTCATGAGTGGAGGAGAGCAATTTAAAATTGTTAGAACATTTCACGTATCTTAGCTCTTGGTTGGAATGGTTTGGTGCCTGCTTAATATAGAAGAATCTGAAATTACTGGGCAATGAAATTTCAATCAGTGGCTCTGTATCTGAGGGAAACTCTCCAACAAATAGACCGTGAGCTTTCACATCACTCTATTCCTTTGGGAAATCTTTTTTCTTTGCGGGGGTGGGGAGTGTATTTTGTGCATATTTCCAGCCAACATTTAACTAGACCTACAGTTGCAACAAACTCCACAGGGATCTATTCTCTCAATTTCATACCTGAGTCTCTCAGTGTTTTCAGGTCTTCAAGAAACAGAAAAGTGTACAATCTACAACAGTTTTGATATGAACAAACTTCATTTCCCAAACTGTGGAATAATTACTTATTTCTCTGAAAATTTGAGCCTTTCTTGTAGTACGTTGGGTATCAGCAGCACAGAGTTGTTTACATGGCACCTGGGAATCTAAGTGTGGGTGAGTAGGTGAGGTTTTCTTTGGCTTACTTATGTCTAAACACTTTGATCTTAGTGTTATTTTAAGTTTAACTCCATGGAGTTTAAGATTTCCACTGAGCTTGATACTGAGCAAAAGGTAGAGTCTCATGGATTTCAAAACTAGAGGGCTTGTTTCTCTGTGGGCTCTGAGACGTGAATCCCTGACTTAAAACAAAGTTGTTTCATTGGCAGTTAATCTCCATCTGGCATGTTAGGACATAGCCAGATACCTGGTAGAGGTATTCCTACCTTTGGTAAAATTGCAAAATAGATGAGGGTGCTAGCAAAAGAAACTATCACCAGAGTGAACAGGCAACCTACAGAATGGGAGAAATTTTTTGCATCTACCCTTCTGACAAAGGTGTAATATCCAGAATTTACAAGGAACTTAAACATATTTACACAAAAAAAGCAAACAACCCCATCAAAAAGTGGGCAAAGGACATGAACAGACACTTCTAAAAAGAAGACATTTACATGGCCAACAAGTATATGAAAAAAAGCTCTGCATCACTGATCATCAGAGAAATGCAAATCAAAACCACAATGAGATACCATCTCATGCCAGTCAGAATGGCGATGATGAAAAAGTCAAGAAACAATAGATGCTGGAGAAGATGTGGAGAAATAGGAACACTTTTACACTGTTGGTGGGAATGTAAATTAGTTCGACCATTGTGGAAGACAGTGTGGCAATTCCTCAAGGATCTATAACCAGAAATGCTATTTGACCCAGCAATCTATTACTGGGTATATACCTAAAGGAATATAAATCATTCTGCTATAAAGACACATGCACATGTATGTTTATTGCAGTACTATTTACAATAGCAAAGACTTAGAACCAACCCAAATGCCTATCAATGATAGAATGGATAAATAAAATGTGGTACATACATACCATGGAATACTATGCAGCCATAAAAAGGAATGAGATCATGTCCTTTGCAGGAACATGGATGAAGCTGGAAGCCATCATCATCAGCAAAGTAACACAGGAACAGAAAACCAAACACCACATGTTCTCACTCATAAGTGGGAGTTGAACAATGAAAACACATGGACATAGAGAGGGGAACATCACATACCAGGGCCTGTTGGGCGGTTGGGGGGGTGAGGGGAGGGAACTTAGAGGATGGGTCAATAGGTGCAGTAAGCCATCATGGCACACATATACCTATGTAACAAACCTGCACATGTATCCCATTTTTTTCCTTCTCATTTTGCTTACTCTTCATTATTTATTTTTTCTTTATTTTTTGAGATAGACTCTCACTCTGTTGCCCAGGCTGTAGTGCAATGGTGTGATCTTGGCTCACTGCAACCTTCACCTCCAGGGTTCAAGTGATTCTCCTGCCTCAGCCTCCTGAGTAGCCGGGATTACAGGTGTGTGCCACTAGGCCCAGCTAATTTTTGTAGTTTTAGTAGAGATGAGATTTCACTATTTTGGCCAGGCTGGTCTCAATCTCCTAACCTCAAGTGATCCACCCACCTCAGCCTCCCAAAGTGCTGAGATTACAGGTATGAGTCACTGCACTCAGTCCCTCTTCATTCTTGATGATCCCTTTAACTATTCCTAGTACTCCAAAATAGCCTTCTCATTTTCCAAATACAACCTTTCTATCTTCTCTGCCTTACGAACAATCATCTCAGTCTTTTCTACCCTCGCTTCTAGGGCTCTGATTTCTCTTAATGTATTGATAAGTTCTTATGAATTAAGCTGCAGCCTGTCTCAGCCCACACATTTATTTATTTATATATATTTTAGAGGTGGGTCTCACTCTATCACCCAGGCTGAATGCAGTGCCTATGCACAGGACTGATCATTGTGCACTATGGCCTCAAATGCCTAGGCTCAAGCAATCTTCCTGCCTCAGCCTCTTGAGTAGCTGGGACTATAGGCATGCATCACCATGCCTGGCTGATTTTTAAATTTTTTATGTGGAGGCAGTGTCTCATTATGTTGCCCAGGCTGGTCTCAAACTCTGGCCTTAAGTGATCTGCCTGCCTTGACCTTCCAAAGTGTTGGAATTATAGGCGCGAGCCACCGTGTCCAGCCCTACATGTTTTTTCTTTATTAAAAAACTTTGTAGACAAGGAGTTAGTGCCTACCAGTGACTCTCAGCCTGGAAGTGGACTGTCCAGTTGCACAGTAAAGAGCAGGTGGTCTTTTCCTGTGTCTTTGAGGAAGAGCTTTGCCCCCATTTATCCTTCACTGTTGACATCAAATAAGGCCAACAGGGACCATTAGTATTTCTCCTATGTTTACTGAAGGACAAATCTCAGAGTACATTTTGTTTGTAAAAAATGCCATTCTAGGACAGCACACATTGTTTATTAACTTGTTTTAAAGGCAATTTAAGAAAGCTCAAGTCTGATTAAATGATACAGAAATGATGTTTCTGGAGAAAAGATCTCAGTTCATTAATTTTTAAAATCTTTGCCCCCTCCTTCATCTTTTAAGCTGTGATGCTTTTTATTATTCTATTATTTATTTATTTTTCCAAAAAGATGTTTTGAAGCCTCTGAATTTTCCTCTTGGGTACGTTTTACTGCTATTACAGTCCCTTGTCGCTATTATTCAAATGTTCAGCATTTAGAAGTACTAAGTGTCTTTCCTGAGATTGTAACTTTTATTCCTGATTATCTGATAAACACAAATCAAATATTTATCATGTGATTGTGATTAAAATATGTAAACCCTCAACTATGTTTATAGCAAAGCAGTTCTTCCTGAAAAATAAAATAATCTTTTATTTTTGTAACCATTACTGGACAATCGTGAAGTGTTTTATCTTTTGACACACACACACACACACACGCTCACACGTATATATACTTTTTTTAGTGATTTCTCATTAAATTCTAGGAAACTATGTCAAGATCTCCCCATTTTAGTGTTGAAGAAGTTTTCAAGTTACTTAAGGCAAAGTAGCATGCTTGAGTGTCACTGTGAATGAGGAAGGGTGTTTTTAGAACACACAGTCCTGATTACACCTTCTGCCAAGTTATATGCAGAAACTGTCTCCAGTGTTCCTAGAAATGCACTTGCTTGGGCACAAGCCTCAGCTACGGTTGAAGTGAAGTGGGATGTTGGTTTGTCTTGTTTAGGTTAAAATACATTCTGTCAATGAAAAATAATTTAGGGACACATTTGTTCAGATTGGTTACAATACATTTATCTGGTGTTTGAGAAACTACTCTGGGAGATTGAGGAGACTCAGAAGTTCAGAGGATCAGAGACTGTGATCCAGGAGCCACATTGGCTTTACATGGGAGAAGTAGGCTTCTGGGGGCTCTTGGAGGAAATAAGAGCAAATACATGCACATTTAGGTGATGCTGTGGGGAAAACCAAGGACAGGAGTGGATGTTGAAAAGAAGGCAGATAAGTGAAAGGGAGAGGCACTTCTGCTTGAAAGAAGGGAAGAGAAGTGGAGCCGTGGAAGTGGAGGAGATGGATGAGGCTTTGAGGCACAGGTAGAAGCCCATTTATGAGCACTGTGCTAAGTATTGAACATTGACACCATTAGATCCTTACAGCAACCCCATGAGGTGGGTGCGATCCCAGTTTACCTGTGGGGGAACTGGGACACAAAGAGAGGTTAACAACTGTTGAGGTCCCACAGCTGGGATGCTTCAGCGTTAAAATTCTGACCCAGGTTTTAAAGGCCCTGTTCTTTAGCTCATAATTTTATCCATGATCTTACTGATTCTTGAGATGAAGGCTCCTGGAGAGATTTTCTTTCTTTGGTCACGTTGCTGACCTTTTCTCTTGCCTGTTTATTACTAGATGGTCACACATGGAGACCAGGTCTCCCTACCTATAGACTGTTCCTGGAGCACTTTCCTGGTTTTTTTCCATCGTGATTCTGATTTCAGCCTACTTGGCCATTGTTACTTCTCATTTGTATTCCAGGGAGAGAAGTCACCTGGCTGTTGGCACTCCCCACTTGGCAGAGTCACTTAGCGGCTTCTGAAGAGAGAGAGCCTCAGAAATTTCAGTCATTCTTTCAGAGATGCAGGGAAGGTGGAGTGAGGGGCATGTGTCGTCTCGTGACTAGCTGTGACTTTCCCCGCAGCTGCTTTCCCGGCCCACTGCTGCTTCCTGCATCAAGCTGGGGCCCTGCAAACCAGCTTGCACCTGCACCTCTTGAGAGGAGGAAGCCTCTGATGAGGAGGGGCAGCCAAGGTCGGCTCAGGCAGCCAGGGTGGGCACAGCCAGCCTGGCTCCAGATCCACCAGGCTGTAGGCAGCTGTGGGTTCTCCACTGTCATGGCATCTTGCCATTCAAGCTCCCTGAGAGAGGAAAGGATGGAGAGAGAACTGACGTGCTAATCGATTTTGGTCTTGTCACTTCTGTTTGGGATACTGTTTGGGAGAAGGCCACTAGTGCATGACCATGTTTAGAGCTGTTTGTGTTTTCCCAGGTGGGATAGTTTCAACTTCACCATGGGCTTCTGCTCTCTCCAAGACTCTGTGTAGGCTCTGGTCTTTGTGGACTTAGGACTCTTTAGGGTAGGGACTGAGACTTGTTCCTATACCCACAGTGTCATATTCGGGCACATACAGGAGTCAGGGAGAATAATAAAAGTTTGTTGAATGAAGGAATTTTTTGAATGAATGAATGACAAACACCATTCATTGAAATTTATTTTATTATATTATATATATATTTTTTTGAGGCAGTCTTCCTCTGTCTCCCAGGCTGGAGTGCAGTGGCACAGTCTCTCACTGCAACCTCTGCCTCCCAGTTCAAGCGATTCTTCTGCCTCAGCCTCCTGAGTAGCTGGGACCACAGGCGTGTGCCACCATGCCTGGCTAATTTTTTTTTGTATTTTTAGTAGAGATGGGGTTTCACTATGTTGGCCAGATTGGTCTTGAACTCCTGACCTCAAGTGATTGTCCCATCTTGGCCTCCCCAAATGTTGGGATTAAAGGTGTGAGCCACTGTGCACGGCCCATTCATTGGAATTTATTAAGAAGTGTTCTTGAAAAAAAACAAAACAAAACTGGTAAGGGAATAGTGGGGAAGTTGGACAGGAAAGGGAAAGAAGCCAATAAATTGTCCAAAAGCAAGCAAAGTCTCCCAGAAGCTAACTCTGGTTCAATCCCACAGAAGAGCTTTTGAGATAGCAGCAATCACACTTCAGTGTTGGCCAGAACAGGCACGAGGCCACTGAGGTATTTATACCCAGTACCATCCAGCATTAAGAGGTGCTCCCAGGGACATCAATTCTCATGCTCTCCAGCTTTGGGTATGTGATGGCAGGGCTGTTCCTGCAGCCTGCAGGCAGCCTGCTGATAAAGAGACAGGTGTTGGCTGTGGGGAGTGAAAGTGCACTAGAATTTGGTGTGTACAGATGTCTTGATACTTAAAGAATGGTCCGTGGGTTATCAGCATTAGCACAACTTGAGGATGCATTAGAAATTCAGAGCCTCAAGCCCCATCCTGGAGTTACAAAATCCTAATATATAATATAACAGGATTCCCCCAGATGAGCTTTTAAAGCACAATAAACTTTGAGAAGTGCTGTGGTGAAGGGAGCCAGGAGATTGTGTGGTGTGCTGACATCTGTTACAGGGCAAGGCCTCATTAATAATTCTCCAAACTTGGAGAAACTCCCTACCAACTTATTTCTGTGGGGAAAAGTATGCACAACATGTGGCTCCTCCCAGGGGTACTAGCAGTAGAAGAGGGATTGATGCCTTAAGAACAAACAAATGAACAACAGTAACACAATTCTCATCCTTGAAAATTGCAGTCACCAGGACATCAGTATTTGGATATTTAAGAAACAGATTACTAAATACAGTAAGCTTTCCTTAGGCCATAAGCTCCTTATATAGGCTAACCTGTTCAATTCTCACAATAGCCTTGAAGTGGTACTTTTATAATCACTACTTCCATTTTACAGATGAGAAAGTAAAATACAGAGAAGTAATTTGTTCTAGTCACTCAGTATGTGGTAGATCTCAGAATCAGCTTCAGGTCTCCTGGCTCTAAGTGATTCTTGGCCTGTATTCTGTAATTGCCTCTTGAAGGAGGGTGGGAGCTGATTGGGACTGCTCCTAGAATTCTTGAATCACATACGCTAGCTACCTTGACTGCCTACGAACAAAGTCAGTCTGGCACTTTACTACCTCCCCTTTAAGTGGCTTAATTTCAGAAGGTATTGCTTCTTCTTCAAATATTCTTAAGTTTTCTGAGATAGAAAATTATTCAAGCCTAAGGCGGCACTAATGCAGTTGCTGCTGGAAACTCTTTGCACTGAGCCTGGAGGTCAGGTTCACGGTTCATCTGGTCAGATGCTCGCAGGGGCTGATGTGTGCAGAAACGGCCTGGATCCAAGCCTTGGAGGCTCCCAGGGGAAGCTTTCCATGGGGATGGGCAAGTGCTTGCAGAGGGGAGGGCTCCCTTACTCTCACTCCTCTTGCCAGAACTCAAACATAGCTCCCTCACCCTGTCCCCCAGAGGCATAGAATGCTGATGATGTTCTTTGAAACAGTCAGGGAAAAGGCTCCCCGAGTGTGTAGCATGAGCATTTTCTGCATGGCCAAACTGGCTCGCAGCTGGCCTGTGTGCTGGGAGCCTAACATAGGAAATAAAAGTGAGGGGAGTGAAGCACCTGATCCTGCTGCACATGCCGAAGGGGGCCATGGGGGAGCCTCTTCTGTCACCTTGGTTTAATTAAGGGTGGATGGAGGAGGCCTTTCTTCAAGAAAATGCCAGGAGTGTCTAAGGGATTTTTGAAGTAGGCAGCTCATTTGCAGCATAAGGAAGAATGATTTCATTCCATTGAGTAAATAGGCAGGGAGACGAAGAGCAGTGGTGACTTTTAATTTCACTTTAAGGAGATTATGGAAAGCAATATGGTAATGATCCCTGAGAGGCAGCAGCATGCCAGTGGACTCATTCTTAATGTCAGGGACTTTGCTTTTATATAAATCTTATTATTTGTCTCTCTTCAACCACCAGTGGGTTGTGCAATCTGGATCCCATTACATTGCCTCAGTTCTTCTGTGAGAAAGATGGAATTATTTCAGTCCTCTGATGATTCATGGGGCTCATCTGGGAAAGAAAATAGAGGGGCTTCCTTCACTAACGTTTCCTGAATGCTTGCAAGGCTGGTAGGACATGGTCTTTGCTCTTGAGCCACTCCCAGCCCAGGCTTGACCACCTGTTTGACTTTGGAGACAGAGGGAGTGTTAACTTTAGTTAGCATTTTCTTTTGATTAGGTTTTTGCTACTTGGCTAAAAGGTACACACTGTTGGTGGAAATCTCTGCTTTCTTTTTTGACTGTGCTGCCCTGGGTTCATCTTTTTCAGATTGTGTGAAAACCCTGGTGATGCATCTTTGAATGGGGAGGAGAGGTTCTGCTGTCCACTTATCTTTCTGTCCATCTGATAACTCTCCATTGTTTTCTCAAGTCTCCTCCAGAGGGGAGGCAAAGAATAAGTGCCTTGATTTTATAGCTTTTTCTTTCCTAAGGGCCTGCCTGGGAAGGGTATTGCTTCTTGTTTCCCTCAATTTCTAGGCTACTTGAAGGAATATCATGCAATGAATTTATGTAAACCTGGGCGCCTGGCTCTGCAGGCACTTTCTCATAATGAATTACCCCCCACTCCTCAATTCAGTATGAGAGTGAATGGGCCTGTCATACAGACTCCTGAGGCCTTTCAGTTGTGGCCTCTCTGTCTCTTATTTCCTGTATCACTCAAAGTCCAACCAGGAAAACAGAAATTACTCTGTTTAAGACAACATGAATTTAATGCAAGGAACTATTTATGATGGGAAGAGCTGGGTAGTCATGTAAAGGACAGTAGGTACTCTAGAGATTAGAAACAGTGAGAGGTTGCTATACCATCCATGTCTGCAGGGACAAAGAAAGAAGGAGGTGTTACTGGAGCCTATGGGTTGGGGTCATCCATAGTTGTCTGTTCAGTGGGAGCCGGGGTAGAGAAGGCATAGCTTCTGCTGGAGATTCTATCCAAGACAGTGGCAGAAATACTCTGGCTTCTCCTTTCCTCCCTCCAGTCTCATTAGTGCTCCTGCTGGTCAAATCCAACTGGAAGCCAGCTGAGGAGGGAACATGGGAATGAGCCTGCAAGAGTTAGTCCCTCTGCATTACAGAGTTAGGGGGAAGGCTGGGAAGAATTTAAGAACAAGATGTCTAGGGCATAGCACCAGGAGCCTCACCTGTAGCCTCTTCCCAAAGTCCTGAAGCAGTTCCAGCACTCTGATTATGTGCACATTTCCTCATGTGTGTTTGCAAACCTGACATAAATGGTGGTATGAGATCTTGGTTGCTTGTTTGGAGAAGTTCAGGGATTGTCACCTTTCTTGGTCGCCTTTCATGACCTTCATGTTCTAGTTCCTATTTATTCTTGTTTTTCACACCACCTTCTCATCTTCGTACTAACTATCTCAGATCTGATTTGCTAATCTGCACGAGGTTTAATTTCATCCCAACTAATTTGGCCCCTATTTCTCTTTGCATTTCCTTATCCCCTCCTTGGTCATTAGGAATAATTTTCTTTGATAAGGTAATTGAGATGCTGGGCATAATTTATCAGCTATCATGGCTATATCAGGATTCCATATTAATGAAGACACAGTGGTAAGACTGTTATTTCAGTTTCTGTTAAATCCAAACTCACTCACTGCATTGACACTGAATGGCAGTAAACTACCATTCATTAAACTCACCAAGCTTATATTATTCTCCATAGAGACAGCTGGAAAATTATCCTTGGGTGCCACAACACTAATTTTAATTTTAAAGAAATGAGCCATGAACTGCTGAAAATAATAATTCTCAATGATGACACCTGCGAGGCTGTTGTGGGTATCAACCAGTATATTAATTTTAATCTCTGGTTTCCAAGCAGCAGAAATCCTCTTGCTAGTTATACAAGAAATGTGTTAAGGCATGGCCCATACAGCTATAAACACAAAAAGAGTTTTTTAAAGAAATGGCTCTCCATTTTGCTGAATAGGTTGCTGATGATGTTTTTACAGGGTCTTCTCGTTTGGAATGGTAGGGAGTTGACCAGTTGTCTGTCTTTCTGATATGAATATCCCACTAATAGCACTAATATTCTTGCTTTAGGAGAACTGTATTTCAAAAAGATGCTATTCTTCAAAAATTTTGTGTTTCTTGTTTGGATTTGTGTACTTGTGTTCTTTGAGACCAAAAGAATTTGTTTTGCAACCAAAGCAAATAGTCTACAATACACTACTAACAAGTAATATCCATAGCTAGTTTCTGAAATACTCTGAGATATAAAAGCTAAAAAGAAAATCACTTCTGAATTCCAAAGGAAAATGAGTCAGCATTACATTTTAATTTCAACTTATTACCACCATGACCATCATGACCCGTTTGCCTGTTTTTACATTTTATGAGAATTTGCCCTTTGTTTTGTTTTGTTCAGGCTCATTTAACGTGTTGGAGCAGATTCTTCAAATATCCTCACAGTGATAAACCCTGGTATGGCCCACTATTCAACTGTTCCATAAACTATGATGGATTGTATTAGGGAGGTTGTATAAGGCCTGAACAGCGTTGAATTTAGCCTTAAATGGTTGCAGTTTTAGTGTGTACCATGAGGCTCCTTCAGCCAAGGAGGTTGAAAGCCTTCTAATAACCTAAATCCCTAGAGCAGAAAGAGAAGAGCCTGTAGTTTCTTATTCTCTTAATTATTTAAATTTCTTTCTTTTTGCATCTTGGAAGCACTCTCCACGGTACTAACAGTCAAACCACTGAGGAGAAGATTTATTTCTCTTCACAAAGATCAGGTGGTTCAATCAGAAGCAAGTGGCCACTAGAGATTTGGATGAGTTTGGTAAGCAGCTCTCTTTTGAAACCAGTGCTTTGTTCCTCCTTCCTCCCTCCCTTCCCTTCCCCTGACTACAGGTTGCACTGCTTTCCTTGAGGAGATAAGATTTTGCATAGAAAGTTTGATTTGCTTCAGAAATCATGACTTTGCAGCTGTAGAGAATCTCATGAGTTCCGTTGATTGCCCTTTCAGTCAGTCCTGCAAATAATTCTAGAAACATTACTAGTTCTCTTCCCATATTGGAGGCCAAAACATAAGCCAATGCCCAAGTTAACCATTCTTTAAAATTCCTCCCAAAACAGATTCTAAACTGTTCGAAAATCCATTTCTTCTAAGAAAAGAAGCCAGACCAAAATATATATATATATATATATATATATATATATAATTAGCATACTAACTCAGTTCAAATCTCTCATGCTCTATTTCTTCTAGATTCCATAAGTTAGAGTTATGAGTTATTGAGGACACAGGGAGTCTAATAATTTTTAGTGTCCCCTATAGCACTGAGGACAGGTCTGAGTATAGAGCAGACACTCGGAATATGTTGATTAACTTGCTAGGTCTGATTTCATGGCATTTGGAGATCAGGATTCTATTGGTTAAGATGCTACATTTTGCAAGTAAGAAAAGACCCAACACAAGTTCGCATAGAGAAGAATGATTTTATTAGCTCCTGTACCTGAAAAGGCTCCATGAGGGCTCTAGCTCTGTTTTTCTTCTTTGTTTCCAGTTGGCTTTATGAGATGGTTGCCTGCCTCAATCACAGAATAGAGTCCCAAGTTCACCCATGCCTTTATCCCCAGAGATTCAGTTTCAGTTAAGCTTAGGTGAGGCTCAGGAGTTCGTATTCTTTAAAAATGCCCCAGGGGATTCAAGTGTGCAGCTAGGGCTTAGAATCACTGCTCTAGGGGTATTTACCTAGGCTAAGGTGACACAATAAGATTTTGTTTCCTTGGAGTTTGAAATCTGGAATGGGAATACCCAGAAATTGAATGTTTCTGAGGCTGAGTCATGCTAATGATAGTCATTTATAAAGAGGACCTCTAAATTCTCCTGTTTTTTTTTTTTATTTTTTTTATTTTTTTATTTTTTTATTTTTTTTTTGAGACGGAGTCTCGCTCTGTCGCCCAGGCTGGAGTGCAGTGGCCGGATCTCAGCTCACTGCAAGCTCCACCTCCCGGGTTCACGCCATTCTCCTGCCTCAGCCTCCCGAGTAGCTGGGACTACAGGCGCCGCCACCACGCCCGGCTAGTTTTTTTAATTTTTTTAGTAGAGACGGGGTTTCACCGTGTTAGCCAGGATGGTCTCGATCTCCTGACCTCGTGATCCACCCGTCTCGGCCTCCCAAAGTGCTGGGATTACAGGCTTGAGCCACCGCGCCCGGCCTAAATTCTCCTGTTGAAGTCTCATTTACCTTAGTCCCAATTCTTGCCACTTCTTGGTTATTCACTTGATTCTGTGAGATACCCTAGTGCTTATGCATCTATCCAACCATCCACTCAACAAACATTTATTCAGTATCTAGCTAGTTGCTCTCTCCTGAATTTCATCTAAAGAATTCAGAATTCATAAAAGAAAGTTGTTTAAAAGTTTGACTTGGGTGAAATTTTACAACCTGTTGTCCCAGCTCTTATATTGATAAACCCCAATCCTTTCTTATTATTTGGTTTTACTGTCTTCAGCTTTTAAAAAGACATTCACTGTTTTGTTTTGTACTGTATCCTACTGTTATCCAACTTCTTTCCTGTCTGAGCATTAGCATCCCCAAATCTAGAGACAGTCTGGAGAAGTGATTACCAGCCAGACTGTCTGGGTTTGACTTCTTGCTCCTCTTACAAGATACCTAGCTTTGTTTTTAAAATAATAATTCTTTTAGTTTTTTCAGGCTGCTATCACAGAATACCATAGGCTGGGTGGCTTATAAACAACAGAAATTTGCTTCTGACAGTTCGGGAGGCTAGGAAGTCCAAGATCAAGGCACCAAGAAGTTCAGTGTTTGGCATGGGTGTGCTTCCTGGCTTATAGACAGCTGTTTTCCTACTGTGTCTTCTCATGGCAGAAGGGGTCAGGGATCTATCTAGGGTCTCTTTTATTAGGGCACTAATCCCATTCACGAAGGCTCCTCCTTCATGGCCTAATTACCTCCCAAAGACCCCACCTCCTAATACCATAATATTGGGGATTCAAATTTCAACATGAGTTATAGAGGGAACACAAACATTCAGTCTATCATAGTGTTAATAAAAGTGCCTAACTCAGGCCAGACGTGGTGGCTCACACCTGTAATCCCAGCACTTACTCATAAGGCTGTGGCAATCAATAATCTAGGAAAAGTATGTGTTACTTTCTCATGGAATACTGAATGAGTGATGGCAATTATTGGCATAATCATTAGGTGTTTCTGTTGCTTAGAGCAGGTATATCTATTGTTTCTGCAAAGGGTCCATCTCTGTGGCAACTACTCAACTCTGCCATTGTAGTGTGAAGCAGCCTTCAACACTATGTAAGCAAATGAGCGTGACTGTGTCCCAATAAAACTTACACAAAAACAAATAGTGGGCTGGGTATGGCCCATAGGCCATAGTTTTCCAGTATCTGGCATAGAGCAACAGGAGCTACAAGTGTGAATTAATACAGTTGTGGAGTGAGGCTGTTATTATTGATAGTCGTGGCTTATTGAAACTTGTAAGAAAACTTCTATTATTTTTAGAACTAATAAAATTCTGGAAAGAGAAAGCATGGGTCGGGACTCTAGTTTTAGCAGGACTTTAGGTCATAAAACATAGGTCTCATCATTACCAATATGCATTTATTGCCTATACTTGCTAGCTGTGGGGAATAGGAAGGTACATAGGGCTGGGTCCTCAATGGGAAGGGCTTCTTTTTCTTTTGATCTGCTTCATGTGACAGGTGTGGGTTTTAATGTTCATGGTGTTACTAGGATTCCTGGAAAAGACAGTTGTGGAACCAAAGTTTTCTTATGGGAAATTATTTTATAAGGATAAATATTCTTCCTCGGAAGCACTTGTTTAGCCATGTAGAAGCCACTCAGGGGCTATGCCTAGAGAGGAATTCTTTAAGGACCTTCCAGCATGTAGTTATAGTTTCATTTTTCAGTGCAGTGGAGCGAGGCTGTGAAGGTTTACTCTGCATTTAGAGGGGAAAAATGTGACACCTCGCCGTCCCATTTATCAAGAGCTTGGCACTTTTGTGGGCAGCAGGGAGACTTGTAAAGAAGACAAATAAAACCTCTGGGAACAATAGTGATTCACTCCCAGAGAAGTTCTTGCTCAGCTGTATACCCTCATTTCCAGGAGTGTAAAATCAGTACTGTTTCCTGCAAAACAAGAAAACCCAAATTGAAATATACCAAAGTGAGATAGGGAGAGAAGGAGAGGGGGAAAGAGGGAGAGAGACTTGGGGAAGAGATGCTGAGAGGTAGAAACAAGGGGAGAGAGACTAGAGGAAGGCAGAAGTCAAAAGACAGAAGTCAAAAGACAGAATTCTTCCTCATTCCCTCAGCCCTTTTTCCTCACAGATGGAGTCAGAATGAGAGGCAGAGGTATAGAGAAAATAACTCAGAGAGAAAGGCAAAAGAAAGAGGAGGCTATTGGTCTTCAGAGGTGGGAGAAAACAAGACATAGTTTACTGGGACACTTGAAATGAATTTTCATCATTTAAGGCTTTATCTTACAGGGGAGCAGTTTATTTTGCCACCCGGTGTCTCAGAGGGAGATGCACAGACAGGTAATGGCCATAGGATCGCACCTCTAATATGCCTGTGCACTCATCCATCCTGTTTAAAAAGCTAGCTCATTGGTAAAATCATGGTCCCCCTGAGGCCCTAAAGTTCATAAAATAATATTTATTCAGTAATAGCTAATTCTTCTCTCTGGTCAGCAGGTATCATTTTTAAAGAAAAAGTTCAGGACAGAAACCTAAAATACCTTGTGCTTTTCTGGCATCAGATGAGAACCATGGGTATGTACTGCTTATAAAGAATGGACTTTTAATGGAAATCTTGGTTGAGTGAAGAAAGCACTATTTTGCTGGACTCAAATTTTCTTTCTTTCCCTGTGTCTTCACTTATGGAGGAAGATTTTTATGTTGTTTTGGTTCAAACAACAGCAACTTGCTGAGTTTTTTTTTCTTACAGATCTTAAAATTTAATATGAACTAGCTTTTTGACTTTTGCCTGTGGAAAGGGTAGGGGAGAGGGTGATGAGGATAAATAATTTGCTCTAAGGCAAGTGTAGAGAAATCTGAGATTATAAGTAGTGCGGTGTTTTTTTAAGGTACACTTTAGGAGTTTCAAAAAGCTTTTGAGGGCCTTGATGAAAATTTTGGATTGACAATTGTAAATGTCAGAAATTTTTGTTTACCCATGGAACAGATCCATCAAGATAGTGGCAAATGTTCAGAGGCCATAGGACATGAAAGACATTAGCCTATATCTAAGAGAAGCTAGATTCTAGCCAATAAAGGATTTCAATACAAATTGACTGTGGTATTTCCTTGGGCTACAGAACTTACTTCTGTTACAGCTGTGTTGCAATTTGATTTGCAACATAGCAAAGTCTGTTTTGCTTTTCAGAATGGAAGTGGCTGAAGTCTGCTTTTCAGAATGAAATGAGTTATATAAGAGATACTGAGTAACTCACTTGGAGTTGTTCTCCATCTCTTATGTATTGGAGAACTGCGTGCTGTAGTCTGTGCCTTGGGATGTGTCAAGGCCATTTCTATGAGGTGGTGAGAGGATAAAGAGCATTTGAGTGGAAGCAAGTGTTCGTGGACACTGTTTGAGGACAGAAAGCCAAACTCAGATGATTGTTTGGGACTGGAATGACTGTTCCCGGTTGGAATTGTTTTACGTTAAGTAACTGACACAAGCAAAAAGGAGTGGTAGGAGAGAGACAAGGAACGTTTTCATATTTGAAGAAATGGTATAAAAGCTCTTGGAAATGAGACAATAAAAGCAGGTTTGAATCTCCTCTTCTATAGTGACTCAGAATATTTCAAATTTCCGCTGTGTGCTGTGTTGTCTCATTAGACTGCCACAGAATATCCATTCAGGATATTCACTTCATCAACAGTGAAATGAAGATTAGATCTTTCTTCTGCCTTCCATTATCCCTGAGAACTGTCAGGGGAGATGTCCATCTCTTCCTGGAAATGAAATGCACACTACCTGCTTAATAATTAACCTCTAGAATGTCATGTGAAATATCTGAAAATTAACTCATTGGCTGAGGGAATCAGAATTTGTCCAAAAAAGACATCCTAAACTGAGCAATAAGTTGTTCATTGCTTCTGAATCAACAAGAAATTACAAACATGAGCCTGATTACAAAAAGGATTGGCAAACCAAATTAATTTCTTTTGAGCTTTGTGATGATCTATATAGCAGCCATCCCTGCTTTTTCTTTTGAAAAGGATATGAGTGACATTCTTTTCTTCTGAAAAGGCAGGGATATAAGTGACATTAATAACTGCCAATAAGGATCCTTGTCATATAATCCAAGCATTATCCCAAGATACTTTTCTTCATTGATTTGCATATTCCAATTTCTTACAAAATTATTCAAGCAGGATTATACTCAAAAGCTGTGGATATTTATAATGGGAAGAGTTTCCTACCTTTAACTGTTTTTGTGTTCATTACCATTGCAAACTTTTATTTATAAATAAAATATTTGTTTGTGGGGTCTGATACTCATCCATACTCTTTAGTCAATATGGAAATAACGCCAGAGTTCTTTATTCTTAGAACCTACACATATCAAATAACTGCTTGTACCGTTGTAAAGAAAATGACCCCATTAGGGCTCCTGGGAAGTCCCTTTTTGATGCCATGTTTGGGATTAACCGTCAGATATAAAAGGACACACTTCAGTTATAACCTCAAGGCGCTTATAGGTTGCTGGGCTTTCTAGTGACCACTGGCCATTGTCACATTGTTTCTGGAAGGTTATGCATTTCTAATGGCATGGAAGATATTTTTGCTCTCCTATTTTAAGCACAAGTCTCTTCTGTCCAGACACCTATTTTAGTTCAGTAGCTAATTAGTCGCAAGAGCTCTTGAACCTGGTCTTTTGGTGCTTCTGAATCAGCAGGTGCTATGATCACAGATATATAATAGTAGGATGAGATAAAAATGCCAATGAGTATAAATCTGGTAATACTGGGTTCATGTCTCTTCTTTGCATTTGGCATAAAAGGGCTTCAGTACTCAGGGAGAAAACCCTGAAAGATGTTATATCTGATGTCCTGATCCTTGAGGTGATGTTTGAAGAAAAGATTAATAGAGACTCATGGGACTTTAATTTTTCCCTTTTATCTTCTTTAAGTGGTAAAGTGGCATAATAAGAAACATAAACCTGCCAAGAATGTGGCATTTGCTAAAAGAAACTATTGGTGCCAAAATTAATCAAACACATTTTCCTTCCCCACTCAGATTGGGGTGTATCCTGGTCCTCTAACTCACACTTACTCACCTGTGAGGTGACAATGTCCCCTTGCTACAGTAGGCCAAGTTTCTCTGTTTCTGAATTCAAGAGGCTTTGTTAAAATTCTAATAATTCCTGGATTGAGAAGAAGTTCTAAGCTCCTAAAAAGCCAGTACATTTATAAGTTCATTTTCTTTACCTTTCTGCAAACTAGGGAGTGGAGAAAATTGACAATAATCTTAGAGAAAAATGAATCATACTATATAATACATGATGTACTTAAAGTTATAAACAAAATTACCTTTGAAAGTTAGTTCAAATACTTTCTTCTCTGAAGTCATTCCTGATATTCTACATCCCTGACTTTCCCACTCTAATAGATAGAAGTGGGTTCTCTCTTCCCAACACTTCCCATGCCAGCAACCCTTCAATAATGCTTAGCAGACATAGCCTGCTGAATATTACAATGATTTGTGTTTGCGTTTTATGTCAAATCTAAACTTCTTAAGATAGTTTTGATTTATTTTTACATTTTCTCAAACAATCCAAAATGGTACCTGGTCATAGTAAATTATATAGTAAATTCACATAGTAAATTCATAATAAATATTGAATAAGTTGATGGAGATGGTTTCTACTCGTCTTCTGAGCATTTTGAAACAGGTCTTCAGTTTTCTGCTAAAGATGCAGATTTATTCAAAAGATGTTTACTATTCTATGTGCCAGGTACTGTGCTAAGTGCTGGAGATACAACAGTGATATAACACAAAATCTTCCTTTGTGGCAAAAAAAAAAAAAAAAAAAAAAAAGCAAATACATACAATTTGCAATGGTGACAGGAGTTAAGGAGAAAAATGAATCATGAAAGAGACATAGAGGTTGCAGGAGGGTGTTCAGGAAAGACTTTCCTGCTAAGGTGGCAGTCAAGAACAGACCTAAGGGAGGTGAACAGATAATCTCCTAGGTAGGGGAACAGCAAGAGTGGCCCGAGGTGGGAGTGGGCCTGAAATGTTCAAGAAAGAGCAAGGGGACTGGTGTGTAGCTGCAGCCCAGTGACGGAGGGTAGAAGGAGCTGAGGTCAAAGAGGTAGAAGGGGTGAGATCAGAGAGGATCTTGTAGGCAGCTCCAAAAATTTGGGATTCTACTCTGAGACGAAAAGCCTGCTGGAGAGTGTTGAATATAGGAGCAGCATGAGTTGATACAGAGGGAAAAATTTTGTCAATGATGAAAGTTGTGTTTTGATTATCAGAAGTTTTGACATCATCTGTGAACATGAAATTTTACTCTAAGGTAGAAGGCAGTTTAATGGTTTCAGGAACCTTTGATTTGAAAGCATACTTAGTCATACCCAGCATTTCTAAACTCATTTAAGTGGAGTACTGGAACCAATGTGTATACTGTTGTGATTCTGAGGTTAATGTATGTAAAACCCATATTTTGTGGCCTACATTTTAGTAAATCTTGTTTTTCTTAAAGCTTTACTGATGTACTACCTTGAATATGTTTTTGTTGCTCTCAAACTTACCCACCACAGAACTTCAGTTCTCTGATGTATACAGTAGGCACCATGATGGAACTTCAGCTCTGTGATGTATAGTGTAGGTACCATGATGTGTTGGAAGTAAACTCTCACCAGGCTGGAAGCCACTGTAGACGAATGGTCATCACAACACTTTTTGGATCTTGTGCCTCTATCAGTAAAATATTTTAGAACTTTCTACCCACAATCCACATATGTTTATTTATCATTTATATAAATGTACTACAATGGCCATGTATGCTTATTATAAAACATACACTTAAATTAAAAGGATGTCATGAATATAAAATAAACACATTAAAGTGATATTTTATTGTATTTCTTTATAGTTGTAAAATACTTTTGTTCTCGGCCGGGCGCGGTGGCTCAAGCCTGTAATCCCAGCACTTTGGGAGGCCGAGGCGGGTGGATCACGAGGTCAGGAGATCGAGACCATCCTGGCTAACATGGTGAAACCCCGTCTCTACTAAAAATACAAAAAACTAGCCGGGCGTGGTGGCGGGCGCCTGTAGTCCCAGCTACTCGGAGGCTGAGGCAGGAGAATGGCGTGAACCTGAGAGGCGGAGCTTGCAGTGAGCCGAGATCGCGCCACTGCACTCCAGCCTGGGTGACACAGCGCGAGACTCTGTCTCAAAAAAAAAAAAAAAAAAAAAAAAAAAAAACTTTTGTTCTCATCCAAGTATTAGTACCATTTTTAAAGGAGAACAATGTACTTTAATATGGTTTATTTGTTTTTAAATGATTATTTTAACATTTTGCAGTGAAGCCATTAAAAGGTGTACTTCTGCCTCAAGTTTATTTTGAGACTTAGTTTTCAATTATTATCATAGTTGAAACATATTTCTCAAAACATCCAAGTAAGAGGAGTGCATTATGGACTTCACGACCATGTAAGTCAATTTTCAATCTAGAATTCATCTTGCGATGGTTTTTGTTGAAATATGGCTAGCAAATTTCCATCTTCTGTGATCTCAATCAGATGTTCTTGCAAAACTAATTTGAAGATAATCCATTTTAATGTTTTTAACAAAGGCATTCAAAACCCACTGAAACTCTCCATTTGGAAGATTTAAAAACAGCATTCAGAGAGGGAATGTTTATAGTGTATACTTACAGTATTTTCCTCAACAAAATCATATAATGATGGAAACATTCCCAAACGTTCATTTTCACAATGCTCTTTCTATAACATGAATTTCTTTCAAAAAGAAGTTGCTTTGTTGCTTATTGTTAAAATACCTAATTTACCTTGAAGGAACTGATTAAATACGTAGCTGGCAAAGAGCTTGTACTGGAAGTAGAAGTGTTAGCTTTTCCATTGCTCTCTTCTTATTTTTTTCACTTGCATTTACATTACTAATTCATTGGATTCTTTGCAGAAAAGCCATAACAGCATTTGATGAGAATTAGTTTGATTAAAATTAAATAACATGATCTGTGACTTCACTTTGCTGGGCACATACAAACTGTGATGTAGAGCAAAATGCTGAAAACCAAAGACAAAGCGAGGGCAGGCTGGCAGCTTCTCCCATTCTGTGATAGGGTACATCTAGATCAGTGATGTCTGACTACCTGGCTATTGGACACATGCACTGAGTGAGGGTACCAGAACTGATCTGTACATTAGATATTAGTAGAGCTTGGTTTCTTTCTCTATTTATAGATTAAAATATAAACAAATGTAAATGCCCTAATATTTTTTACAGCACTCCAAAGGATCATCTTGCACACTCCAAAGGAATTATGCAACTCATGTGGGAGGCTACTATATTAGATGCTGGCATTTTCAACTTGGGGGACTGAAAGTCCTTATGAGTCACAAAGAGTTAAAAAATCTTGCTGTTCCATCCTTTGTAAGATCCCATCAATAAAAGATCAACCACAAAAAAATAATGGCTTTAGGGACAGAGGTAATTAATTACATCACAGTAGTAGTTGAAAGCAAAGTTAATTAAACCTTTGGCTGCTCATTGCTTACCTTCAAATACAAATGAGTGTCTACACCTGTCCAAATATTACCTTGCACCAATGATTTCTAATAGTGAGGCACAATGTGGATGGCTTCCAGCAAGGCTTCTTTCTTTCATAAGTTCTGTGTCCCAGCTAATTACTGCATCTCCTTTTACTATTCCTAGATTAGGTATGCTCTTGCCCTGGGAGAGGGTAAGTTCCTGTATTCCTTCCTCACTTTTGGTATCAAGTTACCAGTGTCATTGCAGGAAGGAAAGTGGTTGGAGCCCAATGTACTACTCATCTTAAAATAATGAAATATTTTTAGTGGCATCCAATTCTGTGATGCTTTTGCTTTTACTTTCTTTTAAGCAGTTTTTAAATGGCTCGTATAAAATGAAGCTTTTTGTTTGTTTGTTTGCTCACTTAATGGTGTGAATGCACCTCCTGTTAAAAAATTCCCAGGGCTACTGTAGGACAAAAAATTTTATAACCTTTTCTTTTTTCTCTTTCCTGCAAAATATCTTGGGAGCAGAGTAAACTGTTAAGATGTAGAGGAATTGCAAATGGTGTGTGGCTGCAGTGTTGATGGGTGTTGCCACAGCTGAATAATGTTGGCAATCCAGGGACATGAGAAAGCAGTATAAGGAAAAGGTTTAGTTTTATGAGCATACAGAGGTATGTGGTTAGAAAATGCCCCTGGGGCCGAGCTCTGTGGCTCAAGCCTGTAATCCTAGCACTTTGGGAGGCCAAGGTGGGCGGATCACCTGAGGTCAGGAGTTCGAGACCAGCCTGACCAGCATGGTGAAACCTCGTCTGTACTAAAAATACAAAAAATTAGCTGAGCATGGTGGCAGGTGCCTGTAATCCCAGCTACTCGGGAGGCTGAGGCAGGAGAATAGCTTGAACCTAGGAGGCGAAGGTTGCAGTGAGCCAAGATCATGCCACTGCACTCCAGCCTGGCAACAGAGTGAGACTCCGAAAAAAAAAATCAAAAAACAAAAAACAAACAAACAAAAACAAAAACAAAACCAGAAAATGTCCCTGGATATTCCCTTTTCTTCTTCTTTCCTTTTTCTTTCCTCCCTACTGCATTCCTTCCTTTCCCCTCCTCCTTCCTTAATTTCTTTCTATGGAACATAGGAACATTTACAGAACATTCTACAGAGGAAAAAAGAGAATGGGATAAACTATTTCAGATATGAAGAGTTTAAGTGAACTCATGAATCCATGAGGTTCCCAGCCTGAGTGAGGTGAGAAGGGAGAGCCCGTGAAGGCAGCCCAGTGTAGAGTACCAGAGCCAGAGAAGGTTTAGGTCGGCATCCATGCAGGTGGGCACTGGTGGCCTGACATGGGGTGTCAGAGCCCAGTTGGGGTTACGGAGTGCATCCAGGTGTGTAAACAGTCAGTGCAGGTGTCAGAGCCCAAGCAGACTAAGGAAAGTATTCACGTGGACAGAATGTGACAGCCTTTTGAAAAGCCTGATTTCCTATCTTTATGCCTCTTAAGGAACGGGAAACATTTCTCCACCTCTTCAAGCTAAGGGAAGCATTGCTAAATCAATGACAGTTTGACCTGCTGCACTTTCATTTTAGACTGTCACAAAACAGGATGTGAGACATTAGGAGGGTAGCACCGGGCACATAAAGTGTATTTCTGGGAAAAAAACAGGAAGCCAGTGTTCCGATGTGTTTGGATAAAAACATAAACAGAAACCTACCAGACGGGACTCACAGTAAATTTTTGTTCATGCTTACAAGGCATGGACAAAAATAGAGTATCTCTTATTTTGAACATCACCTTCAGAATGGGAAATAGGATCTTTTTTTTCCTTCTCGCTATGATTTCGATATGACAGAGAGGAAAGGCTTTGGGATGAATTTTGTATTTAAACTTCATGAAGGGCATCATTGTGGGGCTGTGGAAAGGAAAGACATTCTGGCCAGTGGAAATGGGCAAATTTTACATAAAAAGAGTTGGGTCCCTCTTAGGAACCCCATATGTGGGTTTCCCAACCTACCCTTACATCACTGTAATGTGGAAATGGGGCAGATTGAAAGTGCGAGGAGTCTGTTGCACCCTCACCATGATTTCTCTGGGTGCCTCCAGAGTGTTAACCTCTTTCCACATTATGGCTGCCTTTGTGCCTTTCCTTTTTAAAGGTGGATGTTTTTGAGCTGAGATCCTGAACTGAGCAGCTTTTTTCCCTTCACATTCTATCACTGTGGTAGGAAAAAGTTTGCATTCTCTCTGTTTATTTGGCCATTTCACTGATGGTTATCATAGAGACTCTTATTTTTCTGCTCCAGAATTCACCTTTTTAAAAAAAATTGTATCTGATTCTTTTAATGCATTCAAGACGGGTGATGAGCTAGAGCAAGTGGTGTGCTAGTTAATGATTAATAACCAGCTTCTGCACAGCACAGGAAATAAGAGTGAAGAGACAATCCACAGATTGGGTGAAAATTTTCAAACCATGTATCTGATTAATTTCCAAAATATATAAGGAACTCAAACAAATCAATGGCAAGAAAATAACCCAATTCAAAATACTTGAATAGGCATTTCTCAAAAGAAGACCTGCAGGTGGCCAATGAACATGTGAAAAAATCATCAACATCACTAATCATCAGGGAAATGCAGATCAAAACCATAATGAGTTTTCAGCTCACACCTGTTAGAATGGCTACTATAAAAATATGGAAGTTAACAAGTGTTGGTGAGGATGTAGAGAAAAAGGAACCCTTGTATACACTATTCTTGGAAACATGAATTGGTATAGTCATTGTGGAAAACAGAATGGAGCTTCCTCAAAAAACTGAAAATAGAACTACCATATGATCCAGCAATTCCAGTTCTGTGTATATGTCCAATAGAATTGAAATCAGTATGTCAAAGAGGTATCTGCACTCCCATGTTCCTTGCAGCTTTATTCACAATAGGTTGATAAAAATCAACCTAACTGTCCATAATGGGTTAATGGATAAAGAAAATGTAGTGTATATATACAATGGAATACCACTCAACCATTAAAAAGAAGGAAATCATGTCATTTGTGACAATATGGATGACCCTGGAGGTCATTATGCTAAGTGAAATAAGGTACAGAAGGACAAATAGTGCATAATGCCACTTATGTGTGGAATCTAAAAAGTCAAACCCATAAAAATAGAGAGTAGAATGGTGGTTACCAGAGGCGAAGGTGAGGGGTGGGGCAGGAAAGAGGAGGATAGGGGTAAAAGGATTCAAAATGTCAGTTAGACAGGAGGAATTAGTTTTTGAGATCTATTGCAGAAAAGATGACACGTATTTGGGGTGGTGGCTATGTTAATTAGTCTGATTTGGTCATTCCAAAATATAAATGTGTATCAAAACATCCCATGTACCATGTAAATATATACAATTATTGTCTGTCAATTAATAAAAGCCCTGATATCTAGTAACTCTTGCCAATTTCTCTGGTGTAAATTCTCTTTCCAAAGCTGTTTTAAGCCACCAATATAAAATAACCAGTTCATAAAATTCAGCAATCAGCCATTTCAAGCTGGTGCAAGCCAGCTCCATCGCATCCCTGGAACTCTAACCCACAAATACTTCCTATTTAAACTGAGCTAATTTTAGAAATGATGTAATCATGTAGGAACTACAACTGATGTTACTGGCCATTTGAGTTGTAATGTAAATTAGTAAAAACTTTTCACTTTGTCTTTCTTTTATCAATTTCTCGGTAGGAAAAAAAGAAGTAGAACTTAAGTATTCTTAGATATTTTAAAGATTGATGTCGTAATTAGTTTTACACCTTTTTTTTTTCCTGGAGTGAAATGGAAATAGGAAAGAGAGAGCTGTTATAGGCAACTT
This sequence comes from Theropithecus gelada, assembly GCF_003255815.1. NCBI lineage: Eukaryota > Metazoa > Chordata > Mammalia > Primates > Cercopithecidae > Theropithecus > Theropithecus gelada. Next base: position 50,586,213 of record NC_037675.1, on the reverse strand, counting down.
TCTGATTGGGTATAAAAATGGTAGAATAAGCCTATAATTACTTTTTCTAGAGAAATATAAAATAAAAGATTTAAACCTGCTAAAAACTAATGAAATCAAGTCTGTGTGGTGGTTGAGAATATTCTTGAATGAAAGCTAAAACTTTCTTCCAGTTCTTTTTTGATGTTTGATTTTAAGAGTAGATTATATTTTATTTTCTTATAAAGTTCTGAGATTACCTTTTCTCTTCACTGTTTTCATGTCTTGTTAATGTGCCTTGACCTAGCAGCCTAGCACTATTCTTACCTTTTGCTTTTGTTACGTGTGTTATACAAGAGAGGGTTTTTCATAGTACAATGAGCACAGATTCCAAAATGGAGGCCAATTACCAATGAAATATATTCCTTTAACTCAGGTGTACTCTGGACTTTATAATGTCATTGACCTTGGATTTCTGGGGGTTTAAGTCATTTTGAATCTGCTCATCTGCACTGATTTTTTAATGTTAGAAATGACACATTTTCTGAAGTGATATATGAACAAATACGCTTTAAACATTCTGTGGGGAGGCTCCTGTCTTTGTTCTCTACATTAACATTTTTATTTTGAGCAGATATATACTATATTTTCCTCGAAAGTTAAAGTTTGAAGTTATAGTATAACATCTGCAAATTTATTTGCTTAGCTTACTTTTTAATCTGTCTCTTCATATTCTTTGTTTGTCTTGGTCCTCTCCTTTTTCTCCCTTGGCTGTTACGACGCTAGCAGATTGTGAACACTCTGAATGTAAGCTTGTCTTCTTATTCATCTTTGACACACTGCATGGGAAACTGCTTGGCATAAAGTGGCTTTTAATAAATGTTTATTGAAATCCATTTTTAACTTTTTCTGGTAATTCGTCTGCTCATGAGTCAATATCTCTTGGGTTTTAGGCATTTTATCCCCCAATATTTTGGATAGGAAATGAGACGCAGAATAAAGAGCATTTATGGCACAAGTGAGAAATGGCAGATTTTGATGTCTGATGGTTTGTTAATGGAAAGTGTAAGAACAATAACAATGGGATTTAAACTTAGTTGTTGAAAAAACAGAGTTCAGCACTAGGTTGACAAACTGTCCTGGTTTGCTTGGACTGAAGAAGTTCCCGGGATGTGGCACTTTCAGTGGTGAAACCAAGAAAGTCCTGGACAAACCAGATGAGCTGGTCATCCTGGTACTGAACTCATATAATAGGAAGGAAAGATGCTCTACAGTAGTGGTTCTCAGCCTTGTGTATACCTTGGAATCACCCAGGGAGACCTGAAAATCAGTGACACACCCCAGAAAATCTGACTTAGTCAGGATGCTGCCTAGGCAACTGGATTTTAGGAGCTTCCCAGGTGATCCTAATGTGTGGCCAGGGTTGAGAGCCATTGATGTTAGGCAGTGCTCAGTGTAGGACAAAGTTGTTCTCATGGCTGTGACAGGGTACAAGTTGTCCTGGCTTAGCAAGCTAGGTCTTATGACAAAGTTTGGTTTGGGTTTGAAGATTGGTGAGAATGATAACTGGAACTATGTTAAAGCTTGCTTTTACTTTTGGTGTTGTTTCCTACCAAACTGACAAGCAAGCAGTCAAAAGCTATACTCCAGGACAGGACACAGGTAAGTGGACATAGTGCGCTGACTCCTCACATGCTCCTCTTGGGAGGCATCTTGACATGGTCCTTGTGGCACTGCTGGATTGGGAGATTCTCCTGATCAGAAAAGCTCAGAGCTGTTGGTACCATGAGGATAGATGAGCAGATACCTCAACACTAAAAGCTCATCTACCACATAAGAATGTTATTGCTAATCCCTGGTAACACACTTCTGCCTTCTTTTTCTTACTGAATCATTGCCTTTACCAGGCCTGACCATAGCCATAGTTGGAACAGCAGAAAAATACAGCTGTGGATTCTATTTGAATATTTTTCTTACAATACATACCAATATCATTAATCCTGACAAAGACTCTGTGGAAGATGAGTTGTTATTGAGGGTATTTCTGTTTTACATCTTTAGAAATGGAAGTGTGTCAAGGTTAAATTTGTCAAACCCAGCCAGTGCAGATGAGGTTAGAATCTGCTTTCCCTGATGCACTGGGAAATTGTATCTAGCTCTTTCTTCATAAAAGCTTTATATAGAGTTAGCCACTCTGTACTGTGTTTGTAAAGGGGCCAATCCCTTCCTAATGAGAGATGCCTGGAGATAACAAACTCATTATCCATAGGCTACCAGAGAGTCATTATGTGGAAATGACTTTTACTCACTTTTGATCTGGGTGGTACAGGGATATATAAATCTAGTAATAAAAGGCCTTAGCTCTTATGGATAAGCCCTGAGGTGTTCAGTTCCCTAACGGCTTTCCCTTTTAAATTAAATTAGAATTATCCCTTTATCATTTAGACAGCAACACTGCTTTCTGGTCAAGCTCTGTGAATTCTTCTGGAGGTGTGGGGCATAAAAGCCTGTCCCAACTCTGCCCTTTTTCAATTCGGTGAAGAATAACAGAACAGCTAAAAGTTGAAAGGGGGTAGTGGTGCTTTGCAACATTTTCAATTGAACTGCTTTGAGGTTCTTTTTGGGAAGAATGACAGGGAAGAAGGGACATGATCATCTCTGTGCAATTTGCCTTCTCTCCAGAGGTCCATCTTCCACCCAATGTGGCTTTACTGCTTTGGAATAATCAAGTAGGACCGTTACTAATATGTCCGTGTGGACACTGTTTTAGCGTAAACATAATCATCTTGGATTCAATTCATGATTAAATTTTGAACCTGACAGTTATTTACTGTCAATATTTTATGTCCTTTTAAGGACCTACTCCTTTTAATCTGTCATTTGTTTTTGTTCAAATTGGATACACAGATTTCACAAGTTGTAGAATTTAATTGAAAATCAACCTGAACTTTGACTCTCCAGGGTTGGCCACCTTTCCCTAGAATCTATTCAATAGCAGTAGCTGTTTTTTGTTATTATTATTATTATTATTTTTTTTTTGTAGAAAAACTCCTTAGTAAGAGGCCCAAGGTCTCTCTTTCTGCATATCTTTGGCCTTTGCACAAGGAAGCTTAGGCTCTGTCTCTGATATGACAAAGGGCAAACTGTCAGAAAAATCCTGGAAAAAGATGTGATGGGCTTTAGTTCTTCCAGGGAGGGGTACAGGGTCCCCTCCTCTCTTAAAAGCATCAACTCCCTCCCAACCCCCCAAAACAGAGAGGCAGGAGGAGAGTGTTTTTCTTTAGAAACCTTCAAAAGTAATGGAGGAATGTATGTCCGAGAGAGGAAGAAAAATCTTGTGCAGTGGGAGTGTGACACAGGCTCAAACCGAGGAATGATCATAAATCACATCAGTCTTCCAGTTAGTATGATCCTGCCCTCCTTAGTGGGTGGCTTTTCAGGAGCTCCTCATTAGCTAGGGTCATAGAAAGCACTCACTGTCTGAATAGTGAACTATGTCTTTCTGATGAGATGGTGGGTGGCAGGCAATGTGCTCTGTGACTTCTATATCTGCTATGTAGGAGAAAGGATGTTTTCTCACATGATGAGAATGTTTACTATATAGTCATAATAAGAATTTCAAAACTTAAGGGACAAGCCTATAGGCTGAAATACAAATGTTCATTCCAATCATGAATCCTAATTATAAAGTGTAGTTTCAAAGGAGGATTGACTTATTTGAGGGTCTCATGTGGGTTTAGAATGAATGCCATAATGAGCACATTATGATGACTGGAAGGAAAACTAGAATGTGGCAAGTGGTTCGAAGAAGTTTAGAAACAGATTAAAAGGACCTTGGCTTTGCTGATCCTTTCACACAGCCTTTGAGTGTTAGGCAAATGAGAAGTGGATATTTTACATATGTGATTAGTGACGTGAAGTGTTTGCTAAGATTTTTTTAAAATAAGGATTATTATTTGTTGAACATTTATTATTTATAAAGAATTATAATAATATTTAAGCATGATCCCTGCCATCAAGAAACTTACAGACCAGTACGACAGATGGATTATACCTCCATACAAGTGTAATTAAACTCAGGAGGTATGAAGCAGCAGCAGATGAGTGCAGTCTGAGTGTTATGGCTGTTCAGGGGAGAGATAATTCATTTCTGGCTGGGTTGATGATGAAAATTTCATAAAGAAGTGGGCATTTGCCAAATAGCCAAGAACTAAGCAAAAAGAACAGAGCTGGAGGCATCACTCTTCCCAACTTCAAACTATATTACAAGGCTACAGTAACCAAAACAGAATGGTACTGGTTCAAAAACAGACACATAGACTGATGGAACAAATTAGAGAACTCAGAAATAAGACTGCACACCTACAACCATCTGATCTTCAACAATCTGACGAAAACAAGCAATGCAAAAAGGATTCTCTATTCAATAAATGGTGCTGGGGGAACTGGCTAGACATATGCAGAAAAGTGAAACTGGATCCTTTCATTACACCTTATACAAAAGTTAACTCAAGATGGATTCAAGACTTAAATGTAAAACCCTAAACTATAAAAATCATAGAAGAAAATCTGGGCACTACCATTCAGGACATAAGCATGGGCAGAGATTTCATGACAAAAATGCCAAAAGCTATTGCAACAAAAGCAAGAATTGACACATGGGATCTAATTGAACTAAAGAGCTTCTGTGCAACAAAGAAACTATCATCAGAGTGAACAGGGAACCTACAGAATGGGAGAAAATTTTTGCAATCTATTCATCTGACAAAGGTCTAATATCCAGAGTCTATCAGGAACTTAAACAAATTTAAAAGAAAAAAACCAAACAACCCCATTAAAAAGTAGGTAAAGGACGTGAACAGACACTTCTCAAAAGAAGATATTCATACAGCCAACAAACATGAAAAAAAACTCAACATCACTGATCATTAGAAAAATGCAAATCAAAACCACAATGAGATACCATCTGATGCCAGTGAAAACGACGATTATTAAAAAGTTCAGAAACAACAGATGCTGACAAGGTTGCAGAGAATAAGGGATACTTTTAGACTGTTGGTGGAAGTGTAAATTAGTTCAAGCATTGTGGAAGACAGTGTGGCAATTCCTCAAAGATCTAGAGGCAGAAATACCATTTGACCAAGCAATCCCATTACTGGGTATATACCCAAAGGAATATAAAGCATTCCATTATAAAGACACATGCATGCATTTGTTCATTGCAGCACTATTCACAAATAGCAAAGACAGGAAATTAACCCAAATGTCTATCAATGATAGACTGGATAAAGAAGATGTGGTACATATATACCATGGAATACCATGCAGCCATAAAAGGGAATGAAATCATGTCCTTTTCAGGGACATGGTTGGAGCTGGAAACCATTATCCTTAGCAAACTAATGCAGGAACAAAAAATCAAACACTACATGTTCTTACTTATAAGTAGGAGCTGAAAAATGAGAACAAGTGGACACACGATGGAGAACAATATGCATTGAGGCCTGCTGTGGGTGCATAGGGGGAAGGAGAGCACCAGGAAGAATAGCTCATGGATGTTGGGCTTAATACCCAGGTGATGGGTTGATCTGTGCAACGAACTACCATGGCACATGTTTTACCTATGTAACAAACCTGCACATCCCGCACATGTACCCTGAAACTTAAAATAAAAGTTGAGGAAAAAAATAAAGCAACAGAAGGGGGCATTTGAACTAGGCCTTGAAAGGGTATGTAGGTCTAAATAGATGGAGATGGAAGGAAATCAGTCTAGACAAAGGCAACAGCATTATCAGGAAAGTGCAAGATGAGAAAAAATGAGCAGTATGTTTGGGAACTGGCTAGTAGATAAAGTCCATTACAGTTTAGTGTTCATTGAAGGGAGATGTAGAAGATGAGATGGGCGAGACTGTGGGAAAGTTTGACTTCAATGTGTAACAATTTGTTCTTAAGTGTCATCGTTCAGGTTTCTAAGTGGTATGGATTCTGACAAAAATGGCCCTTTGAAAATCAAATCCCTATCTGCTTTCGGTACTGAGGCTGACTTAGTTGTAAGGGGACTCGAAAGCCATGTGTAAAGAATATTGGAGTAGTAACTGATTCGCTCTTAAAAAGTACATTAGGTTTGATTAAACATTTAATCCAGAGACAATGTCCTTATTCACAGCATTTTACATGCTTTCTGAAGGGCTACATGGAAACATTTCAAAAATCTTGTGTAAGTCCAGTGACTATCACTGGTTTTGTATGCTGGTGGGGTGGGGGGGGGGGGCACATGTGATGAGATGAGCATTGCATTAGGAAATGCCTCCTTTAAATATCTAAGAGCTCCATTTCAGAGTGGTCCAGCTGATGGTGAGATTCAGAGCAATGATCTGTAGCTCAAAATCTAGGATAATGAATACGGAAGCAGAACACAAGCCTATTAGTCTCTAAATAATCGAATAAAATAAAATTTTGAAAAATGTTTCCTATAATGTTAAATCCCTTTTAAAAAAACAATTGTTTAACTGTCGTTCTGAAATTGGGCATGCAGAAGTAGAAAAGTCTCATTGGTTCTTCTTGTGTTAAAAATGACATTAATGACAAAATATCCTTGTGTGGGAAGGATACTACATTAGAGGATACCATACCTCATTTTCTTCTAAAAAGACTGAGAGGATAGTGTCATGGACTGTCTGTTTTATTTACCCATCCGTCAGATAATAATCACTGGTGTAATTTCAGGATTTCTCTAACTCCTTCAGAATATGTTGACACATTAACTTGTTTGTTTACTGCATTTCTTCTAATTTCCACCTAGATTCTTTTTGCTGATGTATTAAGTGCTAGCACACACCTCCTATTCATGCTACAAAATGCACATTCAAAGTGCATTTTGACCAGTCAGAAGAAATGAACATTTATTGCATGCCAGACAGGCCAGTGAGCATCCTATACATTATCTCATTTAATTTCCTCCACAAAACCATAAGGAAGATATTTTTAGACATCTTTGTTTTGGATGAAGAAACTGAGGTTCAACCTGTGGAAGTGACTTGCCCAGGAAAATCTGCAGTAAGTAAGGACACTAGGATTTAAATTCAGACAGGTCTGAGATCCAGCTTCTTTTCTCTGCCATGCTGTCTTTTGAGGTTTTGAAATGCTTGAAAACTATCTATACAGTTTCTGACCACATACAATCTTCTAAGAACCTTAGAAATGAGTTGACAGATTGGCCTTTGGTTCACAAACTCGGTAATTCAATTTTGTTCCATCTCTATTTCTCTATTATTTGTAACTTGCTGGCCTGCCCATGGATATTTTTCTCCTCAGTGGTTCTGAATGTAGGAAAACAGGGAATAATAAAGATCACCACAGGCCAGGAGTAGACTTATATGCGTACAGTTGTGCAGACTACAAGTTCCTTAGCAACAGGAGGATGTTTTAGGAAAATCTCCTGACCCCAGTGCCAATTCTTTTTTCACTTGGGATTTCCTCAAAAAGGAGGCATCTTTTGATGACAATCACCTCATGATATTTAGTTTCCATCCCTGCTGTGGGTATTATGTTTGCTTGGCTTCAGCTACAGACAGACTACTTATGTGTAGCTGTAACTATGCATGTGTCAGTGCTGATTTTATGGTGAGTCAGACATTGACAGATGGAAGCAGGATCATGGAAAATGGAGAATGGTGGTGAGGTTACTTCCCAGATTCTCATCTTCCTATCATAACCAGATTTTCAGATTTGTTCATATGTACTGTCTTCACTTCCTGATTCAATTGGCCCCACCACTTCATTGAAACTGCTCTTACAAAGTTGTCTTGTTTCTAAGTCCATGGACAATTCTTATCCTACTTGACTTTTTATGAAATTTCCATACATTTGCCACTCACTCCTTCTTATTTGAAAAAACTCTATTCTTGGCTTCCCTGTATATTTTTGTCTTGCGATTTCCTGGCGACTTCCCTGCCATTATGGGGCCTTTATTACTCTGTTCTCATGCTGCTATAAAGAGCTGATTGAGACTGGGTAATTTATAAAGGAAAGAAGTTTAATTGACTTACAGTTCCACATGGCTGGGGAGGACTCAGAAAACTTAATCATGGCAAAGGGGAAGCAAACATGTCCTACTTCACATGATGGCAGGAAGGAGAAGTACTAAGCAAAAAGGGAAGAGCCCCTTGCAAAACCATCAGCTCTCATGAGACCTCACTCACTATCATGAGAACAGCAGCATGGGGGTAACTGCCTCATGATTCAATTACCTCCCACCTGGTCCCTCCCATGACACGTGGGGATAACGGAAACTACAATTCAATATGATATTTAGGTGGAGACACAGCCAAACCATATCACTATACCCCTGGCCCTCCCAAATCTCATGTCCTCACATTTCAAAACACAATCATGCCTTCCCAACAGTGCCCCAAAGCGTTAACTCATTCCAGCATTAACCCAAATGTCCAAGTCCAAAGTCTCATCTTAGACAAGGCAGGTCCCTTCTGCCTATTAGCCTTTGTATTAGTCTGTTCTCATGCTGCTATAAGGACACACCCAATTTGTAAACGAAAAAAATTTAATTGACTCACAGTTTGGCATGGCTGGGGAGGCCTCAGGAAACTTAGTATGGCAGAAGAATAAGCAAACATGTCCTTCTTCATATGGTGGCAGGGAGAAGAATGAGTAAACGGGAAAAGCTCCTTATAAAACTCTCAGAGCTCATGAGAACTACTCACTATCACAAGAACAGTATGGAGGTAACCGCCCCCATGATCCAATTACCTCCTACCTGGTTCCTCTCACAACATGTGGGGATTATGGCAACTACAATTCAAGATAAGATTTGGGTGGGGACACAGCCAAACCATATCGTTCTCCCCCTGGCCCCTCCCAGATCTCATGTCCTCACATTTCATAACACAATCATGCCTTTCCAACAGTCTCACAAAGTTTTATCTCATTCCAGCATTAACCCAAAAGTCCAAATCCAAAGACTCATCTGAGACAAGGCAAGTCTCTTCCACTGATCAGCCTGTAAAATCAAAAGCAAGTTAGTTACTTCTTAGCTACAATGGGGGTATAGACATTGGGTAAATACATCCTTTCCAAATTGGAGAAATTGGCAAAAACGAAGGGGCTACAGCTCCCATGCAAGTTGGAAATCCAATAGAATGGTCATTAAACCTTAAAGTTCCAAAATGATCTCCTTTGACTCCATGTCTCACATCCAGGCTGAGGTAGTCTCAGATGCAGATGAGGAACTTGTTGGGAACTGGAAGAAAGGTCACTGTTGCTATGCAAAGAGATTGGAAGCATTTTGCCCCTGCCCTAGAGATCTGTGGAACTTTGAACTTGAGAGTGAACTTGTATCACGCTGATATAACAGGTGAGCTACTATGGCCTTGGGAAGCTCTCTCCTTGTGGCTTTGCCTGATACAGCCCCCCTCCCAGCTGCTTTCATGAGCTGGTGTTGAGTGTCTGCAGCTTTTCCAGGCATATGGTGCAAGCTGTAGGTGAATCTCCTGTTCTGGGGTCTGGAGGACTGTGGCCCTCTTCTCACAGCTCCAATGGCAGTGCCCCAGTGGGGACTCTGTGTTGGGGCTCTGACCCACATTTCCCTTTCACGTTGTGCTAGCAGAGGCTCTTCATGAGGGTTCTGCCACTGCAGCACTTCCCTGCCAGGACATTGAGGTGTTTCCATATGTTGTCTGATATCTAGGCAGAGGTTTCCAAACCTCAGTTCTTGACTTCTGTGCACCCACAGGCTCAGTACCATGTGGCAGCTGCCAAGGTCTGGGGCTTGCACCCTCTGAAGCCACAGCCCGTGCAATACCTTGGCCCCTTTTAGCCATGGCTGGGATGGCTGTGATGCAGGGCACCATGTCTCTAGGCTGCACACAGCAGAGGGGTCCTGGGCCCAGTCCAAGAAACCAGGTTTTCTTCCTAAACCTCCAGGCCTGTGATGACAGGGGCTGCTGTGAAGGTCTCCGACATGCCCTGGAGACATTTTCCCCATTGTCTTGATGATAAACATTCAGCTCCTTGTTACTTATGCAAATTTCTGAGCAGACTTGAATTTTTCCCCAGCAAATGGGTTTTTCTTTTCTATGGCATTGTCAGGCTGCAAATTTTCCAAACTTTTATGTGTGTCTCCTCTTGAATGCTTTTGCCACTTAGAAATTCCTCCTCAAGATACCCTAAATAATCTCTCAAGTTCAAAGTTCCACAGATCTCTAGGGCAGGGGCAAAATGCTTCCAGTATCTTTGCATAGCAAGAGTGACCTTTACTCCAGTTCCCAACAAGTTCCTCATCTCCATCTGAGACTACCTCAGCCTGGACTTTATTGTGCAAATCACTATCAGCATTTTGGTGAAAGCCATACAACAAGTCTCTAAGAAGTTCCAAACTTTCCCATATTTTCCTATCTTCTTCTGAACCCTCCAAACTGTTCCAATCTCTGCCTGTTACCCAGTTCCAAAGTTGCTTCCATATTTTTGGGTATCTTAATAGCAGTACTCCACTCTATCATACCAATTTGCTGTATTAGTCCATTCTCATGTTACTATAAGGACGTACCTGAAATTGGGTAATTTATAAAGGAAAGAGGTTTAATTGACTCACAGTTAAGCATGGCTGTTGTGGCCTCAGGAAACTTACAATAAATCACGGCAGAAGGGGAGGCAAACACACACTTCTTAACCTGGCAGAAGGGAGAAGAAGAATGAGTAAAAGGGGGAAAACCCTTTATAAAACCGTCAGATCTCATGAGAACTCACTATCACAAGAACAGCGTGGAGGTAACCACACCCATGATTCAATTATCTACCCCTGGGTCCCTCCCATGACATATGGGGGTTATGGCAACTGCAATTCAAGATGAGATTTGGCTGAGGACGCAGCCAAGCCACATCAGCCTGTAACATCAAAAGCAAGTGAGTTACTTCCTAGATACAATGGGGGTACAGGCATTGGGTAAATATACCCATTCCAAATGGGAGACATGGGCCAAAATGAAAGGGCTATAGGCCCCATGCAAGTCCAAAATCCAGCAGGGCAGTCAAATCTTAAAGCTCTAAAATGATTTCCTTTGACTCCATGTCTCACATCCAGGTCATGCTGATGTAAGAGTTGGGCTCTAAAGGCCTTGTGAAGCTCTGCCCCTCTGGCATTGTAGGGGATAGCCCCCCATCCTGGCTGCTTTCAAGTGTTGGCATTGAGTATCTGTGGCTTTTCCAGGTGCATGGTGCAAGCTGTTGGTGGGTCTACTATTCTAGAGTCTGGAGGAAGATGGCCCTCTTTTTGCAGTTGCACTAGGGAGTGCCCTTGTGGGGCCTCTGACCCCACATTTGCCTTCACTGTCTTACCAGAGGTTCACCATGAGGGCTCCACCCCTGCAGCAAACTTCTGCCTGGACCTCCAGTCATTTTCATACTTCCCCTGAAATCTAGGTGGAGGTTCCCAAACCTCAATTATTGACTTCTATGCACCTGTTTACACAGGCCCCAAACCCTGTGTAAACCACCAAGGCTTGAGGCTTACACCTTCTGATGCAATGGCCTGAGCCATACATTAGCCCCTTTTAGCCATGGCTGGAACACAGGGTACCAAGTCCTGAGACTGCACAAAGCAGCAAGGCCCTGGGCCCAGCCCATGAAACCATGTTTTTTTTCTAGGCATCTGGGCCTGTGATGGGAGGAGCTGCTGCGAAGACTTCTGACATCCCCTGGAGATATTTATCCCCATTGTCTTGCCAATTAACATTTGGCTTCCCCTTACTTAGGCAAGTTTCTGCAGCCAGCTTGAATTTCTCCTCAGAAAATGTGTTTTACTTTTCTATGCATTGTCAGGCTGCAAATTTTCCAAAATTGTATACTCTGCTTTCCTTTTAAACATAAGTTTCAATTCCAAAACATATCTTTGTGAATACACAAAACTGAATGCTTTCAACAGCATCCAAGTCATATCTTGAACACTTTGCCATTTAAAAATTTCTTCTGCCAGATACCCTAAAGTTCCACAGATCTTTAAAGCAGGGGCAAAATGCCACCAGTCTCTTTGCTAAAACATAGCAAGAATAACCTTTATTCCAGTTCCCAACAAGTTCCTCCTCTCCATCTGAGTCTACCTCAATCTGGACTTCATTGTCCATATCACTATCAGCATTTTGGTCAAAGCCATTTAACAAGTCTCTAGGAAGTTCCTAACTTCCCCACATCTTCCTATCTTGTTCTGAGCCTTCCAAACTGTTACAACCTCTGCCTGTTATGCAGTTTCAAAGCTGCTTCCACATTTTTGAGTATCTCTAAAGCAGCATCCCACAACATGGTACCAACTTACTATGTTAGTCCATTCTCATGCTGCTTATAAAGAACTGCTCAAGGTTGGCTAATTTATAAAGGAAAAAGATTTAATTGACTCATAGTTCTGCATAGCTGAAGAAGCCTAAGGAAACTTACAATTATGGTGGAAGGGGAAGCAAACATGTCCTTCTTCACATGATGGCAGGAAGAAGTAGTGACGAGCAAAGAGGGGAAAGTCCCTTATATAAAACCATCAGATCTCGTGAGAACTCACTATCATGAGAACAGCAGCATGGGGATAACTGCACCCATGATTCAATTACCTCCCACCTGGCCCCTCCCATGACATGTGGGGATTATGGCAACTACAGTTCAAGATGATATTTAGGTGGAGACACAGCCAAACCATATCAGGGCCCTTCTTCACTAGTCAGTCTTTATATGATGGAAACTCTCAGGACTCAGCCCTATGCCCTCTCTTTTCTCTTGAAATTTGGACCTTAGGTGATTTAATCCATTTATGTGGCTTCAGTTAACTGATTTCTGCCAATGATAATGCTAAAATTGTAGCTCCATCTTCTCTTCTCAGTTCCAGGGCCACATCTCTGTCTAAATGACATTCCCTCTTGGATGTATTGCAGATATCTCAAAATGAACATGTTCAAAATGGAACTCTTATTCTTCTTGCTCCTCTATTATATCTCCAGTTCATCAAATGGCTCCACCATTTAACTGATGGCTGATGTCAGAAACCTAGTGACATTCTTGACAAGTCCTTTTCTCTCACTACTCACATCGTACTGAGTCATTGGTGTAGAGTCCACACCCTATTGAGTCTATCTCCCAGATATCTTGAACCACCAGCATCTTCCCCCTGGGCTGCTGCTGTAGGCTTGTAACTGGGCTCTAAACATTTACTCTGTATAACCTCAAATATATTTTCCATTCAGCAGCTAGATTTATCCTCTTAATATGCAATCTGATCATGTCAAACCTCCCTCTAACATTCTCCTCCAGCTGCCCTTTGCTCTTTTGATAAAAGCTCAAATCCTTGATGAACTCTGATTCCTGCCTACCTCTTTAGTCTCATTTTTTGCTACTCTCCTCTTTACCTATCATGCTGTCAGTTCATGGGCTTTCTATCAGTCCCTCATCCTCATCAGGTTGCTCTCCACTCAAAGACTACCTAGACCACTTATTTCCCTGTTCCCACCCCTCTCCCAGCCTTCAAGGTTGATAAATCTTTACCCATCCTTCCAATCTTAGATTAAGTGTCCCTTCCTTCATGAATATCCTCTTGATCTCTTTCTCTCTTCCTGGTAGGCCCATATTAGTATATGTTGCAGCACTTTGTATATTTCCTTTATCACACTTTATTATAAACATTCACATAACTGTTTGCTTAGTATCTTTGTTTTTGCCAAGATGCCAAATTTCAACCTCTATAAGAGCAAAGATGTATTAATTCTTTTCACTGATGTATACTTAGTGACTTACAGAGTGTCTGAAACAGAGTAGGTGCTTCTTATGTATTAATCGAATGAATGAATGAATATTCTTGGGGTGCCTATACAGCTGTAATGTCTAATACAGTAGCCACTAGCTATGAATGGCCATTGATCACTTGAAAAGTGACTAGTCCAAACTGAGATGTGCTATAAGTATAAAATATATGCTAAAGTTCAAAGACTTAGAAAAAAGGGTAAAATATCTCATTAATAAATTTTTCTATTTACTACATGTTGAAATTATAGTAAGTTGGATATATTGGGTTAAATAAAATATAATATTAAAATTGACTTAACCTGTTTTTTTTTTTTTTAATGTGGCTTCCAGAAAATTTAAATTTCTTATGTGGCTTGCATTATATTTCTATTGGACAGTACTGTCAATAAGTATCACTTTGAACTGAAATTGAACATCAAAGCTTTTAAGTTCCCTTATATTAAATTAAAAACCTTTATTTAAAAATTTTTTGCGTTGTTCATACTGGAATCTCATCCTTTTTCCTTCCAATATGTGTAGTTACTAGGCTCTTAGGGTCATCAATCTCCTCATCCTGCACCTCCCTGCTCAGCTGCTAATTTCTCTGGGGTCAGAAGGGTGCTTGAGAAAGACCTGTAATTGGCAGTCTCCTTAACACTGACTGGGGGGAATATTTGCCCTTGTTGCAGTGATAGTGCCTACTTGTCAAGGGATCTCTGTACGCACAAGTCTAAAAGCTATGTAATTGGTATGTAAGTGACATATAAGACTTGGAGGTTTGTCCTTGAAACATTTCTTCCTTCCAGTGTGACTACATTCTTGTCCAACAAGCCTTGCAGGAATGGTTTTGGCATGTGATAATAAACACTGTCCTCACCCACCCCATTACTTAGATTTTAAAAAAGATAGTTATTTGGGATATCTATTTCATTTTCTCTACTTTCCCCTAAAAATATGAAATCTCTATGGGACACTTCAAATTTATTCAACAGATCCTACTGTTTTTGCCTTTGCTGCAACTGTACTAGTGATCTATTTTGAACATATGTGACATATTTTTTTCTTAATGAAACAGTCCTGAGAATTGACTTAATTTAAGAACATTCCAGAGAAAAAGCCCAATTTTCCAGTTATTTGTTACCTCCATGTTGTTATCTTATATATTTGGACACTGTGGATGCTGTATACCATTCACAAAATTAAGAAATACTTTGGCTTCTGTTTTCAAGGAGTTTGTACTCAGATTCATTATACTATCAGTTTTTGACATTGCATACAATCCTGGACTGGCTTTGCCTGGCACGGGAGGCATTACATGAAAGAAATAAATCAGACTCTGAGTGTCATCATGCTTTGTGTTTGTGTCCAGCAATTTCTGATTAGGCTTATCAATAACAGCATTTTCACTCTGTATTCAAAAAAAAGTCATCCTCGTTCTCTATTAATTGCTCTCTTTTACAAGTGCTGCTATTTTATTCTTCAGGAGATGAAAATCCAGGAAATAATCAGGTTGTCTCCTTTCTGTGACTGTTGCAAGCATGAGGTCATCAGGAAGGACCATGGCCATTGTGACTTCTGAGTCCCAAATGATACAAAAGATACTTTTTTTTACAGATCTCCTTGGACTCTACTAGTATACACATGAGAATCCATTTGAATGGTTTTTAACTTTGCGGGTACTGTTCTGGCTGGGTGGGCTGTTTCCCTGAGGAATCTTACTGTCCGTGTTTTCTGAGTGGTGCCCAGGTGAGGCATGGCCGGTGCTTTAGGTTTACTGGCTTTTCTTGTTGAGTCCCTGACTCACTACCCATCTAGGTTGTCAGAGTGGGAAGAAAGAACTGAAGGGGGATCTTGCAAGCCCACTGGTCACTGAAGGTTAAAGAAAATATATGCCACTTGGGTATTTAGATATGTTAAAATCAATGACATCTGTCAGGGTTCACTAGGCCATTGTGTTCCATATGCCTGGGTAGATAGGGAACCCTGTAGCAGCTTTTTGTGGGTCGAGGTGTTGGTGGATAAGTAGAACCTAGCTCTTGAGGGGATAAGAATGATCTCACAGAAAAGTTTCCTTCAATAAAAGTAAAATTTTCTGGCATGCTACAAACTTCTAAAATGACTACTTCGAAGACACAGTATTCTAAGTTATACACACATGCACATACACATACACATGTCTATATACATTTTAAAGCTTTGAAACTTATATCTGCTTTGAAGATCTATGCAGTGTTAAGTGAGTTTGGGGAGAATGTCTCTACTACCATCTAGATATCATTAGTGATGTAGAATCAATTCTATAAAACATATATAGGGAAATGTATGTAATGAATTATTAAAAGTATAGTTATAGAAAAATCAATACAGGTGTACTTAACAAGTGAATGAGGAGATTTTACCTGTCCTAATGTGCTCCCTGAACATTTTTATTATTGTGATAAAGAATGTATCAAGGGTTTCCAGTTGCAGAACTTTTACTTGTATATATATATATATATCCATGTAGCCACCCTCAGAAGAAAGTGAGAGAGCAAGTATGACAAAGAGAATAACTCGAGTAAGAAGATGAACTCACTGATTTGTGGACTAGTTGACTGGACTTTAGAGCATCTTTTCACCCATTTCGCCTTACATGTAGAAAAATATTTACTTTTAAAAATTGTGTATTTTAATTATGCTTTTCTCTTTCTGATGCTTTACTTAAAATGAATAAATCATGTCTGTTTCTGGAAGTATTTTTTTCTTTTTTTTTTCTTCTTGAAAAAGCAATTTTTCTAATACCCCAAACAAAGCAGGAATTATGATTTCAAGTAGGTGAAAATAGAATAAACACTGTCAAAAATATCAATCACAAAGTTGACAAAAATAAACAATGGGGAAAGGACTCCTATTCAATAAATAGTGCTGGGATAACTGGCTAGCCATTTGCAGAAGAATGAAACTAGACCCTTACCTTTCACAACATATAAAAATTAACTCAAGATGGGCTAAAAATTTAAGTGTAAGATCTCAAACTATAAATTTCCTTGAAGAAAACATATGAAATACCATTCTGGACAGGGGTCTTGGCAAATAATTCATGACTAAGTCCTCGAAAGCAATTGCAACGAAAACAAAAATTGACAAGTGGGAGACAATTAAACTAAAAAGTTTTTGCACAGCAAAAGAAACAATCAACAGAGTATACAGACAACCCATAGAATAGAAGAAAATATTTGCAAACCATGCATTTGACAAAGGCCTGATATCCAGAATCTATAAGGAACTTAAACAACTCAGCAAACAAAAACAAACACCCTATTAAAAAATTGGCAAAGGACATGAACATACGCTTCTCTAAAGAAGACATATAAATGGCCAACAAACATATGAAGAACTGCTCTACCTCATTAATCATTACAAAAATGGAAATCAAAATCACCAGATACCATCTCACATCAGTCAGAATGGCTATAATTAAAAAGACCAAAAAAAAAAAAAACCCAAAAAACAAACAAACAAACAAACAAAAAACAGATGTTGGTAAGGCTGTGGGTAAAAGCAAATAATCATACATTGTTCATGGGACTGTAAAAATTAGTTTAGCCACTGTGGAAAGCAGTTTGGGAATTTCTCAAACAACTAAACTCCCAAAACCTCTTTTGATCTTAACTGCACAATGGAATGACATTGTAGTGAATATGTGATTTTTAGTTTTCTCATCACTCTCTCTTCCTCTTGAAACTTCTCTTTTTTCAGGCCAGAATCACATAGTAACTGTGATATACTTTCAAAATCCCTGCCTAGAGTTGGCCTCCTGACCTGGACTTGGCCATTTAGTCCTTCCTGGGATTTTAAAATTTTTAAATTGAGAACTGGTGAGGTGGTCTCTCTCTGGTGGTGGACATCATAGGAAGTCATAACGTCTAGAGAGAGACGAGGCAGAGAGAGAGACAGAGAATGAATGAATGAATGGAGGAAGTAGTCAAGCTCAAGTTGTTCTGGTTGGCTATAGCTCTGCATATTTTACTTATCTTACTGGTTGGTTGAATGATTTCTGTGAATTTCATGAGCTGGTCTAGTTAACCAGATTTGATTTTTTTTTTTCTCTTGCAACCAAAAGAGCCCTGAAAGATGCACAGGCTTTAAAGCTATTTCAGAAGACAGTAGGGATTTGACAATGTAATACATCTTTCAAATTGTCTATATATGTTAGTGTAAAGGCTTGGTAATTTAACTTTCTTTGGGAATAATTTCTGGTACTCATGCACTTTACTTTAGCATAATGTGTTATAGCATACACTATCTTGTGCATGTTTTGGTATGGCATTTAGTATACAGTGCTCACTAGTATAGGTAACTATATATATATATGGAAAATGTCTTTCCATATCTTCACCCCAATTTTATGACTGGCCTTAATAATTTAAATGGGTCCAGACTGGTTTTATCCTTTCTATCAAAATGAGAAAGTTTTACTTTTCTGAAGCTTTCTGTTACAGTTTAATGCAGGCAGGATGAAGAACATTAGCATTCCTGTAGCTGAGTGTAGTGGAGAATAATGCATAAGTAAAGCCTCGGAGAAGAGAATCCCAGAAGAGGGCGTACTTCTGGATCCAAAAACCTCATACTCACCATCTTGGTGACCTGGCAGATAAGACTGATTTCCCTGTCCTGATGGGTATTTCCTAGTTTAGATGAATAAAGACCTACAGTAGGTAATAGAGAATCAATATCTGGTTTGTTTCTTTTTATTTCCTCTGAAAGAAAATGGATCTGATCCCAAATTTTAAAAGCTGTTCTTATTTCAAGTGAAGCAACCATGATCAGTTTGACTGAAATCAAGGTGAGTAATACATAATTTATAACATCTGAAACAATTTTTTTAATGCAACTTCCTGGAGGTGGAAGATAGTTACTCTTTAGAAATAGCACATATTTTATTAGCATTCAGGCCTTTACCAGAAAATGAATATAGACATAATAGTTCTGTCATATATCACCAACACATTAAAACAGTGTCAAAGACTTAAAAATATCCTTTATGCTACTAAATTGTTAATGTTTAGTGTTTATTTCCATACTGGTCTTTTATTTAGACGGAGAGTTTATTTGATGAAAATTATTTTTATAAGTATAAGTTGTAACACATTCAGACAAAATTTAACCTGGCTAAGAGCGTTCATTAAGGGTTCTCCTTACCTGGGATTGCCTGTCCTTGAGAAATAATAGTTAGGCAGGGCTCATCCACTGTAAAACTCTATGGATCATGATCTCTGCAAGGGTTCTTTGAATCAGATAATAAAATCTTTGTAGAGATTGACTGAACTAATGTGATCTTTAAACATTTTACCATTTTACTACTTATATTTATAAATGACACAGTATAAGGGTATGTGGTGTTTTTGAAACAAATTTCCAGTTCTTCTTTCATAAAGTGACAATGAAAATCCATAGCAATACAGTTACAAGTATAGTAACAATATAGTAACTAATAATATAGTTACAATATAGTAATGAGACAATTTCTATTATGTTGTTCAGATCCTTTTCACTGTGTCCTCTTTGTGTTCTGGGCCATCTGCCCTGCTGTTCACCTCTGGCTGCAGGTCCTTATATGGAAAATTATTGTTCCATAATTTTCTTTTTGTACTGGACTGTGCTTAAACACAAATGAATCACTTATTAATTAATTGATTCCTGCAGAATATTTTTACTTCTCACATATAGGCTATCGAATGCACTATTTTACTTGTTAATGAAAATGGCTCACTGAGGTTCAGCATGTGGTGTCTAATTCTCTCCAGGGTCTTTGTTCCTTTTGTGGAAAATAAAAGTTTTCTATGCTGAGGGACTGAGAGGGAACAATTAGACATCTCATTGGTTAGAAGAATCACTTGTTTCCTTGAGTCTAGTCTGGAAATAGATTTGTCCCACTTTGCACAGCACTCAGATTTTTTTTTAAAAGTAAATCCCCAGAAAGACTTCTCCAAACAGCCACACCTTGAATTTATTGTAATGACTTCAAATTCCATATTAGGTGGGCTTTAAAAATTATTGTTATTTTGTTTGCTTCTTGTGGAAAAAAGCAGGATCCTGCATATTTAAAATTTAGAGTGTGAGGGCATTTGTTTTCTGCTGGTGTTTTCACCTATACAAGGTTAAACATTTTAAAAACACATTATGAGTCAGTTATACTTTTTGGTGGAGTTTTGCTTTATTTAGCCATACTTTTTGTTTTTGTTTTTGTTTTTGTTTTTTGGTGGGGGCTCCTCGGCAAGTCCAGAAGCCTTGACTGAAGCGAGGCCATGATGGATACAGTCAAGGTTTCCTAGCACGTACCAGAAATGGCAGTGACTGCAGTGCGGGTTTAGCTATTTCAGGTGATGACTGCAGGCATCTGCAGCACTCTGATTCATAATGTGTGCACACTGTGATGTGCAATAAATGATTCTTTCTGACACCAGCTGCATGTGGTGATGCCCTTAGGGCACTGGAAGGGGATGTGAAGGTAAGGTTGAGTGGCTTTCTATGTCTTTTTGAATTTGTTTAAGCAATTGAGGTATCCTGACTGAGATGTCAACTGAAGAATACGAGGGACTGAGGAAAATTCAGAGGAGTTTGATGGATCTCAGTTTACCTGGTGATGGGTGATTACTTTGGATAGGGTCCTTGTATTAGAACAGATGACCAAGGACTTAATGGATAGGTTGGTGGAGAGCTCAATGGAGAGTCTGTGAACTTGGAGAGTGTACCAATGTGTACTAAGGCGGGATTCTGTCAGCTGAGAAATGAATTTCATAAATATTCATTGTTTGGAAAGAAGATGGAACCAATGGGAAGGATAGAAAGTAGTGAAGAAATACTGAGGTGTAACAGAGGACAATACCATGGTTTATTATTATGTGTTCTATGGAGTTGTTTCTGAAAAGTATAAAGATTAGATGAGCCCTTTGGACTGAACTTATACAGAAGTTGTTTCTTATATACTTGCCTGTTTTTGTCTTGTTGTTTTGGTCTGAAGTCATCTTGTGATATGAAACTTGTGATATCTTTGTTATATGAAACTCAATATTAATTAATATTAATTAGTATGTTACATATGGGAATTAAGCTTTACTAATACTTAATATGCAGATTGGTACTAGCATTTAGCTTAGTATACATGTCACATGTCATATGTCAAAAAATAAATGAGATGAATGATGTAGGGGCCCAACATGTTGCAATATTTTACAGTACATATGCACCTGATTGGGTGGATCTATAGATTGTAATCTCGATTTAAACGACAACTCTCACACAATTAACAAGAGGTTTAAAAAGATTCTGGCCAAAGACTTTTGGCTTTGGGAGAAACTAATAATGCAGAAGAACTACAGGGAATGGAATTAGGATGGTCCTAGTCCTATTTTTTTTTCTTATTGAGATGGAGTTTCACTCTTGTTGCCCGGGCTGGAGTGCGATGGCACAATCTTGGCTCACTGCAACCTCCATCTCCAGGGTTCAAGCAATTCTCCTGCCTAAGCCTCCTGAGTAGCCGGGATTACAGGTACCTGCCACCATGTCCGGCTAATTTTTGTATTTTTAGTAGAGACGTGGTTTCACCATCTTGGCCAGGCTGGTCTTGAACTCCTGACCTCAGGTGATTCGCCTGCCTTGGCCTCCTAAAGTGCTGGGATTACAGGCATGAGCCACCACACATGGCCCCTAGTCCTAATTTCCTTCCTTTCCCTTTCTCTTTCCTTTTTAACTTTTATTTTAGGGGTTCCTTTTTCTCCACAATCTCACCAACATTTGTTATTTTTGAATTTTTAGTAATATTCTGTCTGATGTGAAATGGTATCTCATTGTGGTTTTGATTTGCATTTCTCTAATGATGAGTAATGTTGGGCATTTTTTCCATATGCCTGTTGGACATGTGTATGTATCCTTTTGAAGTGACTGTTCATGTTCTTTGCCCTCTTTTACGTGGGGTTGTTTCTTTCTTGCTTGTTAATTTGTTTAAGCTTCTTACAGATTCTGGGTATTAGACCTTTGTCAAATGCATAGTTTGCAAAACTATTTTCTCCCATTTTGTAGGCTGTCTGTTTAGTCTGTTGATAGCTTCTTTTTCAAGGCAGAAGCTCTTTAGTTTAATTAGGTCCCACTTGTCAATTTTTGTTTTTGTTGCAATTGCTTTTGGCATCTTTGTCATGAAATTTTTGCCAGTGCCTATATTCAGAATGGTATTTTCAGGTTATTTTTCAGGTTTTTTTATAGTTTTAGATTTTACGTTTAAGTCTTTAATCCATCTCCAGTTGATTTTTTTTTTTTTTTTTGAGACGGAGTCTCGCTCTGTCGCCCAGGCTGGAGTGCAGTGGCCGGATCTCAGCTCACTGCAAGCTCTGCCTCCCGGGTTTTATGCCATTCTCCTGCCTCAGCCTCCCGAGTAGCTGGGACTACAGGCGCCTGCCACCTCGCCCGGCTAATTTTTTGTATTTTTTAGTAGAGATGGGGTTTCACCGTGTTAGCCAGGATGGTCTCGATCTCCTGACCTCATGATCCGCCCGTCTCGGCCTCCCAAACAGTTGATTTTTTATATGGTGTAAGAAAGGCCCCCAGCTTCGATCTTCTTCATTTGGATAGCCAGTTATCCTAGCACCATTTATTGAATAGGGATCCTTTTCCCCATCACTTGTTTTTGTCAACTTTGTTGAAGATCAGTTGGTTGTAGATGTTGTAGATGTGTGGCTTTATTTCTGGGCTCTCTATTCTGTGCCATTGGTCTATATTTTTGTACCAGTACCATGCTATTTTGGTTACTATGGCCTTATAGTATATTTTGAAGTCAGGTAATGTGATGCCTCCTGGTTCATTCTTTTTGCTTAGGATTGCCTTGGCTATTTGGGCTATTTTTTGGATTCCATATGAATTTAAATATAGTTTTTTTTTCTAATTTTGTGAAGAGTGTCAGTGGTAGTTTGATAGGAATAGCATTGAATCTGTTAATTGCTTTGGACAGTATGGCCATTAAAAAATGCTGATTATTCCTAATCATGAGCATTGAATGTTTTTCCATTTGTTTGTATTGTCTATGATTTCTTTAAACAGTATTTTGTAATTATTGTTGTAGAGATCTTTTACCTCCCTGATTAATTGTATTTCTAGGTATTTTATTCTTTTTTGTGATTATTGTGAATGGGATTGTGTGCTTGACTTGGCTCTCAGGTTGGATGTTGTTGGTGTATAGGAATGCTACTGATTTTTGTACATTGATTTTATATCCTGAAACTTTGCTGAAGTGGTTTATCAAATAAAGGAACTTTTGTGCAGAAACTATGGAGTTTTCTAACTGCAGAATCATGTCATCTACAAATACAGATGTTTTGACATCCTTTCTTCCTAATTGGATGCCTTTTATTTCTTTCCCTTGCCTGACTGCTCTGGCTACGACTCCTATGTTGAATAGGAGTGGTGAGAGAGGGCCTCCCTGTTTTGTTCCCGGTTTTGAAGGGGAATCCTTCCAGCTTTTGCCCATTTGGTATTGTGTTCACTGTGAAATGTTCATAGATGGCTGTTCTTCTTCTGAAGCATGTTCATTCAATGCTGATTTTGTTGAGGGTTTTTTTTAAAACCATGAGGCAATATTGAATTTTATCAAAATCCTTCTCTGTATTTCTTGAGATAATCATGTGGTTTTTGTTTTTAGTTCTGTTTATCGGGTAAATGACATTTATTGACTTAGATATGTTGAACCAACCTTGAATCAATAAAGCCTACTTAATTATGGTGGATTTGCTTTTTGATGTGCTGCTGGATTCAGTATGCTACTATTTTCTTGAGGATTTTGTATCAGTGTTCATTTTTTGTGTGTGTGTGTCTCTCTGCCAGGTTGGTATCAGGATGATGCTAGCCTCATAGAATGAGTTAGGGAGGAGTCCCCTTTCCTCAATTTTTTGGAATAGTTCCAGTAGGAATGCCACCAGCTCTTCTTTGTACATCTGGTAGTATTTGGCTATAAATCTGTCTGGTCCTGGGCTTTTTCTGGTTAGTAGGCTTTTTAATTACTGATATAATTTGGGACCTCACTTTTGGTCTGTTCAAGGTTTGAACTTCTTCCTGGTTCAGTCTTTGGAGGTTGTATGTTGCCAGGAATTTGTCCATTTCTTCTAGGTTTTCTAACTTGTGTGCATAGAGGTGTCTTAGTAGTCTCTGAGGGTGTTTTGTATTTCTGTGGCATCAGTGATAATGTCTCTTCCTAGTCATTTTTGATTGTATTTGGATCATCTCTCTTTTTTAATTAATAATTTAAGCAGTGGTCTATCTTATTAATTATTTCAAAACACCAACTTATGGATTTGTTACTTCTTTATGATTTTTGGCATTTGAATTGTCTTCAGTTCAGCTCTGGTTTTGGTTATTTGTCTTCTGCTAGCTTTGGGGTTGGTTTGCTCCTGTTTCTTTAGTTGTTAGGTCAGGTGATTACTTTTAGATCTTTATAACTTTTTTTTTTGATATGGGGTCTCACTCCGTCACCCAGGTTGGAGTGCAGTGGTGCAATCTTGGCTCACTGCAACCTCCACCTCCCAGGCTCAAGAGATCCTCTCACCTCAGCTTCCCGAGTAACTGGGACCACAGGCACACTCCACCATGCCTGGCTAATTTTTTGTATTTTTGGTAGATATGGGGTTTTGCCATGTTACCTAGGCTGGTCTCAAATTCCTGAGCTCAGGAGATCTACCTGCCTCAGTCTCCCACAGTGCTAGTATTACAGGTGTGAACCACCATACCTGGCCAGATCTTTATAAATTTTTGACGTTAGTGTTTAGTGCTATAAACTTCCTTCATAAATCTGCTTTAGTTGTGTCCCAAAGATTCTGGTGTTTCTTATGTTTGCTCTCATTATTTTGAAATAATTTCTTGTTTTGTGTTTTAATTTTGTTATTTACCCAGAAGTCACTTGGAAGCAGGTTGTTTAATTTCCATGTAACTGTATGGTTTTGAGTGATTTTCTTAGCTTTCATTTCTATTTTACTGCCCTGTGGTCTGAGAATGTGCTTGGCATGATTTCTTCTTTTTTTTAAATTTTCTGATGATTGTTTATGTCCAACTGTGTGGTTAACTTTAGAGTATGTGCCATGTGAAAATGACAAGAATAGAGTATGTGCCATGTACAGATGAGAAGAATGTATATTCCGTTGCTTTTGAGTAAACAGTTCTATAGATGTCTATTAGGTCCTCTGGTCAAGAGTCAAGTTCATGTCCCAAATATCTTTGTTAGTTTTATGCTCTGATGATCTAATACTGTCAGTGTAGTGCTGTATTCTCCCACTGTTATTGTGTGGTTGTCCAAGCCTCTTCGTAGGCCTCTAAGAACTTGCTTTATTAACCCAGGTGCTCCTGTGTTGGCTCCATATATATTTAGCATAGTTAGATCTTCTTGTTGAATTGAACCTTTACCACTATATAATGTCCTTCTTTGTCTTTCTTGATCTTTGTTGGTTTAAAGTGTGTTTTGTCTAAAAATAGAATAGCAACCCCTGCTTTCTGTTTTCCATTTGCTTAGTAGATTTTTCTCCACCCCTTTACTTTGAGCCTATGGGTGTCATTGCATGTGAGATGGATCTCTTGAAGACATCATACTGTTGGGTCTTGCTTCCTTATCCAACTTGCCACTCTCTGCCTTTTAATTGGGGCATTTAGCCCATTTCCTTTCAGGGTAAGTATTGATATATGCAGATTTGAGCCTCTTACTGTTTGTCAGCAGGTTGCTATGCAGACTTGTTTGTGTTGTTGCTTTGGAGTATCACTGGTCCTCTTTGCACTTAAGTGTGTTTTTGTGCTGGCCAGTAATGGGCTCTCCTTTTTGTGTTTAGCACTTCCTTAAAAAACTCATTTAAGGCATATTGGTGGTAATGAATTCCCTTAACATTTGCTTGTCTGAAAAGGACCTTATTTCTCCTTTGTTGAGGAGGCTTAGTTTGGCTGGATATGAAATTCCTGGTTGCAAATTCTTTTCTTTAGGAACGCTGAATATAGGCCCCCAATCTCTTGTGGCTTGTAGATTTCTGCTGAAAAGTCTGCTATTAGCTTGATGGGGTTCCCTTTGTAGGTGACTTGCCTCTTCTCTCTAGTTGCCTTTAATATTTTTTTCTTTCATTTTGACCTTGGAGAATCTGATGACTATATGACTTGGGGATGGTCTTGTGCTGTATTTCACGGGGGGTCCTCTGTGTTTCCTGGATTTGCATGCTGGCCTCGCTAGCAGAGTTGGGAAAACTTTTATGGATGATATCCTGAAATATGTTTTCCAAGCTGCTTGCTTTCTCTTTCTCTCTCTCAGGGATGCCAGGAAGTCAAAGATTTGGTCTCTTTATATAATCCCATATTTCTTAGAGGTTTTGTCCATTCATTGTTTTTTCTTCATTTTTGTCTCATAGGTATTTTGGAGAGAGTCTTCGAGCTCTGAGATTCTTTCCTCAGTTTGGTCAATTCTGCGGTTAATTCTTGTGATTGTATTCTGAAATTTTTGAAGTGAGTTTTTGAGCTCTATCAGATATGTTTTGTTCTTTCTTTAAATGGCCATTTCATCTTTCATCTTCTGTATCATTTTATCGTATTTCTTAGAATCCTTAGATTGGGTTTTGACTTTCTCCTGAATCTCAGTGAACTTCGTTCTTACCTATGTTCTGAATTCTATTTCTGTCATTTCAGCTATTTCATCCTAGCTAAGAACTATTCCTGGGGAACTAATGTGGTCATTTGGAGGTAAGAAGGCACTCTGGTTTTTGAGTTGCCAGAGTTGTTGCACTGGTTCTTTCTCATCTTTGTTGGCTGATGTTCTTTCCATCTTTGAAGTTGCTGTCCTTTGGATTTTTTAAAAATTTCATCCTCTTTCATGTCTTTAGGGGTTTGATTGTAGTTTTGTTTCTGGAAGATTTTAGTGGGTCAAGGCTCAGCTAAGAACTCCTGGCTGCAGTCTGTATCTCTGGAGGGCGGGTGTCAGGTTCCCAGCCTTTTTTCTCTGGCCCCTAGAAGTTAGGAACCTTCTGCACCGGAGTTGTTGAGGTGCTTCTGGACCTCTGGTAACAACATTCTGATGTGTGGTGTCAGCCAGGGTGCTTCATTGTGTGGTGGCAACAGGACCCATGATGGTTTGTATGTTCCAGCAGCAGTGGCAGCATGGAGAGGTGCACACTCATCAGCTGCGGTTGGGCACTGGCAGGCACAATTGTGCCAGCCTTCATAAATACGTTTGCATTGGTGGCAGTGGCAGTGTGGCACTTGTGGTAGGGGATGAGGCTGCTGTCTTCTAGGCATGCATTCATGCTGGCAGCGGTGTCAGTCCTGCCATGGGGTGCTAGTAGGTGTAGGGCTGGCACCTTCCATGCATGTGATTGTGCTGGTGGCAATGGCTGCCCAGGCAGTGGGCAGGGCCACTGTCTTCTTGTGTGGATTTACATTGACAATGATGGTGGGTTGTGGTAATGTGGGATGTGCTCCCACTGGCAACTGTGGCATAATGGGGTACATGTTCATTTGTGTGCCAGTGGAGAATGGGAGGTGTGTTCTATCCATGTGCATGCATGCTTGCAAAACAATGTGGGGAGTGGCCATGGGCAAGTGCATGCTGGCAAAGTGGCATGGAGGGCTATGGTGAGGGGAAGGTGTAGATGGGTTGGTGTGCATTGGAAGGGGCTGCTCTGCTGGAGCTCTCCAACAGTCAGGTGCAGTCTGCCAGTGCAGGAGCTATGATGCAGGTCCCCAGGAGGCATCCCGGCTGGGCATGCCAGGCTTTACTGCAAACAGGCACCACCAGGTTGGCCCCCCAAGAGAGGCCAGCAGATGTGGTTGCTCAGGTCGTACCAGCCCCATCTCATGGACAAGATTGCCCTGTTCTTTTCAGGTCTGACAGTTCCCCTAAGGCTGAAATCTCCTAAAAGAGTAAGGCAAGCCTTGGGATGGGTGTCGCTGGCTGTACTCCATTACAGGTGCTCCTGTACCAAACTCTCTAGGCTCTGTATCTCTGGAGTTCTGGCCCTACTACCTCTCTATCCAGTTCTCCCTGCAAGCTCAAGTGTCCTTAGGGGTCTTGGAATTTCCTGCTGCAGGATTCCAGAGGTCTGTGGCAAGAGTAAGTCACTCCTGGCATGCTCAACTCACCCCTTTCCCAGGAGTCGTTGGGGGCCAGGAATGAGTCCTGGTGCATGGTAATCCAGTGCAGGGTTCCCAGCTTCCTCCCCCTTCAGCCCAGCATCTGTGTCCTTCCTTAGTCTGCTCTCAATACCTTCCCTCTGAAGATTTGCTGAGAGTGTATCAGTCTTCCTGATGTCCCCATCCCTTGGTGGCAGATGTTCCTCCTAGCTGCATCTAGTTGGCCATCTTGCCTCCCCCCAAAAAAAGAATTTAAAAATTAAAGAATTTAAAAATTCTTTATCGGCCGGGCGCGGTGGCTCAAGCCTGTAATCCCAGCACTTTGGGAGGCCGAGGCGAGTGGATCACGAGGTCAGGAGATCGAGACCATCCTGGCTAACACGGTGAAACCCCGTCTCTATTAAGAAATACAAAAAACTAGCTGGGCGAGGTGGCGGGCGCCTGTAGTCTCAGCTACTTGGGAGGCTGAGGTGGGAGAATGGCGTGAACCCGGGAGGCGGAGCTTGCAGTGAGCCGAGATCACGCCACTGCACTCCAGCCTGGGAGCACAGCGAGACTCCGTCTCAAAAAAAAAAAAAAAAAAAAAAAAAAAAAAAAAAAAAAATTCTTTATCAATCACATCACAAAGCAATCACAAAACAATTACCATTAAGAAGAGTTTTAAAAAATACATGACTAATCTACAATTGTTAATGATTAATATCATCAAAATATATATTGTGCCATATAATAGTAGCTAAGGACAATAGTACAAGGATATATTTATAAACAAATAAATATACAGGTATTGGGGGTGAGTAATCAAATTTTTTTTTACTGAGGAGGCATGTGATTAAAATGTTTGGAGATTACTGTTTCAGATTATTTCTGTTTCATTAACACTACAGATGTGCTTTTCAATCTTCAAATCTATTTAAAGTTATTAACATACTTAGATGTATAGCTCTGAGTTCTAATTTACATATATGTTATAAAGCCTTGGATTACAAAGAAGCTAGGATGATTATCACTCCTTTGAGCTTCTGGGTACTCTATTATGTAACTTCTCTACCAGCTTATCCTGTTTAGCTGTGTGTTTCTGGTCTTCCCATGAGGCTTCCTTGCCAGTAATGGGACTTTCTTTGATGTTCCCTATCATTAAGAAGGCTATATTTTTCAGTCTAAAAAAGAAGACAAGATATGCAGCAATGAAACATTTAAAATCAGACATGGTTTGAAAATATGGGCAGTAGGATTGCCATGGCTAAGGTGTTACGTATAATAAATGTTAGGCAAATAAAAGCTCAAAATTACTTTGTTGTTTGTTTGAGGCAAAGATTGTTTTAAGAATTAGTCTATGTAGAAGGATCAGGTATCTGTGCTGCCTTTAAACACTGCACGTGCTCAAACTTTAGTGTAGTAATCACCCTGTTTTTGAGGGCTTATGTGCAGTCAGAAGATGAGTCATAATATGTAAATGAGGCAGTAATCATGTCTGCACTTTAAAAGGTACTGGATCTGAGATCAAGACAAATTTGGCATGGTTTACATCCTATGTTCTTAATTATCTGATTAGAGTTGATTACTTTTCAGTCCCACTAGGAAATGTAATTGAGTAGGCATCTGTAATTTGCTTTGTGTGTTTGTTTTGGTGCACGTGTTTTCATGTGGATGTTTGTGTGTTTTCAATTTTCCTCCCAGTACTTAGTGTGTAAGCAGGCAGTTAAAAAAGATAACTTCCATTCTACCATGAAGGCTTGGGTTATGGATGTAAGTAGTTGCTACAACTAGGATTTCTCCTATTTCTCAACTGATTTATTGTGGTCTTTTCAATAGGTTTTTTGGTTGTTTATATTATAACCAGCCTTCCACATGTACTTTTTAAATCAAGCTTTGCTTTTAGGGTAACTTAGAGAGAATATTATTTTAAAAATATTTTATCTAGAGATTGTATTATACAGTAGAAGTATTTTTATTAAACAAATTTTGTATAACTTAATAAATTCTACAATAGAAAAATACAATAAATTATACCAGCTAGGTAATCACCCCAAGGCATATCTCTGAAAGAATTCAGACTCCATAGTTCGAAGAGCAGTGTTAATTTTAATTTAATGAGAACTTTCTGTCTTATAAACAACAGCTTGTATTTTTTATTTTATTTGTTAAGAATGATGCTATGGATTCACTAAATAGGTTTTATTTTCTTTTTTACAAATGGAAATGGACTGAATTAATAAATATCAATTGTTTTAGATTCAGAACGAGCAGGCACAGCTAGCATTTGAATAATCGAACAAGGTTTATTTATCTAAAGGTTACAGAAAGAGGTCACAGCGACATTGTCTAATGACAGATGGAGGTATAAGTTTCCAAGTCACCTCAAAAGGTCATCAGCAGTTACATTGTTGTGGATGAGAAGTCTGAGTGACTGCTGGTTACATCAAAGCTTCTGGAAGCTCAGTGCTTCCCTGGATGCCCAGTCTTAAATAATGAGGCTGGAACAGTTCTGCATTTGTAGCTCAGATATGAACTGAGGACACTCATCAGAGCCAGGTGTATCATGTCCATCTTGGTGTTAAAAAATATACAAAAGGTCTCCCATGTGTGATGCAGTAAAACACCCCTAGGCTTGAACACAACTGGATCCTTCTGCTTTCCTGAACTGAAAGCTGCAGGACAAGATATTGGTCAGTTATCCAAGCAACTCTAAGATGCAGGCCAATGGATCTTAAGATGAGGAGCAGGATTATCTTGCACATGTCTATAATAAGAAATTCAGAAAACACAGAAAAAAGCCAAGAAGAAAACATAAACTACCAAATTACTTGTCAAGAGATACTCAGCATTTATAGTTTGGGGGATTTTTTTTAGCATTTCCAAAACAAAATCATACTAAGATACTATTTATTGATTTGTTCTTAACAAAATACTATAGATACCTTTTTATATTAGCAAATAATGATCTATAATTATATAATTATTTAATGGCTACGTAATATTCTATGTTATGGTTTTATGATTACTTATTTAGCC
The DNA here is from genome assembly GCF_003255815.1 of Theropithecus gelada. Taxonomy (NCBI): domain Eukaryota; kingdom Metazoa; phylum Chordata; class Mammalia; order Primates; family Cercopithecidae; genus Theropithecus; species Theropithecus gelada. The sequence goes on along the minus strand of NC_037675.1, from coordinate 50,555,355 downwards.
AGTCAACTATTGGCCAGAATTTAGGTTGTCTCTCTCTTTTTATGATAAGCATGCCACACTGAATCTCATTGTAGTTATATCTTTTAGTTAGATACGTTGTCAAATTATTTTTTTTCTTATACTTATAAAATTCTCTTACACATTCTGCATGAAAACAACTCATGGTGCAATGATGTTTTTAGATACTTCATGAAGGATAAATTTAAATTCTGGATAGTCTGTTAAACACATAACAGTTGGAAATTGGCTAAGGGTAGTCTTAAGCTAAACTAATGTAACCAAGAGAAATGATGTTTAGAGCAGGAAGATTGTTTTCTTTTGGTCAAGTTGGTTGAGGTATAATTTGCCTACAGTAAAGTTTACCCTTTTTAGATACATGACTCTATGAATATTGATAAATGCACACTGCTAGGTAACTTCTTTTTGAACTTTTCCCTCACCCCAAAATGCTCCTTCATACCTCTTTGTAGTCCATCCTTTAACCCAGACGAGAGCCATGAAAACTATGAATCTATTTTCTGTTTATGTAGTTTTGCCTTTTCCAGAATGTCACCTAAATGGAAAAATACAGTGTGAAGTCTTTTGAGTCTGGCTTCTTTCACTAAGCCTGCTGCATTTGATATGCATCCATATTACTGCTCACATCAGTAGTTTGTTTCTTTCTATTTAACTCATTAGTTGATGAACTTTGGATTGTTTCTAATTTGTGATGATTATGAATAAAGCTATAGCTGTGATAAACAATTGCATACAGGGCATTAGATGGATATTTGTTTTTATTTCTCTTGGGAAAATAATTACAGTAGGATTGCTATGTTGTATGGTAAAGGTGTGTTTAACTTCATAAGAAACTGCCAAACATTTGGTATGTACCAAACTTTTGACTGTACTATTTTATACAACCACCAGCAATGTATGAGAGTTCCAGTTGCTCTGCAACCTCACCGGCACTTAGCAGTTATTTTTTTTTAAATTTTAGTTATTCTAGTAGGTGTATAGTGGTATCATATTATGGTTTTAATTTGCATTTCCCTAATAACTAAAGATGTTCATAATATTTTTATGTACTTTTTTTGCTCTCCACATATCTTCCTTGATAAAGTGTCCGTTCAAATTTTTTCTCATTTGAAAATTCTAAAAAGTTGAATTTTAAAAAGTTATTGAGTTGTAAGAATTATTTATATAATTTGGTTACCAATCCTCTCAAGCACCACTTATTAAAAAGACTTAGAAGCACTTTGGGAATGGTATAATAAGACCTCTGAAGACCTCTTCTGTTAAAGCGACAAAAACACTGGAAAAAATTATCAAAACAAACTTTTTAGAACTCTGAAAATTAACCAAAGATGTGCAACAATCTGTGAGTTATTTGTTCAAGAAAAATGGCTGGATCTCTGTAAGAACAAGAGCAAGCTTTTCGGCTTTTTAACTGTCCCATTTCCATCACCTTTCCCAAATTCTGCAGTAACCTTGACAACCAGCAGATTTGCAAATACAGTCATTAGAGAAACCAGTAGCCTAGCAGCCACTGAAGGGGAAGAACATATTTGGAGCTCCCTGAAAAGCGCCATCCCCAGATAATTGTCACTATTTGACCTGCCTGGAAGCTTCCTGGAAAAGACCACTGCACAGGAGTTGTCTCTATTTGACCTAACTTAGAGCTCACTCAATGGGAAAAGTCCTTTTCCTAGGATGTTTGCCAAAAACGAAATAGTCACCAGCTATTGTTTAATGCCCATCTCCTGAGGCAATACACCACTTGAGGCAAACAATATGCTAGCTAAAAAACTTAATAGTAAAATCTGAGAAATGAGATGAATATGTGGAATTTGGAAAGCTCTGACATATTCCTGGGGTTGTAGAAGGCTATGTGTATGGACAGAACTGTGCATTGCCCAGAAAACACCTGGGGACATTCTAGTCTCTCACCTTTGGCTGAGTTTCAGGCTTGTACAAATAAGAAGTGAAGGCTGAAGCAGACTTCTAAACTTCCAGAGGGTTGAAATCATCCCCCCAATATACATATAGACCCCTCAGCAAATGTTTAGAGACTTATTGGTTCAGGGCCTTCAGGAAAATTTCTTTGTTTAAATTTTATTTTACTTTAAGTTCTGGGATACATGTGCTGAACATGCAGTTTGTTACATAGGTATACGTGTGCTATGGTGGTTTGTTGCACCTATCAACCCATCATCTAGGTTTTAAGCCCCACATGCATTAGGTATTTGTCCTAATGCTCTCCCTCCCCTTATCCCCCAACACCCAACAGGTCCCAGTATGTGATGTTCCACTACCTGTGTCCATGTGTTCTCACTGTTCAACTCCCACTTGTGAGTGAGAACATGTGGTGTTTGGTTTTCTGTTCCTGTGTTAGTTTGCTGAGGATGATGGTTTCCGCTTCATCGATGTCCCTGCAAAGGACATGAACTCATTCTTTTTATGGCTGCACAGTATTCTATGGTGTATATGTGCCATATTTTCTTTTTCCAGTCTATCATTGATGGGCAGTTGTGTTGGTTCCAAGTCTTTGCTATTGTAAATAGTGCTGCAGTAAACATACATGTGCATGTGTCTTTATAGTAGAATGATTTATAATCCTTTGGGTATATACCCAGTAATGGGATTGCTGGGTCAAATGGTATTTCTAGTTCTAGATCCTTGAGGAATTGCCACACTGTCTTCCAAAATGGTTAAGCTAATTTACATTCCCACCAACAGTGTAAAAGCATACCTATTTCTCTGCATCCTCACCAGCAACTGCTCTTTCCTGACTCTTTAATGATCTCTATTCTAACTGGCATGAGATGGTATCTCATTTTGGTTTTGATTTGCATTTCTCTAATGACCAGTGATGATGAGATTTTTTTCATATGTTTGTTGGTTCTATAAATGTCATCTTTTGAGATGTGTCTGTTCGTATTCTTTGCCCACTTTTTGACAGGGTTGTTTATTTCTTGTAGATTTGTTTAAGTTCCTTGTAGAATCTGGATATTAAACCTTTGTCAGATGGGCAGATTGCAAAAATTTTCTCCCATTCTGTAGTTTGCCTGTTCACTCTCATGATAGTTTCTTTTGCTGAGCAGAAGCTCCTTAGTTTAATTAGATCCCATTTGTCATTTTTGGCTTTTGTTGCCATTGATTTTGGTGTCTTAGTCATGAAGTCTTTGCCCATGCCTATGTCCCGAATGCTATTGCCTAGGTTTTCTCCTAGGGTTTTTATGGTTTTAAGTTGTATGTTTAAGTCTTGAATCCATCTTGAGTTAATTTTTATATAAGGCCTAACAAAAGAGTCCAGTTCTGTTTTCTGCATATGGGTTGCCAGTTTTCCCAGCACCATTTATTAAATAGGGAATCCTTTCCCCATTGCTTGTTTTTGTCAGGTTTGTCGAAGATTAGATGGTTGTGAAAGTGTGGTGTTATTTCTGAGGCCTCTGTTCTGTTCCATTGGTCTATGTATCTGTTTTGGTAGTAGTACCATGCTATTTTGGCTACTGTAGCCTTGTAGTATAGTTTGAAGTCAGGCAGTGTGACGCCTCCAGCTTTGTTCTTTTTGCTTAGGATTGTCTTGGCTATATGGGCTTTATCTTGGTTCAATATGAAATTTAAAGTAGTTTTTTCTAGTTCTGTGAAGAAAGTCAATGATAGTTTGATGGGAATAGCATTGAATCTATAAATTACTTTGGACAGTATGGCCATTTTCACAATATTGATTCTTCCTATCCATGAGCATGCAATGTTTTCCCATTTGTTTGTGTCCTCTGTCATTTCCTTGAGCAGTGGTATGTAGTTCTCCTTGAAGAGGTCCTTCAGGTCCCTTGTAAGTTGTATTCCTAGGTATTTTATTCTCTTTGTAGCAATTGTGAATGAGTGTTCAGTCATGATTTGGCTCTTTGCTTGTCTATTATTGGTGTATAGGAATGCTTGTGGTTTTTGCACATTGATTTTGTATCCTGAGACTTTGCTGAAGTTGCTTGTCAGCTTAAGGAGTTTTTGTGCTGAGACGGTGGGGTTTTCTAAATATACAATCATGTCATCTGCAAACAAAGACAATTTGACTTCCTCTCTTCCTATTTGAATATGCTTTATCTCCTTCTCTTGCCTGATTACCCTGGCCAGAACTTCCAATGCTATGTTGAATAAGAGTGGTGAGAGAGGGCATCTTCGTCTTGTGACAATTTTTAAAGGCAATGCTTCCTTTAAAAGGTGGGCATTTGCCCATTCAGTATGATATTGGCTATGAGTTTGTCATAAATAGCTCTTATTATTTTGAGACACGTTCCCTCAATACCTAGTTTATTGAGAGCTTTTAGCATGAAGGGTGTTGAATTTTATCCATGTTCATTTCTTCCATCTATTGAGATAATCATGTGGTTTTTGTCATTGGTTCTGTTCATGTGATGGATTATGTTTATTGGTTTATGTATATTGAACCAGCCTTGCATCCCAGGGATAAAGCCAACTTGATCACTGTGGATAAGCTTTTTGATGTGCTGCTGAATTTGGTTTGCCAGTATTTTATTGAGGATTTTTGCGTCAAGGTTCATCAGGGGTCTTGGCCTGAAATTTTCTTTTTTTGTTGTGTCTCTGCCAGGTTTTGGAATCAGGATGATGCTAGTCTCATAAAATGAATTAGGGAGAAGTCCCTCTTTTTCTATTGTTTGGAATAGTTTCAGAAGGAATGGTACCAGCTCCTCTTTGTACCTCTTGTAGAATTTGGCTGTGATCCATCTGGTCCTGGGCTTTTTTTGGTTGGTAGGCTGTTAATTACTGCATCAATTTCAGAACTTGTTATTGGTCTATTCAGGGATTCAACTTCTTTCTGGTTTAGTCTTGGGAGGGTGCATTTTTCCAGGAATTTATCCATTTCTGGTAGATTTTCTAGTTTATTTGCATAGAAGTGTTTATAGTATTATCTGATGGTAGTTTGTCTTTCTGTAGGATCAGTGGTGATATTCCCTCTATTTTTTTTTATTGTGTCCATTTGATTCTTCTCTCTTTTCTTCTTTATTAGTCTGGCTAGTGGTCTATCTATTTTGTTAATCTTTTCAAAAAACTAGCTCCTAGATTCGTCGATTTTTTTGAAGGGTTTTTCATGTCTCTCTCTCCTTCAGTTCTGCTGTGATCTTAGTTTTCTTGTCTTCCAGTAGCTTTTGAATTTGTTTCCTCTTGCTTCTCTAGTTCTTTTAATTGTGATGTTAAGGTGATGATTTTACATCTTTCACACTTTCTAACGTGGGCATTTAGTGCTATAAATTTCTCTATAACACTGCTTTAGTTGTGTCCCAGAGATTTTGGTATGTTATCTCTTTGTTCTTGTTGGTTTCTTTTTTTTTCCTTTTCCTTTCTTTCTTTTCTTTTTTTCTTTCTTTTTTTAGAAGGAGTCTTGCTCTGTTGCCCAGGCAGAAGTGCAGTGGCGTGATCTCAGCTCACTGCAACCTCTGCCCCCTGGGTTCAAGCCATTCTCCTGCCTCAGTCTCCTGAGTAGCTGGCGCTACAGGTGCATGCCACCACATCCCGCTAATTTTTGCATTTTTAGCAGAGACAGGGTTTCGCCATGTTGGCCAGGATGGTCTCGATCTCCTGACCTTGTGATCGCCTACCTTGGCCTCCCAAAGTGCTGGGATTACAGGTGTGAGCCACCACGTCTGGCCATTCTGGTTGGTTTCTAAGAACTTAGTTTCATTCTCCGCATCACTTTTCAGGTACATCAGTGAATCATAGGTTTGGTGTTTTCACATATTTCATGGAGGTTTTGTTTGTTCCTTTTCATTCTTTTTTCTCTTATCTTGTCTTCACACTTTATTTGATTCAGAGATATCCTTTCTTCCACTTGATCCATTTGGGTATTGATACTAGTGTATGCTTCACGAAGTTCTTGTGCTGTGTTTTTTAGCTCCATCAGGTCATTTATGCTCTCCTCTAAACTGGTTATTCTAGTTAGCAGTTCCTGTAACCATTTGTCGAGGTTCTTAGCTTACTTGCATTGGGTTAGAACATGCTCCTTTAGCTCAGAAGTGTTTGCTATTATGCACTTTCTGAAGCCTACTTCTGTCAATTCATCAAAGTCATTCTCTGTCCAGTTTTGTGCCCTTGCTGGAGAGGAGTTGTGATCCTTTGGAGGAGAAGAGGCATTCTGTTTTTTGGAATTTTCAGCATTTTTGCACTGGTTTTTCCTTATCTTTGTGGATTTATCTACCTTTGATATTTGAGGTTGATGACCTTCAGATGGGGTTTCTGTGTGTAGGAGTCCACTTTTGCTGATGTTGATGTTATTGCTTTCTGTTTGTTAGTGTTTCTTCTAACAGGCCCCTCTTCTGCAGGTCTGCTGCAGTTGGCTGGCAGTCGGCTGGCAGTCCACTCCAGGCCCTATTTGCCTGGGTATCACCAGCGGAGGCTGCAGAACAGCAAAGATTGCTGCCTGCTTCTTCCTCTGGAAGATTTGTCCCAGAGGGGCACAGGCCTGATGCGAGCAGGGGCTCTTCTGTATGAGGTGTTTGTCAACCCCTGTTGGGAGGTCTCTTCCAGTCAGGAGGCACAGGGGTCAGAGACCCACTTGCGGAGGTAGTTTGTCCGTTAGGATAGATTGAGCGCTGTGCTGGGAGAACCCTCTTTGTCAAGATCCGCCGCTGTCTTCAGAGCCAGCAGGCAGGAACGTTCAAGTCCACTGAAACTGTGCCCACAGCTGCCCCTTCCCCCAGGTGCTCTGTCCCAGGGCAGTGGGAGTTTTATTTATAAGCCCCTGACTGGGGCTGCTACCTAACTTTCAGAGATGCCCTGCCCAGTGAAGAGGAATCTAGAGAGGCAGTCAGACCACAGTCGCTTTGCTGTGCTGTGTTGAGTTCTGCCCAGTCCTTAGCATGGTCAGGGGAAAACCGCCTACTCAAGCCTCAATAATGGTGGACACCTCTTCCCCCAACCAAGTTTGATGTACCAGGTTGACTCCAGACTGCTGTGCTGGTAGCGAGAATGTTAAGCCAGTGGATTTTAGCTTGCTGGGCTCCGTGGGAGTGGGACCTGCCGTGCAAGATCACTTGGCTTCCTGGCTTCAGCCCCCTTTCCAGGGAAATGAATGGTTCTGTCTTGCTGGGGTTCCAGGTGCCACTGGGGTATGAAAAAAAATTCCTGCAGGTAGCTTGGTGTCTGCCTGAACAGCCACCCAGTTTTGGGCTTGAAACCCAGGACCCTGGTGGTGTAGGCACCACTAGGAGAGAATCTCCTGGTCTGTGGGTTGCAAAAACTGTGGGAGAAGCTTAGTATCTGGGCTGGATAGCACAGTCCCTCATAACTTCCCTTGGCTGGGAAAGGGAGGCCCCCCGGCCCAGCTCCTTGTACTTCCCAGGTGAGGTGACACCCCACCCCGCTCTGCCCGTCCTCTGTGGGCTGCACCCACTGCCAAGCCAGTCCAAATGAGATGAACAGGGTACCTCAGTTGGAAATGCAGAAATCACCTACCTTTTGCATTGGTCTCGCTGGGAGCTGCTGACTGCAGCTGTTCCTATTTGGCCATCTTGCCAGATCCCCCTATATTCTCTTTTATATCATTGACACTTACATTACTAAGTTTCCTGTAAAATGAGTTGACCAATGTTTCTTCTCACAGTTCTGGAGGCTGGGAAGTCTAAGATCAAGATACCAACGGATTGATTCAGCATCTGTCTGGTGAGGGCCTGCTTCCTTGTTCATAGATGGTGCTTTCTCCCTGTGTCCTCCTGTGGTGGAAGGGGGAAATTTCTTTTCATCATTAGCTGACCACTAAGCTAAACATGCAGAGACCTCGTGGCTGCACATGATAAAGATGCAGACTTTACATAATTAGTTCAGGAAAGTCACTAAATAAACAGCAGCAGCAGCAACAACAAACAGCACCAAACAGCAAAACCAAAATACCACAGGGAGGGGGTGAATCTTATTTCTATAATTGCCACATTATATTATTTAAAATGTCCAGTTGTCAACAAAAACTTATGAGACGCACAAGAAATAGGAAACTGTGGCCCACATACAGGGCAAAAGCAGTCAATAGAAATTGTCCCTTAGGAAGATTTGAACAACACTTCAAACCAACTAGACCCAAAAGACATATACAGGACACTCTACCCCCAAAACAACAGAATACAAATTCTTCCCAAGTGTACAAGAAACATTTCCAGGACAGATCATATGTTTGGCCATAAAACATGTCTCAAGTCTTCACTGGTGATGTCTACAAATACCTGGAGAACTGCCTGAGTATAGAGTTCAAAAAATTAATACCTGTCTTTCACAGACTCTTCAAAATAATAGAAGAGGAAGGATTACTTCCCAACCCATTCTATGAGGCCAGTGTTACACTGATATCAAAATGAGACAAAGACATGACAAGAAAAGAAAACCACCAATCAATATCTTTTATGAGTATAGATGTAAAAATCCTCAACAAAATGCTAGCAAATGAAAGCCAACAACATGCAGAAAGGATAATATACCAGGACCAAATGGGATTTGTCCAAGGACTGCAAGGCTGTTCAACATATAAAACTCAATCCATGTCATATATATTAATAGAATAAATGACAAAACCCACTCTATATCTCAGTAGATACAGAAAACACATTGGAAAAAATTCAACACCTTTTTATGGTTAAAAACACTGTTAAATCTAGGAATAGAAGGAAATAATCTCAGCCTTATAAAGGGAATCTACGAAAAACCCACAGGTAATATCATTATTAATGGTGAAAGACTGAGAGATTTCCTCCTAAGATCAGGAACAATTGAAGGATCTCCACTCATCGTTTCGATGCCACATTGTTCTGGAAGTTCTTGTCAGGACAATTAGGCAAGTAAAATAAATAAAAGACTTCAAGATTGAAAAGGAAGAAGTAAAGCTATCTCTATTCATACATGACATAGATGACACAATCTTCTTTATAGAAAATCCTTTGGAATGCATTCACAAAATATTTCAGACTAATAAAGTGTTCAACAAGTTTACAGAATATAAGACAATATGCACAAATGAGTTGTACTTCTATACAATCACTAGCAATAAACAACTCAAAAATGTAATTGAGAAAACAATTCCATTAACAATAGTATAAAAAAGTTTTTTCCAAGATGGCAGATTAAAAGGCTTTTTTTTTGTTGTTTTTGTTTTTGTTTTGTTTTGTTTTTTTGTTTTTTGTTTTTGACGGAGTCTTGCTCTGTCATCCAGGCTGAAGTGTAGCAGCATGATCTTGGCTCACTGCAACCTCCACTTCCCAGGCTCAAGCAATTCTCCTGCCTCAGCCTCCCGAGTAGCTGGGATTACAGGCCACCAAGCCCAGCTAATTTTTGTATTTTTAGTGGAGACAGGGTTTCACCATGTTGGCCAGGCTGGTCTCGAACTCCTGACCTCAGGTAATCTGCCCACCTTGGCCTCCCAAAGTGCTGGGATTATAGGCATGAGCTACCATGCCCGGCCAGATTAGAGGCTTTTAGCATGCTTCAGCCACTTAGAAATAGCATGATAGTATATAAAGATAAAATCTATGAGATTTATTTCAAGAAGGAAAATGGGTATCTATGGAACTGTGAAGCATACCCCAGAATCTGGAGAGGAGAACACCAGCAAACAGCCCCATGATGGCGTCTGGCTGATAAAAGTGAGTGAAGACCCAATGGGTGAGAGAGGGAGACAGCCTCCCTCTGTGACTCCCTTTTTCACTGGGGATTTGAGCAACCCAGGTATAAGGAGAGTACATTTGTTTCTCCAAGCCCTAGCGTTAACTTGGAGAGAGGCTTGGAGACACTGTGAGGAAAAGACACTGGGAAAAGCTGCAGACATTTTCCCAGACCTGGGACTGAGAGCAGGATGCCATTTTTAATCCAGGCACGTACAGAGTTAGCCATCCTTTGGCAATCCAGCAGTGTGCTGCTTAGACATTTTAGTTTTGGACTAGGTATTGGAGCGGCTGCTCTGGAGTGGAGTAGGGGCCTTTACAGCCAGAACTGTGGAAAGCACCTCAGCAGGAAGTGCTGGAATTGGGCTCTGCCCAGTTGCAAGCCTGGGGTGGGAGGAGAACTGCTACAGCTATAGTTTCTTGTGGTTGGCAAAACTTGCAGCAAGAGGTAGCTTGGAGCCCCGGAAACAGCCTGCATGTGTCATTGGTTGGTGCCCCTCCCTGATCCCCTGAGATCAAGGTGCAGCAGGGCCCTCTCTGCTTTACTCTCAAGCAGAAATCCAGGCATTTGAGAAACTACTTGCCTGTACCAGCAGCCTGAGCCACTCTACCTTTCCTTGACATATATTGTGGTACAGCAATACTCTCTCTGCTCCATACTTAGGCAGTTCTCCGGGTATTAGGAGCACCCATTCACCTAGTTTAGCAGCCTGAGCTGCTTCCCCCTTCCCAAACATAGATCTTGGTGCAGTGGGGTTTTTTCTGCTCCCTGCCCAGGAAGATATCCAGGCATTCTGAGTACCTAATTGCCTACTTCAGCAGCCTGAGCCACCCCACCCTTCCTCTGCAGAGATCCTGGTGCAGGGGGACCCTCTCCATGCACAGGCAGATGTCCAGGCGTCCATCGAGAGCACCCACTCTCCTATATTAGGAGTTTAGGCTGCCCCACTTCCCCATGCAGAGAATTTGTAGCCAAGGAGGTTTCCCAGCTCCACACCAAGGGACACCTCTGGGTGCTTGGTAGCTACCCGTTGGATTGCCCCTTGTAACTGGTGCCTGTGTTTGCCATAAGAGGACCTGCAGGCAGACCTGGCTGGTCTGGCCCTGCCCTTCATGCCCCATCCCCACCAACCTACCCTGCTCCAGGACTGAGTAGGGAGATCAGATCACTGTGAATTTCATGAATCAGCCCATGCCTGAGGCAGTAGATAGCTTCTGCCAGTAAACGAGGATCAAGTATATACCCAGGAATGTTGAGTGCATCTGGCTCTATGGGCCTGTAGGGAAAGCTGTGTAGCCCAGTATAAAACCTGCTGAAAGAAGTGCATAGGGCTATAGAAGCAAAGCCAAAAGATCGTATCCAGCATTCTCTACAGTCACACTCCCCCTAGAGAAGGGGGAAAAGGGAAAGGGAAAGAAAAAATAAGACATTATAGAGAAAGAAAGAAAAAGAAAAAATCCTACCCACATGAACATAATTATAAAAATTAGAAGTGCCAGAGTCTCTAGATGAGAAGGGAATAGCACAAAAATTCTGGCATCATGAAAAATCTGAATGAAGTGATACTACCAAAGGATTGCATTAGTTCTTCAGCATTAGTCCCTAACCAAAATGGAAACTCAGAAATGACAGATAAAGAATTCAAAGCATGAATTTAAAGGAAGTTCATTGAGTGCTAAGACAAGGTTGAACATTCATAAAGAAATTTCTAAAGCAATCCAGGAAATAAAGGAAGAGATAAACATCTTGAAATCACCAGAGCTTCTGGAATTGAAAAACTTAAGAACACTTAAGAAATTTCAAAATACAATTAAAACGTTTATCAATAGACTGGACTAAACAGAAGAAAGGATTTCAGAGCTTGAAGACCAGTCTTAAATGAATCCAATCTGAAAAAAATTAAGAAAAAAGAATTTTTAAAAATGAGCAACATTTTTGAGAAATATAGGATTATGTAAAGCAACCAAATCTAAGAATTACTGTCATTCCTCAGAGAAAAGGAAAAAAAAAGAAAAAGAAAAAGAAAAAGAAAAAGAAAGAAGCAAACAAACTGGAAAATATGCTAGAGGAACTAATTTAAGAAGACTACCCTAATCTCTCTAGAGAGGTAGACATCCAGATAAAAGAAACCTGGAGAATACCTGTGAGATACTATGCAAAATGAATATCACCAAGGCATATATCACCAGACTGTCCAAGGTCAATGCTAATGAAAAAGTCTCACAGGTAGCTAGAGAAAAAGGGAAAATCACACACAAAGGGAACCTGATCAGGCTAACAGTGGACTTCTTGGCAGAAACCTTACAAGCCTGGAGATATCAGGGGCCTATTTTCAGCATTCTTAAAGGAGAATTTCTATCAAGAATTCCATATCCCACCAAACTAAGCTTCAAAAATGAAGGAGAAATAAACTTTTCCAGACAAACAAGTGCTAAAAGAATTCATTACCACTAGACTGGCCTTACAAGAGACCCTTAAAGGAGTTCTAAACATGGAAACAATAGAACCATACCTGCTACCACAAAAACACACTAGAGTACATATCCTGCAGGCTCTAAAACAGAACACAATAGAAATTACAAGGCAAACAGCTAACAACTTCACAGTAGGATTAAAATCTTACATATCAGCCAGGCATGGTAGCTCACGCCTGTAATCCCAGCAATTTGGGAGGCCGAGGTGGGTGGATTACCTGAGGTCAGGAGTTTGAGACTAGATAGACCAACATGGTGAAACCTGTCTCTATTGAAAATACAAAAATTTGCTGGGCATGGGAGTGCGTGCCTGTAATCCCAGCTACTTGGGAGGCTGAGGCAGGAGAATTGCTTGAACATGGGATGTGGAGGTCGCAGTGAGCCAAAATCGTGCTACTGCACTCCAGCCTGGGTCACAGGGTGAGACTCCGTCTCAAAAAAAAAAAAAAAAAAGGCCGGGCGCGGTGGCTCAAGCCTGTAATCTCAGCACTTTGGGAGGCCGAGACGGGCGGATCACGAGGTCAGGAGATCGAGACCATCCTGGCTAACACGGTGAAACCCCGTCTCTATTAAGAAATACAAAAAACTAGCCGGGCGAGGTGGCGGGCGCCTGTAGTCCCAGCTACTCGGGAGGCTGAGGCCGGAGAATGGCGTGAACCCGGGAGGCGGAGCTTGCAGTGAGCCGAGATCCGGCCACTGCACCCCAGCCTGGGTGACAGAGCGAGACTCCGTCTCAAAAAAAAAAAAAAAAGGTTCTCTAATTGAGCCACAGATTCAATGCAATCCCTTTCAAAACCTAGCTTCCTTCATTGCAGAAATTGGCAAGCCTATCCTAAAAGTCATATAGAAATGCAAGGAACCTAGAATAGCCAAAATAACATTGAAAGAAGAGCAAATTGGGATGACTCATATGTCCCTACTTAAAAACATATTACAGAGCTACAGTAATCAAGGCAGTGTGATATTGGGATAAGGTCAGACATATAGATCAACGGAATCTGATTGAGGTCCAGAAATTACCCTTTCCATTTATGGTAAATTGATTTTTGACAAGAGTGTGAAAAATATTTAATGAGTATTCATAAGCACAACAATGAGGCTGGACCCCTAGCTAATAACATAGACAAAAATGAACTCACAATGAATCATAGGCTTAGACATAGCTAAGTGTATAAAACTCTTAAGAGAAAACGGGGGAAATCTTTATGACTGTGAATTAGGTAATGGTTTCTTAGATATAAAAAATGACAAAATAGATAAATTGGACTTTATAAAAATGAAAAGCTTTTCTGCTTCAAGAATATCATAAACAAAGTGAAAATACAACCCACAGAATTATACAAAATATTTGCAAATCATATATCTGATTAAAAACTTATATTTAAAATGTGTAAAGAACTCTTACAACTCAACAATAAAAAGAGAAGTACTCTAATTAAAATACAGGCAAAGATTTGAATAGATATTTCTCCAAAAATGATAGACAAATGGCTGATAAATGTAAGCAATCAAAGCCACAGGAGATACCACTTTACATCTACTAGGATGGTTCTAATTTAAAAAAAGGAAAATAACAAGCATTGGTGAGGATATAGAGAAATTATTATAGAAGCTTTATTGCTGGTGGGACTGTAAACTTGGTGTGCCCACTTTGTCAAACAGTTTCGCAGTTCCTCAAAATGTTAAACAGTTACCATATGACCCAGCATTTCCACTCCTACTCACGCATGCGAGTGGAATGAAAACATACAACCATACAAAAACTTGTAGACAAGTTCATGGCAGCATTATTCATGATAACCAAAAGGGAAAACTACTTAAATGTCTATCAATTGGTGAATAGGTAAACAAAATGTGCTATATCCTTAAAATGAAACATTCAACAATAAACAGGAATGAAGTGCTGATATATGCTGCATGGATGAACCTTGAAAATATGCTAAGTGAAAAAAAACTAGTCACAAAGACCACATATATATATTTTCATTTGTATGAAATGTCCAGAATAGGCAAATGCATACAGGCAAAAATTAAATTAGTGGTTTCTGAGGCTTGGAGGAAGGGATGGGAAGTGACTACTAAATGGTATAGGATTTCTTTTTCTAAAAGAAAATGTTCTAAAATTACATAGTCACGTTCTTTGCACAACTGTGAATATATTAAAAACATTGAATTGTATACTAGAAGGATGAATTTTATTATATGTGAATTATATCTCAGTAAAGCTGTTATAAGAGTAGAAAGATTGAAAACATAGCTCACTGAAAAGAACGTTTGCCATTTAGATAAATGAAAAGCAAATATATAGCCTTTGGAAATGAATTACAAGACAATCCTATCATCTTAGTTTTTGGTTGCCTGTTACTTCATTTTTCATTTATTTAATTAAAAAAATTAAAATATAGAGCCTTGTAAGGAGGAGCATTTTTCGGTGTCATACACAGCAAGGCCTGGTCCCTGTAGAATTGTTGCCAGTGCCTGAGCTGTGATCTAAAGCAATGACTAAACAAAGAAACTGAATGCAGAGATCATGTTTTAGATGAAAAAAGAACCATGACAAATGATCATAGGAAGTTATGGCGCCTTAAGTCCCAATTAAGGGGAGAAGCAGGGGGCATTGAGTTGAAAAGCTACCTATTGGGTACTATGCTTATTATCTGGTTTCAATACACCCATGTAACAATCCTACACATGTACCCCTCTGAATCTAAAATAAAAGCTGAAATTAATGAAGAAATAATATTCTAAATTTAAAAAAGAGTGTGATGAAATTTACTTTCTTTCATCTTTCCATAAGAAGATAAAAAACTGTATTGGGAAGAGGTAACCCCCACTAAACTGTTTCATAAAAGGCCATAAAGAAGTCAGTTAAATCTTTAAGAGAACATATATCTTGGAACATTCTCTGCAGTAGAATAATAGGAAAGATGATGAGAGAAAAAGAAAGCAATGAATGGGATGAGGGATAGGGTCTAGACCTCTAAAAACATGCATTGGTCACAATACCTTAGTATAGAAATCACAAGCTGAGAAGTTACTACTCTTCTATACAGACAGTGACATGATCTACTATGAGATTGGCTAGTAGAATCTCCAAACAAAGGTAGAGTGTCAGTTCTTGACCTTTGCTGTAGGTTAGACAGGAATTGTTTCATATAATTTAGATCTAGAAACTTAGGGTAAACTGTGCTTCTAGGAGTAAGGCCCTGAGTATTAGAGTTTTGTATGATGGTTCAGTATTGGATCTTTCTAAATTAGGGGCTCCTTCCTATGTGTCTAATACTTTTTGTTCACTATTTCATGTGCAAGGCAACTCTGCACTATGAGGGAAACAAAGGGAAAAGAAAAAGAATCCTAAAGAGTTTACGGTTAGTCTTTTTTAAAGTTTTGTGTTGTATTTGCCCAAATAGAATCAAAGAACTTTTTGGACAGTGATAATCATACAGCAGTAATGATAACTAGTACTTCTTAGGGTACTCTGCTTGTACCTTCTATGAATTATCCCATGCAATCCTCACAACAGCCCTATGATGTACATGCTTCTAAGCTTTAGTGGAACAGTGGAGGTGTGGAGGTGTTAAGTAGTCCAAAGTCATGTAGCCAGTAAGTAAGTGCTAGAGCAGGGATGTGAATGGTGACAGGCTGGTCCTAGGACATACTCATAGTTATTAATCTGTATGTGTTATATGACATTTTATATATAATACTATTTTGTTTCCACAACTCACACAGATTATTTGATAGCTTACAAAATGAAATAAAAACATAAGACAAAAGTAAACAAGGTCACAAAGCAGCAGCATCAAGTCTATAAAACGGACCCACATTGTTGGATTTCTAAGAGGAGTGGGATTTGAGCCAGATTTAAAAACAGATGGTCTCCACATCTTTATGCAAAAGAACTGCTCGAGAGTGCTGGTCAAAAATGAAGATTCTTAGGCTCCATCTCCAAGAGATTGTAATTCATGTTTGGGAGAAACCTGGGAATCTGCAGTTTGACAAACAACCCAGGTATTTCTGATTCAAGTGGAAGGTGGCCCATATTTTGTGAGACCCTGTCTCAAAGACTGTGTAGAACTTGACTAGCAAAGAGGGAGAAAAAGGAGGGCATTCAGGCAATGGTGATGATATGAGTCATGCCAGGAAGTTGAAAAATATAACATGAGTAGAGGGAATAATAGGCAGGCCTATTTGCCCCAAGCAGTTGATTCTGATTTTGTTGCTATTTCCCTTCTTCATCCAAATATTTTTGAGCACCAACTGTGTGCTGCTTACTGTGAGCCCTCCAAGAATACAAAGATGGATAGCAGCATAGTCTGCTTCCCCAGGGAGCTTCATATCACAGAGGAGAGGTAGACATGCACACAAAGAAATAGCAATATAACAACCACAGCAATAGATGCATCAGTAGGTGTAGCAATAGATGAACCAATAAAGGTAGCAACAGATGGTGGTGTGGCAAAGAATGGTCATAAATACAATGAGAGTTAGATTTGAAAGATGGATGAGACTTGAATACAGAAGACATTGGTATAGGGTGGTCCAGACTAAGCATACACGTGTACAAAAATTTTCCCATGATGGAGGGGTGGGAAATGTGGAAGTTCTGGAAATGACAAATAGTGTATTTTGGGCATAAGGTACATGATAAGTAACAGTGGGGAAGATGACTGGAAGAATGTGTGTAGATTAGATTGTGGAAGGCCTTAAATGTTAAGCATGTATTGGGACTTGATTTTGCCAGCAATGGGGGCCATGAAAAATTTTGCCTAAGGGCTCTAAATTAAGTCAATCTGGTAGTACTGATTATAGGAATCATCTGTGAATACTTAGAACAATATAAGTTCCCAAGTCCTTCCGCTATAGATTCTGACTCAGTATGTCTGAGGCAAAGCCTAGAAGCTTATATTTTAAAAACACAACATAAACCGATGTAATGCTTATGATCAGGATTGTATGGGCAATAATGGGATAAGGAAGGCCTGAAAGAAGGGAGAGCTGTTGGGAGCCCATTGCTGCAGTTTGATGAGGGGGTAATGGGCAGTTCTAGACTTGTTGGTGCCCACCTGGATTGTACTGGAGCAGATGGACCCTATAGCTATTACGGAGGTCAAAGTAATAGGGCTTAGTACCTGGATATGAGAGAAAAAGAGATGACAGTGATGAAAATGGTTTTTGCCTGAATTCCTGGAAGATGTTGGTGCCATTAACCTCATCAGGGAATCCAGGAAAGAGGAGAAATAGTCTTTCACGTTGAATATAGAGTGCGGATTTTGAGATGCCTTTGGAGATGCAAGTGGAGATGGAAATCTCTTTATGCAATTGGAATGTGGGGTCTGCATGGCCAAAGGTCTGGGAGTGAAGGTATAGATTTGGGAGCCACCAGTCAGGAGGTATAAATCAAGGACATGTGGTTAAATACCAAAGGGATGAGAACCATCTACAAAACCTGGCGAAGACCAGATGGAGAAAGAAAGGAACAATCTGAGAGGAGGGAAGGTTGTAAATGAATGCTGTGTCAGGAAACCAAGAGAGAAAAAAACTTTAAGAAAGAGGGAGAATGGCCAACGGCATCAAATGGTGAAGGCAAACACTTCTGTTTCATTCTTGCTGACCTTGTAATGTAGTTGTGACTTAATTCTCAGCTTTGTGGTAGACATGAAAAATTTTAACGTGAGTGCAGCTGGATCACTATGATTGGCAAGTAATATTACAAAGACAGCAGAATTGTAATTTCCCCTCTTTCTCACAGTCCCTTGTGGATTAGAATTGTACGTATCTCTCTAATTGCCTAATTGAAGGTGGTTTATTTGTGTGGTATACTTCTTTCAATCAGCCAGTCATTTTCTTATATGTAATTTTGAATGATTTCTTGAAATAATTCAAATTTATGTAATTTTAAAAGCTTGTCCTATGAGTTGCTATGCCATTTTATGTCTTGCTGTTGTCATAGCAACTGGTTATATTCACCTCCCTTTCACCTGAATCTCTCAGTCTGGTCACTGAAAATTATATGCAAATATGAGCTTCCACATTTTATGGGAAGGGTGGGATGAATGGGGGAACTTCTGATTTGCTTTTTGTCTGATAAGAAGGTTAAAATTCAGAACACTAGAGAAGAACTTCTATAGTGCAGAAGGTTAGAGAATAGTAAAACCCTGACTGGAAGCAAGAAACAGTGGCAGTGGAAAGGAAGGAGACAGGTCAATCCCTGGAGCCTGAGGAGGGACAGTAAGAAGATGGTAGGGACCATCCCAGATGTAGTCATGTCCTGGGGCTTTAATGTGGCAGGAGACTGTGAACCCCCAGGGTTGCCCACTCAGAGCCTTGAAAGCATCCATCATGAGTCCTGCCTCAGCTTGTGGGAACAACAACCAGCACAGACTTGGAGTTAGAGGAGTCTCCTTCTGTCCTAGAGCTAGGAAACCATGGATGGGCTGAGAAAGCCCCTGCCCTTATCCCCTGCAGGGGCGGAAAAGAGAGATGAGGGTGTCTGTCTCAAGGTGAAACTTGGAAACTATTTTCCCATTTTACCATTTTTAAAAGCTATAGGTACAATGACAATACTGTGTTCAGCTACATTTTGGGTTTAATAGGCTTTTGTAGACCAGTCTGACAGGTACAGTACAAGGATTTCAAGCATGGATTTTGGAGCCACGTGGGTCTCAGTTTAAATCCTTATAGGATCTCTACTCATTGTGTGACAAAGGGCAAATTACTTAACCTTTTAATGCCTTAGTTCTCTCATCCATAAGATGGGCATTATTACATATTCTTCATAGTGTTTCAATAATTTGCTGAGATTTTATGTATACAAAGCACTTAGCCTAGTGTCTAACATGTAATAAATGGTTAATAGAGTAGGTAATGTAGTAAAATATACTTTACATTCTAACAAATGACTGACAGGGACTTCTTTTGTTAGTTGCATCTTCATGCAGTGGGTGAAAGGCTAGATTGAAGCACATTGATGCCCAGGACTGGCCTACCCTTTGACAACCATTTAAATGGACATTATTTATTCAACACGTGTTTAGTAGGGACAAAGAAAATTCAACTTTCTCTTAGCAAAAATATGCTGTGTTCTTTATGTTCAAACTAAGAAGGTTATTATTGGTATTTACAATTATACAACATTTTCAATTTACTTAAAATTATTTTACAGTTTTCAATAATTTGTAAGTAGATAACATTAATCATATTCACCATGAATAAAGATCCCTTTCATGAGTTTAGTTACAGAATTTCTATAAAAATATGTACAGCAGGTCAAATTGATTTTTAATTACATATCTTTTGGGGTATGTGGATAAAAATGTGTGTCCTTTATTTTATCTCTAATTGAACTGGCCTCTCTCATGATCCTCCACTTTTTAACAATTTAAAAAATGTACTGTTGATTCTATTTGACACTTTTTCAACTCTGTCTGCCCTCATGATTTCAACAGTTTGTTTAGGTAAACCTTAATCTCTAGAGGTAAAATGATCAGTCTGTAAGATTTTGAGTCTGTTTCTCCTTCCTTGCATCCTTTTGAGACTGCATCTGGGTGTTTGAGGAGAGGAACATGAGGCACAAACATGGTGTGTGTGTGTGTGTGGGGGGTGGTGTCTTATGGCTCTGTGGTCTCTGGGATGATTGATGGTCAGCATGATCACCCTGGTTGTTATTTGTCCTGCATAACTCAGTTTGCTCTTTCCTCTCTGCTGGTTAGAGCCCAGCGTGGAGAGCAGGTCCTAGGGTGACCTAATGTAATAGTGTTCACACCTTTGTGTAATCCCCTCTCCTTGAGTTGGGGTGAGACCTGTGAATTACTTCTAACCAACAGAATGTGGCAAAGGTGATGGGATGTCACTCCCGTGAGTAAGTTACATTACATGGCAAAGGTGAAGTTATTTTGCAGATATAATCAAGGTTCCAAATGAGTTGATTTTGAGTAAATCAAAATGAAGATTATTCTGAATGGACCTGATTTAATCAGGTGAAAGTGCTTGAAAGGACTGGCCTCCTTGAGGTCAGGGGCTCCAGGCAGCAGAGATTCTCCTTGTGAATTCGACTAGGAAGCCCGTGTGGTAAGGACTGGGGGTGGTCACAAAGGATGATCGTTTTCAGGAGTCCTAAACAGAAAATAAGGCAAGTCTTTTTCTTCTACCTTCAGTGTATCTTTACCTGTCTAATGCACAGAAACCAGGGCACACGCTTCTAGGTGTCTTGCTCCGTCTTTTCTCTTCTTCCACAGTCTCCATGGGGGAGGTTATGGTGGAACTTCTCACCTGCCCTCCAGCGTTGCATTCTCTTTCTTTAACAGAACAAGTGACATGCCTTCATTGTAACAGAAAGTTGTATTTTCTACCCTGTAGGAGAATTCTGTGAGTTTGGCAACTCCAGTCTGAATTGAAAACTCTAGACTTGATTTCTGATATGCTAGAGGAGGAGATAAAAACATTTATACAACTCCCTCTCATTCATTCATTCACTCACTAAGTATATATCAGATATCTACTATGTACCAGGGTCTGTTCATAGGGGATGCAGAAGTGAACAAAATAGAAAAAATACCTGTTTCCTTACAGCTCATATTCTCTTAAAATGAAAGCCTGACACACAGGGTTATTTCTTGCTGCACAATTTTATTTTGCAGATTAGAAGTTGGATAGTACTTCATTCTTTCTGTTTGCATTCCTTCTGTGAAAAATCCTTTTTTGTCTCTAGTCAAATGCCAATTAAAGCGATGGTCTCATACTCAAAGGCAGAAGGAAAAAGTACATTAATAGTTTTCAAAATATTCCTGGGATAGTTAATACTGAGTGTCAACTTGATTGGATTGAAGGATGCAAAGCATTGATCCTGGGTGTGCCTGTGAGGTGTTGCCAAAGGAGATTAACATTTGAGTCAGTGGGCCGGGGAAGGCAGACCCACCCTTAATCTTGTGGGCACAATCTAATCAGCTGCCTGCGAATATAAAGCATGCAGAAAAACGTGTAGAGGAGAGACAGGCCTAGCTTCCCAGCCTACATCTTTCTCCTGTGCTGGATGCTTCCTGCCTTCACACATTGGACTCCAAGTTCTTCAGTTTTGAGACTCAGACTGGCGCTCCTTCCTCCTCAAGCTTGCAGACAGCTTATTGTGGGACCTTGTGATTGTGTAAGTTATTACTTAATAAACTCCCCTTTATAAATGTGTGTGTATATATACACATATCCAATTAGTATATATGTATATATACACATATATACATATAATATATACATATTATATATTATATATGCATATATAATATATAGTATGTATATCTACATATAGTATGTATATATGTGTATATCTATACACATATACACATATATAGTATGTATATATGTATATGTGTGTGTATATATATATACACATATATAGTGTGTGTATGTGTGTGTGTGTATATATATATATCTATATATATCCTATTAGTTCTGTCCCTCTAGGGAACCCTGACTAATACAATTCCCATCATTGAAAATGTTTAAAAATGATTAGTTTTCTGAATTTATTGTTAGAAAGTTAAATTTTTTTTTTCTGTAGTTCTCTTTAATTTTTTTTTTTTTTTCTGAGACAGAGTCTCACTCTGTTGCCCAGGCTGGAGTGCAATGGTGCACTCTCAGCTTACTGCAACCTCCGCCGCCCGGGTTCAAGTGATTCTCTTGCCTCAGCCTCCCAAGTAGCTGGGATTACAGGTATGTGGCACCATGCCTGGGTAATTTTTGTATTTTTAGTAGAGATGGAGTTTCACCATGTTGGCCAGGCTGGTCTCGATCTCCTGACCTCAGGTGATCTGCCCACCTCGGCCTCCAAAAATGCTGGCATTACAGGTCTTTCGGGTTTTTTTGGGGGGCTAATTTTTCAAACAAGACAATGTATTAGAATAAAATTTGAATAATAAAACAAGTGATGTGTTTCCAGGAAACTGTACTGCATCATTCCATGTTTCCTCAGAGTTCAGCTGTTTGACAACATTGGTCTGAAGTAACCATCGGCTGGCAAGTCTCAGGTTGCTCCTGTGGCTGTGGTTGCATCATGAGTTTTGCATATGCATGCTGCGAAAATACTTGATCAAGGTCAAGTTGTTATTGATGAGAAGTTGTTTGTTTCTGATTTACTTTGTTGAAAAAATTTCACTTAGGGCATTATTTTGGCAGGAATAAGGCCAGTTTCCATTTCATCAATTGTATAATGAGTTGTATGTGAAAATGTGAGATAATTGCGACACTATTTTAATTTATTCCAGTGATGTTTTTGTACTCCTAAAAGATTAGTGCTTGAATGAGCCATCCTTTATTTGTCCTCTGTGTGTGTGTATTTATGTGGCGTTGTAAAACATGGGAGAGTGCTGTGTAGAGATGTTGGGGATTCATGTGGTGATTCCATTATTACATTTCCTCTCATCAGTAGTTAAACCAGAATATGGTGTTGGCATATGTCAGTGGATTTATTTCTATTATCTACTGGATACTATACTATTTTCAGGAACATGATTGCCTTTATAACTAGTCTAGTACAACATTTTATAGGATTATGATATACTTAATTGGAAAAAGAGGAAAAATTGGTGAGGACTCTAGGAAATGTAACCTTTCTTTATACTGTAAGGTGTGTGACAGGTACCTTTTTCATGTAAAAACATTGGTATGGCAAATTCAGGCCAGAGTTTTAAAAAGTAAAATGGCAAAGTACAACCCAATGCCATTCAGAAAACTTGGAACACTCTAACTCAATTATATTGTTTGCCATTGGTTGGAAAGTTCCAGTTTTCATATTCTTCACTGGCATAGCAACTGTGAACAGAAGGTAACTAAGGTAGCTTATGTGATATGCCAATGTGTATTTCCATCTGGAGTAATAAGGCAGAGAAGAGAGAGACCTAGTGGATTTTCTAAATATACTACATCAACACCCCGTCACTTGGGCACTATTAAATAGGTAGGGCACAGATGAAATGAGGAAGAGAACTGAATAAATAAAACATCAGAGGTTGTAGTCTTTTTAGAAGACTAACCTTTATTTGGAAATAAAATTTCAATTATAGTACAATATTTAAAATCTGCAATTACAAGTAATTAGTTTCCTCCCAATTGGAATCTTCCCTAAGCTCATGGTTTAGCAAATACAAGATTTGTGAGAGGTGCAAATAGTGATACGTACCAGGAACAGGTAAATTCCTGACAACTCCCAGTTATATGATGTGAAGACAATTTGAATTATTTGGTGTTTAGGGAGGTTTGTGTGTTGTTTTTATTATACATTGTTTCGATAGATGTTGGAGTCCTGGTTGGGTTGTGGAAACTCTGATGCTCCAGTGATGATGGGCCAAGATAGATAAACTGGTAGTGAGACACTGAGAGCCAAGGTGGCAACTACCAACACAAAGAATGGCTTTCCCATTCCTGGAAGTGGAGAGGGTTTGGTTTCTGATATGCCTCAGGTGGAGAGCAGGTAAGACGGTAGATACTTGCTTCAGGACAATGTGCGATTTTCCAGAAGAGGAGGCACTACATGCCAAGTTTTCGTGGAGGAGAGCCAGCAAAAAAGAAAAAAGAAATGGCTGTTTGAAGAGGAGCTGACAGATGATTTCTGGTTATTTTTTAAGACTTGGCATCTACAGTGAAGTCTTGGCAAAGCTGAGAAAGAACACAGAAGCAAGTCTTGCTGCTGGGTTTTGCATAAATGTTAGGGAAGAAGAAAAAAGCATGTGGTCAAGGACAAAGATAATGGTTTTTGCAGATAAAGGTCACTTGAATTCTCAAGGCTGAGAAGTAATGTATCCACATAATGTGTGATATGCTGATATGAAGTATTTTCAGCTATTTAAGCACTCACACTTTTCTAACTTCTTAGTCCGTTCTTTTACATAGTACTTATCACAACCATATTATATTTATCTGTTTACTGTCAATCTCTTACTATCTTTATAAGAGCAAGGACTTTTTTTGTTCCATGTATGTGTGTTGAATGATACTTGGCACGTAGTAGATACTGAGATAAGTGCATTTAGGTATAATTGTGATTAATGATTGTCCTGTAAGTCCAATACTTTACAGAGTTCTGAGAAAGAACTAGGGAAAGAGCAGAGAAATGTGCTTAGGAGGTGTGGTGGTTTCGAAAGATAGCCACAAATTCTGATACTCCTCTCTTCAAAATATGAAACCTAATTCCCCTTCCCTTGAGTGTGGGCTATAAAAGACATTGTAGCTTTTTCTTTATTCTCTCTGTTTTACTCACTCTCTGTTTACCTACCTTGGGGGAAGCCAACTGCCATGTCCTGAGGATACTCAAGCAACCTTATGGAGAGGCCCAGGTGGCAAAGAACTGAGGCCTCCAGCCAACAGCTGGTGAAAGGTGAGGCTTCTGCCAACACACACATGAGCAAGCTCAGAAGTGGCTGCTCTTGCTCCAGTGAACTGCCGGCTGACTGCAGTCCCTGCCAGCAACTTGTTTGTGACTTCATGAAAGATCCTGAGTCAGAACCACCCAGCTAAGGTGCTTCTGAATCCCTGCCCCATACAACTGAGATAACAAATGTGTGTTGTTTTAAGCCACTAAGTTTGAGGGCAATCTGTTATGCAGCAAAAGATAACGACTGTAGGTGGGAATCTGCCACTCAGAAATAGTTCATAAAAACTGTTTCTTGCTAGACTAAAGAAAAATTGCACGGATGGAAATGCATGCATTGATTTCTGTATATTTTAATTTGTTTTCCTTTAGTCTTTTAAAAATAGAAGACTTTATTCTTACATTTTTATAATAGTCTGCAATGCCCAGAATCTTGTACATTATGAATGGCTAACAAATGATGATGATAAGTTTTGCATTTTTATGATAATATTCTCAGATAGGATAAAAGGCAGTTTCTACATCACGATGTCCTTTTTTCCAATTCAGTTCCATTTATGTAGATCAAAATATGTCACATCTGTGGAATGAAGAAACATGATTTTGTGTGTGTGTGTGCGCGCACGCGTGTGTGTGAAAGAAAACAACCTCCAACAACCACGTCATGGCTTCTTTCTATAGCTGCTTTTCAAACTCACATCACACACATACACAGCTTGAAAATATATGCCATAAACCCCAGAATTAAACAGCTTCAAGATGATTAGTGTTTTTTTCTTAAACAGCTGCTGAAAACGCAGTCCTTACCTGAAGAAGATTAACTCCCGGTCAGACACATTTGGTGCAGAAATATGTTTTATTTTAACTAACAAATAAGACATTTCAAAATTTGAATGCAGTATTTAAAATGATATTAGATATTGTTCATAAACCTGGAAATAATTTCTCTTAGATTTTTGAAGAAAATGTGTTTAATCCCTTTCTGGGAACTTGTTATGCCATAATCTCTTTCTGAGGAATCAGAAATGAAAAACTCCAGGGCAGTCATCTATCTTAAATCTGGGCAGTGTTTGGCTTTAGGGTCACAGTGATCTGGCTCACATCATTTACAAGTTATAGGGCCCTGGGCAAATTATTTAGCCTTGCTGATGCTTGGCTTTCTCATCTGTAGCACCTCTTGTCTTCATTCACTCTAACAGTTCAGTGGATGATAATGACGATGATATATACTCTATATTTGAAGCCAGTGCACATGGAGATGGGTTGTCAAATTGATACTTAAAATGATCTTTAAATTGGAAAAAATAATTCTATTTCTTTTCCTGCCAAGATGAGATTATTCTAAAGGGGCAAAAGAGCGTGGCTTCGGTTATAGGCCAATAATTCAGTAACATAAACATGATATGGAGAAAGGCTAAGTGTGCCCAACAAGATCTTGGGGTTAGCTTTGGCTGCTATTGGAATGCATCTGCAGTAGCATGGCACAAAAGAGCACGGCAGTGTTCCATCACTCATGGTGTGTGTCAGGCATATTTTAGGGTGCAAATCCAATCTAGATTTAGTTGTATATTTAAAAGTTGTTGATAAATATAAGTGATGTAGACAGTATGTGTGTGTATGTGTACTGGGGAGAAGCATGGTGCTAAAGAGAGGGGAATTGTTTAAAAAGCTGCTAATAAGTCCTTGTAGGAAAGATGATATTGATCGGGATGGCATTGCTCAGCCAAAGTTAGATGGGTGTGACTTAATTCTATCTTGACAAATCTAGGTTTTCCAGATGGAAACATGTCTGTGCTTGATACTTTCCTACCAGTGAGGAGATGAGGATTTTCTTCTCATCTTTAGACTCATACTCTGACTAACTGGTAGTGTGAAATGGATTTAGGAGTGATGAAATTCCTTTAGCCTCAGTGGCTCTGGGCCAGAGCAATGTGAAAAATATATTTAAAAAACCCTCACACCAGCTAACAATTACTTAACACTTAACTATGTGGCAGGCAACATTGTTTATGCAGAGCATGTGGCTTGACACCACCCACCTCTCCACCTCCTGCCCCAGCCAGTGTAAGAGGGAGGTGGTATTCGTGGCTGCCATTGGCAGGATGGCAGTCATGCTATGCATTATCACTGCACCTCACTGACCCCAATTATCTCATGTTTTACTAGCTGTTAGCATTCTAGGATCTCTCTCTCTTGGATTTCACCCACTGCTCACTCTGGACCTCCTCCATCATCTATTTTTTTCCTTCTGCTTCTTTGTACAAATGACTCACTGTTATTGAAGAAAGTCATCTAACTTTGGTGTCTCAATCTCATGCAGAGGCAGCCCTGCATTGAAGGTGCCTTGTTCTAGGCACTGTAGACAGGGAGTAGTGAACAAACAAACAATAGTTGCTTCTCGTAGTTTAAATTCTAGTAGCGGGAGGCAGACAGCAATACAACAAAGTGAAACCTATAGCATGACAGAGAGTGGTGAGTACTGAGGAGGGGAATAAGGCAGGGAACAGCAATAAGAGGTGAGGCCGGTGGAGAAAGAGTTGTAGTTTAAGGTATTAACAGAATGACCAGGGAAGGCCTCACTGAGAATGCAGTGTTTGAGTAAAGAGTTGCAGGAGTTAAAGAACAGATTGTTGCAATAATCTCAGCTGGGCCCTCACTTACGAGGAACATCATCTAGCGTTATCTTACCTGCCTCATTTTGATTCCGCATCACATACTGCTGAGCTTTCCCAAGTCCCCTTCTTTAAGCCTGTATGTCACCTCTGCATCATCCCTGCCAGCTCTTTACCTTGAGATCAGCACACTTCCTTCTTTACCTGGTAGGGCTGACTGCACAGAATTTATTCTGCTGATATTTATTAAAAACTAATCACACGGAATAATCAAATACTCCTGATCTCCTGGAGCTTATATCTTACTGACTTTATATTCTAGCATCACTCCCTATTCTACATTACTCCTCTCTTCTCAAGAATGTCTCCATATTTATCTATTGTTTAAAAGATAAATTACTATTTAAAAGAAGTGCCTCACCTTTTTCCATCTTGTTCCATTGATCCCAACTTCTGCCTTTTTCTGGAACCAAGTGCCATCAATGAATCTCTTTTCGTTTGTCAAATCTTCATTCTCCTGCTTTTGTCAGCTGCTCACTTCCATACTGCTTGCAGATGTGCGCAGGATGCTCTACTCCAAAAAAGCCTTCTTTTGATTCCCCTTCAAGTTATAAGTACTTATTACTCACTTTCCTTTCCTTGACAAGCATCTTGAAAGCTTTAACAGCATTGTTTCCATCTATTTATCATTAAGTTACCGCAGTTTCAAGTGGCAAACCAAAACATATGGTGTGTAATGGGATAGAATAAACTATAATTGGGAGTGTTCCAGAGAATCTGGGGCTTCCTATCTATGAATTGAGCCCTGCTTCCTCTCTGTGAACTGGCCTACCCATAATTTTACAGAAAATGCTGCCTCAATATTTCTCAATACCTTCTATCAATGACTCAAAAATATTTTTCTTATCTCATTGCCCTTGAACACTGTAAAAGTGTACCACTGTTGGTGTTCTTTGTTGATATCTTTTTTCTCAGTATGTGGCAGAGGACCATCTCAACTTTCTCCCTCATTTTTACTGCTTCCTTTCCTTCACTGGCTTCTTTTGCTCTTACCCCACCAGGCTGCACATTCTTCAGTGCCCTGCTCATGGTCCCTTTCTCTCTGCTTGATGAAGAAATATAATTTCATGTCTTTAAGTGGTAGACACTCTGATTTGTATCCAAAATCCTGACGTTTCTTTAAAAGTAGGCCAACATTTCCAATTATTTGTCAAACATTTCTACCGGAATCTCCGATTTAATCCATCTGAGGGTAGATCACTATCTGTCAGGTCCTCTCTCAAATTGGCTCATCTTTATTTCTGTTGATGCCTCCACCTGTTCAGGCATCCAGGCTTGAATCCTTAGTGGGAATTTTGACTCCATCCTTTCCCTTTCTCTCTACAATTTACCCATTGCCCTGACCGTCTCATCACTCTTGCAGGTGATCTTTTCTCAGTATCTTGTTTGTTTCATTCACAATTTGTAAACGTTTTTAAAAGTTGCTTGTAAACTTATTTATTCCTTTGTCAGAATGAGATTACAGACCATATCTATTGTATTCAACATTGTATTAATTTTCGTATAAGGAGTAAGGAAAGGATCCAGTTTCAGCTTTCTACTTATGGCTAGCCAATTTTCCCAGCACCATTTATTAAATAGGGAATCCTTTCCCCATTTCTTGTTTCTCTCAGGTTTGTCAAAGATCAGATGGCTGTAGATGTGTGGTATTATTTCTGAGGACTCTGTTCTGTTCCATTGGTCTATATCTCTGTTTTGGTACCAGTACCATGCTGTTTTGGTTACTGTAGCCTTGTAGTATAGTTTGAAGTCAGGTAGCGTGATGCCTCCAGCTTTGTTCTTTTGACTTAGGATTGTCTTGGAGATGCGGGCTCTTTTTTGGTTCCATATGAACTTTAAAGCAGTTTTTTCCAATTCTGTGAAGAAACTCATTGGTAGCTTGATGGGGATGGCATTGAATCTATAAATTACCTTGGGCAGTATGGCCATTTTCACGATATTGATTCTTCCTATCCATGAGCATGGTATGTTCTTCCATTTGTTTGTGTCCTCTTTTATTTCACTGAGCAGTGGTTTGTAGTTCTCCTTGAAGAGGTCCTTTACATCCCTTGTAAGTTGGATTCCTAGGTATTTGATTCTCTTTGAAGCAATTGTGAATGGAAGTTCATTCATGATTTGGATTAGAGACTTAAATGTTAGACCTAATACCATAAAAATCCTAGAGGAAAATCTAGGTAGTACCATTCAGGACATAGGCATGGGCAAAGACTTCATGTCTAAAACACCAAAAGCAACGGCAGCAAAAGCCAAAATTGACAAATGGGATCTCATTAAACTAAAGAGCTTCTGCACAGCAAAAGAAACTACCATCAGAGTGAACAGGCAACCTACAGAATGGGAGAAAATTTTTGCAATCTACTCATCTGACAAAGGGCTAATATCCAGAACCTACAAAGAACTCCAACAAATTTACAAGAAAAAAACAAACAACCCCATCAAAAAGTGGGCAAAGGATATGAATAGACATTTCTCAAAAGAAGACATTCATACAGCCAACAAACACATGAAAAAATGCTCATCATCACTGGCCATCAGAGAAATGCAAATCAAAACCACAATGAGATACCATCTCACACCAGTTAGAATGGCGATCATTCAAAAGTCAGGAAACAACAGGTGCTGGAGAGGATGTGGAGAAATAGGAACACTTTTACACTGTTGGTGGGATTGTAAACTAGTTCAACCATTATGGAGAACAGTATGGCGATTCCTCAAGGATCTAGAACTAGATGTACCATATGACCCAGCCATCCCATTACTGGGTATATACCCAAAGGATTATAAATTATGCTGCTATAAAGACACATGCACACGTATGTTTATTGCAGCACTATTCACAATAGCAAAGACTTGGAATCAACCCAAATGTCCATCAGTGACAGATTGGATTAAGAAAATGTGGCATATATACACCATGGAATACTATGCAGCCATAAAAAAGGATGAGTTTGTGTCCTTTGTAGGGACATGGATGCAGCTGGAATCCATCATTCTTAGCAAACTATCACAAGAACAGAAAACCAAACACCGCATGTTCTCACTCATAGGTGGGAACTGAACAATGAGATCACTTGGACTCGGGAAGGGGAACATCACACACCGGGGCCTATCATGGGGAGGGGGGCGGGGGGAGGGATTGCATTGGGAGTTATACCTGATGTAAATGACGAGTTGATGGGTGCAGCACACCAACAAGGCACAAGTATACATATGTAACAAACCTGCACGTTATGCACATGTACCCTACAACTTACAGTATAATAATAATAAATAAATTAAAAAAAAAAAAAAAAAAAAACATTGTAATTCCAGCTCCTGGCACAATGCTTAGTATGGGGTAGTTCTCAATAAATGTCTGTTGAATAAATAAAGAAGTGGGATCTTGTTAATTATTTCTTGGGGATGCCTCCAATCTCTGTTCCTTTGAATTGCCATCTCCACCACTTTATTTCAGCCCTTCTTACTGACTGCTGAGATTATTGCAACAGCTTTTCAAATGGCTTTGTCCTCATTCCTTCCTCTGAGCAATCCCTGCTACAAAGAATGACCAGAATTCCCCTCCTTTTTTAAAAAGCAAAACTTGTCAAAAAACTTTGTTAAAGGAAAAAAAAGGTACACCCCCTAGCTGGTCATTAAAGGTCTTCTACACTTAGTGCCAACTTACTTTTCCATCACTGTCTCCATTAGTCTCCCATTTATAGAATTCTGTATGTCAAGAGCTCATTGGTGTAGAACCAGTTATGCAATTTCTAGTTACCTTTGATCAAGAGTTGTTATTCCTGGGAAAGCGATTTTGACAAATAGTCTAAAGACTGAATGATCATTACCAACTCCATAGTTACGAGGAATTAATAATACAAGCTAGAACGTTATCTTTATATTCAGACTCTTCTTTAGAACCTGTTTTTATCAAGAAGGAGAAGGAGAAGTATTATAGGACTAGAATTTATTAATATTCTAGGAATACATTGTAAGTATGGAGGAGGAGCCATAAACTAAACTGCAGAACTGACAGAAAAGTACATGGACATATACTTAACTCCATGAGTAGCAGGCAAGAAGCAAGTCTGTGCACTTGGGGAGGTTGGTTGGAGCAAATAGGCTCTGGAATAAACTTAAAGTATACTTGGATGATTATTTTCTCTTGTGAAAGCACAATTGCAGAACCTCATTAGTTTTGTTTAGAGTAAGGTTACTTAAATACGGATGGAATTAATGATTTGGCATATTGCTGACCAGAAATGGTCCTACAGTAGACGTGGAATAAATGTTTGTTAAATAAATAAAGGGCTTGTCTAGGCACATTATTTGGCATAGCAAATGAAGAAAGATAATTGTATTAGTCCGTTTGTGCATTGCTATTAAGAAATAAATACCTGAGACTGGGTAATTTATAAAGAAAAGAGTTTTAATTGGCTCATGGTTCTGCAGCCTGTACAGGAAGCATGATGCTGGCATCTGCTTGACTTCTGGGGAGGCCTCAGGAAACTTACAGTCATGGAAGAAGGTGAAGGGGGAGCAGAAATATCACATGGGCAGAGCAGGAGCAAAAGAAAGAGGGGGGAGGTGCCATACACTCTTAAACAACCATATGTCATAGGAACTTACTATCAAAAAGGCAGTAAGGAGATGGTACTAAATAAACCATTCATAAGAAATCTGCTCCCATGATCCAATCACCTCCCACCAGGCCCCATCTCCAACATTAGGAATTACAATTCAACATGAGATTTGGGCAGGGAAAGCATCCAAACTATACCAATAGTGTAATTGGGGAAGTCAATGATTTGCAGTTCCAGGAGGGGCAGATTAAAAAATTCAATGGCACAGTAATATGGTGCCTTTATAACTGATAGATAAATTGAATTTTTATTGAATGAAGAAAGTATAGAGAAGGCTTTGGTTGGATAGCAAGACTTTGAGAGCATATAGGGCTAGTTGGGATACTGATCTGCCATTTACTTTCTCTATGGCCTTGGAATATCATTCTTGCACAGTTATTATAAGTTTGAGAAGATATAAATAAACCACCCAATTTAGTGCCTGGTACTGTTCATTTCACCTTGTATCTGGTCAACAAATGGCAACTGGTATTTAGCTGGGAATTCTAGGGAACATGTCCCTGGAAATATTCAAGTAGAAAATAAATAATTGGTGATATAGGTAGTTTAGATTTCCTCACTTCTCTGAAGATAATCCAGCTAATCTTTTATGTTCCATCACAACTATAAAATAGCATTTTACATGAAATATACAAGCCAATTTCAAATAGCAGGGCACGATTATTGTTTTGGTGGCTTTATCTTAAATCTGGAGACATGGAATCAAATTGTGAATAGAAACATTGCCTGCCAATTGAACCACACACACTGAGTAAAAGAACATCATCAGTATGGAAAGAGACAGGATAATACTTCTGTTCTTACAGAAAAGCAGTGGGATATGGATGAGGGGTCGTTGCCCAGATGACATCCTATGGGATGACTTTTAGTGGTTGATGGTTCATTTGCAGAAAGCTCTGTTATTAATGACTGATTTTCTTTTCTCTGTTTTCATCCTAGCAGATTGTTAAAAGCATTTGCTTTCCTCTCATTCCAAAGAATAATTACTGAGTAAAGCTAAGGAATCTTGAGATATACAATTTGAACTGTTTGGGAAACATTTTAAAATAGCCTTATAGAGTATTTATTTCTAAATTATTTAATATGCTTTAATGGTTAATAAATCACATTCACCTGAAAGGATGCATGGGCCTGACTAGTATCCTCTCTACATGGGTGTAAAATTTGTTTTATTTGGCTATATCAACCACTTTCCACTGCAAGATTAATGGCATTTCATGACTTTCCAGTAAAGATACTCTCTACAATTCATGTCTATACCAACAATATAATTTTACATTTCTCACAGTGGAATGTAGCAGGCTAATAGTTTTTTCTCTACTGCAACATACTTTAAGCCATGGAACATTTTAAAGATTCATATACTCTGGAGAATATTTTATATTATGCAAGAAAATGCATGAATTTACATAGCATTCAAGATATGTGGAAGGGTAACTACCTTATTTGTTTCTTAGATGTATTTTTTCTCTCAATACAGCTCCTCTCCTCCTGTATTATAGCTTAAGGTTGGAAAAACATGTCTTGCTTTAGGAAATTACGCTTTTTTAAAACCTGAATTTATAAATTAGGTACATTCTGTACTAAAGAATATACCATAAGTTATGTGATGTGAATCTTGGAGTCAGAAGCCCTTCTGGTCCTGCTTCTATTAAATATTATTGCTTGCCTTAATCAAAGAAAATAGCCTTATTTGTGTCTCATTTTCAAATCCATATAATGGGGATAATAATATATTTATTTACCTTACATAGCTAGTATAAAGATCATATTAGAAATGATTTGGAAATGCTTTGTAAAATTCAGGTTTGACCAAATTAATGGTGCCTTTTATTATTATTTGTCTTAATTTAAATGCAACTTCTAGTTCTCTGTATTTTAAAGACTAACGTTATAATATTAAACAAACTAATTTTTATTCCAATTGAAAGTGACCTGGAGCCTTGACTCCAAATTGTAATTTAGTTTCTGTTCCCATTGTCTAATGAGTAAGTGTGATGCAATTACATGTTACGAAAGAGTCCTGGATTTATTGGAATCAGATTTTGTGTTGGAAAATTGCATAAGGACTGTTTTAGTTAGAGTTTTCTGGAGAGACAAAACTGATAGAATATTTATCATCTATCTATCTGTCTGTCTGTTTATCTACCTATCAATCTATCTATCTATCTAATCTAATCTAATCTAATCTAATCTAATCTAATCTAATCTATCTGCCTGAGGGGGAGAGAGAGAGAGAAAGAGAGAGAGAGAGAGAGAGAGAGAGAGAGAGAAGGGGTAATTGGCTCACTTGATTGTGGAGACTGAGAAGTTCCATGATAGGTGGCCTGCATGTCTAAAGGCCTTAGAACCAACGAAGCTGATGGTGTAACTCAGTCCAAAGCTGAAAGCCCAAGAGCCTGGGAACTGCTGGTGTGAGGCCTGTAGTACAAAAAAAAGCCAGAAAACTCAGATTTCTGACATTTAAGGGCAGAAAAGGAAGAGTGTCCCACTCAGTTAAAGTCCCTCTGCCTTTTTGTTCCACTTGGGCCCCAGCCTATTGAATGATGCCTGCCCACATTGAGGGTGGAATTTCCCCACTCAGTTCACTGACTCACATGCCAGTCTCCTTTGGAAACACCCCCATAGAAATTCCTGGGGCCGCCTAATCATACTAATCAAATGCAAACTACCTAAGTTTCCCTTTCAGCAGAAGAGGGATGGGCCCACTGCCTGCTGATGCATTGATTCATATTGAATAATCAATACAATGATTGAGAATAAATAATACTTTACTGCCTATCTGGGTATCCCTTAATTCAAGCGGACACCAAAAATCAACCATGACAGGGACTGAGGGCATCTTTTTTGATATTCATATTACTAAAATATCTTTGATGGATGGAAGTAGCCCCAATGAAGTTCAGCTGCAAGAAAGTACCAGCGCCTGAGGAAAAACTCCCTCTATAGCAAGGCAGCTCTGAAGTAGCACCTGGGATTGCCACCCGGTCATTGGGTGTTGAGGAGGAATGGTTTCAGGTATAAGATGAGAATAAGAATGTGAAGCTTTTTTCTTACCAATCCACCTTACTGTGAACACAGTCTGAGGAAACTGGCTGTGTGTGCTTGAAATGAAAGATTATAACACTCAGGGAAAAAATGTCCTCCTTCTGCAGCCTGAGGAACCCTTGCTACCTGGGCAAGATCTAGACCAGCAGCAGGTGGCAGTGATCAAAGCAAATATCCTAGCCCTAACTCCAGCTCTCTAGGTGTTGTCAGGTAGAGATGTTAGCAGGGATAAATGGGGAGATCTTTTCTTGCTACCAACATTTTGACTGTCTCTAACTTGTTGAGTGGCAACACAATTGGATGATACATATCTATAGATATCCAGTACTTGTTAGAGTTTAATGTGGATATGAATCATCTGGAGAGGTTGTTAAAATGCAGATTTTAATTCACTGGATATGGTGTGAATTCTGGAATTCCAAGTTTCTAACAAATTCCCAGGTGATGTGAATATGGCTGGTCTGAGGACCACACTTTGCATAGCAGGGTGTGGTAGATAAATTTATGTCCCCCAAGAAGATCTCATACCCTAATGCCTGGGACTATGAGTATGTTATCTTACATGGAAAAAGGAACTTTACAGATATAATTAAGTTTGCTAATTTATTGACCTTAAAATAGGGAGATTCTCCTGGATTATTTGAATGGGTCCAGTGGAATTATATAAACCCTTGAAAACAGAGAGCAGAAAAGAAGAGGAAGTCAGAGAGACATGATGTGTCAGAAGGACTTGACACACCATTGCCAGCTTGAAGATGGAAGGACCATGTGGGGTTCTGCCAACATCCTGAATGAGCTTGGAAGTGGATTCTTTTCCAGGGCGTCCAATAAGGAACTCAGCCCTGCTGACACCTTGACTATGTCCATCTGAGACCCAGGGAATCCGATTGAGCTATTCGCTGCCCAGACTTCTGATCCATAGAAACAATAAGCTGATAAGTGAGTATGGATTTAAGCTGATAAATTTGAAGTGATTTGTTGTGGCAGCAATACAAAACTATACACAAGGTAATCCACAGCACCTTGCATGGACTCATCCAGTATGAATACAGTGAATTCGCGTTTCACATCCAGGAAGGATGTAAGAGCAATCAGAATTGGCTTTTGCCTTGACCAGACCTCTAGGGTTCTCAGAATTATTAAGGAAGGCTGGGCCCTGGGAGAACAAAGATGTTTTCACAGTAGAGATAGATAGGGCCTTGGAGTTCTATTAAAAGAGAATATTTAAAGAGATAGGAGGCTTTCCAAGGAAACTGTAACTTATAGGTCACAAACAATATATGTAAGTTACAGGTAATATCAATGTTTTGGGAGACAGCTCTTCATGGGTCTCTTGTATTTCTCTGCACTCTTGTGAGCAGAAGAACTGACAGCTTTTTGTTGCAGATGATCCTTCCAGGATGTTTGTATAGTGAACAGCCTTGGAAGATGGAGATAGAGTCTGGCCTTCTCTGGACCAAGGGTAGGTTTATTTACTGCTCGTGTAATAAAAATCATATTTCCCTTGGGGGTGAAGGTGGGCAGGTTTGTTTGCTGCCCATTGTAAAAGATGGGGTTTCCTTTAGCTTGGTGTTCCTGTGTTCTGTGGCTGTGATGCAAACCCACTGTGCACTCAGCATCCACCTGGGCTTCTTGAGATTACCCCCATGGGCTTTGAGGGGCAAGGAGAACCAGTGTAAATGTGAAGCTTATGTTTGCTCTTGCGAAGAATAAAGTTCTTTGTCTCTCACCTAGGAGGCTAATCTCTTCTGCCATCATCCGTGAAGCTATGGCAGGCTCACTTGTTAGCTTGCAAGAGGTTAAAACCTCAGTCCCTTCACAGCTCATAACAATGTATGAATAAAATCTCTCTTACTCTCTCTCTCTCTGTCTCCCTCTCTCTCTCTCTCTGTGTGGGTGCATATGCCTGTGGATTCCAAATATTAAAACTTAAAAAATACTATTAAAAAAGTCAAAGAAGATGAACTTATTATGAAATAATATGAAGTTTCTCAATACCATGAAGTAAATAGGTTTTGGGCTCTAGTACTCTTTTCTAAAGTCATGTCGTTTATAGTGAATCTCCTGCTAACAAATATTATATTCAATCAGCAAGAAGTCCAGAAGTTAACTGAAATAAACAGCTCTGCTTTTTTTTCTTTGATATTTATTTTGCTACCATGCCTAGCATGTTTAAGTAATATAGATCTTCCCAAATATTATTTTATTTTGTGTCAAATTTTTTTGTATCCTTCATTTTTTTAGTATCTTTGCTTCATTTAAGTAATAATAGTGGTAATGATGATGAGCTAGGTTCTTGATAAAAAATTTTTAAATGCTTTATTCTAAATTTTGGGAGCTGACATGAGCCTTTGGTAAACATTGTAAGAGATTATACTTATTTTCAACAATTTTTAAGAAGATTTAATTTTGTAAGAGGGCCTCAGTGTAATAGTACTTCATTAGAAAAAAAATCAAAATTTAGTAGATATTTATTGCTCTTTCTAGACAGATTGAAAAATTCTGTGAACGATCACAGCCCTATTTTCACCTTTTAGATCCATCAAGGAGGAATGTAAGTGTGCTTGTAAATTAAAAACACTCTGTGAGTTTTGTTTTCCAAAAATGTGTTACTGAGAGACTGGGAAAGTTTCAGGTATTCCAAATATAGCTTGTTTGGTGACAGATATCACTTGATAGTCTTCTGTATCAAATTTGTCTCTTTATTGACTGTGCCTATTGAATATTCATTGTGTCTACCAAGACAGATTAAATATTTGCATGCAGAACTGTTCCGATTTTTATAAAAAGACTGTAAGTGTGTTGTTTTTTGTTTTGAGTCACCACTATTTCTCCATCTGCTTTTCATAGATTTCTGCCAAGTGGAAGAACATGAAAAATAATCTAGGCCAAATGTTACCTTTTTTTGGTTGAAATTTTGTGTTTGTTTATAGCAGAAAAGCAATAGAAAGTAATTGTATAATAAGGAGTTCCTGTTTACTGAGTGGAAGATGATTGCCTGGCAGACCTGGTTGAAAGTAGAGGTGAGTGGGGGTGAGGAAAGGTATGAAGACAGGTAAAATTGCCTCTTCTACAAAAAATGGTAACTATGTGAAGTGAGGGCTATGCTAATTAGCTTAATTGTGTTAAATGTCTCACAATGTATACATATCTCAAAACACCATGTTGTATATCCTAAATATATACAATTTTAATTTGTCGGTTATACCTCAATAAACCTGGAAAAAATAAAAAAGACCTGTCTTCATTGTATAGGCAAGGCCGATCTGATTAAGATTTTTCTGAATTTGAAATTTTCACAGTTAAAATAGGTTAAAATAATTAATTCTTTACTGTTTTTTGAGCACTCCCTATATACAAAATAATTTTAGTTAAACAGTGCAATTCTTTTTTCATTTAAAAACATAGTAAGTCTTGCCAAGCCCCGTCTTTAACAAACAAAAATGCCAATCTCTTTTTGCTGCAGGTTTGTTTTTAGTATTTTGCATCTAACCCTTGAATAAGATAATTTGGGTTTTCCAACAGCTCACTGCCAGCATGCAGATTGTTTTTGCTCTTATATTTTCTTTGAGAACTGCTCATTCACTATTTCCAGGACACTAAAGAGCATCTTAGAAGATTAGTAAAAGGCCACCAAAATGATCTGAAAGGAAGAAAAAAACATCTCCAAGGGGAAGACTAGTTCTTGTTTTGATAAAATATTAGAACCATTAACTTTATCTTCAATATTCTCTCTCCCACTTTCTCACTGGGTTAGTAAAGTGTTATGATTTAAGACTGAAACTTCTTTTAGCTGATAAGACACCATTTTAATATTACAAGTTCTGCTTTCTCTTATTCTTTGTTGTTGATGTTAATGCTTGATTTATTTCCAAACTGTTCCTTAATGTTGGAAATATAAATTCAACACACATGACTGAAAATTTAGCAGTGATATTGCTTTTTGCCATCTACTAGCCTTTGACAGGAATGCTTTTATTCTGTGAATTATGAATGTCATGTAATATTCCTATGCTATGTTTTGTGAAATCATAAAAATGAGCCTTGAAGAATCTGAGGCATGAAATTTTGTGCCTTTGTTGATCTCTGGTGTCTCTGTTTGGTCCAAGTCAACACAAGCCATGGTGTCTTATTAGTATTGTCATTTCCACATATAATGTAATTTGTAAATACCAATATAAAGAGCATTTTTTTTCATAAGGGAGAGAATAAGTCCAAAGCACTTCTTTTTTTTTTTTAAATTAAATAATAGGATGAGGTGAGAGTTGATAGTGTTAGTGTTTCCTCCCTTAAGGGAAAGTAATATTGCTCCAGGTGTAGTTTTTCACATAATTCCCTTTGCACTCTTCCCCAACCCCTACCTAGGATATTTTGTGTACTTTGTTAGCATAAAGGGAGTATTTTCAGCCATTTCTTTGATCAAATTGGGAAATATTCTGGGCACTCTTCAAAATGCTGTGCAAATTCTCAACTCAGCACCCTGTTCAAGTGTTTCCTTTTCCTGTGATGTGATCCCAAACCTAACTCCACTAGAAAGTACACTCAGCTCAGATGACAGCTTTTCTGAATGTCCTAAATTTTGTCTGATTTAGCCCGTACTGAAGTACCCCTTTTTGTTGACTCTTATCTGCATTAGAAGAAGGTCTTTCCTTTGTCTCTTCCGCCTTTCTCTAGTTATTTGATTTGTATGTGTTTTGGCTTTCAAACTGCTAGGTAAAGTCTGTGGGACTAGGGCCCCCGTCTTATAAATCCTCTACACTCCTGTGATACTGGAAACAGAATAGCCACTGAGGAAAAAATGGGTGTTGATTAACTGAATGACATCCAGTGAGCAGTGTTGTTTACTTCCTCATGCCTTTGGCTTCCTTTGTGGGAAGGCCCAGTGTCTTCATATAGAAGTGGCTTAAAGAATATTAATTGAATATATGAATGTGATAATTAATGAGATGTGGTCCTTTTGTTTTTATTTTGCTTTTTTTTGAATTAGGTGACATGATCTTTTTTAAAAAGTCATAGAAATGGTATAAAACCTGCCTGAAATGGAGTATTCCAAATGGACATGTCAAATATGGTGGCAGCCAGCTGTACAGGACACTGAAAACTAGGCAAAAAGATGAGACAATAATGAGTTTCTCCTTACAGGGACGAGACCATATGCTTACACCCCATGCTATATGGGAAGTGGAAGCTCTGATTGAGAATCTGGGCATCTTAGTCCCATGCCTATGGTCTGACCATGCTTTTTTTATTGGTTTTAAGAGTCTGACCCCTTTGGCTAAGAAAAAGCCTTTCCTAAATACCATTGGAGAAAGTGATGGGGATAAAAACCAACCCCAAAAACCCAAAGC
Organism: Theropithecus gelada; assembly: GCF_003255815.1. NCBI lineage: Eukaryota > Metazoa > Chordata > Mammalia > Primates > Cercopithecidae > Theropithecus > Theropithecus gelada. Next base: position 50,515,191 of record NC_037675.1, on the reverse strand, counting down.
TGCTGACTCAGCAGCAGTTCCAGCTAGAGGAGCGCTGTGGTGGTAGGTCGTTTGTAACAGAGAACAGCTGTCTTTGGAATATCGGTGCCAGAAATTCTTCTGCTTGACTTTCATTGTATGTTTCTTGCCAGGAGAGCTGTGTTGTTCATGGGGTGCACACTTTTTTGTAAGATTGTTTTGGCTTCACAATCTGTTAATATGAGAGATTTTTTTTTTTTTTTGACTCCAAAAATGGCTTGGCGAGTGCAGCATCAGTGATGTGCCCTCTTGTTGTTTTCCTTGGAGGCAGGTGGCTATGTAGGCTTCTCAATATTCCTTTGTTTGTGCAGCATTTTGATGTCATCTCATCAGTGCTGACATCAGTAGGGATGGAATTTTCGAGTTAACTTCTGTGTGTTTTCTTTGTGAAAAATACATTTAAGAGAATGTAGTTGAGGTGCTGTGGCCTAGAGATCAAGGGACAGAAACTGTTTTGACTTCAGCCTTGGAGAGATTTGTTAGGGGCTATGTTAGCAGAACTTGAACTGGTTAGAAATAAACTGGTAGTTGTCTTTTGTGGAAGGAAGCACCTAGGAATACTCAGATGTCTTTGTGACTTGGGAAAGAATCTGCTACCCTAAAAATGTCCTAAGAGCTAGTAGTTATTTGACCTATTATGAAAATTATCCTGCAAGATTTTTGAGAAAGATAATATAAGGAAACTACATAAATGTAATGCCTTAAAATAAAATTAAATCCTTAACCCTGTTAAGGATCCTTAATCCTGTAAAGGAAAAGATACATTTTTCCTTTTCCTATCTGAATATTAACTTTTAATTACATTAACATCTGTGTATTAAATCTTTGCTTTTTTTTCTAACTTAAAGGAAAAAACTTCCCTCCTTTTCAAGGATAGTTCCTCCATTTTTGCTGATGATCTCATTTATTTGGACTACTTTCAGAGTAGTAAAATAAATTTCTCTTCCTTTTTTCATTTGCATATTTATTCCCTCTTCCTTCCTTGGCTCCTTTGCCATTTATCTACAATAAATTAAGGTTTCTCATCATTCTGAAACCCACTTTTTTTTTGTAACCTTACTTCCCTTTGGTCTACTGTCCTATTTTTCTTCTTACTATTAATTGAATTCAATTTGGCTTTATGGATTATGCATAATGTTAGCTACTGGGGTACAGAGATGAATTAACATAGAGTGTCTGCTTTCAGATAGCTCATGGTCTACTAGAGGATGCAGACAAAGTGGGTGACCTGGTAGACTGTGCTAAGTACAAAGCAGAGTTAGACATTGAAGAATTGAAGGACACAGAGCATGGGACATGTGACTCCATCTCAAAGACCAGGAAGCTTTCTCAAAAGAGATCATACTCTAGTAGAATCTTGAAAGATTAGTAGAGAAGATAGAAAGTCCCGCATGGGCAGGCAGAGAAACATGAGAAAATTAATATATGATTTGGCACCTTGGAAGGCATAGCTTCTCTGGTAGGTGAGGCCCATATAGACCCATACAATGGTTCTGTATGCCTTACAAAGGAGTTTTAGTTTCCTTTTGCATTTGTAACAAATTATTATAGACTTGGTAGCTTAAAACAATACAAATTTGTTATTTTACAGCTCGGGAGGTCACATGTCTGAAATGGGCCTTATGAAGCTAAAATTAAGGGTTGGCAGAATTGTATGCCTTTTGGAAGCTCAAGGGGAGATATTGGGGGGAATCCCTACCCCTGATATTTATCGTGGGTTCTTTTCTATTCCCTAAGTGTCTCAGCTGGTTTGAGAAATAAAGGGAAAGAGTACAAAAGAGAGAAATTTTAAAGCTAGGTGTCCGGGGGAGACATTTCATGTTGGCAGGTTCTGTGATGCTCCCCGAGCCATAAAACCAGCAAGTTTTTATTAGTGATTTTCAAAAGGGGAGGGAGTGCACGAATAGGGTGTGGGTCACAGAGATCACATACTTCACAAGGTAATAAAATATCACAAAGCAAGTGGAGGCAGGGAGAGATCACAGGACCACAGGATGGGGCAAAATTAAAATTGGTAATGAAGTTTCAGGCACACATTGTCATTGATAACATCTTATCAGGAGACAGGGTTTGACAGCAGACAACCTGTCTGACCAAAATTTATTAGGCAGGAATTTCCTCATCCTAATAAGCCTGGGAGTGCTACAGGAGACGGTGGCTTATTTCATCCCTTCAGCCGTACAACGTGGCCGCCTCAAGGGGGCCATCTATAGACCTACCCTCAGGGCGCATTCTCTTTCTCAGGGATGTTCCCTGCTGAGAAAAAGAATTCGGGGATATTTCTCCTACTTGCTTTTGAAAGAAGAGAAATATGGCTCTGTTCCGCCTGGCTCACCAGCAGTCAGAGTCCAAGGCCATCTCCCTTGTTCTGGGAACATTGCTGTTATCCTGTTTCTTTTTTCAAGGTCCCCAGATTTCATATTGTTCAAGCACACATGCTCTACAAACAATTTGTGCAGTTAACGCAATCATCACAGGGCCCTGAGGTGACATTCATCTTCTTCAGCTTACGAAGATGACGGGATTAAGAGATTAGAGACAGGCATAGGAAATCACAAGGGTATTGATTGGGGAAGTGATAAGTGTCAGAGATTGCAGTAAAGACAGGCGTAAGAAATTATAAAAGTATTAATTTGGGGAACTAATAAATGTCCATGAAATCTTCACAATTTATATTCTTCTGCCGTGACTTCAGCTGGTCCCTCTGTTCAGGGTCCCTGACTTCCTGCAACAGGGAGAATCTGTTCCTTGCCTTTTTCAGCTTTTGGAGCCTGGCTGTATTCTTCAGCTTATGGCTGTGTTACTAGTACCGGGGACCAGGACATGCACATCTTTGGAAGGCTATTACTTTTCTTACACAGAAAGTGTTTGAATTTATCCTGAAGGCAAGAAGAAGCTCTTGACACACATTTAGCCAATAAATATGGTGGTGCTTTAGAAATTTATGCTTTAGAAGAATCACTCTATGGAAAATAGACACTGGAGGTAGGGGGAAAATTAAAAGAATATTGCAGTTGTTCATGCAAGAACAATGGTATCCTAAAACAAGGCAATGGCAATGTGGATGGACGGGGAGATGGCAGACTTAGCTAAAAAAATGAATATGGAGGCTAGTCCAGGTCTTTAGGATGAGTCATCCTGGATGACTCTCAACTTTCAGTCTTAGGGAGCCTAAGTAGACAGCTATTCCATTAACCAAGATAGAAAATACAAAATAAGGTACCAGCAGATTTGCCGTAACGAAATATTTGACTTCGGTTTTGGTTGTGTTGAGTTTGAGCAGAGAGGCCTTGTACCCAGCTGAAGAAGATCTGGAACCCAGGAGAGAAGGTGGTATTTGAACTCATAAGACAACAATTGTATAGAAGAGATTGCCTAAAGATAGTGTGTAAAATGAAAAGATTTAAGGGTCAAGTCTATGTTATTAATGACTGGTCTTACAGAGACCTTGCTATGCTTTTTACAAGTAGTGCTGAACACAAACCCATGTATGTCTTGTATTTTGTTCAAACTCATGGTAAATAAGAGCAGAGAATTTTTGAGGATAGGAATAACCTTTATTTCTGAATCTCCTCTTGTGTCGTCCCACTGATTGAATGAATACTCACCCACATCCAGGCATAAATCTAGATTGGAGTTATATTGTATCTCTTCATGTTAAAATATAAATCCTGAATTATTAAAATCAATAGCATTTTTGGTCTGTTGATACCTTTACCAATATAGACCTTTACTTATTTACAAAAAGAAATATATGGGGTTTCTCCCATTTAAGAATTATCTTTCAAAGTCACAATTAGTCACAAAGTCACAATAATTAACCTATAATTAGGTTAAACATAGATGCTTTCCAGGGAAGTAGTTGAAATGTGTGTGTTGTCAGTACTCAACATCTGAAGAAAAAGTTTATTTTCTTTAATGAATACACAAAGTTTTATGTTTTGTGTTTTTTTTAGTCACAAAGTTTTATGTTCATTCCACACAACTTTATGATCCTGTTAGCGTCAGTAAGAAGTGATGAGAGACAATCTGGAAGTTCTCAAGGCTTCCAAACTCTCCCTGGGTTTATTTTTCCAGTTAATAGCATCCTTTCCTGTCTTTTAGAAACCTCAGAGCTTCAGAGTCATCTTTGGCCTTGCTTTCCTTCTATTTGTTCAACTGGCCACCAAAATTGGTCAATTGACCTCTGAAATGACTCATCATTTTCTACCTCTGATTTCTCCCGAGTTCATGTGTTGTGCTGAACCCTTATGAACCTCAGTAGGGAAGGCACTCGGTTCAAAAGGCTGAAGAACAGAGACCCAGAGCCATCAAATGAGACATGGGGTTTTATTAGGGGCTTGCTTACAAGAAAGAGAGTCCAGGCACGGTGGGCTTGGCGGGAAAACCACAACCACTTGCAAACAGCATGCAGTTTATATAGCATTTTCACTTAACAGCCTCTCCTTAATGACCTACACCTGGCAACCTTCATTTAACTCAAAACTTAGGGCCTCAATCCCCTGCACAGCCTGTGCTCCATGAGACAGGACAGGGGCTCAGATGTTCCTCATAGACAGGGAATGAATCTCCAGGTAGGCCACTTCTGGATTCCTTAGCTTGGAACACATATTCAGGGGCATCTGCCATATAGGGTCATTCTAAGGGTGTGCTTAGGTTATTGCTGTCAGGTGCATTTACTTTACATTTTGAAATAACCTTTTAATAAGTCTCTCAGCATCCAGCCTATCCCCAGTGCTAGTTTATTTTGAACATTGTCAACTAGGTAAGTTTTCTGAAACACACAACTGATCAAATACCATACAAACCTTTCAGTAGCTCTCCACCGCCTGTCAAATAAAGCCCCAAACATCTAACATCCAAGACCCAGCCTGCCCTCCTCCAGATATTTCCAACCATGGACACCCCACTCTATGCTTTGTGATTTTCTTTCTCTATTGTTCTGATGGGAATGACCTTCCTTTTTCTGCCTTCCTGCCTTCTATGTTGACTTAATGAACAGTGACTTATTTTCAAAGGTCCAACTCAAGGGGCGTCTCCTTTGTGTGTCTTTTACTCTCTTCTACTGCCACTACAAGTGTTCTTGCCATATTGACTCTCTCTACCTTAATTCTTATCCCCACTCCTCACCCCTCCTTACCACTCTCAGGTTCTGTATCCTTAGCACTTAATTGGTATTTAATAATGATTGAATGGTTTGATGGAAAATCTAGTTAGAGTCTAGTTTCAGTCCCTCTCCTGATTGACTATGGGTCTCTTTTTCTCTTTTGTTTGCCTATAAAAGGGAGAAAATCTAAGTACAAGTTTTTCAGATCAGCTCATGATAGGCTGAGTCTCTACTGCAAGTGTTCTTAATTTACATAGTGAGGTTTTAAGATGAAGAATGAGAATGTTACTCAAATCTTGTACAAACAGGTGTTTGTGCTTGGGTGTGGCTAGCAGGTACAATATAACTCCAAGTCAGATTTATGCTTGGGAGTTTCAGAAGCAGCCATTCTTATTATTTTCTTCCAGGCATGCATGGTAAAACAATTTCACAGGAATGCATACTTTAATCTTATTCGGTTTTGTGGGTTTCCCAGGAGACTTGCTCGTGTCTTTCAGGTATCATATGGGCTGTTGTCCAGGGTTAAAGAGCAGGTAGGGCTGCAAGTAATCTTTGATAGTGAAACCTGGCTTCTATTCAGAAACATGAAAATTTAACCTGTTCCAGGATTTGAGAGTCCATTGATTATCAAAACCCCCTAGTTCCTTAAGGCTATGGAGTCTTTGATTGGGTTATGAGAATGTACTCACTGGGCTAAAGAACAATCTTGCTTTTATCTTTCCAAGATTTGAGTAAATTGTGCTTATATTTTATGGAAAGCCAGGGAGGTAGACACCACCTCATGGAGAGATGCAGTCAGAAGTGTTGTATTGGGGCTGGGCATGGTGGCTCACGCCTATAATCCCAGCACTTTGGGAGTCTGAGGCAGGTGGATCACTTGAGGTCAGGAGTTTGAGAACAGCCTGGCCAAAGTGGTGAAACCCTGGCTCTACTAAAAATACAAAAATTAGCTGGGTGTAGTGGCACACGCTTGTAATCCCAGCTACTTGGGAGGCTGAAGCAGAATAATTGCATGAACCTGGGAGGCAGAGGTTGCAGTGAGCTGAGATTGTGTCATTGCACTCCAGCCTGGGTGACAAGAGCAAAACTCCATCTCAAAAAAAAAAAAAAAAAAAAAAAAAAAAAAAAAAAAAAAAAAAAAAAAGTGTAGTATTGATTTGCTGATAACAAAGTACCATTGAACAGATGTTTTAAAGAACTGAAGTTTATTGTGTCCCAGTGCCGGATGCTTGATGCCCAAGATCAAGGTGTCAGGAGGGTAGGTTCCTGCTGAGGCTGTGAGACAGACTCCGTTCCGGGCCTCTAGCCTAGTTTCTTGTGGTTTGCTGGCAATCTTTGGCATTTCTTGGCTTGTAGATGTATCATCCTGATATCTGTCTTTATCTTCTCATGGTGTTCTACCTGTGTGCATATGTGTCTCTGTGTGCAAATTCTCCCTTTTTATAAGGATACAAGTTATGTTAGATTAGGGCTCACGTGAATGACCTCATTTTAACAGAATTATCTCTGTGGAAACCTTGTTTCCAAATAAGTTTATACTCTGAGGTACCGGGGGCTAGGGTTTTGACTTGCTGTTTTTGGGAGATCCAATTCTACCCATAACGAATGGTATATGCTGGTCTGGCACACTGGCTGTAGCCCTGGAGTAAGATCTTGGAGGCTTCTGGCTGGGCCAGTGTCAGGAATCAGTCCTTTGGTGCTGGACTATGGGGATACCTGGAGAGCTCTTAGAGAGAGGATTGAAGGGAGGTGCTAGATAAATGTGAGGCAGAGGCTATCTACCAACTGGCAGGACAGCAATTTAAGTATCATTCCTGGGTAGAGAGATTGATTTACTTGGCAGTATATTTTAGGGGTGCTGAGAGGGCCATTTCCTTGTAAAATTCCTATTTGTTGATGAATACTTGAACTTATGTCAACCAGCTTCTACAAGTTATAGAAGTTGATGCTTATTAAGTATTCATTTTGTGCCAGGCATAGTTCTTTCTCATCACACTCTATAAGGACAGTGTTTTATTCTCTACAAGATGAGAAAACTGAGTCACACTGGTAAAACAACTTGTCCAACGCCACAACTAGTAAGACTTCCAGAGTCTGTGCTGCTAACCAGTATAGTAGTATGCCTCTATGTAAATTCTATGTAAATAGCATATGTGCGAATAAGAGACTACCGTATTTTCACTGTTCTTGGGTGGGTCTCATGATACATTTTTAAATGATTTTTTGCACAATCTATTTCAGATTCATTTTGTAGTAATGAGGAACATAGAAAATATATAAAGCTAAAGATTGGCTCACTGGGATGCAGTCTATTTCCTCCTCTTCCTTTCTCCAGCAGCGGTCACAGGCCTTGGCTCTGAGCATGGCCACATTGATTAGGGGCAGATGTTATATGATCTGAGAAATTTTCCTGGCCTCAGCTTTTGATAATGTCTGAAATTTGAATCCTGGGGATTCATTGTACTTATAGGAGCTCGCAGATAAATAGTTGTTGATATGATTTACCTATACGGGGATATTCAAGTTTGAGTACCTACTCCCTGCTGTTAGCATTTTAATTACATCTGAGATTACTTTCTTAGGTGACTAGCTGTGATAAGACTCTCAAGGACAGGGACCTTGTTACATTGATGGTGTAGAACTTGGCTGATGGTGGCCGAGGAATCCAAGAATATAATCAACCAATTAATTAATCAATTAGTTGATGCCATCAATATTTATCGAATACTTCTTCTGGGCCAGATATTGTGCTATATGCTGGTATAGAGCAAAGAAGAGAAGCTGAAAGGAGAAGTGTATAGAGCTCTGAAAATAAACCCCATGATTTTGGGAGTTTTGCCTCAGGCTAGCTGGTCCTTCTCCAATACAATATTATCTCCAGTGGATAAAGTTCAAGATGAGATGTTTCCAGGGAGAGATGATGGGTAGTGATCTATGGAATCTTGTTACTTTGCTTCCCTTCTTTTGTTTTTTAGTTATGCCACAGACTATGAAGCTCTGTACTGGAATTGGACGAGTCAAGGGAAGATAAGAACTCCCACCAACATTCATAGATCTGGAAAAGAAAATTCATTCATGTTTAGGTTGCTACTTCAGATAAAGAAAACTTTTAGAATTATCTGTGATTAGAGTTTTCTGTGTTGTCATTTATTATATCTCCTGTCAATACAGTGTCTGACACATAGGAAGCACTAACTAAATGTTTTTACTCTTTTACAGTTGAGTTAAATAGTATTTTTCTATATGGGCAGAAAATAATTGCTTTGGTTCTCAAGGATATCTGAGTTTTCAATTCCTTAGATTGTAGAACCTGAGGACCTTCATTAATTAGAGAAGTTAAACACACACACGAAGGAAAAAGTTGTATCCCTTATCTTAACACCCACAGAATGGGTGGGATAAAAATAGGGCTATAGTGGGTAGCAACTTACTGAACTCAATATCTGGAAAAAAAGATTCTCCAAGAAGACTGGCTGACTGAATTGAAGCATGGGCATACAATAACATTAGAATTTTCTTTTTTCTTGCTATTATCTTTATGAATGACCTGTTAGAAGTTTCTAAATATAGTTAACTATTTCAATTTTCTCAACGTTTTTCAACTAAGAGAGCCACAGAAGCACACTATGGTTGAAAACTTGGAAACAGTACATGTCAGAACCTGGGTGATGAATTTCTCTTCTTCTGCACTGCTGAGTTGATAAATGGGAACTGCTGACAAATCCATACAAATGAGAACTTTCTGGAAGGTGGGCAGTGATGAAAGACAGCTGTTTTTTGCCTGTTGGTTCCAGATTGTCCTGTTTTACTGCATGCTTGGCTCTTGCATATCTCTTTCTGTGCTGGTAAAGGTAAATTTTTTTTTTTTTTATGGGGAGCGCTGGTGTTCTAAAGGATGTTCCAGATGGGAATTTTGGGGTTAAGTACTTGCGACTGAGAGCTAGCCTTGATATTTTGGTTCACCTGCTAGTTACCATTTTAAGATGCTTGAAAAATTAGTCCTTTTAACAAACATTTTAAATGTTTAATACCAATCTAAAGTGAAACCTGTATCTCTTGTGTTGATGATACAACAGTTACTCTATCTAGTAGTTAACTGCATCAATAATGTTCATTAATGGAACTTTTATAGCTGGTTGTTGGGTTTACCAGTAATCTCTAGTTTTCTTGCTTTATGAATATTTGAGACACAATTATAGAGACTATTTCTTTCCCTCAAGAGGGCTAGTTTTCCCTCCATTGATTCTCCTATTTCTATAGTATTTTACAGTACTAAGCTGCCTTTTATGTTAGCTTACTACCAACTCTTAAGGTCATTAATAATTCATGCTCCAGATGTGTGACTTGGTAGCTTTAATTAGCTATTACTATTTTCTAGAAAAGATGATTTTACTTTTGAGTATTATTACATGGAACAAACTACTTAAAGAATGTATATACTTAAAAATGAAATAATTTTATTGGAACTGTGTTTTAGGCTCCAAATTTACTTTCCTTTTTATTTTCCTTTTATTTTAGGAATGAAAACTTGTTTATAAAATATTGTTTTTGTATATTAGCATATTTTATACTTTAAGTGCTTACAGTGTTTTGGGAATGCTTTTGCATTGCCTTTCCCCAATATCCCATTTCCACTGCCATCTCAAATTTCAAGTGGTTAGTTTATATTCTTTTATAGGCTATAAATTTGTAAGCCATGTGAAGAATGGCTTGTGTTTTTGTCTAGTGTTTCATAAGCCTTTGTACTTAGTCTGACCACAACTGAGCATCTTTTAAAGACTTGAAATGATGACTTCCAGCCATTGTATTTTGACTTAGCTGACTCGAAGGGCCCTGAGCCTTCAATCAGGCAGAACTTGGCTCCAAGAACAATACAGCTCAATGCATTTCTATGGAAATAGAGTCTCTGTGTACATGTTGCTCTCCTTATCAGAAGGTATGGCTGTTCAAGTATCCCAACAGCTGTCATAAAGATGTCTTAAAACTAAATTAGTTCGAACTCAACTTGAATGCTTCAGAATTCACAGGAAGTGGGGAGAGAAAAGATGTTGTAAAATCTAATACCACAATTTGCCAATTTTTTAAAGCTTTGAACCATAGGGTTTGACCAATGTTCCTCTGAACTGGTCTTTTTAAAGTGATGGTGGGATAATTTTATGATTGAAAAGTTCTGTAATTAAATGTAGCATAAAAGAAAACTTTTAGAACTAAAGAAGTTTAGAAAACCATGTAAGTTTGGGTTTAATTTAGCGGGATGAATGAACTCATTCTATCTGAATAAGTGCCTCTAGATAAACCTGAGAAAATCAGAGAACCCATTCTAGTGATATGTTTTTATTTACTTCTAGAATGACGGTAAATGAGTCAGTCTGCGAAAATATTCCAACTGAGGTAAATTGTTAGATATGTAGAGGTTTACATAGATTCACTTTCTTGTGAACTATTTGGGTTAATGACATGTTGAAAAGGTTGTCTAAAATTTTTTTGGTACTTACAGCTACTTTATCGAGTAATTGCTATTCTTATTTTAATTTTATGATACATAGAATTCTGTGTTATCAATTCTGAGCTTCTTTTGCTATTATTTCAATTGAAGTAAAAACTTTACAATACAACTTTTCCTATTAGGCAAGTAGTTTTATTGATTGATTAATTGTCTAATTTCAAATTAGGTGTAACTATGTGTGTCTAGCTTACCACCATAATGTTGCATGTGGTGTAAATAATTATAGAAAGGACTGTGCTAAATAGTGGTTTGCCAAGTATTCACAAGCTCACTGAACATATCAGGCAAAGTGTTAATTTGCCTGTTTTATTTCTGTCTCTGTTATCAATAGCCTTCAAGTCTTCTGGGATCGAGGTTTGGTTTCTAGTCACTTGCTAATTGCCATTTGAATTATAATTTCACAAATAACAAACAGAAGATTAAGTCTCAGCCTTTAAAGCCCATATTTTTTTCTCCATGAAAAAATTAATTTATTTCTGTGAAAAGAGTGACACTAGCTTTTACACTGATTTTAGTTTCTTAGGATAAATGAAACTGGAAGGAGTTCTGTTTCCTCATTAGGACTTAATACCCCTGTTCAAAAACCGTGGCTATATTACATTTTACATTCCTTTTGCTGCTTTGCCTTGTTAAGGTTTCTGTGAAATGATTTCAAGGGCTGATTGCATTTCAGAGCATGTTTTAAATGGAAATATGAGTCCTCAAGGGAATTTATGTTATCTTGGATGTACTTTAAAAGAGGGAAGAGGAAACAAAGATACAGGGGAGGGGAAAGCAAATAAAAGGAACCTTTCTATGAAGAAAGATGCACAATAGGTGTGCATAGGGGAAGTCGTACTAATTGACAGAAGTTTATTTTATGGGGACTCTAAAAGGTAACTGTCAAACTATAGTGCTGCATTTTCAACTACTAGTTTAGTCAGGATTCCTTCAGTTGCAAGTGACCGAAAACCCAACCTAAACTGGCTTGTGTTGTTAAAAAGAGAGAGTTTACTGGTACATATGAGTCATATGTGATACAGCCTCAACTGTGCCTGAATTCATGGCTAAAAGTATACAACCAAGAACTGGGTTCTTGATACCCATTTATTGGATCTGTTTCTTCAATGTTGGCTCTATTTTGGGACCTCACATAGTTACTGGGTGCCTGTCAGCAACTCAGAGATTTAAATCCAGGATAAAAAAAAGTTAGAGTCTTGTCCCAATGTTCCCAGGAAATGCCCTGACAGCCACCAGGCCCAGACTGAACGAGGTTACCAGCCTGCCCTACACTGCTCATTGTGGCCAGGAAGGTAATACTCTGACTGAAAGAGGTTCACCCCCAGAACTGATGATTGGCCCTACCCAGATCATATTATTTGAGAATGGGAGGGGGTGGATCCTCAGGCAAACATTAAGGCAGTTGCCAGAAGAGGGAAGGGAGGTTGGAGAGGTGAAGGACAAATAGACACTATAGATACTGTATACATCTCCCTCTTTAGACTGTGCATATTATGTAGCCACTATGGTATGTTTACATTCCCAGGGCTCCATAAAATGACTACAAAACCCAGTATTACCTGAAGTACAATTATTCAGTAGAAGGAAAATTTATTCTTTTACTCTCAGGCCCAGAAAAAGTCAGGTTTAATACTGGTTATCATCTTTAAACTGTCATCATATAATGTCAAGTAAAAAAGTGATTCATCTCCAAATATTTGATATTAAACATGTAGATTGAATTCGAAGATGCTCTGGAGTTTATCTAAAACAGTGCTATGTACGTTTTTAGAATCTGATAAAAAGCTGTCACCTCTCTCCAGAAAATGTACATCGACACATACTCACAAAATATGATGTGTAATTTGAGAGTTTAGCACTCCCAGCCCCTAACTCCTGATGTAGTCCAACCACTCATCCAAAGCTTGAACACCTTCTGTAATACCCTAGCAGGAAGTTGTTCCAGTCTACATTTGAAATCTCCTGGCCATGCACTCAAATTTGGCCCTAAAATCTCTAGGTACCATGGCTCTCTGTCTACTGGTCACCTCAGGAGCTTCTTAAGGCTTTGCTTCTCATCCTTTACTTTAAAATCAATTTCTTCTTTTCTTTGTTTTAAAACAGGGTTTCTCTCTTCTATGTCTGTTTCCTTAGGGTGCATTTGTTTCTCTTCTCTTTCAGATAGATGACTCTTTGGGACAATTTGATAAACTTTCTGATTATGGTTTCTGTTAAGGTGTTGCCTTTGGATGTATTTCCTTTGGGGGAAATACCAGAAGGGTATGTTTGCACCCTGTCTAGCCTCTTTAGACTTCAAGAGCTGTCTTAGTTCAGGCTGCTATAACAAAGTACCATAGATGAGGTGGCTTAAACAGCAGCCATTTATTTCTCACAGTTCTGGAGGCTGGGAATTTTTGGGAGACACAAACATTTAGTCCATTACAAGAGTCACGATTCCTCACTTATCTGTGAGAAGGGATTGGGCATCCACTGGCAGAGAACTCATTCCCACTAGCAGGTGACAATGCTGTGTCTAGGCTGCTCTTTAGTTCCTGCTTTTATTAAACCCAAATCTGTTCTTTTGTAGTTTCTGCCCTTTGGCACTAGTCCTACCTCTTGGAACCACATGGAGAAAACACAAGGCTACACATCAGATGTAACAGAGCATATTTACACAGTCTGTATGTTCTCCTGGCACAGCTCTGCCTCCAGTGCTGAGGAGGGTCTCCGTCTGAATCCTACCTGAGAGTTCTCCTACCCAGTGATCTTTTTGATGAAAATACCCAAGGCTCTGATAAAGGAGAAACATTACCCTTTTTAGTGGTTATATCTGCAGTTCTCTTTCTGTCTACCCAAACCAATGCTTCTGGAATGGGAGTTCAGTTTGAAGTTGGTCTCTTAATTCCTAGTAATCCACTTGCAAATTGTATTGGTGGATGAGGCAGCTAGGTGCTAGAATTCTGTGGTGTCAGTACTCTGTGTCTGCTTGACATGAACAGGTTTTATTTTTACTTTAAAAGGTGGAGCAGATAGACTTTCCAGCATGCTTTCTTCCTTTTTAAACCCCATCTGCTCTGCAGTCAGTAGATACGTGAAGGACCATGGGTGTCAGCTGCCAGCATTTTTGCAGTCTCTTGCTGTTTGTTTCCCAGAAAGATTGTCTTTGTGCCAGTGGCGTGGGCTTTTTGGAGTATCTAAACTGTCACGCTACTTAGCCGCCCTGGCAGGGAAGCCACTGGCAGCAGCTTTTCAACTGGCCCTCTAAACTGGACAGGAGAGAGAGAGCTCAGGGACAACTGATGCCGGAGTGTGACTAGGACATCCCTTTCAGTCTGTTATAAACACAGGATTTCAGCTTTTGGACTGTAACTAGCCTGCTCTAGGAATCCTTTGAGCACATAAGCAGGATTGACATGGTGCAGACATGGCAGCCTTGGTAGCTTGCTAAGCCTTGTATGCCAGTCAGCATATTTAAAATCACCTCCTCTCCCAGCAGCAGGTGCTAACATCACAGTGGGAGTGGTATAAACTAGGGGACAGCCCTGGAGGAGTTACGAGTGGGGCTAGAGGAAGTTAGCTCACAGCAGAGTCCATAGGAAATAAGAGAAGAGGAAAGGCAATGTGGCAGAAAGAAATTCTATGACAGTAGTGAAACCATTGTACAGTGGACTTGGTGATGCACAAACATCTATGTTAACACAGAACTGCTGACTGGGGGAAAGCACCATACCGCTAACTTGACCGAGTAGTTTGTAGTTCCCTTGGTTGGGCAGATAAAGCTTACATAAATGTGGTCAGAGTTTTACATCAATGCAAATTATTAACGTTTTCTCAGATCCTGCCTGCTCTCTGATTTTACCTCAAAGAAAACTGGGACAAACGCTGGAAGAAATCCCATTAGGGAGATTCTGGCTTATCCAGAGCAGCCTCAAGGGTGGCCACGCAAATGGATGTTCAGGGCAAGTGGAGCAGATGTGTTGTCAGCCCTCCACATTACCAGTTTATCCCTCCCTGCCCCAGGAAAAGGCAGGAAATGGGCAGGGCTGGCTGGGCTGGCTAACCCCACCCCAGCTCCCAGGCCATATGAGACTTAGGATGCACATCAATAGTTTCACCATGCTCCTGGCCTCTTGCCTTTTTCCCTTCATCCTTTTCTTCTGTCAGCAATAAATATTTACTAAGCACCTCTTAGGTGTCAGGAATTGTGTTTGGTGTTAGGGAACCAGAGGAGATGAACACGGATGCAGTTCCTGCCGTCATGGAGCTTATAGCTGAGCAAAAAAGAGAATCAAATAGTCATATAAATATGTGTATGGTTTTAAACCTGGATAAGTGCCAGGAAGGAAAGGTGTAAGATGCTATAAGAGTGTCTAACAAGGGGCATGCCATGAGGTACTGGAGTCTGTCCACCTGCTCACTCAGCACCTTCTCCAAGACAGACAGTGTAGTTCTAGTAGGGCCCCTCCCTATATTATCTTGTTTCAATTTACCTTTCTTTTCTCCAAAGTTGCATTGCAAAAATACATACTTTGGTTCTTCAATTTATTTTACTTTCATTTTATTTTGTCAACTGCAATATTCACCTTTTCAAATCATTGTTGATGGTGCATGGATTACCTAGCACAAGGCCTAGCAGGTAGTAGCTACTCAATATTTATCAGTTCCCTTCTCAGCAGAAGCCTATGTCTTGTGTTTATAATGACTTTCTCTAAGGCACTAACAGCTCACATCTGACCAAGCAGTTAAGTTACTATGATGAGAAGTTGGGATCCCTAAATCCAGTCTCCAGCTCAGTGAACTCTTAGGCTTCAGAGATATAGATTTCAAGGCTTCAAGAGATACAAGGATGGGTTTTGGGGGAATTTTATTGTGTTCCTCTTGGAAGATGGGCTTTGACCATTCTTTATGAGTATGAGGTCCAGACAAGTCTTTTGCACTAGGAAATTTCTCCTGTCATTATGTAACTGCTAATATTGTATATTGAACTCACCTCTGGTCACTCAATAAATTCCACTGATGCAACAGTAAAATCCTGTTCTTATCAAATTTAGTTCTATTTTTTACATATGTTATTAGTACTAGAAAAGTTGACATGGGTGTAACTTTCTCATTCTTATCAATAGGAAAGCACTAAATTATATATTTTCATTTAAATATTGCTAATTGGATAGCTCACACATAGCATTTTAATGGTTTCTAGGGCATCTCAGGGCAAGTTTTTTCTTGAATATTGATTTTGGAGAGCAGGGGGTCAGCAGGGAAATATGAAATAGGTAATTCAAATGCATTTAGCAAATGATTTACTGAAGATTAGTTTTATGACACTACTCTTGCCCTTTTCCATTAATGTTAGAAAATATATTATGCCATAGGAATTTTTATGTAATACTTGCCATTCAGTCTCAAAGCAAATAGGAAATTTGCTTGTAGTTTTGTGCTCATTAGAATTATTTTTCAACCAGAAGGATTTTCTGAAATCAGAGTGTGGCCTTTTTGGTCTGTGATTTGCAGGGAGAAGAACTTGCTCAGTGTTTCTTCAAATCCTTCCCTAATGGCTGATCCTCGCACAGCTCTCATATGTCAGTGTATTTCTGAGTGAGAGCTTTACAAAAAGGTGGCTGCAGAAGTTTTCTTTTTATACCAATCTAAACATCAGCTTCTACTAAATGCAAATATTATGCACATGATTGGAGTGATATCATTTTATTAAAACTCTTCTCATAATCTACCTCTAAAAGGCCTTCTGTTTCCATTATAGCTAGGTTATTGATGCTAAATAGTTCAGCAAATTGGGTTGTTGAAGCGCATCTGCGATGCATTATTCATTAAGTATGTCTTTCACAAATCATAGCTGTCTGTTGCCTAATCCTGGAGTCCCAGTAGCACTACTTCTTGGGGAATCTGCTTCCTTTGTGAGCCAAGAAATGGAGTCACAGGCATATCTATCAAGGCAACACTTGGTTACACTGTTGTCTTCAAAATGTAGTGCATAATGGGGAAAAGGTTTAATTAATGTTCTACAGTAATGTGTCTGTTTATAAAGAAATAATGTACTATAAAATTAAGCAACGTATAGTGAATGTACCTCCTAATGGCGAGGCTGGCATTTTAAGTGATCAGTAAATCACTTAAATATTAGGACTTTCTTGAACAAGGGTAATAAAAGGAGACATTTGGAAATGGTAGATACCGGTACATACAATTATCCGCTAAATAAAACATTTTTATTGTGATCACAGTGTTAATCACATTGTAGAACAGCCTGATCAGGAAATGTGAGAAATTGTATATGAATTTTTTCATCTCTGACATGATTAGCTTTTGCATTAGAATGTAAGTCCCAAATATTTAAACCAGGATATGGCTTTCCTCAGAGGACAGTCCTGCTTTAGTTTCCTGAGACTGAAAGATTATTTGTAAAACCTCTAAAGCTGCTTCTTCCCATGATTAAACTCTTCCTTATTTGGATCAAGGTATGTAGGCGTGGGACTTTCCTCCAGCACCCTACCTCTGGGTTGTCTTTTCAGCTGTTGGGGTAGAACTTTTTATTCTTAGGCCTTTGCTGCTCCTCTCGCATTGATGGGGGCTTTCCTACTTCTGGCATCTGCAGACACAGTCAGTTCTGTATGTTCCCACTGGCCCAGTGCTTCAGTAGGTGATGTCCCTCTGCTTAGAAGAAAGAAGTCGGAGGGCTGACCTATAAGACTTAATGTTGTCAGGCTGTCCCCTGGAACTGTTTAATGTTGTCTCTATGCCCTGCCTTCCTTTGATCATGGAGGTCACACCCAAGCAAACAAAATTGACAAAGGGGCTGTATTGTTTCCCTCCAAGAGTTCAGGCTTTCCCACTTAACTCCTCTTTTCTGGCACAATACAGTGGGATCATCAAAATTTTCTACTTTAAGTCTTCTAACATCATGCTCCCAAACCATCATGTTTCATCCCCGATCCCTCACTAGTTTTTTCTTTTAAAGAAAAGCTTTTAAAAGAGTAAGTTGACAAATAGTTACATTAAATACTTATCATTAAAAGCAAACAAACAAAAATTTGAGATCTCCAGTCTTTGCATATTATGCATGATTAAGAGTTTTCTTCAAAATGGAAATTGTATTTAAAGTGTTAAGCAAACAGTCATACCTTTAAAATGCTTTAGAAAGCATCCATTTATATTTAATCTTTTACTAGGGCTAATGTATGTAAGATAGACTGTCTGTGGAGGGTTTTGTAAAACGAAATTGTAAATTCCAAGATGTTGTGCTTAATGGGTTGTGGTGTCTGAATCCCAGATCTCTGCTGATGAAAATTTGGCAGGTTGCGAAGTGAGATGAGAATTTAATGAACAAAATCTAATCTAAGAGATGGAAATGCTGTTACTCTCAAATACAGAGAAATTAATGGGCTGGAAAAGGTATGAACAGTTTCCACAGTGGCACAGAGTGGTTTCCATAAAGGAGAGAATTGGGGCTGGTTGGTTGCAATGTGTATCAATGTGCTGATGGCCAGGGCTGAGCTTGGTCAGTGGGAATTATGAATGAGTTGTTGTTCCCACAGCAGATCCCTTGGTTTAGTTCATATTGGTTTTCCAGAGCTCTGTCAGGGTGAGGGTAGGAGTGGGAGCTGTTTTAGATTGGTTTAAATGCCTCTGGATGTTTGTTTCTTTAATTTGATAAAATATCATGTAACCAGAAACTTTTTTACTGTGACCTTGAGTGGTAAGGACATAACCACAGTTATAAGACAGAAATTCAAAGATTTTAATGAATAGAAAAAGCTTCTCTTACAACCAGTTAATTTTCTCTTTAAATTCTTATCCAATTTCTCTTCTAGTATAAGTCAAAAAAGTCTGTGAGAAATATCCCTTGCTAGAATTTAGTTATGAACCAAAGCCAGTTGCTAGGGCAACCAGGCCAGAGGCAGTTAATTAATTAACCTTTGTCATTGTGTACAGATAAAGCCACTGAGTCCTGCCTAGAAAATAAATGGGCAAGGTCAGGGTGCTTTCATGCTCTCGGGAGTGGTGAAGAACAGCCTTGCCTTAACCCTATTCCTGCTCTTCTCCACCTCCATTTCCCAGCAGGAAGTTGGTGGCTTTTGTTTTGAAGTCAACAAGGGAGAAAGATGCAGAAGCAGGGCATGAACTCAGGAAGCTTATGGAGAAAAGACCCTTAAAGGGAACAAAACCATGGAGCTGAGAGATAAGCTATTGGTTAATGCCTAGTAGGTGGCAGAGCCTTGTTTTCTCTTTCTCTGTCTCTGATTCATATTCTCTCTCTCTCTCTCCGTCTCTGTGCCTGTGTGTGTGTGTGTGTGTGTGTGTTTGTGTTGGGGGATGAGTGAGAGCTAAAAAATATCTGAGTGGTTAGAGATCATTCCAGGTCAGTGAAGAATACACAGCACTGTGGTGTCAATGAGGTCTGGGTTTCTAAAGAATCACAAACAAGGCCCCAGAGAGCTAGTGACACAGTTTGTTTACTGACCGCCATTCTTCAAGTGGCCCATTAGATGGTAAGTGGTGGGCAGTGGGTGGCTCTGTGCCTACAGTGCTGATTGTCCCCAAAACAACATCAGAGGGAGTGATGGTCAACAATAGGGTAGAGTAGGTGGTCTCCTGATCATATTCCCTCAGCATCAACAATTAAACAGCTATCTATGGATGAAAGTGCCTTTGGGTGAGCTTTGGGATTTAGGTAGGAGGTTGTGAAATCTTGGTGGAACCCAACATCTAGGAGAGCCATTTTGAGAGGACAGACCTGAGTCCAGATCTGGATCTAGAACCCATACCCAGAAATATACCCATCCCATTGTGGACTCAGATACAACTCCATTTAGCCCTGGTCCTGCCTCCAGAGCCATCTGCCAAGATACCTGGGAGGAGTCATGACTATTCATGCCTTAGGTGACAGGCTTAGCAACCTTAGTCTCAGCTGTAGACTCTGAAATTGTCCTGTAATTTGGCTCTAACCCCTCTTAGCTGGGTCTGAAAGCAGTTCTGCCCACTCAGGGACCTGGTGGGAGACATACCTATCTATGCCTTTGTAGGCAGGCCATTTGACTTGGATCTCACTGCAGATCCTGACATGGCCTTGCAACTCAACTCCAGCACCTCTCAGCTGCAGCCTGAGCAGTTCTGCCTACCCATAGACTTGGAGGGAGACACACAAGCCCATGTCCCCAGAGGCAGGCCTGGAGACATTGGTCTCAGCCGTGGATGCTGAACCATCCCTGTTATTGAGTTTCTATCAGCCATGGTATGAGACTAGCACCAGCTGCCAAAGGACCCACCCCGTCACACAGTGGAAGTTCTCCCAGGGACACCTGGAGGAAGCTACACCCATCTGCATACCTTGAAACAGGCCTGCCATCTGGAAACCCTGAAGCAGACCCACATCTTTGCACCAGCCCTACTGACCAAGGTCCTGAAGGCAGTTCAGTCTACCCAGTGACTGCATAGGATCCATGCCTGCTTGAGCCCCTGGTAACTGTGAACCCAGCAGCAGTCATGTGACTCAGCTCCAACCCCAATTTACCATGATTCTGGCAATCCTATCAGCCCAGTGACCCAACAGGAGAAGATCTTCACCTGCTAAAACCATGTATAAAGACAGGAATAGGTATTTGCTCCTTTAAATGCACAGACACCAATGCAAGGCTACACAAATAATGAGGAATCAGGCAAATACGAACCACTCAAGGAAAATAGTAAAGCTTTAGCAACTCACCCCAGAAGTAGAGATCTATGGATTGCCTGAAAATGAATTTAAAATAATCCTAAAGAAGTTCTGTGGGATGCAAGAGAACAATGATAACAAACTAAATCAAGGAAAGAGTGCATGAACAAAAGGAGAATAGAAGTCAAAATAATATAAAAGAACCAAGCGGAAATACTGGAGCTGAAGAATACAGACGCTTCCTGATATACAATGGGGTTATGTCGTGATAAACCCATTGTCAATTGAAAATATGATAAGTTACAAATGCATCCAATACACCTAATCTATCAAATGTCATAAATTAACCTAACCTATCTTAACTGTGCCTATAGTTGCCCTAAAGGACATTAGTCTATGGTTGGGCAAAATCATCTGGCAACACAGTGCACTGTGGGGGTATTGGTTGTTTCCCCTCATGATCATGTGGCTAAATGGAAGCTATGGCTTGCTGCTACTGTCCAGCATTGTGAGAGGGTACTGTACCACTTTCTACTGAAAGCCTATCACTTTTGCACCATCAGAAAGTAAAAAAAATCGTAAGTCAAACTGTCATAAGTGGAGGACCATCTGAATAATGATAGAACTGAAAAATTCAATCGAAAGCTTCAAGAGAAGAATTGAAAGAGTTGGCTAACTCAAAGACAGGTCATTTGATATTAGTCAATTAGAGAAACAAAAAGAAAGAAGAATCTAAAAGAGTGAAGAATGCATAAGAGTGAAGAAAGCACCATCAAGCAAATGAGCATATGAATTATGGGATTTTCCAAAGGAACAGAGTGAAACAGAAGTCTTATTTTAAAAATACTTGCTGTAAACATTCCAAATATTGGAACGGATATGGACTTCCAGATTAATGTGTTCAAAAAAATCCTAAAAACCTTAAAATATCTAAGACATATTATAACCAAACTGTGAAAAGTCAGAGAGTCTTGAAAGCAACAAGAGAAAAGAGATACTAGAGAACTCTCATAAGGTTACCAGTAGACTTTTCAGCAGAAACCTTGTAAGCTAGGATGAAGTGCTAAAAGAAGAAAAACCTATCAAACAATAATACTGTACCCAGCAAAGCTGTCCTTCACAAATGAAAGAGAGATAAAGACATTTCTAGACTAACAAAAGCTGAGGGAATTTCATCATCACCTGCTTTAGAAGATAAGGGAGTTTTTTGAGTTGAAACAAAAGGATGATAAGTCATGACATGAAAACATATGAAAGTCTAAAACTCACTGGTAAAGGTAAGTGTATAGTCAAATTCAGATATTCAAACTATAATAGGGATGTACAAATCACTTTTAACTCTAGTGTAAGAGTTAAAAGACAAAAGTATTACAATAACTACAGCTATAAGAATTTGTTAGTAATATGCAATATAAAAAGATGTAAAGTGTGACATCAATAGAATAAAATGTGTCAGGGGAGGGGAACAATGAAAGTATAGTGTTTCTGTATGTGTTTGAAGTTTTTTTCAGCTTAAAATAAAATGCTATAACTACAGATATTTTAAATAAGTCTCATGATAACCTCCAGTAACCACCCAAAGAAAAAAATCTCTAGTAAATTCACAAAAGATAAAGAGAAGGAATCAAGCATAACACTAAAAACAAACAAGCAGCAAATCACAAAGGAAGACAGCAGAGAGAAAAAAGGTGCAAAGGAACTATAAAACAGTCAGAAAAAACAAATGGCAATGGTAAGTCCTTCCCTATCAATAGTTACTTTAAATGCAGATGGATTATTTTTCCAATAGAAAGAACAGAGTTAATAGAACTATCATATAATCAGGCAATTCTACTACTGGGTATATATCCAAATAAAATGAAGCCAGTATATTGAAGAGATATCTGCACTTTCGTGGTCATTATATTATAGCATTACTAACAATAGCCAAATATGGAATCAACTTACGTCCATCAACAGATGACTGTATAACAAAAATGTGGTATATATACACAATGGAATACCATTAAGCCTTAAAAAAGAATAAAATACTGCATTTGTGACAACATCGATGAACCTGGAGGACATTAC
Organism: Theropithecus gelada; assembly: GCF_003255815.1. Taxonomy (NCBI): domain Eukaryota; kingdom Metazoa; phylum Chordata; class Mammalia; order Primates; family Cercopithecidae; genus Theropithecus; species Theropithecus gelada. The sequence continues at coordinate 50,492,844 of NC_037675.1, read as the reverse complement.
GTTAAGTGAAATAAGCCAGGCATAGAAAGGCAAATATGACATGATGTCACTTACATGATGGTATTGCTTTCTTAATTTCTTTTACAATGTTAAAGTCATATAAGCAGAGAGCAGAATGGTGGTTACCAGGGATTGGGGGGATGTACATCAAAGTTTACAAAGTTTCAATTAGACAGAAGGAATAGTTTCTGGAGATCTATTGTACATCATGGTGACTACAGTTAATAAAGGTTTTGTATACTTGAGGATTGCTAAAAGAATAAATGTTCTCACCGCAAAAATGGTAAGTATGAGGGGTGATAAATATGTTAACTAGCTTTATTTTTTTAATTTGTGAATTAAAGAAGACACCAATGTGGCAAAATGGATGCTATGATATGGATGTTTGTCACTTCCAAACCTCATGTTGAAATTTAATCCCAGTTGTTGGGAGGCAAGGTCTAGTGGGAGGTGTTTGGGTCATGGGAGCAGATCTCTCATGAGTATATCAAGGTCCTCCCTTAGGAGTGAGTTCGTTCTCACTGTGTTAGTTCCCTAGAGAGCTGGTTGTTAAAAAGAACCTGACACTTCACCCCTCTCTGTGTGAGCTCTGCATATGCCAGTTCCCCTTCACCTCTTACACGAGTAGAAGCAGCCTGAGGCTTTCACCAGATACAGATGCCTCATCTTGCATTTTGTAGACATCCACAATTGTGAGACAAATAAACCTTTTTTCTTTATAAATTATGCAGCCTTAGATATTCCTTTATAGCAACACAAAATGGACTAAGTGAATAATAATAATAAAAAGAAGATCCAACAATATGTTGTCCACAAGACTCACTTAAGCCTTAAGGACACATATAGGCTGAAAGAAAAGGGGATAAAAAAGATATTCTATAGACAGGGTAACCAAAAGAGCACATATATTGTGAAATGATTAAGTCAAGCTTGTTAACATACTCATCATCTCACATACTTATCATGTTTTTGTAGTGCAAACATTTAAGATCTAGTTTCTTAGCAATTTTCAAGTATATAATACATTATTATTACATATAGTGATTTTATTTCCATCAGATATATACCCAGAAGTGGAATTTCTGGAACAAATAGTAGTTCTGTTTGAATTTTTTGAGGAAGCTCCTTACATGACGTGTCTCCCTGTCAGGAGTCATGGGGGTCAGGGACCCACTTGAGGAGGCAGTCTGTCCCTAAGCAGAGCTTAAGCATTGTGCTGGGAGATCTGTTGCTCTCTTCAGAGCTGGCAGGCAGGAATGTTTAAGTCTGCCGAAGCTGTGCCCACAGCTGCCCCTTCCCCCAGGGTGCTCTGTCTCAGGGAGATGGGAGTTTTATCTATAAGCCCCTGACTGAGGTTGCTGCCTTTCTTTCAGAGATGCCCTGCCCAGAGAGGAAGAATCTAGAGAGGCCATCTGGCTACAGTTGCTTTGTGGCACTGTGGTGGGCTCTGCCCAGTCCAAACTTTCCGGTGGCTTTGTTTACACTTTGAGGGGAAAACCACCTACTCAAGCCTCAGTAATGGTGGCTGCCCCTCCCCGCACCAAGCTCAAGCATCCCAGGTTGTCTTCAGACTGCTGGGCTGGCAGTGAGAATTTCAAGCCAGTGGATCTTAGCTTGCTGGGCTCTGTGGGGGTGGGATCCGCTGATCAAGACCACTCAGCTCCCTGGCTTCAGTCCCATTTCCAGGGGAATAAACAGTTCTCTCTCACTGGCATTCCAGGGGCCACTGGGTTATGAAAAAAAAGCTCCTGCAGCTAGCTTGGTGTCTGTCCAAATGACTGCCCAGTTTTGGACAGAAACTCAGGGCCCTGGTCGTGTAGGCACCCAACTGAATGTCCTGGTCTGCAGGTGGCGAAGACTGTGGGAAAAGCATAGTATCTGGGCTGGAATGCACCATTCCTCAAAGCACAGTCCCTCATGGCTTCTCTTGGCTAGGGGAGAGGGTTCCCTGACCCCTTGCACTTCCCAGGGGAGACGACGCTCCACCTGCTTTGGCTCACCCTCCATGGGCTGCACCCACTGTCTAACCAGTCCCAATAAGATGAGGTGCGTACCTCAGTTGGAAATGCAGAAATCACCCACCTTCTGCGTTGGTCTCGCTGGGAGCTGCAGACCAGAGCTGTTACTATTTTGCCATCTGGCCCTGGAATTTATTTCTAGACTTTCAATTCCGTTTCTTTGGTCTATGCATTTGTTTTTATGAGTATCATGCTATTTTAATGTGTGGATAAATTTATGTTTGGATATATCTTTGTAGTATATTTTGAAGTCGAGTAATGTGATTCTTCCAGCTTTGTTCTTTTTGCTCAGGGTTGCTTTGGTTATTTGGAGTCTTTTGTGGTTCCATTCAAATTTGAGGATTGTTTTTTCTACTTCTGTTAGGAATCTCATTAGTGTTTTGATAGGGATCACATTGAATCTGTAGATAACTGGATAGTATGGACATTTTAACAATATTATATTAATTCATGAACATGGGACATTTTTCCTATTGTTTGGGTCCTCTGCAATTTCTCTCATCAGTGTTTCACAGTTTTCACTGTAGAGATCTTTCACTTCTTTTGTTAAGTTTATTCCCAAGCATTTTTTTTTTGGTAGCTATTATAGGTGGTATTGATTTCTTAATTTCTTTTTCAGATTGTTCACTGCTGGAATATAGAAATGCTATTGATTTTCACGTTTGTTTTGTATCCTGCAACTTTACTGAAATTTTTGACCAGTTCTAATAGATTTAATTGGTATAGTCTTTAGGTTTTTCTAAATATAAAATTATATAATCTGCAAACCACGAGAATTTGACTTCTTCCTTTCCAATTTGGGTACTGTTTGTTTGTTTATCTTGTCTAATTGCTCTGGCCAGGACTTCTAGTATATTGTTGAGTAGAAGTGGTGAAAGTGAGCATCCTTGGCTTATTCCAGATGTTAGAGAAAAGGCTTTTAGATTTTCCCCATTCAGTATGATGCTATGGGTTTGGGTCATATGGTCTAGGGTCATATTTGTCACATATGGCCTTTATTATTTTAAAGTATTTCCCTTTCATAACTAATTTGTTGACGGGTTTTTTTTTATCATAAAGAGATGCTGAATTTTATTGAATACTTTTTTGTCATCTATTAAAATCATCATATGGTTTTGGTCTTTGATTCTAGTACTGTGATGTATCACTTTCATTAATTTGTGAATCCCACTTAGTAATGGATGATCTTTTTAATGTGTTGTTGAAATTGCTTTGCCAGTATTTTGTTGAGGATTTTGCATCTATGATTATTATAGATGTTGGCCTATAGAGGATTTTGGTTCATTTGTTTGTTTTTGTATCTTCATCTGGCTTTAGTATCAAGGCAATGCTGGCCTCATAGAATGAGTTTGGAAGTATTCCCTGCTCTTCAATTTTTTGGAATAGTTTGAATTTAATTGTTGTCTCTTCTTTAAACAATTGGTAGAATTTAGCAGTGCAGCCATCTGATTCTGGGCTTTTCTTTGATGGGAAACTTTTTATTACTGCTTTGATCTTGTTACTCATTATTGGTCTGTTCAAGTTTTCTGTTTCTTCATGGCTCAATATTGGTAGGTTTTATGTGTCAGAATTTATCCATTTCTTCTAGGCTCTTCAAATTATTGGCATGTAGTTTCTCACAGTAGCCTCTAATAATCCTTTGAATTTTTTTGGTATCAGTTGTAATGTCTCCTTTTTCATATCTGATTTTATTTATTTAGGTCTTCTCTCTTATTTTCTTAGTCTAGCTAAAGGTTTTTCAGTATCTTTTCAATAAACCAACTTTTCATTTCATTGATCTTCTGTATTTTTTTGGTTTCAATTTCATTTATTTCTGTTCTGATCTTTTATTATTTCCTGCCTCCTACTAATGTTGGGTTTGATTTGTTTTTTATTTTCTAATTCATCATTAGGTTATTTGAAGTTTGTCTACTTTTCTGATATAGGTATTTAGTGCTATCAACTTCCCTCTTAGTACTGCCTTTGCTGTGTCTCACAGGTTTTGGTATGTTGTGTTTCCACTTTTATTTATTTCCAGACATTTTTAGACTTCATTCTTAAATTCTTTATTGACTTATTGGTTGTTCAGAAGCATGTCATCTAATTTCCTTGTATTTGTATAGTTTCCAAAGTTTATCTTATTATTGATTTCTAGTTTGTTTTTCTATGTTGGTCAGAACAGATATTTGACATGATTTCAATTTTTTTTGAATTTGTCAAGACTTGTTTCATGGCCTAATATACAGTCTATCTTGCAGAGTACTCCCTGTGCTGATGAGAAGAATCTATACTCTTCAGTAGTTGGATGAAATGTATACATGTCAGGTAAATCTGCTCTAGAGTGTAGTTTAATTCTCATGTTTCTTTTGTTGATTTCTGTCTGGATGATCTGTATATTGCCAAAAACGTGTTGCTGAAGTCCTTTACTAGTATTACAGTCTATCTCTGTCTTTAGATGTATGAATATTTGCTTTATATGTTTGAGTACTCTGATGTTGGTGGCATATATATTTATAATTGTTACATTTTCTTACTGAATTGACCTCATTATTATTATGTAATGACTTCTTTATCCCTTTCTACAGTATTTTTTACTTGAAATCTATTTTATCTGATATAAGTATAACTACTTGCTGTATTTTTTGTTTCTGTTTGTGTGGAATATTTTTTCCATCCCTTCACTTTCAGTCTCTCTGTATCTTTATATGTGAAGTGAGTTTATTGTAGGCCATATATGGGTCTTTCTTTTATTATTCTAAGTCCATTCAGCTACTCTATGTCTTCTAATTGGAGATTTTAGTGTATGTAAATTCACTATTTTTATTGTGAGGTAAGAACTTACTAATGCCTTTTTGCTATTTGTTTTCCGGTTGTTTTGTAAGTGCTTCTGCCCTCCCTCCCTTCCTTTTTGCCCTCCTGCCTTCCTGAGTAAATGATTTTCTTTAGTAGTATGTTTTACTTCTTGCTTTTTATTTTTAGCATATCTATTATAGATTTTTGCTTTGTGGTTAGTATGAGGCTTGCAAATAACATCTTATAGTTATAGTATGTTATTTTAAACTAGTAAAAACATAACTTTGATTGCAAAGAAAAAAGCAATTGCTTTCTTTTATGTGTATAAAGAAAAAAATTCTACACTTCAACTTCATCCCCCCTTACTCTTTTGACTTTTTGTTGTCTTCTGTCTTTTATATTGCCTGTTAACAAATTGTTCTAATTATTATGATTTTGAGACATTTATTTTTTAGTCTTCATACTAAAGATATATGTGGTTTATAACCACAATTACAGTAATAGAGTATTCTGAATTTGTCTGTGTACTTACTTTTATCAATGAGTTTTATACCTTCAGATGATTTCTTGTTGCATGTTAGTAGCATCATTTTTTTTTGGATTAAAAACCTTTTAGCATTTCTTATAAGACAGGTCTGTTTGTAATAAATTTCCCCAACTTTTGTTGGTCTGAGAAAATCTTCCCTGAGAACCTTATTTAAAATGACAAAACCCATTTGGCATGTTTCTATCCCCTGTTTCCTGCATTATTCTTTTTCATAGTATTTATCATTATCTGATATATATATACACACACACGTATATATATATATATATATATACACGTGTATATATATATATATATCTTGTTGATTAATTGTAGTGTATTTTCACTAGAATATGAGCTTCATAAGGCAATTATTTGTGTCTGTTAATTACTGATTCCCTGGTCTAAGAACCGTATCTGGCTCAAGTTGAGCACTCAATAAATATTTGTTGAATAAAGAAAGAGAGGTCTAGAGGTAGTTTTATTTGGGTGAAATCTTCTTGTTATTCTTTGACCTTCTTTTACCTGGATATTTATATCTTTCTCTTTGTTTGGAAAGTTTTTTTAAAAAATTATTTCTTTGAATTAATTTTCTACCCTGATTTCTCTCTACATCTTTTTTTGAGGCCAATAACTCTTAGATATTCCCTTTTGAGACTAATTTCTAGATCTTGTACTTTATTCTTTTTCATTCTTTTGCTTTTTTTCTCTGACTGTATTTTTTTCAAATAGCTTGTCTTTTAGGTCACTAACTCTTTCTTCTACTTGATCAATTCTGTTATTGAGACATTCTAATGTATTTTCAGTTTGTCAATTGAATTTTTTAGTTCCATATTTTAAAAAATTATTTTAATCTCTTTGTAAAATTTCTGTGATAGATTTCTGAATTTCTTCTTGTGTTAGAGGTGCACGTCATCACTCCAGGATTTTCTACTGATGTCTTCTTTAATTCTTTTAGTGAGGTCATTTTATCCTGGATGCTCTTGGTGCTTTTGAATGTTGTTGCTGTCTGGACATTGAAGAATTAGTCATTTTTTTTCCAGCTCGACACGTTGGTCTTGTTTGTACTGGTCGTTTTTCAGAGGGCTTTCCGAAAATCAAAGGGGACTGTTATGTTAACTAAGCCTGTGGTCACTGCAGCTATTTCAGCACTAGAGGGCACCCTAAGCCTAGTTATGTTGTGACTCTTGCAGTCTCCTAGATACTCAGCCCTGATGCACTTAAGGGAGAATTCTCTGGGAAATGATGCAAAATCCACCACTTTTCTTCCTTCTCTTTCCCCCAAGTGGAAGGAGTCTCTCTCTGTGCTGGGCCTCCTGGGAATGAGGGAGGGGTAATGTGAGACTGTTCTTCCAACCCTCTTCAATGTGTTCTTTCTTGTTATGCTAAAATCAGGTACTGTAATCTCTCACCTGATTTTTTTTTTTTTTTAGTTTGTATGAAGCTAATGTCTTGCATGGATAGTTGTTCAACTTGATATTCCTCTGTGTGTGTGTGTGGGCAATTGCTGGAGGGCAATTTGCTTATCTTGCTCTGCTTCCTCCTTCAATTTATTTTATCAATGTTTTGTAATTTTTGGTCTTTTACCTCTTTGGTTAAACTTATTCCTAAGTATTTTTTTGGTAGGATTGTAAATGGAATTGTTTTCTTAATTTCTTTTCAGATTTTTATTGTATAGAAATGCTAATGATTTTTGCCTGTTGACTTTCTGCAATTTTATTGAATTGGTTTATTATTTTTAACAGCTTTTTGATACAGCCTTAAGTGTTTTCTATATGTAAGATCATGTCATCTGTAAACAGAGACAAGTTTATGTCTTCCTTTCCAATTTGAATGCCATTTATTTCTTTTTCTTGCCTAATCACTCTGGCTAGGACCAATACTATGTTGAATAGAAGTGGTAAGAGTAGTTATCCTTGTCTTGTTCCTGATTTTAGAGAAAAGGCTTTCAGCTTTTCAACACTGAGTACAATGTTAGCTGTGGTCTTTTCATATATGGCCTTTATTATGTTGAGTTCAGTTTTTCCTATACATAATTTGTTGATAGTTTTTATCATGAAATATGTTGAATTTTGTTAAATGCTTTTTCGGCATCTATTGAGATGATCATATGATGTAACCTTTATTACACTAATGTGGTGTATCACATTTATTGATTTGAGTATGTTAAACCATTTTTGCATCCCAGGGATATAGCCTACTTGGTCATGATGAATGGTTCTTTTACTGTGCTGCCTAATTAGGTTTGCTGGTCTTTTGTGGAAGATTTTTGCATCTATGCTCACCTGTAATTTTATTTTCTTGTAGCGTCCTTGTCTGGCTTTGGATTCAGGGTAATACTTACCTCCTAAAATGAGTTTGGAAGTGTTCCTTCCTATTTAATTTTTTGAAAGACATTGAGAATAACTGGTATTAAATATCATTTAAATTTTTTTTTAATACAGCAGTAAAGCCATCAGGACCTGGGATTTTCTCTGTTGGAAAGTTTTTGATTATTGATTCAATCTCCTTACTCATTACTGGTCTATTCAAGGCTGAAACATGAAAGAATAGAAGTCTATATGTCTCTTGAAATGTATTCACTTTTCTAGGTTATCCCATCTATTGGTATAATTGTTTATAGTAGTCTCTTGTGATCCTTTGTATTTCTGTAGTGTCAGTTATAATGTCTCCTTTTTCAGTAATGATTTTATTTACTCGAACCTTCTGTCTTTTTTAAGTCTAGCAAGTTTATTGATTTTGTTTCTTTTCAAATGTTCTTGTTACATTGTTATTTTTTATTGTTTTTCTACTATCTATCTTATAATAATTACTCAGAATAAAACAAAGCAATGCATTCATCCAAATATAAACAAAATGGGATGCAACTTAAAACAGAAAATAGGTTCAAAATAAAAATTTAACTTCCCATTTTGCTTGTGTGAAATCAGAATCAATTAAAAAGCATACCTTTGTCTCCCAGTGATAACTATCTTGTTTTTTGAATTGTTATCATTTCCTTAATTTTAAAATTATAAATATTTAAGGTATAAATAATGTTTTCATATACATAAACATAGTGAAGTGACTATACTCAAGTAAATTAATATATCTATCTCCTCACATAGGTAGATCTTTTTCTAATCATTTTTTTTTTTGTAATGAGAATGCCTGAAATTTCTTTGTAAATTTCCAGTATGTTATATAATATTATTATCCATAGCCATCATGGCCTAGGTTATATCTCTAGACCTATTTATCCGACATAATTGCAACTTTGTACCCTGACATATGACTCCAGATTTCCCTCCAACTCCTACCCCTGGTAACTACTGTCTACTTTCTATTTTTATGTATTTGACTTTTTATTTTAAGATTCAATATGTTAAGTGGGATAATCAAATGTTTTTATTTCTGTGTCTAGTTTATTTCACTCAGCATAATGTCCTCCAGGTTCATCTATATTGCCATGAAAATGGCAGGATTTCCTTCTTAAAGGTGGAACAATACCAAAGTTTTGAATTCATCTATCCATGGACACTTAGGTTGTTTCCCTATCTTAGCTATTGTGAATAATGCTTCAGTGAAAATGAGAGCCTAGATATTTGTATGAAGGGCTGATTTCATTTCCAATGGGTATATGCCCAAAAGAGAGATCACTGTGTCACATGGCAATTCTAATATTAATTTTTTAATAAACCTTTATATATTCCCACCAACAGTGTGCAAGGGTTGTCTTTTCTCTACATCCTAACCAACACTTGTTATTTTATGTCTTTTCAATATTAGCCATCATAACAGATGTGGGGTATTATTTTGTTGTGGTTTTGATGTACATTTTCTTGATGATTAGCGATGCTGAGCACTTTTTCATATACCTGTTGGCTTCTTATTTCTTTTTTGGAGAAATGAGTATTCAGGTCTTTTGCCCTTTGTTTATTTATTCATTTGTTAGTTTGAGACAGGGTCTTGCATTTTCATCCAGGCTGGAGTGCAATGGTGCAATGATGTCTCACTGTAACCTCAATCTCTTGGGCTCAAGCGATCCTACCACCTGAGCCTCTGGAGTAGCTAGGATTACAGGTAAATGCCACTATGCTTAGCTCTTTTTTTTTTTTTTTTTTGGTAGATATAGGGTCTCACTATTTTGCCTAGGAAGGTTTTGAACTCCTGGACTCAAACAATCCTCCCTACTTGGCCTCCCAAAGTGCTGGGATTATACGGTGAGCCAGTGTGCTCAGATGTCCATTAAAATAAAAGGGATTATTTGTTTTTTTGCTGTTGGATTGTGAGAGTTTCTTATATATTTTGGTTGCTAATTTTTATCAGATATATGATTATTAAATATGTTCTCTCAATTCATAGGCTGGGTTTTCATTTTGTTGATTGTTTCCTTTGTTGTGCAGAAACTTTTTGGTTCAATGTAGTTCATTTGTTTTTGTTTTTCACTTTGTTGCTCGAGCTTTTAGTATGATATACAACAAATCATTGCTGTGGCCAATGTCATGAAGCATCCTGCCTATATTTTTTTCTAGGAATTTTGTAGTTTCAGGTCTTATGTTTAAATATTTCATCCATTTTGAGTTAATTTTTGTGTATAATGTAAGATAGGGGTCCAGTTTTCATTCTTTTTCATGTGAATATCCAGTTTTTTCAATACCATTTATTGATGAGAATATCCTTTACTCATTGCATATTACTGGTCTGCTTGTCAAACATTAGTTGGCTATATATGCTTGGGTTTACTTTTGGGCTCACAATTCTGTTTCACTGGTCTATATGTTTGTTTAATGTCAGAACCATACTGTATTGATTGCTATAGCTTTGATCCCATACAAGGCAAAAATGCATGCTCTCACTTGTATTTAGTATAGTACTGGAACCATCAAGAGCAATCAGACAAGAGAAAGAAGTAAAAGGCATCCAAATAGAAGATGAAGAAATAAAATTATCCCTGGTTGCATGTGACATAGCCCTATATGTAGAAAAACAAAGACTCTACCAAAATATAGCAAATACATAAGAAACATGAACAAAAGGCTGTTAGAACTAATAAGTAAATTTAATAAGATTGCATGATACAAAGTCAATCAGTTGCCTTCTTTATACCAGTACAAAATCTACACAAAAACAAAATCAAGAAAATGATTTCATTTACAGTAGCATAAAAAAATAGAAATAAGTTTAACCAAGGAAGAAAAAGATTTATACACTGAAACTGATAAAACGTTGAGGAAAGAAGTTGAAGAAGAAATAAATCAATGGAGAAATACCCTGCATTCACAGATTTGAAGAATATTTTTAAAAATGTCCATCTTACCGCAAACAATTTATAGATTCAATGTATTCTCCATCAAAATTCCATGACATTTTTTTACAGAAATAGAAAAAGCAATTCTACAGTTAGTATGGAACCACCGGAGACCTCTAATAGCCAAAGCACTCTTGAGAAAGAACAAAGTTGGAGTCCTCACACTTTCTAATTTCAAATTATGTTACAAAGCTGTAGTAATCTCCCAACAATAATGTGAATGTAGTAGGGCTCATGATAGCTCTTCCTTCTTATGGCACTGGTTATACTCCTCATACCTGAGTATGTCATACAGACACTACCTTCACTCTCCAGCCAAACACAACTGCTTCTTAGATTTTAGGTGTGTGCTACTTTCCATCACTACCTAGTAATACCATTTTCAAATTGCAGAGGATAATTATGGAAGAACTGAAATTACCAAAAAAGAAAAGAAAAAAATCAATGAGTGATTCTTTTGGTGGTATAATTTTTTTTCTGAAAATATCCAGAATTAAAAGTGGGTAAAACTGCTATTTTTCATTCTTTTAAACAAAATCTCCCTTTTAAAAATGTGGAAGACTTTTTTTTGCTTAATTTTGAGAGGCATTTTCCCAAAATAATTCTTTCAAAGAGCACATGGATTAAGGAATTTAGTAATGTGTTCTTCCGCAAGATTATCTGCCTCGCAGTAAATAACTCCTGTAAACAACAGAATGAGCCTTTGAGGGCAGAGTAATGGACTGGTAGGCACTGTATGAATAGGCATCAGGTGCATTAGCTCAAAGCACTGATTTGAAGTAAACTTCTCTGCATCTGTCATCTGATATTCTACTCTTGGCAGCATTAGCTGAGCTAAAATGGTGACTGACCCCCAGAAGCCGACAAAGAAACATTTCAGAGAAGGGAAATTAATTTATTCTGACTGCTTGTCAAGCATTAGCCTAACTAGCCTCATCTTTTTGCCCTAAAAGGTGCAAGATTCTAACCTTTGCTTCTATAGCATCTGCGTTAAGTAACAAAGTGGCAAAGCAGTTTCTATCAGGAGGAATATGCATTAGTACAGCATCATTAATAATAGCAGCAAGTACTTAAGAGCAGTGATCTTTTGAGATCAGGGGCCAGATGGTCAGATATATTGACCTTCATTTCTCTCCTATTAGCAAAAATGTCCTTTCTTTTTAATTCAAAACGATTTATCAAGGAAGTGAATGAATTCTCTAAACTTTCATATGTGATGCAGAGCTCTTGTAGCACATTTCTACTTGAGAGATTTAGGAGGACTTCCCATGACTTTCTTCACAATAGGCTCATCAAATACATTTTTGATATGGAGAGTGCAGAACTAGAGACTTGGGAAGTTCCCTGTTAACCATAGGAAAATTCTTGGATCACTATCTTTTTCTTTTCTTTATTTTTTCTTTCTGAAGTTCATTCTAACTATACTTCATATGTGATCTAAGCCAACCATCCAAAGGGACTGGTTTTGTGTACTGCATGGTGCTGATGTGGAGGGCACAGGATCTAACAACAGCTATAATGACCTTTCAAAAAAGTAGATTGAATTATGTCAACTCCGTGGCTTGGGCTGTCCTGCAGCTTCCCATTGTGCTTAGTATAAAATCTAGAAATCCTTAGTGTGCCATCCAGGTCCTCTGGAACCAGCTCCTTCTTGCTTCTCTGACTACATCTGCTCCAGCCACTCTGGCCTTCTTGCTATTCTTCAAGCACCCCACACTTCCGCCAGCCTCAGGATCTTCCCACTTGCTGTTCTATCTCCTTGGAATACTTGCCCTCAGATTCCCAGTTTCCACCAGCAGGTTCTTCTTCATCTTTCAAGTCTCAGCTCAGCTATCACCCCAGCTCAAGCATCACCTTATTCTTTAGCCCTCCCTGAACACCCAATCTAATATTGCCTTTTCTTCTCTCAATCTCTTTATCATTATATTAATTTATTTCCTACATAATATTTATCACTATCTCTAATGTCCCAAGACATTAGAGTTTTCTATAAGTAGTTTTCTTGGAGGTGATCTTAGAACAGGTTGGGGAGTGTGGAAGTCCAAGTATGGGAAGCAATGGAAGCCAATGCAGGGTGCCTGCTATGGGAAATTGGGGCTGTTTCCACTGGGGAACTCTGGGTTACAGTGTAGAAGACTTTGCTTCAAAGTTGTCCCACCTGAAAGGTGAGGGAGCTGGGGTATTTATCCAGTAACTCTAATTGGTCATTGGTTGAGGGCTGTTGCTCAGACTATCAAGTCCCCAGCACTTGAGGAAGGCCTTTCCTGTGTAGGGGCCAGGGTCACCAGAGAGAGTCTCGGGGGGAAAGTCATGGGTGCTTACAGGAGGAAGCGGTAGGACTGGCATGCATGAGAAAGGGAATACACAGGTCATATGAGCAGGTAGAGACAGTGTCCATTGCGCTCTTGTTCATTTATGTATGTTCTACTTTACTGACTATTCCTCTCCCCCAGAATGCAAGCTCCATGACACCAGGGAGGTTGACTATTTTGTGTTCCTCTGGCACACTGCCTGGAATAAAATAGGCCCTCAATAAACATTAGTTGAGTCAATGAAGAGACATGAAGTTTCAAGAGGAAAACATATAGCTTTTTATATTTATTTCATGTTAAGGTAGGTGACACTTATATGGCAGATCCAGGAAAGAAGAGATATTAAGTGAGACCTGGAAATGGCCAAAAAATTCAGGGTTTCTGACTGGGGAGGGGTCAGGATTTGCACGGTGTACTGGAAAGGCCATCAGAGCCTGGTCTAGATTGAGATTTAGACTTAGGAACACTGCCTGTGGAAGTGGCTGCAGTCAAAACTCTCACACTCTCTGGGGTTCTTTTCCTTCAAGCTACTTTACCTGCTTGACAGAGATATTAAGATAATAAAAGGAGATAACAGATTTGAAAGCACTCGTAAAAAGAAGTACTCTTATGGAAAAAGCTACTATTTAACTGTTGGAAATATGTTATGTTCAAGTTAAAATTGTTCAGAAGTGCTTAGTCCCTTCTTGCTGCTGGCAATAGCCATTTTGATGGACAGTTATTGCCTCCTAGCTGAAGTGAGTAGAATAATCAATTTCCATGGTGTACCTGATGACCTGTGGCTGAAAAGAGAGACTCAGGGGTGATCGGGTGACACTTATCTCATAGAAGGCTGGCAGCCTGGGAACATGGGGACCCATGAGAGCTGTGCTCAGGTAATGCCGGGAATTCGTATCTCCATCTGATCTGGAAATCCATTTTGATAAAGTGAATAAGCCAGGGGAGCAGGGAAAATAGAACTGCAGAGGGAAACAGCTTCTTGATACAGTTAGAACCAGGTAGACAGGAGAGTTTTACTTTTGGCGAGGGAGTTTTAGTATTCTGACTTATCATTTGAAGGGCTTTGATACCTAGACTGCCTGGACACTTGTAGGGCTGGAGCTGAAGTGAAAATAGAGCACTGACTCCAACCCACCCCCTCTGGCTCCATCTACACTTCAGGGGGCCTCTAGTCAATTGCATATATCAAGGCCTATAGAACCTCCATCATCCCAACAGCCTGGAAGTGCAAGCTCTGTCTCCCTCTGTAAACACCCAGCCCCTGGCCATCTTGGGTTTGCATGCTGAGAGAGCATGGCCTGGTCATGGAGGACAGCCCAGGAAAAGGGGGTTGTACATGCCCTGGGAATGGGAGTCTTCTCTTTTAGGCAGAAAGTTCCTGGGTATTGGACTGTGGTCTGGAAAGAGGGAGGCAGGTCTAGGTGGGAAAATCCCTGGATCTCTTTGACTCTTTACTCCATGGGGAGAAATATAGCCAGGAAAAGGCCATCAGGGTGGTCCCTATTAAATGTGACATTTGACAACAAACTGACATTGCCCCTCTTAGTAAAAGCCAGGACAGCTAACTGCAAAAGTCCCTAATTTTCCAGTGGGGGAGAGGATGGCAACTCTAGGCAGCTGCTTATAGGAAGAGAAAGGTAAGTCGAGGCAAACTCTCCAATGGGTCTCCATGTGACTCAGAGTAAAATCATAGTTTCTGTAGTGGCTACAGGGGTATGTCTGATCTGCCACCCCTCCTTTGTATGATCTCTCTGAATTCATCTACCCCCATCCCCATTCCCTGCCAGTACCCTCTGCTCCATTCACACTGGCCTCCTTGCTGAACTTCAGAAATGCCAGGTACATTTTCTTTGGCTTTTTCTCCTGTGTGGAACACTCCATGTGTGATGGCTAATACTGAGTGTCAATTTGATTGGATTGAAGGATGCAAAGTATTGGTCCTGGGTGTGTCTGTGAGGGTATTGCAAAGAAGATTAACATTTAAGTCAGTGGACTGGGAAAGGCAGACCGACCCTCAATCTGGGTGGATACAATCTAATCAGCGGCCAGCACAGCCAGAATAAAAGCAGGCAGAAGAACGTGAAGAGACTAGACTGGTTTAATCTTCTGGCCTGCCTCTTTTTCCTGTGCTGGATGCTTCCTGCCCTCGAATATGGGACTCCAAGTTCTTCAGTTTTGGGTCTCTGACTGGCTTCCTTGCTCCTCAGCTTGCAGACAGCCTATTGTGGGAATTCACTTGTAATCATGTGAGTCGATACTCCTTAACAAACTCCCCTTTCTCTATACATCTATCCTCTTAGTTCTGTCCCTCTAGAGAACCCGTACTAATACACCCTGACAACTACCTGTGCACCCTTTGTACAAATGTCACTCTATCATTCACCTATCCTGAGCAGCCTATTTAAAATTGAATCCAGCACTCCTGATTTCTTCATCACCTCTGTCCCTCTGCTGCTCCCACATACTACCCCCAACACCTGTCACCTTCTTGGATACCAGATGACTTACTTATTGAGGTTTTATTGATTGATTGATTGTCTATCCCTGCCCTTGGGAATGTAAGCATCATAGAGGCAGGCTCCAGTACCCAAAGGAATGCTTGGCACATAGGAGATGCTAAACACATCTTTTTCAAATGAATAAAGTGAGTAGCAAATAACAATAGGAATTATTAAAAAATATTATCAGTGTTTCTTAAAATATCTAGGATTTATAATTTGTTAAAATTCTTGCCATATGCAGAGGGATAATGTCTGGATATTTAAATGAAGGCTTTTCCTTGTTACCATTTTTCTTGTGGCCTTGCGGATCTTTCTTGTTGAGCCAGTAACATCATTGTCTCTGAGAGTACAGACTCAGACCAGAGCAAAGAGCCAAATAAGTCCACAGGAGGTTCTGGAAATCTATAACAAAATTGCCTGAGAAGAGAAGTTTAAAACATGGAGATTTGATTGTGTGCATTTTGTCTTTTCCCTCTATCCCTTTTGATTTTTTCTTTTTCCCTTTTGTCTGCTTTCTTTTCTCTTTGCTTTCCTCCTTGAAACTTTGGAGCAAGGCAGTGTGTTAGGAATGCAGGACTCAGAGATGGATAAGGTCAGTTTTCAGAAGATGACAGTTTGGTGGGGGAGATTTCTACAGGAAGAAATCATCAGCATTATATGGAAAGTGCTCTCATGGAGGCATGCCAAAATACTATAGAAAGAAAGACCTTGAAGGATGACTAGAGTGACCTGATAAGGGGCTGCCAGGGGAACGCTGGGGCAGACGGGAGGAATTCTATATCTTAGAGACCGGGATGAATATGTGGTGATTGTTTCCAGATGTTTAAATGATTTTAGGCCTGAAACACAATTTTTGATTATTAAAAAAATTACCATCTTGAAAGCCCTATTTCCTACACATTCTGCATATATTCTGTCTCTATCTGTCTAGTTATATGTTAATATGTACGTATCAGTTACAATATCGGTAAAGATATCACTATATCAACAACACCAATAGTAGTAATTATAGCAACTACGATGCCAGGCACAGTGCCAAGCTCTTTATGCCTTAGAACACACACAGGAAGAAGATAATATTATTCTGATTTTTTAGTTGGGGAAACCAAAGCATCATGAATGAAAAAACACATGGTGATATCATGATTTAACAAGTCTTTCTGAAATTGATTGTTGATGTATTCTTTCCACATCACCAATATGTGTTACAAAGACATTTATGTTCTAAGATGAGGGAGAGATATAGGTGCCAAAATATGCTGCTGGAAAAGTGGCTAAGTCAACAAGCATAAATGTGCACGTTCTAAAGTGGTTGCTTTAAGATGCTCCTAAGAATGGAGAGGACTCAGTGACTGCTGCCTGTGTCTTAAATGTCAGGTAGAGATTTTCTGTGATGAACAGAAACAGTTGCTTTATAATAATACTCAAAATAATACCCAATTTTCTTAAGGTAGAATATTTAAATGAAGCTATCAACATTTTATTTTGTGGTTTTAGAGAATTTTAGTTCTCAGCGAGTTAAAGAAATGGTAGCATGGTACCTGTGTTGGCCTGGTGTGGTGGGATTTCCTTGAAATAATTTGTCAGTAAGATTTAATTCTTCTAGCCCTTTTTTGTTTTTATGTCTTATTCCTGTTGAATTGTGGTAATTGTGTAGTGGTTTTGAATACTTCCCAATTATTCTTGTAGTGCTTTATACTAGCCAAAAAGCACCAAGAGGCACTTATTCTTTTCTATTCACATTCCCCAAATCCTTGTAATTCAATGAATGCCCTGATAACTAGATCGTGATTCCCAATCATGGCATTTTGAGACATTTCAAATGATCTCCAGTTGTCTGCAGGGATGCAAAAAATGTAAAATTCTTCAGTGTTTTTCAAATGAGATATATTTTGTTATTATTATTATTATTAACATGGGATGAATTATCTGCATATGGCTGGAAAAGTTGACGAGGGACCAGTAGCCTTTTTGTTTTGATCAATGAGTAACTTTGGCTATTCCTCAAAGAGCCCTCGACCACGTTGCATAACTGTACCTCTATACTTGCAGCCATGTAATATACTCAATGAGAATCTGGATGTGCTAAGTGGGCTTTATTGTATTTGTGTTTTATATTTGTGGGTTTCTGTATGCATATAGTTGCTGAGTAAATAATAATTATATAACTCCTTGATAGAACCCAGCTTTCCTCATTTCCACTTCACTCAGTTTCATCAATTCTCTGCTTTGACCCACATATATGGGTGTGTTTAATTGGAAGCAACTGAAGGTTCCTATGCCCACAATGTTTTACCTGTAACAGTGTTATGTTCCTCAAAGATTGTGTAACAGAGAGGTTCTATAGTGGTAACACTAGGTATATTCAATGGGCATTTTTTTTCTGAAGAAAATAAGAAAATTTTCAGAATTAAGCCTGCATATCTTAAGAACACATAGAAATAAACTGTAAGCTCCTTGAGGGTAATTTCTGCCTCATTCTTAATTTGATCCCCAACATGTGACACATACTAGGTATCCCAAATATGTGAATGAATGACTCATGTATAAAAGCAATGTTTAGCATGATGATGGATATGGGATAGATGTTCAGTAAGTAACTACTTATTGATTTGGAGGAGAATCCTGAATCTTCACACTGGGAAAGGAACTGTTATAACTGGAGTGACTTTCTAAGGCCTGAGTGTAGCATGGAACTGAGTAAGGTCAGACAGTTTTTCACCTACTCTTTTCTTCCTCTTCTCCTCCCTGTTTGCTCCATTTATTATCATTTTGCTGTCATAAGCAGCTAATTCAGAATCCTTTGTGATTTAACACCATAGGCAAATGCATTTCAAAGTTGTTCCTTACAGTGAAACCTTGAACTTCCTGCCATAGTATATTTTAAATTTACATGTCAAAACTCACTGCTTAAATTTTGAACTGTGCCCAGTGCCTAGAGTCGTGTGAGTGCTAAAAATACATGCATGTGCCCAAAAGAGTTTACAACATTCACAGCAGAAGCTTTAAACTTTCACTTAAAGGTTAGAGAAAGTTGGCTGGATAGCAAAAGCAAATTTATTTAAATACCATTTTTACACTCTTTTCATAATAGTAACATTTTATCTTTTTTTTTTTTTTCACAATGATTTATAGGCATTGGAGCAGAACAGGGGAGTCAGGAAAAAAAGCAATTAACGAGTAAAGGAAAAAGTACCAATAGTGAAGGGGAAAAAAATCTTCTGAAAGCTAAAGAAGAGAGAATAATTGATGGTTCCATTTTAGCTTAATGTTATTTCTGGATCTCTTTTATAATGTGTTATTTACTGCATAGTTTATAGTTGACAGAAAATAAACAGCATTTGCAATATAATGTCTTTAGCTCTGCCATGCACTTGCTCATCCCACTTGCTTGTCAAGTTAGAACTTCAACCAACATCCGTCAACGTCTCATGTGATGGAGTCTGTTTTTAATAAGCCCAGCACTATAATTACCTTATTGCAAAGTTAAGGCCAAATGACACTTATGATGAAGGTTTCATGGCTAAACGGTAAAGTCAGTGAAGCATATGCATACCAACTGTCAGACAGGAAATAGCTGTTCGAGGATTTGTTTCTTTATTGCTAGAAGAGGGTCACTTCATTTGTACTTGGAAACTTTGTCACAACTACAACAGGTGGCAGAGAAGGAAAAAGAATAAATAACATAGAGGATAACTTATAAAGATACCATTATTAATAGATTTTTGAAAAGATGAATTACTGAGCATCTGTGCCCCGTAATGTCTGTGCTAGGTGTTTTCACAAATATTTTCTAACTTAAAACTTCCCAATAATCCAAAGAGTTAAAATATTGTCCAAATGTTGTAGATGGGGAAACTGAGGCTTTGAAAGTTTTAAAACTGTGTGCTGGAGGCCACTTAGCTGACAACTGGCAAAACTACACCAGCAACCCAGTCTAGATTATTCAAAGTCCAATGAGGTTTTCCCTATGTGATAACTGCCGTAAGGTAAAGTATTTGGTCAAGCATGATCCAGATTGTGGTCTGGATGGAAACGAGCCATGGTGTAGACAGGTCCACATACTGAGTTACTAATAGTAGAAAGGCAGAGAAGCAGATAAATGATGATCTTCTCTATATCTTAGCAAAGATCCCTCTCTTTTTTACATTGTCTAAAGTTTTACATTTTTTGTGACAATTACAATCAACTGTGAGTTGATATACCAATATACACTGCATTGCACATCACAGCATCTTTCACCAAAGAAGCCCTGGAAATAAATGGAGTCTTGCTGTCATCTTAGCATGTGTGGATGACAATGACAATGACAGAATGGTGCTGTGTCTGAAAAGTTAGGAGCATCGTTTTCGTTTAACAGATGATACAAAATGAATCACTGCATCATTTGACTTATTGCATCATTTTACTCATTTAGTAGTCACTAGGCTACTGAATCTGGGATATTTTTTCTCCATTTAATATCTCAAGGCAGAAATATGGGACTTCTTTTCTACTTTTCTACTCTTCTCTTGAGGTATTTCTGAGCAATGGTAAGAGCATCAGATTCTTCCCCCAGTTTACCTGAGGGTTCATGTTGGATCAACGTCAAGAATTGCTCTGCTGCACATCTTGGAAGAGGAATGCTGTACTTTTCAATGGAGTGCTTAGCATTGGTGGCATCAGACCTGAAGTCAATGTACTGAATAGAGTATTTTGATTCTCAGGACTAATTCATATCAGGACAGGGTTTTAAAATAACGAATTGATGCAAGGTAAAAATAACTTTGAAATGTTTTGGTTACAAAATCAATGTTAAAGGAAGTTGTATTTCAGGCTATGGGAGCTAACATTCAGTCATTGCCATGATACACCAGCAAAAATGGAGACTGTAGAAATCAAACTCTTGGCTCTTCAATGGCATTTCTATGTAGTGCCTGGCATCTCTGTATAACTCCTCAATTGAGTTATCAAGTACAACTCAGGATGCGAAAAACAATTAGGAAGTCAACTAACAAATGGGTTGCTTGAAAGCAGGAGCCCTTCTTCACTACATAACACATACTGTTCACCCCTTCTCTTCTCCTTAGTCTGTTGTTTCTGAGGTTAGGAGGTTGGGAGGGCCTGGAGATTGGCGAGATCAATGTGGTGATCGCAGGGTCACAGGACTGATTTGGCTTTTCCTAGAAATCAATGGAGGGGGTATCTGGCCATCAGTTTTCTACAGCTTTCTTTAGAATGTGGAGTATTTGATGTTGCTGTCATCGGTTTTGTCTTCAAGCCACCATTTCTGAGGTAACAGGTTAAGTTCCCCCTCAACATTTGGTTATATTCACATGTCTTACCCAGGGACACTGAAGTTTCCTGTAATTTCTCCTAAGAGTATTGGTATCAACAATTTGCAGGCATGGGCTTTTTATGTTCCACTACTTTCTCTAGTCACATATGATCTTTTTGTGTTTTTTAACCTTGCTCGTATCAAGACCAAGTGCATAACTGATGTGAATAAAATACATTTAGTTTGGCAGGAGAGAAAACATTAGCAAGGAAATCATTGGAATGCATTCTTTCCCAGCATTAGAGGGGGAGGATTCACTTCTGTTATGTCCAGCCATTATGTGGATTTAAAAATCATCAATCTTGAGTTGATTTTTATATCAGGTGAGAGATAAGGATCCAATTTCATTCTCCTACATGTGGCCTGCCAGTTATCCCAGCACCATTTGTTGAAAAGGGAGTCCTTTCCCTACTTTATGTTTTTGTTTGCTTTGTTGAAGATCAGTTGGCTGTAAGTATTTGGGTTTATTTCTGGGTTCTCTGTTCTGTTCCATTGGTCTATGTGCCTATTTTTATACCAGTACCATGCTGTTTTGGTGACTATGGCCTTATAGTATAGTTTGAAATCATGTAGTGTGATACCTCAAGATTTGTTCTTTTTCCTTAATCTTGCTTTGGCTATGTGGGCTCTTTTTTGGTTCCATATTAATTTTAGAATTGTTACCAAAAATCAACTCAAGATGGATTAAGAACTTAAACCTAAGACCTGAAACTATAAAAATTCTAGAAGATAACATTGAAAAAAACCCTTCTAGACATTGGCTTAGGCAAGAATTTCATGACCAAAAACCCAAAAGCAATTGCAATAAAAACAAAGATAAATAGCTGCAACCTAATTAAACTAAAGAGCTTTTGCATGGCAAAAGGAACAGTCAGCAGAGTAAACAGACAACCCACAAAGGGGGAGAGAATCTTCACAATCTATATACATCTGACAAAGGACTAATATCCAGAATCTACAAGGAACTCAGATAAATCAGTAAGAAAAAAACAATCAATCCCATCAAAAAGTGGGCTAAGGACATGAATATACAGTTCTCAAAAGAAGATACACAAATGGCCAACACACATATGAAAAAATGCTTGACATCACTAATGATCAGGGAAATGTAAATCAAAACCGCAATGCGATACCATCTTACTCCAGCAAGAATGGCCATAATCAAAAAATCAAAAAACAGTGGATGTTGGCATGGATGTGGTGATCTGGGAACACTTCTTATGGGATTTCAGTCAGGCTGATGGGAAAAATTTTAAGACGAAGTTATAGGATATAGACACAAACCTTCTTGGAAGGCTGTAAGGTTTTGTGAAAGTCTCAGGATAGGGTTATGGCTGAAAGCAGCCTAATCCTTACCTTGAGTTAATAGCTTGGGGCACAGCTACAAAGGAATATAGAGTAGTTTATCTAAAGAGCATCCTAAAATCAACCTTTGATCATTCATGGGCAAGATGGCCCTCTCCAGAGTGGGGGTGACCACAGGTGTGTTGACTCAAAGCCTTTGTCAATTAAATCTGTACTAAATAAATGCAAACATTGCCAGCTTGGAAGGGGCTGCAAACTCTCTTCAGCCTCTAGTGCCGGCGGCCCCCTGGCCAACTCTTTCACTGAATATCAGTGTCTGAGTATGTGTCTCATCCATCATGCAGCTGGGGTCTGCAGGACAGACCCCCACAACTTCTACACTGCTGGTTGGAATGTAAACTAGTACAGCCACTATGGAAAACAGTGTGGGGAAGAGTGGGAGGGGGCAAGGGATAAAAGACAACAAATATGGTGCAGTGTATACTGTTTGGTGATGGGTGCACCAGGTTCTCACAAATCTCCACTAAAGAATTTACTCATGTAACTAAATACCACCTGTACCCCAATAACTTATTAAAAAATAAAATTAAAAAAAATCAATCATATCATTGTGTCATTTCTAACATCCACATTGGGTACAACAATAAAATGACAATAAGATTACATTTATGCAAATGTACCACATGGTACAATTTTTTTTTTTTTTGAGACAGGGTCTTACTCTGTTGCCCAGGCTGGAGTGCAGTGTGGGACCTATGAATCTGAGTTTTCAATATTCTTCCCAGGGAATTCTTAAACTCACTAAAGTTTGAGAATTACTGATGTAAAATAAGCTGAAAGCCCATGCACACTTGTGATGAAAATGACTTAGGGAAATGTTATCTTGTGATAGAAGCCCTGTCATGTCAGGGCTGAGTGTTATGAAGACATGGGTTTTTTTTTGCAAAAACCTGGGTTGTCAAGGACATAATTGGCTGTCTCAGGAAGAGCCTCATGGGATGGAGTCTTCATGGTTTTGGGGCCTGGACCCCTACTTTGCATGGGCAGAAATTAAATTGGATGTTTTTGCCTACAGGGAGACTGACTCATGCTAATAAATTCACAAGAGACCTACTGATAAACAAGACGAGTGTTTCAGGTATATGATTATGAGAAAGGCCCCATCTCCACAAGAATCAAGCAAGATAAGGGGAGTTACTTGATGAATTTGTGGTAGAAATTATACCTGATTTAAGAACCAAGACCACATTGGTGGGTCCCCTGGAGAGAGGATATACATCAAGTGACTCAGTGAACAGTGAGTTATCAAACTCGTTAGTAATTGTCTGTGTACTAGTCTACTTCTCTTACTAGACGGAGCTCTCTTCGAGCCTTTTATTCCTGGTATCTCCCTCATGTACTGAAGTGCTCATTACAAAATCAACATATTGGAGAACTGTTGAATGAATAAATGAATGATCTAAACCAAGGAGATCAAATAATCAGAGGCATATTTTTATTGATCTGGGCCAATAGAATGGATTGCTCTTCACACCCGGAATATTTCTGCCTATTAAAAGAGTATCCTCTGTCCTTTGCATTTGTTAAAACCGTGATAAATTCTTACTCCTGCCTCCTCTCCCTGCAGGTCCCCACTCTGTGTGGGACATAGCTCTATCTCATACTGTCAAGGTAAAATCCAAGTGGGTAGATAGCCCTTCATTGACTTGTTATAAGTTATGTTTTAGTTGGTATCCTGATACCAAGTTGAACCACCTTACTCAATTTGAGAAACATTCAAATCCAGTTTAAATAAACATAATTTTGGAGGTGGCTCTTTTCTTACCTCAGAGAATAAAACTTTCTGGCCTTGCTTGTATATTCTGGGACATTTCTTATTTGCTGTTTTATATTCTGTTCCAGCAGATTGTCTCTAGTGTCTTTGGTAAAAAAAAAAAAAAAATTATTTGTGCAGAGGTTCTTCAACGAGATTTACTAATGGTAAGTGCATAAGAGCAGTGCTTACAGGTACTTAAGGTGTATCAAGGGTTGAATTGTCCAAAAAGACAATGTATGTTTCATATCAAATACATACATGTATTTTTCTGGTGTGAAATACAGTAAGTGAAATACTCTTTTTTAATTTTTTTTTTTTTTTTTTTTGAGATGGAGTCTCACTCTGTCACCCAGGCTGGTGAGATCTCAGCTCATTGCAACCTCCACCTCCTGGGTTCAAGCAATTCTCCTGCCTCAGCCTCCCAAGTAGCTGGGACAACAGGCACCTGCCACCATGCCCAGCTAATCTTTTATATTTTTAGTTTCACTGTGTTAGCCAGGATGGTATCGATCTCCTGACCTCGTGATCCATCCACCTCAGCCTCCCAAAGTGCTGGGATTACAGGTGTGAGCCACCGCGCTCGGCCCCCAAAATATTATTTTTAATTGACACAATAGTTATACATATTTATGGAATACAGTTTGATGTTTTGATACATGTATACAATGTGTAATGATCAAATTAGGGTAATTAGTATAACTATCACCTCAAACAGTAATCATTTCTTTGTGGTGAGAACATTCAAAATCCTCTCTTCTAGCCATTTGAAACACCGTTAAAATGATGTAACTCCCCTTTTCTTGCTTGACTCTTGTGGAGATGGGTCCTTTCTCATAATCATATACCTGAAACACTTGGTAAGACCTGACACCGTGGCCTGTCTTTTCTTACCTTCTTCATTGTCTAAACTCACCCAAGAGACTGGGAAAAAAGGAAACAGTGTGAAGAAGAAGTTCCCTGAGAAAAGAAAATGTAGAAAATGTTCATTGCTGTGAAATTGATAAGATCTTTCAAGCATTTCATATACAGGAAAATAAAAAACTGAACTCATAATGATATATATGTGGGTGTGTCTGTATATATACAAAAATAATATTCATATCTATGTAATCTCTTAGGCAGCAGAGAGGCTTTTATTCATTTAGTAGCAGCCAGATCTCAACAGCTCACAATTTCTAGCCATTTGGGCTACAGCACAGAATGTGTGTGTGTGAATGCTTTTTTTTTTTTTTTTTTTTAAAACACTAACGCTAAACACTAGAAGCTCAACGAGGCTCTTGAATGTAGTAAAATATCTTGCTAGAGTAGAAATAAAGCAAAATTAAGTCAATTTTCTTCACCTGTTGGTGAATAGGATTAGCTTTAAAAAGGAATGCAGGAAGCTTTTGATCAAATAAGGTACCAAAAATAAATAGCATCTCAATATTCTTTTATCTATGTATCTCATAATAAATGGAAAATATGAATTTTTTTGGTGCAGATTTCTCTAGGGAATTTTTTCTTTGCTTATTACTTCTTCTTTTGATGGTGACTCAGCCAATGAAAAACATAAAAGCCCAAGTTCGAAAAGTTATGATGTGCATAATATGACATCAGTAGTGACAGAAGAATAATAATTAAAAAAACAAGACTTTCACTCCACAAGAGATTTAATTCACCTGATGAATTAAATTTTTTTCACCTGATGGTATTGTGAGTTATTAGATTTTCCCTATTAGATGTTATATAAAAAAACTGTTATGTGCACTTGTCAGTAAATGACCTGTTACATATATTTATTACTAAAAACTGTAGGAAATAGCATGTCTGGAAACATTTATTAAAAGAGCATCTATGTCTATTAGTGTTGTTTTTTAAGAAAAAATAGGATTCCAAAGATGTTTTCATGGTTCACTTTTTCCATTTGTAAGTATATTAAGAGCTGGGTATTTCAGCTACCCACATCTTTGTAGGTGATGGTAATTATGGGCTGTATTGAAATTCTACCACAATTTTGTAAATGCCTCAATGGACTCAGTAGCAGATATTTTTTGAGCTTTGGATGCTCAGCTTAGTAAAGCCTTATGGGTGTGGAAGAGGGCGGTGAGGGATACTTAGTTTCAAAAAGAACTGAATGAGTTGAAAACAAACTATGTTCATCCAGAAGTATTCCTGAAGCTTCAGAGTTGAGAATATCAGTCTTAGAACTCACATGAAAATCTTTGCTCTGTGGCACATCCCTGGACAATGTTTTTGTTTGTCTCTGTGAAACTCTCTGAAAGTATATGGAAATAGAAACTTTTGTGAAACTACTGAAAGGGAAACCCAGAGGCATCCCTGGGTGAGGTGAGGAAAATCTGGAATTGGAATTTAGGTATGCCTTGGCTGAAAACATGACACTTTTTAATTTTTTATTTAATTTTAAATTTTCTTTTTCTTGAGACAGAGTCTCACTACGTCACGCAGGCTGGAGCGCAATGGCGCCATCTCTGCTCACTGCAGCCTCCACCTCCTGGGTTCAAGCAGTTCTCCTGAATCAGCCTCCCAGGTAGCTGGGATTACAGGCACACACTACCAAACCTGGCTCATTTTTTGTATTTTTAGTAGATACGGTGTTTCGCCATGTTGGCCAGGCCATCACCCTTTTGTAAAAGGATAGCTCAGTTTGTTAAATGCCAGAGCTCTCATTCACTTGGTAAAAAATGTTTAATAATGTTAAGCCGAGAATGGCACACATCTAAGTAAAGTCGACCCTTTCTGAGACTGTATTTAGATCCATTCTTCTGGACGGCCAAGAAGATAAGTCCTTTGCCATTTTTACAAAAACAGGGTCTACACAGCTGGATTTCTGATTGGCCCTAATTAAAATTTTATGACATCTCTGCTATAGAAGTTCAGGGATAAGAACATGTAGTGTGTGTTTTGGGAAATCACAGAGGTCAGCAAAGTCTGAAGTCTGGGCACGGGTCTTTGGTAGACTGAGAGGGTACAGATGTGACAGCCGGAGAGATCACAGAGGTGAAGGACAGAGCACATATGCAAATGGGCGGGATAGGAAGAGAGGGTTCCCAGCAAACCTGCACGCTGTGGAGGTTGGGGTTCTAATAGAGTGCTTTTAGAACTTCCCAAGAGAAGTTTGTATTCAGCAAAATAGGCAAAAAGTCAGGCTATAAATTATGTATTGAAGAAGGGAGAGAGGAGTGTGAAGAATGTTTTGGCCTAATGGTTGGAGCAGATGGGGAGAGAGTGAAATCAGTCCTCCTGTAAGGATAGACACCTAATTAGTGGGTCTGCCCCAACATTTGCATAACTTTAATTCTGTTTTCTCTTTCATTATTTCACACACATGGCAGCCCCTGGTCTAATGCCTGAGCCCATTGTCTTCCCACCCTGAGCACAGTCCTGTTCTGGAGGGGACTTCTGGTTTATGCCTGTGGACATTCCAGTGGGCAAATCCAAACTCTGTCAACCACCTCCACTCTACCCTGAAATGGGTTAGAGCTATGGACAAGGTCACTTGTGTTGCTGTCTTCCCTCAGGAGAACGAACCCAGGAAGAGGCATATGTAGGCTTCAGCTCAGGGTTGTTTGGGCATCTGCAGTGAGGTCTAGAAGTGGGGAGGCATAGCTCTAGGTAGGTTTGGGCTTATCCCCTGGGCCTCAACCCCCACTTCAGCCTGTGTGGAGAGGCTCAGCCGGTGGATGGTCAGAACAGGGTCCTACAGGCAGAGGCCTGAGTTACAAGCCCTAGTTGACTGGCTCTAGGTATAGTACTGCTTATTAGTATGTTTAGGACCTGGGGGCATTATGAAATATATATAGATATCTTAACCTACTATTTAATTCCTTTAATTAACTTTCACAAAAGCTCTGGTACGTCTTTGGGAAAAAACACTTTTTGGGACTAATTGAGGGAATAGTTTCTTATTTTTATTGAACTTCTCACATGAATTCTTATGGTTTTTCTAAAAGGGGAGGAGTAGAGATGTAGGGCCAAGCCTTACCAATTTTCCATGTATGCCTCTAATATTTTTCTTTTACTTTTTCAGGAAGATACTGAGCAGCTTTTCTATAGGGCATCTTTCAGGATCTGTACTAAGAGCAGATCCTACAACTATAAACAAAATAGACACAGCTCCTTTTCTCAAGGAACTCATCTAGCAGGAGAGGTAGTCTTTAAGTAAACAATCAAAAGGTCACACAAATTTATATAATTTCGGTAGTCAGTGTAGTTACTGACAATGTAGGTAATTATAAATGACACAACAAAAGGATATGACATAGACTGCAGGGTCAGAGAAAGCTTCTTTGAGGAAGTGATTATTGAATTAATTGACGGGTAAACTTTACACTCTAGAGCACACAGCTGTTGCTAAGACCATGGAGGACTATTGACTGTTCAAGGAAGCACAAGAATGCAAAGAAGGAGGGAAAAGTGGGGGATGATGAAATAAACAGGCAGCAGGTAAAATACGTAGATCGTTTAAAGAACTTGGAGGTCTTTTAAAAGTCTTTATCCTAAAAGAAATAGTGGGGCTGGGCGCGGTGGTTCACGCCTGTAATCCCAGCACTTTGGGAGGCCGAGGCGGGTGGATCACGAGGTCAGGAGATTGAGACCATCCTGGCTAACACAGTGAAACCTCGTCTCTATTAAAAATTACAAAAAAATTAGCTGGGCGTGGTGGCGGGCGCCTGTAGTCCCAGCTGCTAGGGAGGCTGAGGCAGGAGAATGGCGGGAACCGGGGAGGTGGAGCTTGCAGTGAGCCGAGATCGCACCACTGCACTCCAGTATGGGTGACAGCAAGACTCCGTCTCAAAAATAAATAAATAAATAAATAAATAAATAAATAAAAAAGAAAAGAAATAGTAAGGCATGGAAAAGCTTATGTAAAAAGGGCAGGATGCCACGGTTGGATTGGCATATTTAAAGGACATTTCTGGTCTCATAGTGGAGAACATTAGAGAGAGGATGGGGTGCAGGAGGAGGCCAGACAGGAGGTTTGTGCAGTACAGGGAAAGATGATTATAACTTGAATGAAAGGTGGTGATCATGGAGATGGGGAGAAGTAATGGATTTGAAAACTAGGAGACAAAGTTAATCAGATTTGAACAGGGAGATTCCAAAGATGATTCTCAAGAATGTCTTGGGACTTCTCTCTTTGTCAGCATTTAATGGCTGGTAGACCAGAATGAGCTCACAAATAAATTTAAGATGAAGCAGCTGGAGAAGGTGGAAGGAAACCAGGAGAGTGTGATCCACAGGCCAAAGGAAGATTAATTTCAAGAATGTTTTGGAGTGTGTAAATAAAATGAAGTCTGAGAAACATCTTTTGGATTTAGTGGAAATAATTGTTAACCTTAGCAAGTATTGTTTCAGTAAAGCAATTGCTTCATGA
The DNA here is from genome assembly GCF_003255815.1 of Theropithecus gelada. Taxonomy (NCBI): domain Eukaryota; kingdom Metazoa; phylum Chordata; class Mammalia; order Primates; family Cercopithecidae; genus Theropithecus; species Theropithecus gelada. Next base: position 50,463,613 of record NC_037675.1, on the reverse strand, counting down.
AAACTTTTCATACTCTGGAAAAATTCTGAGAGTAAGAATTTGATAACTTTGCAGCAATAGCAATAGCAGTTGGGATTTTGCTGGGGTAGAAAAACTATCAAGGAGAAGGAGTGACAGCTTTGATAATTGAAGGACTGATTTAGAATTCAAACACTCCATTGTTTGTAACTGCAGCAGAGCTTGTGATTATGGTGAGTGGGGATGTGACTTATATAGACCAATTTCATAAAGTCTTTGATTCCTTGGGGTCCCCGGAACAGTACTACTGTAAGTGTCTGTGCCAGTTTCTGAAGCTTGACTTACTCCACTGAAACCACAGGAAGAATGTTATTTGATTTATGAAAGGAGTTAGCCAGCCATTCACCTAATTTTGGAACAGTGACAGGAATAGGAGGAAAGAAAAAGGATATTGAACCAGAACTGTACAACTTGCAATTTATCGAGATACTGAAGGAAGACAAAGATTTTTTAATATTTAGAGTCATAACTCGTTCAAATAAAGTTAAGAAATCAATTTTCAGGACAATATAAACTCACTAATGCAGATAGACTTTAAGGGGTGAATACATTTCAAAAAGTTTAAACTATAGAATGCAGGGAAAGCTAGGTTAGCTACTTCAAATCCATTCTGGAATGAGAAAAAGAAAAAGAATGGGTTTCTTTTAAGTACATGAAATTACTCTATTAAAGAAAGCATTAGCATTTCTAGTTAATAAACTGGTAACTTTATTTGCATAGAAAAAAGCAATCACAAAATGCTAAATTACTTACACATTTCGTTTCCTTCAGTCAGTTAAACATGCCTTCTGCAGCTTCACCCATAATCCTTTGCATAACAAACTTTAAAAACAGGTAGTGTAAAAATAGATTGTTCTGGGTCTCATAAAATTGAAATCAAGGTGTTGGGCAGGGCTGTGATCTTCTCTGGAGCTTGGGACCCTCTTCCAAGCTTCTTTGGGTTGTGGTTGTTGGACTGAGGTCCCATTTTGTTGCTGGCTGTCAATCAGCAACAAAATTTCTTATGGTTTCTTACAGTTTTTAGCCAATCTCTGCCAAGTGGCCTTTTCCACAATATGGCAGTTTGCTTTTTTCAGGACTGACAGGAAAGTGTCTGCTACAGTTGTGGATATCTCTGATTTGTTTCACCTTGGACTTCTAGACTTTCTCTTTTTAAAGGCCTCACTGATTGCACCAGTCTCACTCACACTTACAGGGAGAGGATTATATAAAGTGTGCAAACAAAGGGGTAGGAATCACTTCCTCAAGGTCATACAGAGAGTAAAGAACAGAGCCTGACTGAAACCTATGTGTCTCGGAAGCCAAAGTTTGTGTTCTGTAATCTCCATTACACACTGCCTCCACCCTTAGGAGAGAAGCCCAGTGTGGTTTTCATTTTTTCTTATTTTGTTTTTCTCTCTTTTTCTATAAGTTTCTATGGCATATGGCATGTGTGTTGAGAGAAACTGACCTAGCTGTCCTAGCCAAAAATACAAGAATGGTAGGGGCTCAAGTCAAAGGCTAAATATGAAGGTTTTCAAGGTGTCCTAGAACGGTTTCTGCCCAGTAGGAATATCCCATGTGAATAACAGCAAGCAGTACCATAGGACTTTCTTGGACAGTGTGCAAACAAAGGTGTAGGAATATTGAGACCATCTTAGAATTATGCCTCCCACAAATGGTTTAAATGAATAGGCATTAATAAAGAGACTAACTACAGAGGTGTGAGCAGGATTAAGGAAGCAAAGGGGGCAGAGTGAAGCAGTCAGAGCCCAACAAGAAGAGGATGTTATTATCATAACCTGGTGAGACTTTGGACTGTAGGGGAATGCTCTGGCCCTGGAGGGAAGTAGCCACTGCCAGAGTTTTGTACTGAGGATAGAATGGAGAAGGAAACCCCTATGTCTCTCTTCCTGCCTTCTGATCTTCCGCCAAACTGAACCAGAAACCAAGGGCTCAGAACTTGGATGGTGCAGTCCACAGAGGTCAACCTTCTAGGGCCCATAGGGGCAGAGAAGGGTAGCGAATTGACTTGAGGTGGCAAATAATCATCACACTGCTTAAGAAATGGTAGTTATGATTAAACCATTATCTCTGGTTTATGAACATATTTCTGAATCTACCAGTGTGAAGGACTGGCCTGCCCTTTCAACTTTATAAGTGGTTCTGATTGGTGGGCGAGAGAGAGGAAGTGGCCTTTTTTTTTTTCTTTGAGCTGAACTATAATAATGAGCTGCCTCTAGCACGTTTCTTTTCATGGAGGAGATACTTGGCATATATTTGTAGCAACTGGCAATGTAATAATGAGGTTATAAAAATTCATAATGAATTGGAACTACTCCATAAATATGTATTAAAGGAGGAAAACAGAATGTTAACTTATATTTGTATTTTAAAATAAATAAGTTGATTTTTTTTTAAAAACACGAATTTTATAGGTTCCATTGATAGATTAACAACAGGTAGAAACTCACTCAAAGGAGGGAGGCAAGAGATTGTGTTTCTGTTTTGGTTTTCATTAACTGAAATACATGATTATATTTACAACATCCATAAACAATGGCTTACTGAAACTTTTGAGTAAATCTGGGAATCAAAATGATAATGCCTACAACAATCACATTGAACCCACAGCCAATCAAGGAGAAGGCTCAAAGTTAGAGTCTTTCTTTTATGAATTCCTTTAGTTGAAATAGTGAAAACAGCAGTACCTATTATAAACTTTAGAACCAGAATTTAAACATTTATACTAATCCTTTCTCTGCTGAATGTATTTTTTATCTTTATGTGTAAAACACAAAGCATTTCTGTTTTCTTTTGAAAGTCTGATTTTTAAACTTCATCTGGAATGTATTTGGGGATAGGGCACCAGGGGCTTGGCTTGTTCATTTCTATCACACTGACAATTGAACATGGAAATTTAATCTTTTGCATTGAACAGGACAGACAGAAATTTAGATTCTGATTTTTGTGGGTAGCATCTCTTCACGTTACATATTAGAAATCAATATTAGAAAATAGAAATCATTTTCCATGGAAGTAATTCTTGTTTATAGGATTTCCAGTGGTTTTTGGTTATTCATTAGTGAGCAATGGATTTAGATTTCTATCCAAATTAATAATGCACTTAGCAGTGTTAAAAAGGAAATAACACATAATTTGTATTTCTTTTCAAATATGCAAAGTCTGATTTAAGAACTTTTAATGTTCCAGTGCCTATAATACTTATTTTTTTAATGTTTGTTTTGCATTGAAAAGACTGCCTTAATGTTCTAATTAGCATTTCCATCATATTTGCTTACACACTTTTACACTTAGGTAGAGAAAAACTACAGTCAAATATTCCCCTAGGAAAATAATAAGGTTCTTCATTTGGATATATATTTTTCCAACATATCTTGTAGCAGGAACCTCAGAAGAAACCACTGGTTAGGCATTCTGAGGACAGAATAGAAAGTCTGAAGCTAGAGACAGTCTAATATTATGCTAATTTTATCTTTAATAATGGACCTGGAAATTTTTCTGATCTACTTTCTCCTTTGACTACCTATATTCATATATACTATTTAAATTGGCCCAGTGAATATAAAAATTCCTCTCTGAAATGTAAGTAGAAGATAGGTTTGTACCAGTGTTAGACCATTTGGTATTGTTTGAGTACCAGTGGAATGGTTGCTCTATTTTTATTAAAAAGACTTATCTTTACTTCCTTAAATTTTATGAGTAGTTCAAACTAATCGAAACCTTTCTGTTCCTCTCCAAGTTTTCATTATTCTTGGATATCTAGCCTGAACAGCAAGAATATAATTTTATTTCATGATTAATGTTAATCTAATTCAAATTTTTCCTCAACTTCACTGTAGTTATTCAAGAAACAATAATCATACCTAAGTAGAGTAATCTAGCATTTTAATGGTAATATAATTTACCCCTTTATAACTTAAAAGCCTTATTTAACATATTTTAAAAGATAAACACTTTACAAATGATAAATGTTAAACTTTTGCTAACGACTTTAAAATAATCCAGTACATTTACCCTTTGTGATTTTTAGTTCATTTTCTATTTTCCTCTCCAAAATTCAAGTTCTCAATGGAAAATTCTTCATCAAAATAGGTTGGAATATTTCCAGAAGTAAGTACTACATTCGTATAATTGGGTAGTTCCTCTCTCTGCCTTGAGAAGGGAGGGAAATAAAAAGTAATGCTATTTTGTGACCTTGGAAACACTGTTTAACTGCTACATTGGGAGCTTTCTGACCTATTTTGTGTATGTCATGTGACCAGATAGTTACCTGGAAACCTTGTTCTGCATACTTGCGTTTGTTATGGAATGAGAGAGTTTACAACCTTTTTGGGAGTGGAATTTATGATTCTTTTGTCTTGGGATCCTAGCCCCATTATATACAGTGTGATTTATTTTTTTGCCCTCTAGAAAATGTGGTCATGTCATAAAATGGAAGTTGTAATCTTGAAAACTGAAAGGAAATTGGGTAGCTGGATTATAGAAAATCCATTTTTTTTTTTTTTTTCAGGCTGTTTGACTTGAACAGAAGTAATCTATTTGTGGGTGTTAATAAATTGCAGTCTGCCAGGGTTTAACACCACTATCTATTGTGCAGTTTTGGATTCACATAATGTTTGCTTAACCTGCACTCTGTTCCAGAATTTCAGGATTCTGGATGGTATAGGAATGTAAATATTTCCATAAAGTACAAATACAGGTTGACTATTTAGTAACAGTCATAATAAGTGTTTGACAATGAACTTTAGTGTTTTCTTGTTATTCTAGTCTCTGGAGGAACAATACACTTAATTACTTTAGGAACAATATTTAGGTGTGTGGTATTTATATTCATGTAACTACAAAGTTTGGGTAGACAATTGAATTGGTTTGCTTTGTATTTATTCAGTAAATTTGTCTAGGATAAGTTTATTTTGATTAGTGAGCTAAAGTGGTTTTATCTTTATGCCCTTGTTGTTTCTGGCATAAATTCTAGGTCAAGGTAATTCTCAAACTGCTAAATGAGTATTTTTCAGTGGAGTCTTGTAAGTTGTAGACAGTGCTCTTAAATCTTCCTTGCCGGGTTGCCATCCATTGAATCACCAAGCTGAGATAGGATCAAAGTCATTTTTTACCCCTAAAAAAAGGTACGTTTTTATTAAAAAAAAAAAAAAAAAAAAAGACTCAGTCCAAAGAATATCTTCAGTCACTGAAAGGGAAGGTCACAGTGTATTTTTTTTCTAATAAATTATTCACTGATGCATTTGGAATGATCCTGGATAAGAAGAAATTCACATTTCTTACTATAAGAAAGTATAACTCTTGTTAGAACATTCTCATGATTTGTGTTTTAAATTAGTTTATTGTTATTATAGTTAATCCACTTACTATCTCTGAGAAGTGGGTTAAAATTATTAACCCTGTTTTACAGATTGGGAAATGGAGACACGGTGAGGTTAAGTGGAGTCATCAGCATCCTACATTAAGTCATGGCACAAAGAGGATTAGTCTGGTGTTCATGTGGTTTATTCAGTCCTCAATGTCTTTGATTTTACATGTAATGAGTTACACTGTTGCACCCTCAGTTCATATTTGGAAAGAAAGCACTGACACTTGACCACCACCTTTCTTTTTTCTGCTTAATGATCCTTGTGAGCCATTGAAGATAAACTGTTGTGACTGTTGAAAGACTACAGCTTCTCTTAATCTTTTGTAAAATATGCATACGTTACAGCTGTAGCTGACTTTCATTTTTCATGTTAATGTTAAAGGTCTTTGATGGATCTGAAACTTAAACTGAGATTTAACTCATGGTATATTTCAATTGCTAGCCTTTTCATGTCTAGGTCTTTGGCAAAAATCCACCAACTAACCAATCAACTAGGATTTACTGAGCATCTGCATGTGTGTTGCTTGATTTTTGGCCACAGATTTTCCTAGGTGATTGTGATATCTTTGTCTCAGGTATTGCTATACCTGTGGCAAATTTTGGGTTATAACTCATCCTTCCTCAGTTGGTACTGGATGACTTAACTAGGGTAAGATCATGTTATAAAATCTCAGGGATGGAGGGATTAAAAGCCACTATTCACTCTCATATAATGTTGCTGCTCTCTGACCGCCACCACACACATAGAAAGGTCAGCATAGCTTACTCCCAGATAGAATTTGTCCTTCATACTCCAAGCTCCAGCCATTTGGGAGAAATGCCTTTAGGATGCCCTGCTGCCTCCTTTCAGAGCCAGCTTCTGTACGTGAGTCTCCCTAATCCAGTCACCTCTCTCTCTCCTCTCCTTTTACCCTCTATTCCCTACCCCACGATGACTCCCTAATGCTTAACTCCTGTTCAGTTTACATCTTCACCTAGGTTCCACCTCCTGAGGGAGGTGTTTCTCCAACATCTGGCCTACATCAAGTCTCTCACCATAGGAGCTCCCATAACAAACACCCAAAGCTTTCTCTTTGGTGTGATACTTTGCTACCTTCTGCTAGCGACTAGATTGCAAACTCCATGAAAGCAGAGACCATGCCTTTTGTGTTTTGCACTGAATGATAAATTCTTAGCACAGTCCCTGAGACGTAGTAGATGCTCAGTAAATACTACTTGGTTGGTGGGTTGGTTGATTATCTCTAAACATATGGGAATAAAAAAATTTAGCAATAATATATACCTGTGGTAGCACTTCCAATAAGAAAAAAGTATGAGCACTTCTTCCCCCATCCTGGAAAAGAGGTTAAAGAAAAAAAAAATCATTACAGAAATGAAGACAAAAGCATGGATTGTGGTTTTCATAATAAACAAAGTAGAATTTATGCCAAAAATATTACATGAAATAAAGCTAGTTCTTTTTAATGAGAAAATCAGAAATCATAAGGAATATAACTATAATTATAAATGGATTTGCACTAAGCAACAAAAAATTTCCACTTAGTGAAAAATTGAGACCAGAGTATGGAGGGCAAACAAGATAAATACCATCATAATGCAAAGGGAAAAAGAAGACAGATAAACACGACAAAATATAAGAAAAGAGCTATGGAAATTCAAGCCACAGACACAAATAAGTATTCTTGAAGAATAAGACAAAAAATTAATGTGGAGTAAATGATCAAAGAAATAACAGAAAACTTTTGTAGACTAAAAGAAGATCTGAGTTTGGGAAAGAAGTTCCCCTACAATATAAGTGGAACCAAATAAAAGAAAGCTATATTTAGACTTGTTCCAGTAAAAGACAATCACATATCCAAGCACATAACCCAAAGGAATAAAAATGAGTTTGGCATTAAGTTTCTTTTTCAGAACACCGTATATCTTGGGATGGTATTTAAAGAGTATTTTGGGTGAAAAGTTATGGCCTCAGAATTTAGTGTCACTCAAAGTTGAAGTTCATGGATAAGGGAAACTTTTTCTGACACGCAAATTTTCAGAATATATAGTGCTTTGGAGAAATTCTAGTTTGGTCTTCATAGCAAATAATTTGTAATTCCTCTAAGAAAATTATCCATTTTTGTGTCCATGAATTGTGCCACTACGATGGCTTTTATTTATTTTTAAAATGTTAAATAGTTTTATTATTACTGCCATCCTTATAATTTTACATTTAAGAGTATCATTAATGGCTTTTCTTTTTACATTGATTGTAAAAATGGTAAGAGTCAAGTATATTTGAGGCCTGCTGTGATGAGATGAATGCATCTGGTTATCTACTGTATCTGTTCTTCCCCTCCCTTATACAATGATAGAACTTGTAGCTGAATACATGGATGCCTAGGTAAAGATTATGTTTCTCAATCTTCCTTGCAACTAGGTGTAACCATGGGAATACATGGCCAGTGAGATAGAGTGGAATGGATGTGTGCAGTTGAAATGCAAGTGTAATGAGAAACCATCTTGAACAGTGTGAATGTAGACTGCCTTTGGGATGACAGAACCACAAGGTACACAAAGTAGCATGGGCCTCCAAAGACTGTAGAGCAGATCCACTTTATCTGTTTGAAATTTTCTCTGACAGGGAAATAATGTTCTATCTTTTAAATTCATTGCCATTTTATTCTCTGGCACATCAGCTGAATTTCAATTAATACAGGTAAAAAGTACATACAGTGCATTAGATGTCTCATTCCTAGCACTAATTTATGTTCTCATCATTCTTTTCCTTTTTCTATTTTAATGTTTCCTATTATTTTATATGTCCTTGTATTCTTCCTTAAATATTCTAAATATAAATAAATATATTTATCACCTAGGTATTCTTCCTAATAAAACTACTTGGAGACAAACTCTAGATAACCAAGAGATGAATCAAAATTTAGACTCAGAAATTGGGAGTTATAGTAGGATAGGATTAGTGCTGAACACTGAAATATAATATATAACATTTGTAGATATAGCCAGATTGTATTTTTCTTCCGTCTACTCTTTCCTTCTTGGGCATGGGACATAATGAGCTTAATGTAGGAGGAGAAGAGAGTCTAGCAATACAACTCAAGCCTCTCCCTATCCCAGCCTTGTCATAAAAATAATAAAAATTAAGGCTTGACCTTCAAATATCTACTTGGAAGGAACAGAACAGTGCTCCCATAAACATCCTTCACTAAGACATTCATGACCTTGAAGCCTAGCTCGAGTCTCATCATCTTCAACCACTGAAGAAATACACAAACCACCTAAGGCATTTTGTTTCAATGTCCACTTTGTCTAATGCTAATATTATCCCTCTACTCTCTTTGTTCCCATTTGCTTGATTTACTTTGCCTATCTTTAAAAAAGTGTTTGTTCTAATGAGAATGGCCTTGGCTTTTTATTTTGAGAAATTTTGTCTTTTAATTAACTAAAGTTCTGAACACTATAATCTTGGGTGAGACTCTATCTTGGAAGCTGGGGAAGGCAGTAAAGTAATGTGTTAGGTACGGAACTGTGACATTGTAGGTCACTGAGCAGCTAGGCAATTCTTCCCAGTGTACACTTTCATTAGATAACTGGTGTGTGTTGTAGTTTTTGCCTTCTGGTGACAGGAAATCTGCTGATCATTTTTTTATCATTATAAGCCCTAAAATGTACAAAGACTGTCTTTACAATTTATCATCTCCTTGTTTTAGGCACAAAATTGTTTCAGGTACAGCATCTTGCTGACCTTAAAATGTTAACCTTTTGAATTAAGAAAATGAAATAAATTTTGGTTATTTATTAAAGGAAAGTGAATTTTACTTTATGATAGTTTGTATTAATAAAAACCAAATTATTGTGTTAAAGATTGTTACTGCATCAGCACTACTTGCTGATTTTAAGTAGTATTGTAAAATCATTCTGATGCATAGTTTTTCCTAACAGATAATGCTTTAAATCTACTACTTAATGGGAGTAATCTAGGCTTACAGTGTCCTGTGGTTTTAATGATCTGAAAAACATAGTTTGGGGTCTGCAGGCAGATATCCTGCTTTGGACAGCCTATGCTTTTTGAAGTATGATGAGAATACACATTGACTGGAATACATTGAGATGATGGTGGTTTAACTCCTACCATTAAGTTTATGATATCGTCCAGGGTTAGATCTCACTCATAATGGTGGTGATATCTCACATTTACAAGGCACTTTCATCATGAAGGATCCCACAGTGCCCTCTAAGCATATGTCTACAGGAATGACTATTTTCTGTGATGCAGGCATTTCTTAGGACAGTGACACCACCACCCACTGGTGGTTGTACTCACTGAGGGCAGGGCGATGGTGACAGTCAGTTAGGCCTTAATTTTAAAGCAGTAATGTTTACTCACCCACTTTGACTAGCACACAATAGTAACATTTTTCAAATGATTTTTGGAAAGGTTGTGATGATTGTGAAGTCAGAGGTTAACTTTTACATGGCCCTTGGTCGGACAGTCTCTTAACATCATGCCAACATAGTATTTTCATTTTAACAGGTAATAGTTCTCTCTTCTGATTTAATAAAAAATAGATGCTCTGTGTCCCCTCTACTACTCATATGTTCCTTGGACATTTCTTTTTCTTTTCTTTTTTTTTTTTGAGAGGGAATTTCGCTCTGTCCCTCAGGCTGGAGTGCAGTGGCATGATCTTAGCTCACTGCAACCTCCACCTCCTGGGTTCAAGCGATTCTCCTGCCTCAGCCTCCAGAGTAGCTGGGATTACAGGTGTGTGCCACTGCACCTGGTTAACTTTTATATTTATTTATTTTTTTAGAAGAGACAGGATTTCACCATGTTGGCCAGGCTGGTCTCGAACTCCTGACCTCAAGTGATCCGCCTTCCTTGACCTCTCAAAGTGCTGGGAATACAGGTGTGCAACACCGTGCCTGGCCAGAAATTTCTAATTTCTGTATTTCCCTTGTGTATGTCTATGTGGGTTTCCTCATTAGGAAGTAACTGATAATCAGGAAAAGACACCAAGAAGCTATTAAATTCCTCCCAGATAACTGCCTTTGCAATGGCAAATACAGCTTAAAAATAAGAGGCTTAATTCTCCCTGATGAAAATAAAGGAAGACACTTTCCTTCTCCCTTTCTTAGATGATATGTTTTAGAAAACTTGTCATTTTAAGGTCTTTTTTCTGTCTCTTCAAAATGCATGTAAACCTTTTTAAAAGATAAATTAGCCTCTTACCAGTTTTATGGCCCAAGAATGTCTTTCTTAAGATCAAGTAATCATCAAGAGAGAAAGGTAATGCACCTGTCTTCCAGGCTCTGTGGGAGGGCAAGATCCTAGCATCAGAGGATGCCTGGCTTCACAACTACCTCCTGTCATAAAGACATAATACATTTATTTTAACTTTTGGTAAAGCCAAGTAAGCTAACACAAGTGGTCACCTCAATTACTGAGTGAATTTTGTATGAATTTTGTGTGAGAAATGGTGCTATCAAGCGTTCTTGCTTGAGGACTAATTATTATGTATCTAAAGAACATGTATGTAATGGGTTGTATCCACTTGGCGATATAACAGAAGGAAGTTTCTGCTTGTCTTTGCATTCTCTTTGCAGATTGGCTGTGATGAGCATTGCATTCTGGTTTAATGCTTATTCAGTAATACAACTTTTCTTTGTTTTCTACCTTTGCGGAGACATTTTCTGGGTTGGCAGGAGATTTTGTTGTAAATTTTATTTTCCCAATACCTTCCTTTGCAGCAGTTGTCATTGTGTGATTACTAAAGTTTTATTAAAGTAGCCTAGGCACAGCTGTTAACATCACTGTGGGAGGGTGTCATGGAAAATAACAACAGCTAATCTTGGCTGAAGGCTCATGATGTGCTAGGCACTTTTCTACATGCTTTAATGTATTATTTTCTCTACAGTTCTGAGAAAACCTGTGAGAGGTCAGTTCAGTTTTCTTGTACATTTTAAAAGATTAAATGGTAACTATTAAAAGAATAACACATTAGTTATCATATTCAATCTATAAATTTTATAAATAGGGCTAGTGTCAAAAATTCCAAAATTTCACTTCTGAGTGCCTTTGATTCATTCTCCAGTCATCTGCCTCAAGCCTTAACACCTGCTCCGAATTCTTCGTTACTTCCTCTCTTCTTTATTGTTCTTGGGAGAGGCTTGCCTAGTGGGGGAGGATGGAGGTAGGGGCAGAAACTACATTTCTGTAGGTGCTACTGTTGTTTGATGGCAACTTAATGTGTTATACAGTAAACTCAAGTAAGGCTTAAGCTACCTAAGGGAGATTCCTGTTGGTCTAATTCCATCAACATTTGACTAGAATAATCATACTGCTTTTTACTTAAATTTTTTTCTTTTGCTGTATTAAGATTCTTAATAAAACATTTCCAAATATTTTCTTTTCAATAACCTTTAGGATCCCATTTTCCATTAACGTTTACTAGAATTAAACATGATAGTCAATGCAATATATTCAGTACATGGTGCATATAAAAGGGGTCAATAAATTTTAGCTGTTATTAGATACCATAGGCCTTGAATGTGACTGCTGTTATTGCACATCTTTTATAAAAATATGGGAAAATTCTATGACCCCTCTTTGAGTCTGTCTCCTCATTTTCGGGGTAGGGATAATTATTAGATCATATGTTAAAATCTAAAACGGTTTCTAGGGAAAAGTGAGAAAATAGAATGGAGGAGTGAAGAATCTTGGAGGCAGTTGCAGTGGGTTCCTCTATAGGACTTGGTATAAACCCCAGGTACAAAAGCCCAGGAGAATATATGATGCAAGCTTCCTCCACAGGCAATCCAGACACTCACAGGTTTGCTGTAACCAGAGTTCAGGACACACTTAATAGTAGTACATCTCAGCACTGATCCAAAATCAAACTTCATCAGAAATACCTAGAGTGAGATCACCAAGCCAATGGAAGCAGAATCATCAGGGGTGGGGCTCAAATATTTGCTTTCAAAAAACTTCCCAGGTGATTCTTATGTACATTGTATTATAAAATCACTTTAAAAAAAATTATAGAAAGGCAACTAAGGTGGCCAGATGTTAATGCAAGTCTGAATTCCTTCAGTTGTTCAGTACACCTTTTCTTGCCACTAACTGTCATCTGTACTTAAAAAATGTGTACTAGGTAGCTGGCAAGATGGCTGAATAGGAATAGCTCCCGTCTGCAGCTCCCAGAAAGATCAACATAGAAGGTGGGGGATTTCTGCATTTCCAACTGAGGTACCCAGCTCTTCTCATTGGGACTGGTTAGACACCGGGCAAAGCCCACAGAGGGTGAGCCGAAGAAGGGTGGAATGTCACCTCTCCCGGGAAATGCAAAGGGTTGGGGAACTCCCTCCCCTAGCCAAGAGAAGCCATGAGGGACTATGCCTTGAGGAACGGTGCACTCTGGCCCAGATACTACGCTTTTCCCACAGTCTTCGCAACCTGCAGACCAGGAGATTCCCTTGGGTGCCTATACCACCAGGGCCCTGGGTTTCAAGCACAAAACTGGGCGGCCCTTTGGGCAGACACTGAGCTAGCTGCAGGAGTTTTTTTTCCATATCCCAGTGGTGGCTGGAACACCAGCAAGACAGAACCATTCACTCCCTTGGAAAGAGGGCTGAAGCCAGGAATTCAAGTGATCTAGCTCAGTGGATCCCACACCCACGGAGCCCAGCGAGTTAAGATCCACTGACCTGAAATTCTCACTGCCAGCACAGCAGTCTAAAGTCAACCTGGGATGCTTGAGCTTCGTGGGGGGGGGGGTGGGGGGAGTGGGAAGGCATCTGCCATTACTGAGGCTTGAATAGGTAGGTTTTCCCTCACGGTGTAAACAAAGCCACCAGGAAGTTTGAACTAGACAGAGCCCACTACAGCTCTGCAAAGCTGCTGTAGCCAGATTGCCTCTCCAGATTCCTCCTTTCTAGGCAGGACATCTCTGAAAGAAAGGCAGCAGCCCAGTTGGGGCTTTATAGGTAAAACTCCCATCTCCCTGGGACAGAGCACCAGTGGGAAGGGGTGCTGTGGGTGAAGCTTCAGCAGACTTAAATGTTCCTGCCTGCTGGCTCTAAAGAGAGAAGCAGAACTGAAGGGGATAGAGACACGAAAAACCCTTCAAAAAATCAATGAATCCATGAGCTGGTTTTTTGAAAAGATTAACAAAATTGACCACTAGCCAGACTAATAGAAAAGAGAGAAGAATAAAATAGACACAATAAAAATGGTAAAGGGGATATCACCACTGATCCCACAGAGATACAAACTATCATCAGAGAATACTGTAAACACCTCTGTGCAAATAAACTAGAAAATCTAGAAGAAATGGATAAATTCCTGAACACATACAACCTCCCAAGGCTAAACCAGGAAGAAGTTGAATCCCTGAATAGACCAATAACAGGTTCCAAAATTGAGGCAGTAATTAACAGCCTACCAACCAAAAAAAGCCCAGGACCAGATGGATTCACAGCCGAATTCTACCAGAGGTAAAAAGAGGAGCTGGTGCCATTTCTTCTGAAACTATTCCAAACAATAGAAAAAGAGGGACTCCTCCTTAACTCCTTTTTGGAGGCCAGCATCATCCTGATTCCAAAACCTGACAGAGATACAACAAAAAAACAAAATTTCAGTCCAATATCCCTGATCAACATTGATGCAAAAATCCTCAATAAAATAATGGCAGACCAAATCCAGCAGCACATCAAAAGGCTTATCCACCACGATCAAGTCAGCTTCATCCTGGAATGCAAGGCTGGTTCAACATACGCAAGTCAAATTAACATAATCCATCATATAAACAGAACCTATGATAAAAACTACCTAATTATCTCAATAGGTGCAGAAATGGCCTTCAATAAAATTAAACACCCCTTCATGCTAAAAACTCTCAATAAAATAGATATTTATGGAACATATCTCAAAGTAATAAGAGCTATTTATGACAAACCCACAGCCAATATCATACTGAATGGGCAAAAGCTGGAAGCATTCCCTTAGAAAACTGGCACAAGACAAGGATGCCCTCTGTCACCACTCCTATTCAACATAGTATAGGAAGTTCTGGGCAGGGCAATCAGAAAAGAGAAAGAAAGAAAGACTATTCAATTAGAAAAAGAGGAAGTCAAATTGTCTCTGTTTGCAGATGACATGATTGTATATTTAGAAAACCCCGTCGTCTCAGCCCCAAATCTCCTTAAGCTGATAAACAACATCAGCAAAGTCTCAGGATACAAAAAGCAGTGTTTAAAAATCACAAGCATCCCTGCACACAAGTAATAGACAAATAGAGAGCCAAATCATGAGTGAACTCCCATTCACAGTTGCTACAAAGAGAATAAAATACCCAGGAATCCAACTTACAAGGGATGTGAAGGACCTCTTCAAGGAGAACTACAAACCACTGCTCAAGGATATAAGAGAGGACACAAACAAATGGAAAAAAAACATACCATGCTCATGGATAGGAGGAATCAATATCATGAAAATGGTCATACTGCCCAAAGTAATTTATAGATTCAATGCGATTTCCATCAAGCTACTATTGAGTTTCCTCACTGAATTAGAAAAAACTACTTTATATTTCATATGAAACCAAAAAAGAGCCCTTGTATCCAAGACAATCCTAAGCAGAAAGAACAAAACTGGAGGCATCACGCTACCTGACTTCAAACTATACAATGAGGATACAGTAACCAAAACAGCATGGTACTGGTACCAACACAGATATATAGACCAATGGAACAGAGCAGAGGCCTCAGAAATAATGACACACATCTACAACCAGCTGATCTTTGACAAACCTGACAAAAACAAGCAATGGGGAAAGGATTCCCTATTTAGTAAATGGTGTTGGGAAAACTGGCTAGGTATATGCAGAAAACAGAAACTGGACACCTTCCTTACACCTTATACAAACACTAACTCAAGATGCATTAAAGACTTAAATGTAAGACCTTAATCCATAAAAACCCTAGAAGAAAACCTAGGCAATACCATTCAGGACAGGCATGGGCAAAGACTTCATGACTAAAACACTAAAAGCAATGGCAACAAAAACCAAAATTGATCAATGGGATCTAATTAAACTAAAGAGCATCTGCACAGCAAAAGAAAGTGTCATCAGATTTAACAGGCAACCTACAGAATGGGAGAAAATTTTTGCAATCTATCCATCTGACAAAGGGCTAATATCCAGAATCTACAAAGAACTTAAACAAATTTACAAGAAAAAAACAACACCATGAACAAGTGGGCAAAGTGTATGAACAGAAATTTGTCAAAAGAAGACACTTATGTAGCCAACAAACATATGAAAAAAAGCTCATCATCATTTGTCATTAGATAAATGTAAATCAAAACCACAATGAGATACCATCTCTTGCCAGTTAGAATGGTGATCATTAAAACTTCAGGAAACAACAGATGCTGAAGAGGATGTGGAGAAACAGGAATCCTTTTACACTGTTTGTGGGAGTGTAAATTAGTTCAACCATTGTGGAAGACAGTGGGGCAATTCCTCAAGGATCTAGAACCAGAAATACCATTTGACCCAGCAATCCCATTACTGGGTATATACCCAAATGATTATAAATTTTTCTACTATAAAGCTACATGCACACGTGTGTTTATTGCGTTACTGTTCACAGTAGCAAATACTTAGAACCAACCCAACTGCCCATTAATGATAGACTGGATAAAGAAAATGTGGCACATATACACCATGGAATACTATGCAGCCATAAAAATGGATGAGTTCATGTCCTTTGCAGGGACATGGATGAAGTTGGAAACCATCATTCTCAGCAAACTAATACAGGAATAGAAAACCAAACACTGCACGTTCTCACTCATTAGTGGGAGGTGAAACCTATGAACAAATGGACACAAGGAGGGGAATATCACCCACCAGGGCCTGTTGGGGGTTGGGGAGCTTGGGGAGGGATGGCATTAGGAGAAGAAGTTAATGTAGTTTATGGGTTGATGGGTGCAGCTAACCACCATGACACGTGTATACCTATGTAACCTGAACATTCATGTATCCCAGAACTTAAAGTATAATAACAAAACAAAAGATCCCAACAGGAAAAATGTAAAATGTGCACTAATTCTAAAATTAGCTTAAGCTGATTTAGCAATTTTGCTGCAAATGAGTTGTATAGATATTCATTCTTAGGTCAGAAATCTGTCTTATATTTGGATTATACACTTCCTTCTGTTCCCTGGGAGATGCAAACATTGCTCTTCTTCCAATATCTCAATCTCCTTTTGCATCAGAGGGGCTCTGCTGTCTTGTCTCAGCACCAGATCGTGGGACGGTCTGCCCTGCATGACATTGGATTATTGCCCCAGAGGCCATCTCTTGCATTCACTGCTGTGTTATCACCCCGACGAGGCAGCCTGTCCCCACCCCTCCTTTGCTTCAGATTGTTTCCAGTGTGGAACAGAAAACCATATTCCTGAAATCTACCCTTCACAGTATATTTGTAGCTTGGCAGTAGGTGTAGTACACAAGGCTAAGTGTTAAAAATGGAATTTTCTCGGTGAACCAAGCAACGAATTTTTCATTTTATTCATCATTTGCCTCCGTTGCAGCAGCTTCTCACAATCTCTCCCTAATTTTTAATACAAAAGATGGAGATGGGGCAGTGTGTGAGGTATTGATGCTATGGTTACAGAGTTCAATACACTGAAGAGAAGTAGGGAGATTTCATTTTCCAAAAAGCCACAGAAAACAGTCCAAGCCAAAAGCCATACTTTTTTTTTTTTTTTTTTTTAATGAAACTAGAAATGAAAGTCTGCCTAGTTGCAGAGATGGCTGTAACAGAGGGAGGCTGGATAAGATGTGGGCATGAGTTTGCCTGTGTTCCAACATGCTGAGAAAACATTATTCTACAAAGTAAGTTTATTTCTAATGTCAATTGTATTGCTCAGGATTATTTCTTTGCTTCATGCTTGAAGACATATTAGTACAAATGGGGATAAAAATAATAACTACCCTCTATTGAGCTACTATATTTTTCCAGGCACTTCACGAGGAGTAATATGATATAGCATACTGGTGATTCTGGCAGTACCTACTTCATGGGGTTGTTTTAAAAATGAAATGAAATAATTCAAGTAAGATGCTTATCAGTACCCTACATAAAGAAAGTGCTCAATAAAAGTCAGTTATTATTGATTTTATTATTGCTGCTTTGAGAGGCAGTCTTAATGTAGTACAGGTTAAGAGAACAAGCTCTGACCCTAAACTGGCTGGGTTTAAGGTTTAAGTCCAGACTCTTTGAGCAGGAGCAAGTGAACATCTCTGGGCCTCAGTTTCCTTACCTGTAAAACAGGAATAATAATAGTATATATACATGAGACTATTGTAAGGATTCCATGTGTTTAAAACATATATAACACAGTGTTTGTCTTTTTTTTTTTTTTTTTTTTTGAGACGGAATCTGGCTTCCTCTCCCAGGTTGCAGTGCAGTAGCGCGATCTCGGCTCACTGCAACCTCTGACTCCCTGGTTCAAGCGGTTCTCCTGCCTCAGCCTCCCAAGTAGCTGGGACTACTGGCGCCCACCACCACGCCTGGCTAATTTTTTTGTATTTTTAGTAGAGACGGGGTTTCACGGTGTTAACCAGCATGGTCTTGATCTCCTGACCTCATGATTTGCCCGCCTCGGCCTCTCAAAGTGTGTTTGTCATTAATGTTTTGCATGCTATCTTGTTAATCGCAGAAAAACAAGTGGGTATGATCAACATTTTATAGATAAGGAGGAGAAAGTGACTTGCCTAGACTATGGCTTAGAAGTGCTAGAGCCACAACTTCATCTGTGATACTCCTTCTTCCAAAGCCTTTATGCTCACCATAGACAGGGCTGAAATTGCAGCAACACAACATGTTTTGGAATTCCATAATGTTTTTCTTTTTCTTTTTTTTTTGAGATGAAGTCTCATTCTTGTCCCCTAGGCTGGAGTGCGATGGCGCCATCTTGGCTCACTGTAACCTCCGCCTCCCAGGTTCAAGCGATTCTCCTGCTTCGGTCCCCAATGAGTAGCTGGGATTATGGATGCCTGCCACCACGCCTGGCTAATTTTTGTATTTGTAGTAGAGATGGGATTTCACCACATTGGTCAGGCTGGTCTCGAACTCCTGACCTTGTGATAGGCCCTCCTGGGCTTCCCAAAGTGCTGGGATTACAGATTTTATTACTACTATTGTTGTGGTTATTTGATTTTAGAACTTGGTTGTAGGGGCTCCTACAAACAAAAATTAAAATTTTTATTACTTAACGATAAATCTTTTATGTGGGGTAGATTGGTATTATCTTTCTTATTTTCATAACTTATTTTTACTTTTCCTGAGCACATTAATGATGGTAGTACATTATTTAAAACTTTGTGTTTCTATGCTACAATTCAGGGAAGGGTTAAGAGAGACAGTGCCCATATCTTTTGTCAATTTCTGTTTAATGAAGGGATAGGAGAGGAGGTGCTTAAAGCTTTGAGGACAAGTTAAATTATAATAAATTCCCATGGTAAATTTGAAAATTGGAAAGAGTAATCCCTTAGTATACCAAAGGCTGCAGTGTTCTCAAAGTGCAGGTGCTATAATCAAGGCATGGTTCTATCCTAAGGAAAGCTGAGGGAAGTGAGGTCACATAAAACAAACCACACATGTTGGGGATTTTTGCCACCATCTAGTAGATGTAAGTCTACTGCTATGGTTTTAGTTTGTCCCTGCCACAACTCATGTTAAAATTTGATCCCCAGTGTGGCTGTGTTGAGAAGTAGGGCCAAGTGAGAGGTGTGGGTCATGGAAGGCATCCCTCATGAATGGCTTGGTGCTCCTTTTGAGGTAGTGAGTTCTTGCTCATGGGAGATTGGATTAGTTCTTGCAAGAATGGATTAATTCCCACAAAAGTGGGTTGTTATAAAGCCAGGATCCCCCGCAGGCTTTGCCTCTTTTTACATGTCTATTTCCCCTTTGACTTTCTTCACCATGTTAAGATACAGCACAAAAGCCCTTGCCAGAAGCCAGGGCCATGCCTTGAACATCCCATCCTGCAGAACTGTGAGCTAAATAGACTTTTCTTTATAAATTACCCAGTCTTAGGAATTCTGTTATAGCAACACAAAACAGACCAAGACAGCTACTTACTCAGCAGTTCTTCTCATCCTATTATGCTCCTAAAACCTGGGCATCCTAGGTAAAATTATTTTTCTTTTCTAATCAGTGCTAGTGCTAAGAGGTGACTTTAGCTATCAACTTCCTCCTCAACATCCTATTTTTTAAAATGGATAATTGATGTTTTAAAGTTTTTATGTAAAGTCTGCAGTCTAGGCAAACATATCTGAAGACAAGTTTTTAACCTCCCTCCCAACCACGTAGTGCCCCCAAATCCTTTCTATAAAGAAGCTCCTGAACTGCCACGTTCTCACCGTTAGAGCTTTTCTGTATGAATCCAGCTTTCTGAAGGGATCTAACTTCGATCTCTGTTATTTAAGACACTATAACCCAATCTTTTATGGTGTTTTCCTAGTGTCTATTTTGTAAGCTAGATTTCCCCTCCCAGTTACTCTGGAACATGTAGGTGTTGATGTATTTGCAGCTGATGTTTTCTGAAACCTTGCTGCTTTATTGTATAGTCCTTGGGTTTCTGGTTTTGTTAGCTCTTCAGTGAGCACTGAGATATAGTTATGTTAATGAAATGAACTGCTGTGACTCTTTACTAATGAGGAAAGTAAATTTCAGTCATAGATCAATTAAGCAGATGTATTGATTTGTTGTAAATTTTACTTTGGTCTTCTTTTTTTTTTTTTTTTTTTAAATTTATTTATTATTATTATACTGTAAGTTGTAGGGTACATGTGCATAACGTGCAGGTTTGTTACATATGTATACTTGTGCCTTGTTGGTGTGCTGCACCCATCAACTCGTCATTTACATCAGGTATAACTCCCAATGCATTCCCTCCCCCCGCCCCCCTCCCCATGATAGTCCCCGGTGTGTGATGTTCCCCTTCCCGAGTCCAAGTGATCTCATTGTTCAGTTCCCACCTATGAGTGAGAACATGCGGTGTTTGGTTTTCTGTTCTTGTGATAGTTTGCTAAGAATGATGGATTCCAGCTGCATCCATGTCCCTACAAAGGACACAAACTCATCCTTTTTTATGGCTGCATAGTATTCCATGGTGTATATATGCCACATTTTCTTAATCCAATCTGTCACTGATGGACATTTGGGTTGATTCCAAGTCTTTGCTATTGTGAATAGTGCTGCAATAAACATACGTGTGCATGTGTCTTTATAGCAGCATAATTTATAATCCTTTGGGTATATACCCAGTAATGGGATGGCTGGGTCATATGGTACATCTAGTTCTAGATCCTTGAGGAATCGCCATACTGTTTTCCATAATGGTTGAACTAGTTTACAATCCCACCAACAGTGTAAAAGTGTTCCTATTTCTCCACATCCTCTCCAGCACCTGTTGTTTCCTGACTTTTGAATGATCGCCATTCTAACTGGTGTGAGATGGTATCTCATTGTGGTTTTGATTTGCATTTCTCTGATGGCCAGTGATGATGAGCATTTTTTCATGTGTTTGTTGGCTGTATGAATGTCTTCTTTTGAGAAATGTCTATTCATATCCTTTGCCCACTTTTTGATGGGGTTGTTTGTTTTTTTCTTGTAAATTTGTTGGAGTTCTTTGTAGGTTCTGGATATTAGCCCTTTGTCAGATGAGTAGATTGCAAAAATTTTCTCCCATTCTGTAGGTTGCCTGTTCACTCTGATGGTAGTTTCTTTTGCTGTGCAGAAGCTCTTTAGTTTAATGAGATCCCATTTGTCAATTTTGGTCTTCTTTTCTTACATAAGAAATTGCATAGATTCAAACTGCACAGGCTATTAACATTTTACTTTCCACAAATGTTTATTTCCATCCCCCAATCTCCTGCCCCACTGTCCTTGATTCTATATTTGTCCTTTTAACTTAAAAGTCACACATATGCTATTTTACTTGCAAAGTAAGAGAGACAAGGTATTCATATATTTTTCTATCTCTACCTCCAATTTTTTTTTGAGCCTAAAAGTCAACCTCATTTATCACCTATAAAGGCACTTTGAATAAAAGGGACATATAGTATAAATGCCAACCATGTGTCACTTCTCTACATCTGTAATGAAACTATTGTTAATGGTTCTCTAGCTATATATTTATAAAACAACCTGAGAAAGACAGCCAAAAACTTTATAAGAAGTCATCTGTGCTATTCTTTTCTGAGAATTCTCTCTCATCATAAACCATCATAAGGGAATGATCCAGCTTAGAGCAAAGGAAACATCAGCGAAGGATGCTCTATTAATGGATGTAAGGGCAATGAAAATGATGTGTCTGAATGAGGAATAAATTGGTTCACTTTGGTGGTGCATAAATTCTATCAGACCATTTGGACACAGTTTAATAAATTTTGATTCATTGCATGGAATGGTTTTCCATTAGCTGGAAAGAGTCGCAGTGTCTCTGGGAAGGAAGAAAGTGACAAAAGTAAATCATAAAATGTGTACACTAGATTAGCCCACCAACCCAAGAGTCAGTAAGATTCCGAGGAATAGGAAACATGGTGTGGAAGACAATGAATTGCTGGTCTGACTATGTTGGTTTGGCATTCTCTACAACCTGAAGTCCTCTTTTTCTAGGTTTGGTTAGTATATTTGTTTTCTATTGCTGTGTAACAAATTATGCCAAATTTAGTGGCTTAAAACAGCATGCATTTATCATCTCACAGTTTCTGTGGGTTAGTAGTGCAGGCAAGACTTAGCTGGATCTTTTGAAATGATACAGTCAAGGTGTTGGCCAGGGCAATGTATCAGCTTCCAATCTTACTCAGTTAACTGATAAATTTCATTTTATTGCAGCTGGGAGACTGAAGGCCCGGGCATCTTGATGGCTATTGTTCAGAGGCTGACTACAGCTCCCTTGCCATGCAACTATCTTTACAAAGCCTCTCTTAATATGGCAGTTTGCATCTTCAAAGCCAGCAAAGGAGAAAGAAGCAAGCCTCTATAGCAAATCTCTTAGCAAGATGTAATTAGACATAATGTAATCTTAGTTATGGGATCCCATCTCCTTTGCTGTCTTCTGTTGGTTAGAAGCACGCGCTAGGGAATAAAAGAAAAAAAAAAAAAAGAAGGCAGTCACGGGTCCCATCCACACTCAAGGGGAGGAGATCTCACAAGGGCAAGAAATCCAAGAGGCAGGATTACAGGGCAACTTTAAAGTGTGTCCACATTTAGTCAGGACATTTGAGTCATGCAGAAAAGTGGAAATCACTCCCTTTGTGGGAGATGAAAATGTCTCCGAGACACTGATCTACCTGTAGTAACCTAGGCAAATTATCCGTGAATCCTCTTTGGGTAGTAGTAGAGGTGGCTACTCTTTGGGCTTTTTTCTCTAATACCAAATTTTTTCATTGTCAATTGCAGTATTTAGAGGTTTTGCTGGGTGGAAGAGTTGTAATGAACTAAAAACTGCCTTGGATTGCTTTTATCTATTTGAGATTTTCATAGAGGAAAGAGAATAGATGTTCTTTTGAACTATATCAAAGTGACTTTGGTATTCCCTAGCATACAATATTATTCTTAGTTGCTGAGAAGAAATGATGTACAAAGATGTCCTCATATGTATCCACTACCACACACTGACTAATGGTTTTGCAAAGCCTGTCATGTATATAGGCTTTGCAAAACCATTAGTGTATATACATCATGCACTTATGGCCTCATATACTATATATATAGTGTATTGTACACTATGTATACACATATATGTATGCCTCTCTCTCTCTCTATATATATATATGCTTAAAAATAGAGAGAATTAGTTGTTGCAATCAAAGGCACTAAATTCACTGACCCTAGGAACAAGGTGGCTTTTACTGCAAGACATTCGGAGCTGGTGATGATTTATGGTCAGGATGATGATTATTTAACAATTTAAGGATCTGAGAGTGGCTTATTGCCCACAGAGGGCTGGCTCATAGAATGCCACTCCTAGCTTTGTTTTGATAATTTTCCTCTAATAATAGTTAATCCATTTTTTTCCTCCCCATTTTTAGTTGCCCCATCCCTAGTCATTTATTCTCCAAATTGCTTTTGGGCTCTCCCTAATGCTCGTGCTGCCACATCTACAGACCTAATATGAATAGCACATTCTGTCTTGAAAGTGAACACTAATTGAATTTGCTTGCATTCAGTGATTTTAATGGGGCTCTGGAGTATTATTTAGTGACAACTTTTATATGGAAGACACCGAAAAAATTAACATGTTACATTTAGTAAATTAGCAATTACTTAGCTCCATTATATCAAAACCAGTCACCTACCTTTATTAATATTATATTTAAAAATCATGGCTTTTATGCTAGGCTTTAGGTATCTTTGTTTTCATGGGATAGTGTTTATGTCAGCATCATATTTTCTCAAAAAAAAAAAAAACCAAAAAACCAAAAAAACTCCCAAAGATTGTAGCAAGTGAATTCTTAGGTGAAAAAAACCTCTAAAATGTAGAAACCACTATTATTCATTTCCCTGTTTTTTTTTTTTCCAGACAAATCCTTCCCAAATGGTGTCAGTAAAAGCTGATTTGTCCCCAGTAGTAGAAATAAATGTTGGTTGTCTCTGTTCATCTTTGGGTCACGTTCTTCTCACCACTAGTGTTTAGGCTTTTAGTTTTCTAGTTTTTTTCTCTCACTTTTCTGTGTTTTCTACCTGACTGATGACTTGGGGTGATCTCTGTTTTGTGGTTCTCATAGTCCTTCTTCTCTTTCTTGATAAGTCAGCGGACCTGGGAAAGTTCTCTTCCCGGCAACTTAGAAGAGTAGACTTCTGTTTAGTTTGGCTTTGGTTTTTTCCCCTCCCATATCTAAACTCCCTTCTTGTTTTGAAGGATCCCCACAGTGTTGAATCTTGGTAGGAGGCAGAGCCCCTCTCCTACTTGAGGAACTAAAGGGACTAGATATTTCTTCTCACTGGTGCTAGGTGGATATAGCCAGGTAACCAAGGCTTGGCCATTGAATGCCATGCCTGGGGCTTCAACTCTGAAGCTAGTGATATAAAGAGGAAGGATCAGCTAGGACTTACTTGGAGCAGCATACAGTGTCCAGTGGTCGGGGGGGCAAACACAATGCCTGGCAGTTGCACTGTCCTGTGGTGATGGGGCCGCGCTGGTGGCCGTAGCATGTTACACCATCTGGGGGATCCTGCTGCCTGGCTGTCTTTGTTCCTGTCCATTTTGTGTGCTTTTTTTTTCAGCTTTCCTGCTGATTCTGCAAGATACTTAATTTCCTTTCAGTATACTCCTTCTCTAAGTTAGCTAGAGACCATTTCTATTGTTTAGAAGCAATAATAGCCAACATTTGAATAGTTTACTGTATGCCAGGCATTGCTCTAAGCAGTTTACATATATTAATTCATTTGATACTCACAACAATACTGTGAGAAAGATACTATCACAATCCTCTTTTTACATATGGATAAATTGTGGTAGAAGTGAAATGATGTTCTCAAAATCTCACAGATAGTGAGTGACCATGCCAGGATGCAAGCCCAGGCTGACTGGTTCCAACTCTCTTTTTGTGCTCTCTGTGTGGCCTGTGACTGATGCACACACACCACTGAGACAAGATATATGTTTAAATCACCCCTTGGCAAGCAACAGTGGCTGGTTCCACATGAAATCTGCATCGTTTTGTCAACTCTTACAACTATAATCTTTTCGACACGCAGACATGTACCTTAATTTGCAGATGAAGTAAAAAAATAGAAAAGTAATTGTTGTCTATTACAGGTATTTTTCTAAATATATATTTTTGATTTTCCTGTACAGCTATGCTTTATATGGATAATAAGGAGACACTATTTAGAATCTGTCAAATAAGGGTAGTAACAGCCAGTGTACTTACAAAAGTGTGTATATATATATATATATATAAAATACACACACACATACATATTTAATATAGTTAACTGGCAATTGCATTTAGTGCTGATGGCTTGCTAGTAGTAGGAAGGAAGCAACAACAAATGGTGCAGTGGATCAGCACTTCTGTGTGTGTTCCCTCAGAACTCAGAATAATCCAGTCAGTTACAGCCTCTTCACTTCCATTCCCACACTCCCTCATTCTCCAGAGGCTAACCAAGGTAATATGGATGTTATAGCTTATTTTATTTCAACACAAAATGCACACCAGGCAGTGGAATTAATAAAGAGGAAGAAAAAAATCAAACAATTAATAGATTTCAGGGCATTAGCTCAGTTCCATATACTGCATTGTGTAATTACCAACCACATGGCTTCTCAGCAATTACATCATCATGAACAGGGAAATTATACTTCAATGATCATTTTAAAGCTACAACAATGGCAATCCAGTATTGATAACTCTCAATGTGATTTTGAAAAGCTAATGTCTATGGTTTAGTAAATACTACTGTTTGTAGCTAGAGTTAAATTTTCATTTACTGTAGATTTAATGTGCTACCGCTTTAACCTTCATCAATGTGTTCCCTGTACTTTAAATTTTATAATCCCACTTAAACAGAGGTAAAAGGTAGTCCCACCGACCCCTGACAAATAACAGACAGCTGGACTTTGAGAGCAATGGAAGGGTATTCAGGGAGCCTGCTTTGCAAAGTTCCCGGGAAATGATTATGTAACTGTGCCATATTGACAGCTCTGATAACTTGCTGAGGAGGAGGCAAGAGCAGAAATGAATTCTGATATGATGAAATGAGCTGTGTTTGAATACAGGCAGAGAATGGGACTGCTGGCCAGTCTCTTCTTGCTCCATGTGAAGATGACAGTACACCACGTTCTCTTCTGGAACACAGAAACAGGACTTCTGTCTATTTAAATTTTCGTTATTCTTCCCTGAATTGTCAGAGCTATTTGATAGCCTAAGACTCACATTGTGAACTTTAGGAGTGGCCGAAGTAAGGGCTTCAGGCAAAGTTTTGCTCCAGGGATATTGATCCATAGGAGGGTTCAGTTTAGATTTTTGTGTTTGGTCCAATTTTACCAGAGGGCCACACTTTGATCATCACTGTGGTTAAGGCTGTATAATTCTGAGCCTTTCAAGTGCTGCTTCTGAAATGCCCTCACTCTGCTAGGAAAACTGGGTCAAGCATGGCTTATGTTCCTCATGGAAATAATTTCACAGGAGTATTTATTTCTCTTTATCATAACTACAGAAAATCAGGGAAAGTACTTGCAACAATACAATTTCTTGCTGGAACTTACAGATAATACGAAGAACCATAAATAAGAACCATATTTCTCTATTAGCTTTCAGGGTATACACTTTAGATTTTAGATGCAGCCACAGAGCAATCAAACTGCCTTATGTCACTCTCTCTTTCTTACTGTGCTTGACCACTATTCCTCACAATGTACATACATATCTCTTCTAAGGGTTCTTTCTATTTTATAGCTGTTGGTCTGTTTCTCTCTCATCCTGCATTAGACACATCTTCAGAATGCTAAGACGGATGGGAGATTGACGTGCATACTCTATCTTATTGCCTTCCACTGTGTTTTGAAAAGCATCCTAGGACTTCTGTGTGTCCTTCAAAAGTGTTTCTCCTGTTGACTTTTTGAGAAGTTGGGTCACTGGCCTATGCCAGGGAAGATAAGAGGACATTGAATTGGCTCCCTGGAGTAAAGAATCGGGGTGATAAATTGGACTATCAACACCTACAGGACTGGGAATTGCTTTTGATTTGTCTTATGTAGCTTGCTCACCTGAGCATACCTTTTATACCAACAGCATGCTTTGCAGTAGATACTCACATGAAAGGAGAAGAGATCAAACTAAGTTCAAGCATTTGTGCAATGGAATCAATGTAAATTTCAGAAGATCCAGAGTAATAAAAGCTGTAAAATGAGGAAAAATCCATGCCATAGATTTAAGATAATTAATGCCTTAATTGTAAGCATCCATGGACCTTGGAACTTGGCAGTGTTTGTAAAGCACTGCAACCTAGTTGAGTCACATGCAGGGACCATGCTTTGGGTCAGAACCCAGGGTATTCTGGGGCAGCGGAACTCTGTAGCAGCTGAGTAGAAGAAAAAGTAGAAAAAGTGGAACAATTCTCCAATAAGCTGTCTGCTGGATATTGGGAGGAACTGTCAGATCGGTGGTAAATGATGAAGGTTTTGCCAACAATTGAAAGTCCACCATACTATGCAAAGTGGTAAAGTATTCAGAAGTATTGAATCTAAACACAAGGGAATAAACACAGGCAGTTCACTCTGGCAGACATCTCTGGGAGCTATTAAAGACATTGTCATTCATTCATCTCACAAGTATTTACTGAGTACCTAGAATATGCCAGGCATTCTTCCAGACACTAGGGATATAGCAGTGAGTAAAATAGTGAAAATTCCTTCCATTCAAGTAGAGGGGCATAGACAGTGAACAAAATAAGTAAAATCTCCAATAAGTTAGATGGTGTCACAAAAAAATAAAGCAGAGGAAATAGATAAGGATCATTGGGGTAAGGCTGTAATTATAAGTAGCTTGTTTATAGAACCCCATCCTAGGAGGAACCGACAATGAGGAAAGTATACTAAACTATACTTACCTTTTGGATTCTTAGCTTGAGGAGAAACTGAAAAACTTTCAGTAATACATATTCTCTACTTTCCTGCTTATTATCTAGAAGAAAGAGGATAACTGAAGAAATAAAACAGAGCCAGGAAATTGAAGATTCTGAGGCTACAGAGGAGAGTCAGAATCAGAAATAAGAGTGAGTAGAGGAGACTGAGCCAGAGGAAAAACTGATCACAAGAGTTCCAAATGTGATATTTTCTAACATAAAGAAACCAGAATCTTCTGAAGAGGAACCAGATACAGAATGTGGGACTTAGCATGGAAAGGGAAGAGAAGCAGATACAGAATGTGGGACTTAGCATGGAAAGGGAAGAGAAGCTTGCCTCCTGTCCTGTGCATCCTGTGCATATCATCAGTGTGCATGTCCTAGTGGCCCCTCCAACTCTACCTCGAACGCATTAATGTGCTGATTAAAAGAAAAATCTGTGCTTTTCTTATATTGGTGTAACTACTTCTACAGTATTTTATCTAGGTCAGGGCATCACAGTTCAAGACACACAATGGCAAACTGGTGTGTATTCAGGAAAGCATGACCATTGTGATGAGAGGAATCGAAACCATATCACAAGAGGAATAAGTGAAAGAAGTGGAGATGTTTCATCTTTTAAGTAGTTAGGGTGCTGATTTATTGGCTGTTTTCAGAAATTTCAAAGTTCTTACGGGAAGACATTTTCAGTTTGTTTTATGTGACACCAGAGAAGAAAACCAGGATTAGGCAGTAGAGATTTCCGGGATACAGATTTCAAATGAGTACCTTGAAGTTCTCTAAATCTCCATATCTCTCAAAACTGGAAGAAAATATTTCTTAGGAGACTGAGATTTTTTACTGCTGGAGGTAGTGTCTTGTCAGAAGTAGACTGGCCACTTGAGGGACTACTCTAGAAGAAATAGAAGCCTTTGCTGCTGTAGGTTTCAGCTTCAAGCCTGCAGCTGAGAGATGGGATGTTTGTATGGATTAGGTTGCTGTTCTGGAAGAGGATTATGGGAAGAGTCAGGTAATTGTTGTTAGGGCGGGATTTAATGTTTGGCCTTGTCACAGCCACTGTCTAGGACAGGTGTTCGCAACCTGCCTGCCAATCATAATCACCTGGTCTCATTCATTGAGGATTCTGATGTTGATGGTTGGTGTGGGGCCTAGGTATGGGAGTTTTAAAGAAGCACCTCAGTTGATTCTAACGTTCAGACATAGTTGAGAACAACTGATAAGAAGAAAGCCCACACTGGCATTCAAAGCCTTCCAATAATCAAGCCCCACTCTACTCTTCTCACTTTATCTTCCACTATTTCATGAGGAAATCCTAGGCTGCAACCAATTCCACCTGATTGCTATTTTCCAAATCTCTGTTGGGATTTTCTGTGCCTGGAATACGATCATGCCCTTACTTCTGCCGGGAATATGACCCTCTCAAACCCTCATTCTGTTCTCCCCTGCCAGTCCCCTTCTAGTCGTGGATACACTTCTTAAACTGTTCTCAAACTTTCATGTGTTAGCTCTTATGAGAAGTTTGGGGCCCAAGGAGAAGGTAGTGGTCAGTGGTGCTTAGCCTGAGCTGATTCTTCCCTTCTTTTTCATGACTACAGACTTGGTAAATGTGACATCTTTATTATTATTATTTACTAATGTTTATGTTCACATTTGCCTGTGTGTCTTTTTACTCCCACTATAATACATGCTTCCTGAGAACAGGGCCATGACTCAGGCATTTTAAGATCTTTAAAGTAATAGATGATAAATATTTTCGGAAAGCATCTACAGCAGTGGTTCTTAACCAGTAGAGATTTTGTCCCTCAGGGGACATTTGGCAATGTTGTTGCTGCCAGCATCTAGTGGCTAGAGGCTAGAGACACTGACAAATATTCTATAATGCACAGGGCAGCTCCTCGCAACAAAGCATCATTCAACTGTAA
Organism: Theropithecus gelada; assembly: GCF_003255815.1. NCBI lineage: Eukaryota > Metazoa > Chordata > Mammalia > Primates > Cercopithecidae > Theropithecus > Theropithecus gelada. Next base: position 50,433,649 of record NC_037675.1, on the reverse strand, counting down.
ATGTCAACATGCCTAGTTGAGGAACCCTAATCCAGAATAATACACCTAGCTCATTCTGCCTACTCCAGAACTCAAGTCCTGGTTTTAAGGGCTAAAACCAAGATTTCTGTTAAAAATTTAGGTTTAATTTTTTTATATTATTAGAAAAAATAGGCTGGGCACAGTGGCTCACACCTGTAATCCCAGCACTTTGGGAGGCCAAGGCAGGCGGATCACCTGAAGTCAGGAGTTTGAGGCCAGCCTGGCCAACGTGGCAAAACCCCATGTCTACTCAAAATACAAAAATTAGCTGGGCGTGGTGGTGCATGCCTGTATTCCCAGCTACTTGGGAGGCTGAGACAGGAGAATCGCTTGAATCTGGGAGGTGGAGGTTGCAGTGAGCCAAGATTGTGCCATTGCACTCTGGCCTGGGCGACAAGAGCAAAACTCCAAAAAAAAAAAAAAAAACAACTTCACCATCACAACATATTCCGTTATCCTTTTTGTATATATTTACTAATACTTTTTCATATGTATTTTTATGTAATTTTAATCCCATCATGAATTATATATCTAGATTTTTTCACTTAAAATGATATAATAATCATAACCATCTTATTTATTTGTTACATAATATTTAATCAGTTATACATATATACCATAATTTGCTTAACTGCTATATTATTGATAGACATTCAGATGAGTTTTAATTTTTCACCATTATATATTAAAATGTCTTAAGATAGATTTTTAGTAATCACAAACTGTGATGGTTAATTTCATGTGTCAACTTGACTGGGTTAAGGGATACCCGGATAGCTGGTAAGATATCATTTCTGGATATGTCTGTGAGGGTGTTTCTAGAAGAGATTAGCATTTAAATTAATATACCGAGTAAAAAAGATCTACCTTTACCATTGTGGGTGTTCATTATCTGATCTGTTGAAAGGCTGTATGGTACAAAAAGATGGAGAAAGGGTTAATTCGCTCTCTGTCTTCTTAAGCTGGAACATCTATCTTCTTTTGTCCTGTGACACTGGAGAGCCTGGTTCTTGGGCCTTTGAATTCTGGGACTTACACTAGCACCAGCCCTCTCTGATTCTCAGGCCTTTGGACTCAGAGTGAGAGTTATACTGTCAGTTGCTCTGGTTCTTAAGCTTTGGACACAGACTAAATACACCACTGGTATTCCTGGTTCTCTAGCTTGCAGATGGCCGATAGTGGGGTTTCTTGGCCTCCGTAATTGTGTGAGCCAATTCCCATAAGAAATACACACATATGCACAGATTATGTGTGTGTATATATGTGTGTGTGTGTGTGTGTGTGTGTGTTTGTATAGGTTACCAGGTTACCAAAATGTTATCCCTCAAGGTGCTAATTTTCCATTAGAGGGTCTCTGGATATAGCAAAAGTATTCTGAATCAATGAGTGGAGGTAAAGGAAAGAAGGAAAGGATCAGAGAAAACTGCTTTTCTCACATGCCTTAGGTCCAAACTTGCTTCTTTACCTATATTTAAATAATTTGAAGGTATCTCTCTACACCTTGATTTTTCCATTTTTATTCCAGGGAAGTCTTGCCTCAACTGATTGTAGGCAAATTAGCTGATGGGGCTCTACAGCTGTGATTTTTCAAGAAACTGCACCATAGAAAGAGGCAGTTTTTTCCAACATTAGGTTTAGTGCTTTTTAAATGTAAGTTTATTAAGTGGTAATGGGCCTATAGATTGGTTTAGTGGCTTATTCTTCTTGAGGATGTAAAATGACTCACAGTCTTCATGAGCATGAAGATTGTCTGCTGCTTTTATTTTATTATTACTTTTTTGAGAAAGAGTCTCACTCTGTCGCCTAGGCTGGAGTTCAGTGGCACTATCTTGGCTCACTGCAACCTCCCCCTCTTGGTTCAAGCGATTCTCCTGCATCAGCCACCTGAGTAGCTGGGATTACAGGTGCATGCCACCATGGCCAGCAAATTTTTTTTTGTGTGTTTTTAGTAGAGATGGGGTTTCACTGTGTTGCACAGGCTGGTCTTGAACTCCTGGCCTCAAGTACTCAGCCTGCCTCAGCCTCCCAAGGTGCTGGCATTACAGGTGTGAACCACTGCGCCTGGCCCTGTTTGTTGCTTTTATACATGGCTAGAATGGAGGATCTTTTAATACCACCCAGAATTTCAAGGCTCATATTTTATGCTTTGAAGGGAGAACTCAAAGATTTTGAGATTTGGTTGTTTGCTTCTTGTGTCCTTTACACATGAAAATTAAAAACAGGTCCAAACACACTTTTCCAGTTGGGAAGGAGTTATGTTTTGTCTCTAATGTGAAACTGTGGAACTCTTGTCTTAATTTTGGCCAGTGGTAAACCAAGGAAAACTGACCGAGCTTGCCCTGAGTTGGAAAACCCAAGTTCCTCAGTCCTTCACAGCCTCCCCTTGATGAATTGTGTTGTGTAGGTTAACATAAAAGCTTTATGGGATTTGCCAGGTCAAATGGGATTTTCATACTTTGTACTGATTGGGAGATGATAGTGGTTTCTGTAATCAGTGACTTAGGGAATTTTAAAATGTGTATTAGAAAAAAACCATCTTAAGAACTTTTGCAATTAACAAGAGGTAGAAGTCAGAAACTGCTGGAGAGAAATAGGAAGATTTAATATAAAAGCTAAATGATATTTGCAATCTCTTCACAGGATGTTTAGAAACAGTAGAGGCAGTTTAGGCATACTAGCATGCGGAAGTATGATAGTTCGTTTTGATCATCCAAGAGGGAAACAGAACCTGAATGCATTAGATACGGGAATTTCTCTGCCTGAGTGGGCTTACAACACTGCTATACTAGTTTATTTTTTTCTTTTCTCACTCTTCTTAATTACTTCTTATAAACATAAGTAAATTTTTGACCCAATGGGGGCAATGGTCTAATATTGTGTATTATTCTGATTTTTCAATATTTTAAGATACTTTAATACTTTTTGCATGAGAATAAAACAAAATATAAAAATTGTGTCTTATGAATTATATAAAACTTTATGATTGTCTAAATAAAGTTACCTGTTTTACAAAAAATACTAGAGAGTATAAAGTGCCAGAGAATTCACAGTCTTATTTATTTATTTTTTGAACAAGATAGTAAACTCCTGCATTTTGAGAGTACTGAACATGTATTTGTTCTGCAGTGGATGAGGAAAGGGAGAGAGTCTATGCTAAAAATGTTTATCTGGGAATACACTAACATGAGAAGGCCTGCCATGGTTAGTAGCTCTTTTGTTTTCTAACATAGGCGTTACAAAGGGAAAGGGCTTGGTTCCAGGACTCTGGCTCCAAGGGAAGGGTTATCAGCAGACCCTTGAACATTTGTGTTTCTGGCTGGATGGTACAAAATATTTATTTCTGATTATCATTCAGGGAAAAATTCCTCCAGCTATCTCTTTCAGTCACTTCTGTATTGGGAGAGCTCCAAGACCACTCTGAAGTTTGATAATTAACTAGCATTCACAGGACTCAGAAATACTGTCATGCTTCTGTTTATGGATTATCATAGTGAAAGGATACAGATCAATATCAATAAAGGGGAAAGGTGGATGGGCAAAGTCCAGTAGAAACCAAATGTAAGCTTCCAGGAATCCCCTCCCAATGGGGTTGTACAAAGATGTGCTTAATTATCCCAGAAATAATTTGTGAAAACATGTGTAAAGCGTTGATAACTGGAAAAGCTTACTGGAGCCTTGATGTCCAGGGTTTTTATTGAGGACAGGACTAACTTTAGCTATTCAGGGTGAGCCACTCCTTCACCCTCCTATCACTACTGAGAGGTCAAATGAATACATGGAATCCCGGGGCCTCAGGCATGCAAAAACAGTCACCACAAGTCATTGTTAGCATAAGCCATCTGGTCAAACTGATACATGGTAGCCTTAGGCCTCCGGAATGCCAAAACAGTCTTACAAAGCAAGAGGTTCTAAGGGGTCAAAGGTTATCTCACAGGAGCTGATCAAGGGCCAGTTCTCCTGAAGAAAGACTTTTCTTTGGAATATGTAGATTGAGAGTCATCAGGACCTGACGAATTAACCCCCTACTGTACAATTTCCATCCTGAAGTTTCTGAGAGACCAGTGTGGCACACTAACCACAAAGTCAAACCCAATAGAATGAAGATTCAATTTAAGATTAAGGCTAGGCTTAGGGTCGGTGTCTAGTTCCCCCTTGACCTCCAAATTTCTTTCCCCCTCCCTTTTTTTTTTTTGTTTTCTTCAGTCCTAAACCATCTTTCTTCAAATCAAGGCACCTTGCTTCCTAGCCTGGTCTGGTTACCTGAAACAATGGTTGCTTCATTGTCATCGTAAGGAGCCCTTAAGAAGACAGAGATAATTTTAATGTATATTTTTCATTTTGGGGATATTGTAAGTATAACTAAATGATACAGCAGGAAATTCTGTGTCCCTGCATGGAAAAAGTGCTGGATAACTCCAAAAGAATAATGTGATTGTGGAGAATTCACTTAGAGAAGGTTTCTCAAAGCTAGATGTCTTCCTTTTCCTTCTCTGAAATAGCAGTTTTAGTTGCTCCCAATGTAGCAATATATAATGAGAGTTTTCACTTACTGTGCATGAGGAAAATTGCAATTCTGCCAAACAGCTATCCTAAATGTAGCAACTCAAAAAGTTATAATAGAAATGAGTTGGAAGTATAAAGACAGCTCCCTGCCTCCAAGTAGGGGTTGTGTAAAGTGGAATGTGTATGCTGGGTTTATGAAACAGACATTGTTGACTAGAATTAGAACTGCTATTAGCTCCCAAGCAAAACACATGCTTTACAAGCCAAATACTTTGGTGATAGTTGCAGACGTGGTGGCTTCTGAAAAGAAAACAAACAAAATGTGTCTATTTTACAGTAAATGAAAATCAGGCTTTTTGTACTTTTTGTGCGTGCGTGCATGTGTGTCTGTCTATGTGTGTGGCAGTGGGTGACAGGGGAGTGTGATCCACCAGACAAGCCCTGATTAAAATCATCTTGGCACTCACTTTTGGGAACCAGCAGCTCACGGTTATAGGGAAGTGATGGCCTGGCTGATAGGAGACACCTGCTTTCAAACTGAAGTCCAGGTTTCATTTCTCAGGAGCAAAGTCAATGTAATTTAACAATTCTCAGATGCCTTAAAACACTATTGTGGATTTTGGAAGGAGATTTTAGATTTTACTATCCTTTTGTAATGTTATAATCAGTTTGCACATCATGCAGCTCTCGTGCACTATATTGAATGACACAAAGGAGGAGGAGAAATAGAAGGAGGAGGAGGTGATGGAGGAGAAAAAGTAGTAATGGATATTATGGTGTTGTTTTCTGATTCTGAGAGACTTTACAAAATCAGTCCAATTCTCCTGGGGCTAGTGAACAAAATTTCACTCTGTTGGCCAGGGATAAGATGACATGAGAGCTCAACCAGAGATTCAGGAATAGTGTATGTGTCCCAGGTAGTTCAGGTGCTGTTAAGGGGGCTGTATTGAAACAGGAGTCCCAGGCCTAGTATATGGGATTGATTGCTTAAGCCCTAGAAACCATACCAGCAAGCATGTTCCTGAAGCTTTGCCACACCCACAGCTTTGCCTTCCCTCATGGCTCTCTCAGGTATTGCCATGGAGGTCCATGGACAGTAGAGGTTCTCCAGGTGAGTACCCTGAGTGACTCAGCTGACGAAGTCATCACTTTACTTTTGAGGCAGTGAGTCTTTGCTCTCTCTGCCTAACAGAATGGGCAATGCTGTGAAGAGCTAACTATTGAATGTTGCTACCTTTTCTCTCCCAAATGGACGTCACTTGTCTTTATTCTGTTTTTCTTCTATGTCTGCAAACGGAGGTGAAATTATCCAATTGGCCATAGGTTGCTAGGTCTTAAGGAGCCATATTCAAATCTGTTGGAAAAAGATGCACAATATTCAGAAATTCTAAGTATATGAGAATTCAGACTATGTCCCTTGAGCAGAGTGTTAATGGATTTTTGGTTTTATGTGAATGTTTGCATATGCCAAGTGAAATACTTTTGTATTTATACATAAGACCAAAAAAATTGCAATATGCTTGGAGGTGAAGGGTGATGTGTGTAATTGACATCTCTTGGTTTTGCTTGCCCAGAATCCATTTTCCACTTTCTCTAGAAAGATAATACTTTTGTGTGTATATGGCAGATAGTGGGGATCATTCCATGTGGTAATAGAGAGGGCTTAATTTGTATCTTCCCTCTCTCAAAGAGGTATATAGTATACCCAAGCCTGACCAATCATGTTTCTGGCCGCAGAGCTTGGTTCAGAAATGGGCATGCAATTTCAATCAGAGCCTTGGGGAAAAATACTCTATGCTGGGGTTGCTAAACTCCAGAGAGATGTGACTCTTGGTCTGCTAATGGCTATCATGCTCCTACCATGGCTATCTTTTGTCTGGGAGATGAAAAGAGATACAGAGCCCTGAAGATGGCCATTTGCCTACTTGTGTCTGGCCATGTTTCAAGCCAGACCTCCCTATCAACATTTTGATTGTGTAAACTGGCGATTCTCCCCTACCCTTTTTTACTCAAGACAGTTTGAGTTGGGTTTCTGTTTTGTGTAACTGAAAGAGTCATAGAAAATACAGAAATGGGTTTCATTGATGTCTGCAACTATTTCCCCCACTAAAAGTGAGCTGATAATACCTACATGACAGGTTTGTTAGAATTAAAAATACTATGTATATGTTAAAGCTGGAATTGAAGGGCTATTTAGTACTATGTCCCATGCAAACACATATTTTGTAGTTAATATTTTCTTCCTATCGTATTCCAGGATTAAATTGTATAGTAGCCCTCATTTTAAAGCATGTTTTACTACTCATCTTTCAAATAGAGCTATTTGAAGATCATTTGTTACCCCTTTCATTATAGATTACTTAACCTTTAGTGTCCACAGTCCTGTATAGTGTTTTTGTATTTGTAATATGTATGTAATTGTAATATGTATATCACAATGTATATACAAAAATATATGTACATATATACAATCTATTGGTCCAGAACTTGGGGAAAAAACTCAAGATCCAAAGCACTTAACTACCGGTTACTAGATTCTAAGAAGGAAAAAGGATGACAAGCATCGTGTTAAGAACAAAGGTTAAAATTTTGTCTTTTTAACTTAAATCTGGTTTTTTAGAATGTCAGAAGGCAGTCAAGAGATAGTCCCTATAGCACAGTGGGCCACCTATGACCTCAATAAAATCTCCTAGGATTTCAGGAAATAGACAATACTCAACTTCCTCTAAGTTGCCACATAACTTGAGAATGCCATAGTAGAATCTTGATACCCATAATAATGGCATGGCTTTTCCATTTTCTGTCCTTCCGCTGAATCCAAACTTTCAACCCAATGACCTACATGCTCTAAGTTCAAAGTTTTAGCTGCCATATTTCAAAATATATGCTATATTACATAATATATTATAGAACCATATATTAGACAATGAGTTGTGGGTATATATGCAAATGTGTGCCTTGGCAGTGGAAACCTATTTACATTTCAAATAGAATGTCTGGTGGGGCGAACATTAAGAAGGAATTGCAGTAACGTAATTTTATTTGCCCTACTTTGCTATTACACAATCAGATTAGAACATCATTCCATAATGAAGCTTTAAAGGGACTGGACACATGACCAGTAAAATTTGGTAGGGAAAAGGAAACATGTAGCATGGGGTGCTGACGCAGGAGGTAGCCCATGCAGAGTCAGAGATCAGCACTGGTTTAAGGGTACTTTGCAGTAAGGGGATGTGGTGGAAATGAGGAGGAAATATGAAACATGACTAACAACAAAACTTTCCCCAGGACTAGACTTGAGTGATATGATGATCACTGGGCACTCTGGCCCAAATAAGTTCAGTGAGTGGCCCTTTAGAGAGCTCTGCAGTAGGCAGTGCCATGCTGCTGAGACAGGCTTCCCTGATGCACATTTATGCTATCACAGTACTCTAGGTGGCAGATAAAATGCATCATGTTTCTTTATAGTACTTTCCCAATTCTTTAACCAGTCTGATCCTAAGTACTTGCTATGACCTCAGATTTAATTTCTCCTGATATTCAGTGGCATTTTTTGGGATATATATATATACACACATTTTTTTTGAGACAGAGTCTTGCTCTGTCACCCGGACTGGAGTGCAGTGGCATGATCTCAGCTGACTACAAGCTCTGCCTCTCATGTTCACGCCATTCTCCCGTCTCAGCCTCCCGAGTAGCTGGGACTACAGGCACCTGCCACCATGCCCAGCTAATTTTTGTTGTATTTTTTAGTAGAGTCAAGGTTTCACCATGTTAGCCAGGATGGTCTTGATCTCCTGACCTCGTGATCTACCCGCCTCAGCCTCCCAAAGTGCTGGGAGATATATTTTTGATTTCACTCAAAGCTACCTCCTTCAGCTCATATGTTTGAGGTGTTTGGGTGACTTGAGAAAATTATTTAAGTTGGGCACCCTGGATTTCCAAGGAGAAAGCCTACTTTCTCTACAATCAGGGAACCAAGTCAATGGAGGCTGTACCATTTTCAACTTGTAGCTTCCAAGGTCACTCTGGTCATGCCCATTCCAGCTAGTAGGAAGGGAAAAGACTGGAAGTCAGGACTATAAAATTCATCCTAAGCATAAGATGCAGAAATTGCACATATCAGTTCTGCTTGCATCCCATTTGTGAGGGCTTAGTTACATATGCCCTCTCCTCATTGCAGGGGAGGCTGTAAAATATAGTCCCTAACTGTGGCCCAGACACCACTTTGTCACTATGGAAGAAGAGGAGAACAGATTTTAGTGGATGCCCAGCAGTCTCTGCCATAGATAAGTTGATAGAATTCATTGAATCTGCCATTCCATAATATATGCAATATTGCATATTATAGAACTATATATTAGACCATAAGCTCCCTATTCCCCTTGACTTTGAGAAAGCTTAAAGCTAAATTTAGTGCTCTCTTATAGTAAATCATTTTCACTTTTTGATAAGTTTATTCATTATTCTGATCTGGCTTTTGATCTCCCCTTTTACTTATAATGGTCTTGTCTATCACACATTTTAGTATCTTATGCCATCCCAAATTCTTTCAGAAAGTGGGATATAAATAATAAATAGAATTACACAATGCAGTAAGGTAACTGCACAAACAGCAGCTAAGGAGCTGAAAAAGGAACTATATTTGTTAAAATCAAATTGGTGAGCCTGCAAGAAGTGTGGGTAGTAGAATCCCTTTGGAGGACATTGCAACACTTCTTATATCCATGAGATGGGCGTACAGTGGTGGCATACAGTTCAAGTAGTATAATGATAAAGGATGGAGTGACCCTAAGTCTGACAGGCAAAGTTGCCTGTCAATATATTGGCATCTTATCCCATAATCTGTAAGAATTAGTATTTTAGTGCTACCAAATAAAGTATTTTAGAGTAAAAAAAATTAGTTGTTCACATGCCAGCGACTACCATTAGTATTTTCAAAAAAGTGCAGTGAAGTTTGAGCACCTAATATCTGCTTAGCACTCTGCTAATCTCCATGAGAGATGGACAACATGGTCCCTTCCTTAAGGATCTTAGACTTTTATAATCCTGAGAACCATAATACACTAAACTGCAAAGTGCTTTTCATTCACCCTTCTAAACCCCAGCCCCTACATTAGTGCTTGGCACAGAGTAGACTCTCAACAACTAATGCCAATTGAATGAAAAATATTAAAATGTCACTTAATGCTGAACTGAAATTTGAAATAGATATGAGGAGTCTCAGAAATACGCAGGATTTCTGCTGATGCTTCTACAGAATACCAAGGTTTTGCTTGTGTTGACTCAGAAAACTAAAACTTGGTCACTCGTTTGACAGGAAAATTCATAGTACAATTGTTTAATAGCTCCTTCTAGATTTATTTGTCAGTGAGCCTGGATATTCACTCTGCTTCTTTTAACTGTGAGAAAAAATGTATGTCTTTTCTCTAGGCATTTTATGACAATGTGTAGCTACCTAAGATGTGTGGGTACCCTGGGCGCTGGATATCTACCCGCAGGCATTTATTAGAAGGTAGCTTTTAAAATATCTACCCACAGGCATTTATTAGAAGGTATGCTTCACATTTTATTAAGTTATAAGCTCTCCAAAATTGCTCATATTTTAAATGTTTTTCATCTTTGTAGGCATTTATCTTTGTTTTTTATGCCTAGCTTCTGCCAAAAAACTCCCACAAACTTTTAAATTCGTTAAGAAGGCACTTGAGTTGTATGTAAGATCTGATGTCTGTTTATAGAGCTCTATGCTTCTAACTAATGTGTTTAAAAATGTGTTCATGTATTTTTTTATATGTATAAACACAGATTATAGTGCTAACTGGACAATGGTACAGCATTTCAACTTTAAATCTCTGTCATCTTTACCGAATGGCTTTCAACTGGTAATTCTTTACCCTTTGGTGACATCAGAGTTATTTTTCATTCCAGTGAACTCTATATGGCATTGTTGCATTTGATGATATATTTTTAAGAAGCATTCTGAATCTAGGAAAATTTAAAAAGTTAACAAATATAATTAATGATGATAGTATTGCCAGGCATAATAAACTTATTTCCTGCTTTGGTAAGTGACTTTTTGCTTTACACATTAAATGAAATTAAGGAGGCTTTTGATAATGGGGTGCTTATTGAAAGTGCCAAAGAGGTGAAGTAAATCAAATCCCTAGGCATAATAACCTATGTAATGTTCTACTAGAGAAGCAATTCAAATGGGGCTTTAAGAAAATTTTCTTTCTCTGTACTTTATGAAAGTTGTTCACACTTCAACAACTAGGAGCATTTCAAAAGCCTGCATAGGAAACAGCCACATATAGGAATTAATGTTATCTGTAGAAACTGTGTTTTAAATTGGTAACTTCCCCAAGTAAGTAGGTCTTTTGCCTGTAGGGATGTTCTGTGAGTCTTCTGAGGAGAAAGCTTTCAGGGAACCAAAATATCAATCCTTTCCTAGTTACCTATAAACATATAGGCATCTTGGACTTTTCATTATAAATTACTATAATTAACTCTTATGGCCTACCCAGTCACAAATTTTGGTTGGAAGATATTTTTATCTTCCAAAATCTTTGACTAGTTATGCTTCTTTGAGTTATGTATGGGACTCTGCAAGTAACTTCTTGGCAAAATATTGCCTAAGTATTGAGCAAGACTGTCACCTTCTTCAGGCCTTCAGTGCCATGCACAGGAGACTTCATTCTGTATAGACCTCTCAATCCAATCAGGTCTCTTATCTGCCCCCGTCCCCACCCTTTCACTGCGGCAGCACCTTGAGACTTTACATATCCTGTAGGTCCTTTATTCTTTGTTTCTTTCTTCCACAGTAGTTTTAGTTCGGGTGCCTTAGAAAGCAGAGCCTGAGGCAGAGGGTGTATAAGGTTTAATTTATTAGAGATTACAATCCCCAGGAAGCATGAGTGGAGGACAAGGGAAGTGACACAGAGGAGGAAGAAGAGCCAATACCAGGGTGTGCTATGCAGCCAGTTGCATATACAATGATTCATGCACACAATGCAAATGATTACTTGATTCTAAGGGTTGTTCCCTGAGCAGTCATATAAATGACCTCTCAGGACTCTCCTTCAGTGGACAAAAAGGATGCTGTTGGAGTCCCCCGAGATTCTCTTTACTGGGCCTGCACACCCATCCCCCAGCTGCTGTGTTGGCTGCCAGAAATACATCACTGCCGCTTCTCTGGAAAATTGCCAGAAAGTCATTGTAACAGGAAGGTTAGTCTCTAGCCTGAGGAGTAGCCCCTAGCCAATTATTGACTCACAGAAGGTCAAAGGACTGTCCCCTTGCCTTGATTCATGACCCAGAGCACCCTATGGGATCAGGGTAAAGTTAGTCACCTGCTGAGGTCAAATGCTTGGTTGGCTTCCTCCCCTGTCCTAAGGTGCTGGCCTCTTTTCCTTTTTTCTTGGGAATACTCCTTCAATGAATCACTTGAACACAAATTTCTGTCTCAGATTTTGATTCCTAATACAAAAGGGGAATAATTAACCCACTGGCTCTTGTCTTGATTGGTCCTGAATAAATATCAAAGGGAAGAGAGGTAAGAGAGGAACTTAATTCAGGCATGAGGTGACATACTGTCAGTATGTACCAGTATGAAGTCCATAGGAGCCTATGTGGCATTGGCTCACTGAGACAAGAGCTGGGACAAGAGACAGGTGAGGTCAGGAACATTTGAAATGCTACATAAGAGAAACCTGCTACAATCTACCTTTTGGATCACTCATATCCACTCGATCCTTCCATTATATCTGCCTCCCATCCCCATCATGATATGGGACCTCCAATACTGTGACAACTTGATGCCCTCCTCTCTTTCCAGTGGGGAGATGCAGGTCACAGAGTTCACTTCAAAGTGGTGGCCAGCTACAGTCTCTGAAGGAGTAGAGGCAAGAAGGAGAGTTGAAACAGGCTATTGTCTCAATTACTGCAGCTGGTTCTGAGGCCCTATTTCGTAGACTTCATTTATCTTTTCTATCATGTGTTCTTGATTTCCCTTATAATTTATCAAAATTTTGCTGAGCTGAATTGCCTGTCTGATGGGATAACACAGACTTCTTCCCCAAAATGTCCAAGTCCTGTTTTTTTTGTCCTTATGTCCTATGATTGTTGTGATTGACTATTAATCGATGGGAATGGAAACATGAGACACACCCTGCGTTCCAGATGCGCTGATCCCTGCACCCTTGTTTAGAAGCAACACTGGCTCATCTTGTCAGTCAGAGTCCATCATCTTTGCCACTACAATCACTCCTTTATTTTCTTCCTAGTCTTCTGACACAAGGAGCCAAAGTGACAAGATTGTTAGCATAGTTGTAGAGATGTGGCTTTTGGTAGAAACTGCCTTCACTTACTTGTCTCCCTCCTCACTTGTCAGAAACTAAAGTTGCAGGGATGGTGAGCACACATTCTGCAAGTAGGTCACTGGGGGAGATGGTTTAAATGGCCAATTTTATTTTTGCCCTTTGGGTCACAGATACATATTCTAGCCTTTGAAGATACGGCCTCACATATCAGTCATTGCCTTTTGGATGACAACAACTCAGTCCTTAAAGGTGTTGTCTCCAAGAGGGTGTCTTAGTTATGCCTTTAACAGGGCTCCACAATCCTATGAGACTGGTTATTTCTGGCTGATGGAGATCATAGGAAGAGCACTGGCTTCTGTTGTCTTTGGCCTTCTGTCATAGCCTTAGCCTTATAATAGGTCTCTTGTCAGAGATAATATTATTGGGAGGTCAGTTTAGGCGTTTCTACTAAGCTCTTTCTACCATAATGTCCCCATTTCACAGGTCAGGGTATATGCGTTCCTTTATAAACCATGGAGAACAGGGACCTACAAGCTGGGTCCAAAAACTCATTGGATCATCTATCAGATAAACTTGGGCGAAAACTTCCCTTGTCAACTGGTGACAATAAGCCCCTGTCTCTAAACACAAAATCATGATGATATCATTCACATCCCATATCTAGCTATTCTTGAAAAGTATGATTATCCTCTTTCCCTGAGTGCATAGGTACTCTGATAAATGGCAGCAAGTCCCTTTGGGGAAGAATCAGGGTGAATCTTATAGTATGTATGCATAGCAGCATTACAGAGTTCTTTCTCAAGGGAGACCTGGCCTCCTCACCAAGGAAGCCTCTTAAGAATTGACTTAGATCTGGGAAGCACATGAGCAAACTATGCTTTTCTATTGTGGTGGCCAATGTAACACTTCTACTGGCCAGATCTCAGTTTCTTTTTTATTACATGAGTCCAAATATTGTCTGGAAGTCTGGGGTATGACGCACCACCCATTCTGTTATCAGTACTCTCAACATTAGAGTCTCCCTCTGTTTCTACCAGATCTACTCTGTTAACTCTGATTTGCATCAGCTTCTGCCTTCTGTATTCTTGTGTCTCAGACGCTGAAAGATGCTAGATGAAATCAGAGTTGAGAGGACTCATACCAAACTCATGGTCTGTAGTGTGATTTTCAACCTCAGTATCGTCCTTGATCAGCTCTTCTATTTGTTCACATCACCTTTTTCCAAACATTTGTCACCTTCTTCAAAACACCTGCTTAAGCACTATTGCCCTTTTCCTCAGCCAACAAACTTCCTCCTCCAAATAGAGTAAAATGTGTCTGTCAAGGCCAGTGTACCCCTTCCCTAGATGATGGAGCCTAGTATAGGGCCTGGCTGTAGAAGATAACATATAAATATTAGTTGACCGAATAATGGAAGATTCTTTAGCGGTATCTCTAGAGAATCTCTAGGTTCTCTATAACATTTATTCACATGTAGACTCCTTTAAAATTAAGACCACAATATTTACATTCCAGTTAAGTGGACCCGTTAATGACCACCAAAAGCTTACCTCATAGGTTTAAATGCTTTCATAAGACGCCATTACAATATATGTAATTTTTAGTGTTTTTAACATACTCTGAGGATCATTCTTACCACTCAATTTTAGGAAAAAAGATGCTTTTGTTTCATTGGGTTTTGATAATGGTATCTGGTGTACTTCATGTGATTTGAGGATAGATAGCTTAAATTATAGAAAATACTGTATTCTTGCGATTTTTAAGATAGAATTTACTTTGGCCTATTATAATAATAGTAAAAAATAAAGTTACATCTATTAAAGGCTTAAATGACACATTCTAGCTAGATTTGATTTTGCACTTGGTCACAGAATAGCATGTAGGAAAGTTTAAAAACAAATACAGTAATCGTCTTTTATAGATGTAGCCACATGTTTTTGGCAGATGTCATGTTGGCTGTAAGAAAGAAAGAATAGTATGGTAGCAAGGCAAGTTGAAAGCTTTCCTCTGAGAATATTGATGAGTCATCTTTTTTATTGCTAGATTTAAGATGATGAACATTTGTTTTGAAAAATGTGATTTTTCTCTATTGCTGTGTTTAATTAAATGCAAAAATTCTAGAGTGGCGCAACTGCAACCTTTAAGACTGCAAATTTAAACTCATAAAAGTCAGATAATGGAAAAGTGAAGGTTGTGATAGCAATGTTAACTCATCCATTGCATATAGGTTGCATTTTGCATGACTAATTAGGCAATTTAAGCAAGGGCATGCCAGTGAGGTATCTTTCCTCTCTCCCAACCCCCAATCTGTGACTATTTTAAACTAGCCTTTCTATACGCAGCATTTAGTAAGAGCCAAAAATACTTTTAGCATAATTTAATGTTAGTATTTCTCTGCAAGAAGTTGTTTTAGCCTTGAAAATAACCCTATGTGGCCCGGATCAGCACTATGGTGGCCAGTTTCCTTCTAGTACATTTTCTGTGAAAAATGTTTTAATCTTGAATACATGGAAGAGGGGAAAATAAAATGATGGAGAAATTTCTACATTAACCTTATTGGAATATTTTCTAAGAGACAACTATTTAGTGATCTTTTGGGGGACTTCATTGATAAATCCCCTGAGATGGAGAATCCAAGACAAATCATGGTCCAATAAAAAGAGTGTGTGTTTCGGAGCCAGACAACCCAGGTTTAGATCTTGATTCTGTCATTTAGTAGATATGTGACTTGAATTAATTTACTTAATTTTTCTGATTTTGTTGGCATGATTGTAAAATGGAATATAAACTCTACCTTGTAGAATAGTTATGAGGATTAAAGACACTGAATGGTAGTTAATTATTACTTTATTATTATTTCATTATTATTTTCATAGGGAATGCAGTCATAATGATATTCCAACAACATTTGAAATGTTTCTCTCTTGTCACCCAAGTACTATTTAGTGCCAAGTCGATCTGATACATTTCCTGATGTGACAGACAGCTGATACAGTTTGTAGGTTTTTTGGCCACATAATTCCCTTCCCCTTTCTCCTATGGCCCTCCTCTGATCCCTCTCCCATGCTGCTGCCATAGCGATCTTCCTGAAGCACCTGTGTGATCAGTTCACTTCCTTGCTTAAAATTTTTGAAAGGATTCTATTGCCTTCAGGATAAAATTCCACATCCATCCTATGCTTTTGTGTGGATTCTCCACGTTAGTCCATATGACTGTGCCTCTGTGTATGTGCTGTTCTTTGCTTGGTGTGCCCTTATCTATCCTATCCACATAATACACATTCTCATTTATTCCTAATGACTTACTCTAAGTGTCAATTCTTCCCAAAAGCTTTTTTTGATTGCCTTAGCCAGAATTAGGTACTCTTTCTGAGGCTGGGAGAAGTTTGGTTCTCTCAGCATCATTTTAAGCTTTTTATTATTTGTGTTGTGCTTGTCTGTCTATGTGTGTGAGTAGACATCCTGGAGGCTAGTGTCAGCATCTTACTCATCTCAGTATTTCCAGGTGTGCCAAATTAATCTGATAAATAGTAAATGTTCAATAATTGTTCAGATGAGAGTGGGCGCATTCAGGGTGGTATGGCTGTAGACTAGGGTGGTATGACTGTAGACTCAATAATTGTTCAACAGCAACGCAGAGGAATGTGTAATCAGCACCATTTGGGGATCTCCTGTCTCTTGGAGTTGGCTTCTAGAAACCATTGGGAAGCATGCTGAGCTCATCTCAAAATCCCTCCCAAACACAACCCTCCTACCAATGTGTAATATTTTTGGAGGGGACAAGTAGTAAAAGTAAAGCAAAAATGTATATGTGTGAAATTATTTTTACTGTAATACAACTCACTTGTTAAATTATAAATTATAACAGTATATTTGCCATGTTGCCTGTAGATGACCAGAACTCCAAAAGGAATGACTTCTTTTAGGTCCTCTCTTAAAGGGGATGGACCAAGTTGTGTCAATGATTGTTCTGTGGCAATATTATATGTGATATGTGGAGCTGTGAGTCGTTCTTTATTTTTTAAATCCTCATCTCTAAATGTGTAATGGCAGCTGTGATCTCTGCATCTAGCTGAAGAGCAGAGCCAGCCAGATATATGAGCTGCCTGTCAACTTACCGTCAGGATTTGACACAGGAAATAGATGAGCTTGTTGGGTTCATTGATATTAAGACATTTCCAATTTTGATATGGATTTCCCACCTTTAGGTTACAATGTAAATGCAATTAAAGTGCAAGATTTCTTATTTTATCCACATAGTGGGCCAGAGAGGCTGCTTATTCAATTCTTTAGGGAGAGGGTAGGTGGAAATAAGAGCTGATAGAAATCAGTCAAATCACTGACAACTTTGAACAACAAATTTGTAAGTACCAATTTCAATTGAGCATTTTAATATCAACTAATCCACAGTTATTCTTCATTCATTCAGGCGAGGACCATTCGCATAAGGAACTGTCCATTAACAGGCTAGGTCCTTATTGCTGTAATTATAAAGATTATTTAAGCACAGGACCATGCTCTAAGAAGGATGGTGGGTGGGGATGAGGGTGTTGATTTAGAATGACAATTTCCTGTATCTATGCAAGTAGAAAAGCATTCGTTCAAAATAATACCTATGCCTATTAAATATTTATGGATTTAAGGGTTTGCCTCCCAATAAATACTGAATTAATTCATTTGTACTATCATAGCTTCTCTTATTAAAAGGAGTGGGGTGAATGGTGTCTCTCTTTTTTTTTTCCCCCCAAGACGGAGTCTCGCTCTGTAACCCAGGCTGGAGTGCAGTGGTGCGATCTCGGCTCACTGCAAGCTCCGCCTCCCAGGTTCACGCCATTCTCCTGCCTCAGCCTCCTGAGTAGCTGGGACTACAGGGGCCCGCCACCACGCCCGGTTAATTTTTTTTGCATTTTTAATAGAGACGGGGTTTCACCATGTTAACCAGGATGATCTCAATCTCCTGACCTTGTGATCCACCCGCCTCAGCCTCCCAAAGTGCTGGGATTACAGGCGTGAGCCACCACGCCCGGTCAAATAGTGTCTTACAAAGATAAATGTGAGCTTCCTGTATAGAATATGAAGGTTAGTTCAGGACAAGCTCTTTTAATTTTAAGAAAATACACTGTTATGTTTTAGATGGAATTTATAGCAAAAGAAGAGCTGATGGTGATCCTAAAACACGGCAAGTCTATTTCATCCAGAATCAGGAGGTTTGATATTTTCTAATGATTTCTATAGCAAATATAAAACAATTTGAGTAATCCAACCTAATGGATGTCTAATAATTAGATTAAAATATGAATTTACAAGATTTTGTGATAAGGTCATATTTTTGTTGTTAAAAAAATTATTATTTCTTTGGAAAGTTGCATGCTGAGAACACATTAAGCCCTCAGTAGGGTGTGTGGTGGGAATGCCTGGAAGTTTTATGCTAAATTACAGCACAAGCTGGCTGTGGGTGACAGGATAAGAGTTGGTTATACCAAACACTGCATGTTCTCACTCATAAGTGGGAGTTGAACAATGAGAACACATGGACATAGGGAGGGGAACATCACACACCAGGGTCTGTCAGGGGGTAGAGGGCTAGGGGAGGGATAGCATTAGGAGAAATACCTAATATAGATGATGGGTTGATGGGTGCAGCAAACCACCATGGCATGTGTATACCTGTGTAACAAACCTGCACATTCTGCACATGTATCCCAGAACTTAAAGTATATATATATATAAACAGTTGGTTATGGAACTGTGAAGATCTAGGAATCACTAGAGATTGATTAATGTCACACTGCAAGCAAAATCTGGAATCCTTAACACATTCCATGTGGTTTTATGCTCAACCTGCTGAAGTACAATCAATTCAGAATTGAGTGAAGTCATAGACTGGATTTTATGCTATAGCTCTATCTGCAAATAATCTTTTCACACAAGATCTCCAATTCGCTAATTCAGAAACACTGACAACATGCAGAGGTGGGTTTTAGACAAACGAGAGACATATAACTCATTGTTAAATATTTCAGATATTACTGGAAGTGTATATACATGTAAAATTCGCTGATAAATAAAATCTCCTGTTTAGTTTTATCATCCAATTTTTCTGTTATCCCAGAGTTAAAATGCTCTTGACTTGCGTGTTTACTCTAACCATAGGTGATTTTGTTCTATTGTTGCATATGTATTTAACTGTAAATGAAGCAAGTATTATTTTGCAGGGTTTTAAGCTTTATAACTGATATCACACTTTATGTAGATTTTCTACTCCCAACAATATATTTCTGAGATTGTGTTATGAGATTACATTGAGTTTATCCATTTTTCTGTTAAAGGACATTTAAATCATTTTCAATTTTTTTTTGCTGTTAAAATTGTGCTATTTTTCTGTACATTCATTCATTCAACAAATATTTATTGAATATGAAACGTGCTATACACTGCAGTAGGTATTGGAGATACAGCAGTAAGAAGACAGACAAAAATCCCGCCCCTTATGGAGGTTACATTCCAGCGGGAGGGGGGAGACAATAGAAAATAAAATAGAAATAATGAAAATGTATGTCAGATAGTGATATATGTTACAGAGAAAAATGAAGCATGAAAGAAGGCTACAGCATGCTAGAGGGAGGGAAGTGTTATAATTTTTTAAGAGGCTGATAGGTAAGGCCTGCCTGAGAAAGTAATATATTCATATATGTACCTGGAGGAGGCGAGAGAGTAAGTTGTGTGGCTCTCTGGGGGAAAAGCACTTCAGGTAAAGAGAACAGTAAGTGTGAAAGTCATAAGGAGAGTGCATTCTTGGTAGGGTCAAGGGGTATCAGGAGAGCCATTGTGATTGGAGAGGAGCAAATGAGAAGCAAATAATAACAGAAGAGGTCAGAGAAGGAACAGGGACCCTGTCTTATTTATTGTAGTGAAACATCTAAAATAACAGTATTATGAGCATTTAAGAAAACAATTGCAGTTGCAATTGAAGCTTACTTTTTCGGTGATTGTCATTATGTGTGTGTGTGTGTGTGTGTTTTTTTTTTTTCTCCTCTGAGTGAGATGAAATGTTACTGTGGTGTTTTGAGCAAAGGAGTAACAAAATTATCCTGTCTTTGAACAAGATTACTCTGGCTGCTGATTTAAGGATAGACCAAGACAAAGGTAGAAGCAAGAATATAAATTAGGAGGATATTCAATAGCGTAGGTGGGAATGATGAGGGCTTAGATCCAGATGGTACAATAGAGGAGTGAGTAGTGGCGAAATTTCAGCTATAAATTGAAAATGTACTAATAAGATTTTCTGAGGAATTTGATGTGGACTATGACAGAAAGAGGAGACTAGCATTTTGGCTTGAGCAAATGGGAAAAATGAAGTGGAGAGGTAGGGAACATGCTGGGAAGATCAGACTGTTGGGAGATCAAGAGTTTAGTTTGCACATGCTAAATCTGAGATTTCTTTAGTTAGCCATATAAAGGTGTCAAGTAAGCACTTGTATATGTAACTCTGAAGCTCAAATGAAATATGCATTTGAGAATGATAGTATATCTATTGTATTTAAAATAAGGAATCTGGATCAGTGGACATAGAAAGGGAAAAAAGGACAATGACTGAGCCCTGAAAC
Organism: Theropithecus gelada; assembly: GCF_003255815.1. NCBI lineage: Eukaryota > Metazoa > Chordata > Mammalia > Primates > Cercopithecidae > Theropithecus > Theropithecus gelada. Next base: position 50,413,201 of record NC_037675.1, on the reverse strand, counting down.
ACTCCAACATTAAAAGGACAAGGAGATATAGAGGGATCAACAGAAAGAGCAAGAAGAAATAGCTGGTAATCAAGGAGGAAAACCATGGGAATTATATTGTTTAGAAGCCACATAAAGACAATGTTTCAAAGAGGGGAGAGTGATCATCAAACTCTGTTAAATGGGGGTAGAGAACTGACCATTCAATTGAACAATTTGGAGATTATTGATGGCTTTTACAAGAGTGGTTTTTGTGGAGTGGTTCAAGGTGATTTGTTTCAACAGATTAGATAAATAGTACAATAATAGAAGAGAAATTTGGGTCATCAATAATACATAACTCTTTTGAGGAATTTTGCCATAAAAGGAAATAGAAAAAATAGATTCAAGATGTTTAAAATATTTTTAAGATGGGAGAAATAAGAGCTGGTTTATTTGACGGGAAAGACCTAGTTGAATGGGAGAACCTGATATTGTAGCAGAAAATAGGGGAAATGTCTGGAGTTTAAAGTATGCTAATAATCAAGTTTTTTGTTTGTGTTTTATAATTTCAACTTTTAGATTTAAGGGTATATGTGCAGGTTTGTTATATGGATATGTTGTGTGACACTGAGGTTTGGGGTATAAATGATCCTATCACTCAGTAGTCAGCATAGTACCCAATAAGTAGTTTTTCAGCCCTTGCCCATCTCCTGCTCTCTCACCCCAGTAGTCACCAATGTCTATTTTTTCCCAAGTTTACATACCTAATATTCATCTCTTACTTATAGGAGAGAACATGTGGCATTTTGGTTTTCTGTTCCTGTGTTAATTTGCTTAGGATGATGGCTTCCAGCTGTACCCATGTTGCTGCAAAGAACATGATTTCATTCCTTTTTATGGATGCATAGTATTCCATAGTCTATGTATGCCACATTTTCTTTATACAATCCACCATTGATGGGCACCTAGTTCAATTTCATATCTTTTGTGAATAGTGGTGCAACGAACATACAAATGCATATGTCTTTTGTGTAAAATGATTTATATGCCCTTGGGTATTTATCCAGTAATGAGATTACTGGGTTGAATGGTAGTTCTGTTTTTATTTCTTTGAGAAACCTCCAAACTGCTTTCCACAGTGGCTGAATTACTTTACATTTCTATGCACATTATAATAGCATTTCCTTTTCTCTGTAGCCTTGCTAGCATCTGTTATTTTTTTTGTTCTTTTAATAATAACCATTTTGACTGATGTAAAATGGTATCTTGTTGTGGTCTTGATTTACATTTCTCTGATGTTTAGTGACATGAGCATTTTTTCATATGTTTGTGTGTCTTCTTTTGAGAAGTGTCTGTTCGTGTCCTTTGCCTGCTTTTTAATGGGGTTGTTTTTTGTTTGTTGAGTTGTTTAAGTTCCTTATGGATTCTGGATATTAGACCTTTGTCAGGCACACAGTTTGAAAGTATTTTCTCCTATTCTGTGGGTTGCCTGTTTACTCTGTCAACTGTGTCTTTTGTTGTGCAACAGCTCTTTCATTTAATTAGGTCCCACTTGTTCAATTTTTGTTTTTGTTGCAGTTTCTTTTGAGGATGTAGTCATAAATTATTTCCTTAGGCCAGTGTTCAGAATGGTGTTTCCCAGGTTTTCTTCTAGAATTTTTATAATTTGAGGTCTTACATTTAAATCTTTAATCCATCCTGAGTTCATTTTTGTACATGGTGAAAGTAGGGGTCCAGGTTCATTCTTCTGCCTATAATTAGTCAGTTATCCCAGCACTATTTACCAAATAGGGATTTCTTTCATCATTTCTTATTTTTGTCAATTTTGTCAAAGATCAGATGGCTGTAGGTGTGTGGCTTTACTTCTGAGTTCTATATTCTGTTCCATTGGTCTGTGTGTCTATTTTCGTGTCAATAGAATGCTGTTTTGGTTATTGTAGCCCTATAGCATAGTTTGAAGTCAGGTAATGTGATGATTCTGTCTTTGTTCTTTTTACTTAGGATTGCTTGGCTATTCTTTTTGGTTTCATATAAACTTCAGAATAGTTTTTTTCTAGTTATGTGAAAACTCACTTTGGTAGTTTGATAGGAATAGCATTGAATCTGTAGATACACACACCTAATATTATAGCACCCAGATTCATAAAGCAAGTACTTCAACATATACAAAACAACAGCCACGCAATTATAGTGTGGAACTTCAACACTCTACCGACAGCATTAGATCACTGAGGTAGAACACTAACAAAGAAATTCTAGGCTTCAATTAGACATTTGACCAAGGAACCTAATATACATTTATAGACGGCTCCACCCATCAACCACAGAATATATATTTTTCTCATCTGCACATGGAATATACTGTAACATCAACCACATGCTCTGCCATAAAGTACATCTCAGTAGATTCTAAAAAATCAAAATCATATCACCTGTACACTTGGACCACAGTGGAATAAAAATAGAAATCAATACCACAAAGACCTCTTAAAACTACACAACTATGTGAAAATAAAAGTGAGAGGTGAAGCCAGCTGGACTTCCTGGGTTGAATGGGGACTTGGAGAACCTTTCTGTCTAGCTAGAGGATTGTAAATGCACCAATCAGTGCTCTGTGTCTAGGTAAAGGATTGTAAACACACCAATCAGCACTCTAATAACACACCAATCAGCACTCTGTGTCTAGCTAAAGAATTGTAAACGCACCAATCAGCACTCTGTAAAATGGACCAATCAGCACTCTGTAAAATGCATCATGAAGTTATTTATTTTAAGTTTGTTTTTTCTTTTTTGATGTTGGCACTTGTAGCTATAAGCTTCCCTGTTAGTACCTCTTTTGCTGTATATCATAGGTTTTGGAATATTGTGTTTCCATTATCATTTGTTTCAAGACATTTTTCAATTTTCCTTTCAATTTCCTCACTGACCCACTGGTCATTTGAGAGCTTATTGTTTAACTTCCGTGTGTTTGTATGGTTTCCAAAATCCCTGTTGTTGTTAATTTCTAGTTTTATTCCATTGTGGTCAGAGCAGATGCTTGATATTATTTCAATTTTTTTGAATGTTTTAAAACTTGTTTTGTGACCTAACATACGGTATATCCTTTACAATTATTCCTGTGATGAGGTGAAGAATGTGTATTCTATAGTCACTGGATGAAATGTTCTATAAATACCTGTTAGGTCCATTTGTTCTATAGAGCAGATTAAGTTTGATGTTTCTTTGTTGATTTTCTGTCTGGGAGATCTGTCCAATGCTGAAAGTGGATGTAAGTCTCCAATTATTATTGTATTAAGGTCTAACTCTCCTTAGCTGTAATAATATTTGCTTTATATATCTGGGTGCTCCAGTGTTGGGTGCATATATTTACAATTGTTATATCCTCTTGCTGAATTGACCCCTTTATCATTATATAAAGACCTCTTTTGTCTCTTCTTACAGTTTTTGTCTTGAAATCCATTTTGTTTTATATAGTATTGCTACCCTTGCTCTTTTTTAGTTTCCTTTATTTTGAGTCTATGGATATCTTTATAGGTGAAGTGTGTTTCTTGTAGGCTATCGATCATTGGGTCTCAATTTTTTTCCCATTCATTCAGCCACTCTATGTCTTTTGATTGAAAAGTTTAGTCCATTTACCTTCAATGTTATTATTGGTAAGTAGGGACTTAACTCCTGTGATTTTGTTATTTGTTTTCTGGTTGTTTTGTGGTATTCTTATCCTTCTTTTCTTCCTTCATGGCTTCCTTTAAATGAAGGTGGTTTTCTCTTGGTGGTATGCTTTAATTTCTTGCTTTTTATTTTCTGTGTATCTGTGGTATGATTTTCTATTTAAGGTTACCATGAGACTTGCAAATAGTATCTTATTACCCATTATTTTAAGCTGATGATAACACTGATTACATAAGCAAACACATAAAAACTATTAAAAACTCTTCATCCCTCACTTTTTAACTTCTTAGTGTTTCTCTTTATGTCTTACTATACTGTGTCTTGAAATGCTGTAGTAGTTATTGTTTTTGGTTGGTTCATTATTTGTTTTTTCTACTTAAGACAAGAAAGAACCCCTATTCTGGTGTTATATTATTCTGTGTTTTTCTGTGTACTTACTATTACCAGTGTGTTTGGTACTTTAAGATGATTTTTTTTTCATGCTCATTAAAATCCTTTTCTTTCAGATTGAGGAACTCCCTTTAGCATTTCTTGTAGGACAGGTTTGGAGGTGATGAAATCCCTCAGCTTTTATTTATCTGGGAAGGTCTTTATTTCTCCTTCATGTTGGAAGGATATTTTTCCCAGATATACTATTCTAGGGTAAAAACTTTTTCCTTCAGCACTTTAAATATGTCATATTACTCTCTCCTGGTCTGTAAGGTTTCCACTGAAAAGTCTGCTGCCAGATGTATTGAATCTCCATTGTATGTTATGTGTTTCTTTTCCCTTGCTTCTTTTAGGATCCTTTCTTTATTCTTGACCTTTGGGAGTTTGATTATTAAATACCTTGAGGTAGTGTTTGGGTTAAATCTGCTTGGGGTTCTATAACCTTTTTGTACTTAAATGTTGATATATTTCTCTAGGTTTGGGAAGTTCTCTGATATTGTCTCTTTGAATAAACTTTTCTACCTTTATCTCTTTCTCTATCTCCTCTTTTAGGCCTATAACTCTTGGATTTGCCTTTTGAGGCTATTTTCTAGATCTTATAAACGTGCTCCATTGTATTTTATTCTTTTTTTCTTTTGTTCTCTCTGACTGTGTATTTTCAAATAGCCTGTTTTCAAGCTCACTGATTCTTTCTTCTGCTTGATCAATTCTGCTATTAAGAGACTCTAATACATTCTTCAGTATGTCACTTGCATTTTTCAACTCTAGAGTTTCTGCTTGACTCTTTTTAATTACTTCAATCTCTCTGTTAAATTTATCTGCGAGAATTCTGCATTCGTTCTTTGTGTTATCATGAATTTCCTTGGGTTTCCTCAAAACAGCTATTTTGAATACTCTGTCTGAAAGGTCACATGTTTCTCTTTCTCCAGAATTGTTCTCTGGTGCCTTATTCAGTTCATTTGATGAGGTCATGTTTTCCTGATGATATTGATACTGGTAGGTGTCCATCAGTGTTTGGGCATTGAAGAATTAGGTATTTATTGTAGTCTTTGCAGTCTGGACTTGTTTGTGCCCATCTTTCTTGAGAAGGCTTTCCAAGTATTTGAAGGGACTTGGGCCCCAAGCCCAATAATACTGTGGATTTTGCAGACTTGTAGAGATACTGCCTTGCTGGTTTTGGATAAAATCTGGAAGAATTCTCTGGATTACCAGGCAGAGTCTCTTGTTATTTTCTCTTACTTTCTCCCAAACAAACAACAGTCTCTATCTGTGCTGAGTTACCTGGTGCTGGGGGAATAGTGATGCAAGGACCCCTGTGGCCATCAGCACTGTGACCATGCTGGGTCAGAACACAAGCCACCACAGCTCTGGCTTTCACCCAGGGCCCAGTGTAACCACTACCAGGCTACTTCCTATGTTCACTGAAGGACCTAGGGCTCTGTGATCAGCAGGTGGTGAAGCCAGCCACGTTTGTGCCCTTCCCTTTAGGGTGGCAAGTTTCCTCAGGCCCTGGGTTAGGAGCGGGTCCAGAGGTGCTTCCTGGGAGCTACAGATTGGAGTAAAAATCCTTAGAAATTTTCCTGATGTTGTATTCCAGTGCGGCTAAGCTGGCAGCACTTGAACCACAACACAAAGTCCTTCCCCTTTCCATAGGTAGAGAAGCCTCTCCCTGTGGCCACTGCCACCACCAACCCACAGCAGGTTTTGCCAGGCCACCACCAATATTCACTTAAAGCCCAAAAACTCTTCAGTCATCTGAAGTGGTGGTGAATACTGCATGGCCTAAGGCTCACCCTTCAGGGAAATGGGCTCCCTTTTGGTCCAGGTCAGGTCTAGAAATGCTTTCTAAGAGCCTAGACCTAGACTTGGGGACCCTAAGAACCCACTTGTAGCTCTACCCAACTGTGGCCGAGCTCGTACGTAAGGTGCAAGACAAAGGTCCCCTTTACTTTTCCATATGCGTTTCTCAAAAGAGAGGATCTTTCACCATAGCCACCACAGCTGGGAATGTGCTGGGTTACGTCTGTATTCAGCATGTGTCAGAGCCCAAGGCCCACAGCATACTACCTGAGTATTGCTGCTGGTTATTCTGGGACCAAGGGCTCTTTAGTCAGCAGGTGATGACTCCTGTCAGGAGTACTTTTTTCCCTTCAAGGCTGTAGGTCCCTTTTGGCCCAGGGTGAGTTTAGAAATGTCATCCGTGAGCTAGGGTCTGGAATGGGGTCCTTGCAACTCTGCCTGACGCCCTATCCTGCTGTGGCTCAGCTGGTATCCAAGACCCAAGACAAAGTCCCCTTTACTCTTAGCTCTCCTCTTCTTGTTTAAGGAAGCGGAAGGAAGAAATCACTTTTGTTGCTGTGAGCTGCACTGCCTGGGGTTGGGGAAGGGGCGGCTCAAGCACTACCTTTGCTGCCATGACTGATGTCTCTCTAGGTGACTTGCCACCCTAGTCCACTGGCTCTGAGTTCAGCTTGGTACTAGGAGTTGCAGTCCTTGTGTCCTAGATTCCTTTTCAAGTTTACCCAGGACCCCAGAGTATTATTTTGGTCTGCAGTGGTGAGGCTTGCTGAGAAACTCAGATTCCAACCACTGAGATGGGCAGTTCCTCTCTGGCTAGGTCTGGTCCAAATGTTCCTTGTTCAGACACTGGCTGAGCCCAGAACAGCTTTGCTCTCCACTGTGATAGGGCAACACTGAGTTCGATGTAAAGTCCCACAGTCACTGTGTTTTCTCCTCCCCAGGTCCACAGACTCCTCGCAATGCAAGGCCGCTGCCAGGGAATGCTGGATGGGTGATGCTAGCAATTCAAGATTGTCTCTCCTACCCTCTTCAATGCCTCTTTCAGCAATATGAAGTTAAAACCAGGTATGGTGATTGCTTGTCTGATTTTTGGTTCTTGTGATGGTACTTTTCTGTGTGCAAATAACTGTTAAAATGTGGTGTTCCTGTTAGGATAAAGGGCAAATGTATAGGCTTCTATTGTGCCATCTCACTCTGCCAGCCAGAATGCTGCTTTTTAAGGTATGATCTGCAAATTACTTTTATCAGAATCACCTGAGGTGCTTGTTCCAAACACTCCAAACCAGATTAGACTCTCGGGTTTGTAAGTAATGGTAATTAGGAATCTCCATTTTAAACAAGGTTTGGAGATGATTTTCATGTGCACTAGTTTGTGAACCACTAGTCTTGAACATGATGCAAACCATGTTTCTAATATTTCATAATATTTCACTGAATAATCAGAAAGACGGTTCTGTTTTTATGTGTCTACAAGCTCTCAGGTGAGGTAGATGAATGTCATAGCTGAGGAAGCTATAGGTTTGATATGGCTACTGGAGAAACAGTTGTAAGTCCTATGATAAAGTGTTGGGTGACCTTGGGTATAGTATTTAGCTCTCTTAAGCCTCGGTTTTTCCTGTGTTATGTTGAATAAGTGAAATGTATTTATCAGTATTGGCATCTAATACACGTTCAAGAAATCATAGTTGTTGTAACAAAGAGAAGCATGGGGCAAAATTAGTTTTTGAACTTTAAAAAGTAATATTTTAAAACTATGCCTAATACCTTAGTACAGGAATTGGTATATTTTGGAGGAAGACTGATTGAATGTACATGAAAAGTTTGAGTAATGAAAAATAGCTGTATAAAAGATGACTTGCATTTGACTCCAGGTATATGTTATAACTCGTGTTTTAATAATCCCTTGTTTAATTTTTATACCCACTTGAAATTTAATTATATTCTACAACAAAATTAAGTAAAATTGGTTTTAAGTTTCTTTAAAATTGATAGGTGTAACAAAGTGAATTGACATTTTCAATAAGAAGTGAACTGACATTCCATTAATCTCAAAAATGTTTTCAGCATTGAAAACATGCATGGTTATGATTGATCACTGGTTTACCACCTCTTATTAATTCATACCTTTTGAAGGAATATTTTTAGGTATACAAAATCTCGTTAATATTTGGAATATAGTTGCAAACATGAATTTACTTTAACGAAAAGATCAGGATAATCAAGACAAATGTAGAAAAAAATTTCAAAAGATTTTTCTCCTGTATTTCATTGAGAATAAGGCTTATGTAAAAGCAGGTTGTTTAAATCTGTTTCTAGTCAATCCAGTCCCCATTTTGACTCCCAGTTCTGCTGCATTCCAAAGGAGCAACTGTGAGCAATTCTCATTGCTTTTCTGAGCTTTACTTCCTTCGGTATAAAAGTGGGAAAAATAATAGTACATAAATCATAACACTGTTATAAGGATTAAATAAATTACTTCATAGAAAGCTTTTAGAACGGTGTCTAAAGTTAGTAAGACCTTATAAATAGCAGTTATTAGCTATTATTTTCATCAACTTTCTGCCTAACATGTTCTAGAAATCACTGTTATTTTTAGTGGCTTCTTTAGTCTGTAAATAAATGTAACATAACTAATAACATTGTTAAGCACTTACTGAGTTAAACATTTTATAATTCCATAAGCAGGTACTGTTATTACTAGTTTACAGACAGGGAAACCGAAGAACAGAAAGATGAAGTCAATGGGCAGTCATAATTGCCAAAATTTGAACCCAGATTTTGTGACTTGAGAGCACGTGTTTCTTTTTTTTTTTTTAAAGTGATCTCATTAATTGTATTCAACAGCAAATTTGAAGTACATATTCGTGGTAATATGAATACATTTTGCTACATTTAATAATGCTTATTTATTTATTTTTATTATACTTTACGTTCTGGGATACATGTGCAGAATGTGCTGGTTTGTTACATAGGTATGCACTTGCCATGGTGGTTTGCTGCACCCATCAACCCGTCACCTACATTAGGTATTTCTCCTAATGCTATCCCTCCCCTAGCCTCCCACCCTCCAACAGGCCCCAGTGTGTGATGTTCCTCTCCCTGTGTTCATGTGTTCTCATTGTTCAACTACCACTTATGAGTGAGGACATGTGGTGTTTGGTTTTCTCTTCCTGTGTTAGTTTGCTGAGAATGATGGTTTCCAGCTTCATCCATGTCCCTGCAAAGGACATGAACTCATTCTTTTTTATGGCTGCATAGTATTCCATGGTGTATATGTGCCTCATTTTCTTTATCCAGTCTGTCATTGATGGGCATTTGGGTTGGTTCCAAGTCTTTGCAATTGTGAATAGTGCTGCAATGAACATACCTGTGCATGTGTGTTTATAGTAGAATGATTTATAATCATTTGGGTATATATGTAGTAATGGGATTGCTGGGTCAAATGGTATTTCTGGTTCCTTGAGGAATTGCCACACTGTTTTCCACATGGTTAATTTCCACAATGGCTAATTTACACTCTCACCAACAGTGTGAAAGTGTTCCTATTTCTCCACATCGTTGCCAGCATCTGTTGTTTCCTGACTTTTTAATGATCACCATTCTAACTGGCATGAGATGGTATCTCACTGTGGTTTTGATTTGCATTTCTCTAATGACCAGTAATGATGAGCTTTTTTTCACATGTTTGTTGGTGACATAAATGTCTTCTTTACAGAAGTGTCTGTTCAGATTCTTTGGCCACTTTTTGATAGGGTTGTTTGCTTTTTTTCTTGTAAATTTGTTTATGTTCTTTGTAGATTCTGGATATTAGCCCCTTGTCAGATGGATAGATTGCAAAAATTTTCTCCCATTCTGTAGTTTGCCTGTTAAATCTGATGATAGTTTCTTTTGCTGTACAAAGCTCTTTAGTTTAATTAGCTCCCATTTGTCAATTTTGGCTTTTGTTGCCATTGCTTTTGGTGTTTTAGACATGAAGTCTTTGCCCATGCCTATGTCCTGAATGGTATTGCCTAGGTTTTCTTCTAGGGTTTTTATGGTTTTAGGTCTTATGTTTAAGTCTTTAATCCATCTTGAGTTAATGTTGCATAAGGTGTAAGGAAGGTGTATAGTTTCAGTTTTCTGCATATGGCTAGCCAGTTTTCCCAACACCATTGATTAAATAGGGAATCCTTTCCACACTGCTTGTTTTTTGTCAGGTTTGTCAAAAATCAGATGGTTGTAGATGTGTGGTGTTATTGCTGAGGACTTTGTTCTGTTCCATTTGTCTATATATCTATTTTGGTACTAGTACCATGCTGTTTTGGTTACTGTAGCCTAGTAGTATAGTTTGAAGTCAGGTAGTGTGATCCCTCCAGGGCTTTGTTCTTTTTGCTAAGGATTGTCTTGGCTATATGGGCTCTTTTTGTTTTATATGAAATTTAAAGTATTTTTTTCTAATTCTGTGAAGAAAGTCAATGGTAGCTTGATGGGGATAGCATTGAATCTATAAATTACTTTGGGCAGTATGGCCATTTTCACAATATTAATTCTTCCTATCCATGAGCATGGAGTGCTCTTCCATTTGTTTGTGTCCTCTCTTATTTCCTTGAGCAGTGATTTGTTTGAAGAGGCCATACACATCCCTTGTAAGTTGGATTCCTAGGTATTTATTCTCTTTGTAGCAATTGTGAATGAGAGTTCACTCATGATTTGACTCTCTGTTTGTCTACTATTGGCTTACAGGAATGCTTGTGATTTTTGCGCATTGCTTTTGTATCCTGAGACTTTGTTGAAGTTGCTTATCAGCTTAAGGAGATTTGGGGCTGAGACGATGCAGTTTTCTAAATATAAAATCATGTCATCTGCAAAGAGAGACAATTTGACTTCCTCTTTTCCTATTTGAATACCCTTTATTTCTTTCTCTTGCCTGATTGCCCTGGCCAGAACTTACCATAGTATGTTGAATAGGAGTGATGAGAGAGGGCATCCTTGTCTTATGCCAGTTTTCAAAGGGAATGCTTCCAGTTTTTGCCCATTCAGTATGATATTGGCTGTGGGTTTGTCATAAATAGCTCTTATTACTTTGAGATATGTTCCATCAATACCTATTTTATGAGCGTTTTTAGCATGAAGGGGTGTTGAATTTTATCAAAGGTCTTTTCTGCATCTATTGAGATAATCAGGTGGTTTTTGTCATTTGTTCTGTTTATGTGATGGATTACGTTTATTTGCATATGTTGAATCAGCCTTGCATCCCAGGGATGCAGCTGGCTTGAGAGTAGTGGATAAGCTTTTTGATGTGCTGCTGGATTCAGTTTGCCAGTATTTTATGAGGATTTTTGCATCAATGTTGATTAGTGATATTGGCCTGAAATTTTCTTTTTTTCTTGTGTCTCTGCCAGGTTTTGGTATCAGGATAATGCTGGCTTCATAAAATGAGTTAGGGAGGAGTCCTTCTTTTTCTATCATTTGGAATATTTTCAGAAGGAATGGTACCATCTCTTCTTTTTACCGCTGGTAGAATTTTGCTCTGAATCTGTCTGATCCCAGGCGTTTTTTCTGGTTGGTAGGCGATTAATTACTGCCTCAATTTCAGAACTTGTTATTGGTCTATTCAGGGATTTGACTTCTTCCTGGTTTAGTCTTGGGAAAGCGTATGTGTCCAGGAATTTATCAATTTCTTTAAGATTTTCTAGTTTATTTGCATAGAGGTGTTATAGTATTCTCTGATGGTAGTTTGTATTTCTGTGGGATCAATGGTGATCTCCCCTTTATCACTTTTAATTGTATCTATTTGATTCTTCTCTCTTTTCTTCTTCATTAGTCTGGCTAGCAGTCTATCTATTTTGTTAATCTTTTCAAAAAATCAGCTCTTGGATTCATTGATTTTTTGAAGAGTTTTTCATGTCTCTATCTCTTTCATTTCTGCTCTGATCTTAGTTATTTCTTGTCTTCTGCTAGCTTTTGAATTTGTTTGCTCTTGCTTCTCTGGCTTTTTTAATTGTGATGTTAGTAAGGTTGTCAATTTTAGATCCTTCCCGCTTTCTCCTGTGGGCATTAATGCTATAAATTTTCCTCTAAACACTGCTTTAGCTGTGTCCCAGAGATTCTGGTACATTGTGTCTTTGTTCTCATTGGTGTCAAAGAACTTACTTATTTTGTCTTAATTTTGTTATTTACCCAGTAGTCATTCAGGAGCAGGTTGTTCAGTTTCCATGTAGTTGTGTGGTTTTGAGTGAGTTTCTTAACTCTGAGTTCTAATTTGATTGCACTGTGGTCTGAGAGATTGTTTGTTATGATTTCCATTCTTTTGCATTTGCTGAGGATTATGTGGTCTATTTTAGGATAAGTGCAATGTGGTGCTGAAAAGAATGTATATTCTGTTGATTTTGGGTGGAGAGTTCTGTAGGTGTCTGTTAGGTCTGCTTGGTCCAGAGCCGAGTTTAAGTCCTGAATATCCTTGTTAATTTTCTGCATCATTAATCTGTCTAGTATTGACAGTGACATGGTAAAGTCTCCCACTATTATTGTGTGGGAGTGTAAGTCTCTTTGTAGGTCTCTAAGACCTCACTTTATGATTCTGGGTGCTGCTGTATTGGGTGCATATATATTTAGAATAGTTAGCTCTTCTTGTTGCATTGATCCCTTTACCACTATGTAATGCCCTTCTTTGTCTTTTTTAAATCTTTGTTAGTTTAAAGTCTGTTTTATCAAAGACTAGGATTGCAACCCCTGCTTTTTTTGGTTTCCATTTGCTTGGTAAATCTTCCTCCATCCCTTTATTTTGAGCCTATGTGTGTCTTTTCACGAGAGATGGGTCTCCTGAATATAGCACACTGATGGGTCTTGACTCTTTATCCAATTTGTGAGTCTGTGTCTTTTAATTGGGGCATTTAGCCTGTTTTCATTTAAGGTTAATATTGTTTTTTTGTGGTATTGATACTGTCATTATGATGCTAGCTGGTTATTTTGCCCACTAGTTGATACAGTTTCTTCAGAGTGTCAATGGTCTTTACAATTTGGTATGTTTTTGCAGTGGCTGGTACTGGTTTTCCCTTTGCATGTCTAGTGTTTTCTTCAGGAGCTCTTGTAAGGCAGGCCTGGTGGTGACAAAATCTCTCAGCATTTGCTTTTCTGTAAAGGATTTTATTTCTCCTTTGCTTATGAAGCTTAGTTTGGCTGCATATGAAATTCTGGGTTGGAAATTCTTTTCTTTGGGAATGTTGAATATTGCCCCAACTCTCTTCTGGCTTACAGGGTTTGTGCAGAGAGATTCATTGTTAGTCTGATGGGCTTCCCTTTGTGTGTAACCCAACCTTTTTCTCTTGCTGCCCTTACCATTTTTTTTCTTCATTTCAACCTTGGTGAATCTGATGATTATGTGTTTTGGGATTGCTCTTCTCAAGGAGTATTTTTGTGCTGTTCTCTATATTTCCTGAATTTGAATGTTGGCCTGTCTTACTATGTTGGGGAATTTCTCCTAGATAATATCCTGAAGAGTGTTTTCCAACTTGGTTCCATTCTTCCTGTCACTTTCAGGTATACCAGTCAAACGTAGGTTTGGTCTTTTCACATAGTCCCATATTTCTTGGAGGCTTTGTTCGTTCCCTGTCATTATTTTTTCTCTAATCTTTTCTTCTCGTTTTATTTCTTTAAGTTGATCTTCAATCTCCGATATCTTTTCTTTTGCTTTATTGATTTGCTATTGATACCTCTATATGCTTTACAATGTTCTTGTGCTGTGTTTTTCAGCTCAATCAGGTCATTTATGTTATTCTCTAAACTGGTTATTCTAATTAGCAATTCCTCTACCCTTTTTTCAAGGTTCTTAGCTTCCTTGCATTGGGTTAGAAAATGCTTCTTTAGCTCAGAGGAGTTTGTTATTACCCACCTTCTGAAATCTACTTCTATGAATTCGTTAAACTCATTCTCCATCCAGTTTTGTTCCCTTGCTAGTGAGGAGTTGTGTTGTGATCCCTTGGAGAAGACGCATTCTGGTTTTTGGCATTTTCAGTCTTTTTGTGCTGGTTTTTCCTCATCTTTATGGATTTATCTTCCTTTAGTTTTTGATGTTGGTGACCTTCAGATGGGGTTTCTGTGTGGACGTCCTTTTTGTTGATGTTGATGCTATTTCTTTCTGTTTGTTAATTTTTCTTCTAGCAGGCCCCTCTGCTGCAGGTCTGCTAGAGTTTGCTGGGGATCTACTTCAGACCCTGTTTGCCTAACTATCACCAGTGGAGGCTACAGAATAGCACAGATTGCTACCTGTTCCTTCCTCTGGAAGCTTCGTCCCAGAAGGGCACCTGCCAGATGACAGCTGGAGTAGAGCTCATGTTTCTTACCACCGTACTTAGATATTGCTGAGGGAAACACTTGCCATTTTATCAAGGATTATCAGCACAGGGATTATGAATCCTGAACATTTATTTGGAGTTGAAGACTGGCTTATCAAAGGAAATCTTTCATAAGATTATTCTTAGTAACTGAAATAACAGTTAATTTTTATTTCAATAATATGTGTATCCTTTACTTTTTCACTCTTTCACTCCCTCTTCTTCTCCCTCTCCCTCTCCCCAACTCCTTTCCTGCACCACACTCCCAAAAATTCCCTTAAAAGGGAATTTTTATTGTCTCTATGTAAAGTGAAGGGTATTTATACTGGCACATGGATCAAACTTTATTGTACATTGTTTCATTTATTTCTATCAAAACAGCTTTTTAAAATATCTTCTATCGTAAGTACAATTTCACACTGAAGAATCTAAATTATTAAAAACCGATTTACCATCTTTCATCAAGAAAAATTGATTTTCAGAACATAACTTTAAGGGTGTATTGAGGTGCATTCAGTTTTTTTTTTTTTTTTTCTGACAGAGTGCAAAGATTAATTTACCATCACATCAATAAGAAGCAGTGATTATGACAAACTCCTGAGTTGAGGATAGTCATTAAAAGTAAGCAAGAGATATTTCACAGGTCAAGTATTTTGTCTGTGAGCCTTACTCTGGCTATTAGTTTTAAAATGCTGCTCTCTAAGGCAATTTAATTCTTACCAACAGATCTTCCCTTTTATAAGGTTTTTTTTTTTTTTTTTTTTTTTTTTTTAGAGATTGGGTAGGGAGGGGTGATTAGCATTAACTCTTTTCAATATAATAGACTCTAAATTTGTGATTTCATGGCCTAATGAGTTGATGTACCTTCTTAAATCTTCAGAGTGTTCTTGGGTCAACATTATACATTTATTGCATAATAGAGCTAAATTACTGAATTGGTCTGAAACACTAGAGGCTGTGTTTCTTTAAGTGAATTTTTCTTAAAGCAAAGTTCGTTTATAGAACAGTAAATGTTTACTTTTGGCTATGGAGAACCATGGTATTATGATCCTGTAAATATGAACTGACAGTTTTTGATGGCTGCAGAAAACCTGTGCTTTTATAGAGTATTCTTGAATGCAACTTTAGGACCAGATTTAATATCCTGGAAGTTATACTGGAACTAAGCTTTACCAGCTTGCCTTTGGGATTGACTATATAGGCAAATATAGTAACACTTTCAGTATCACTTAAAGGTTAATAGGTTTCCCCATGTGGCTGTTAGAGGCAGCTAAAGGCTTCTTTTGGCAGAAACATTCCTTCAAATATTTATCATCTAGTGTGGGCCAAGCACCATGCCAAGGTTTGGGGACCCAAAGACAAATTATGGCCTCTCTCATTTTTTTAAAGAGCTCATGCCAAAGGGGAGATTTAATACATATATAATTGTGATACAAATTGTGAAAGTTGTGTTAGAGATATATAGAAAATATTGTGATAATAGACGTCAGAAAATTATTTGCTTTGATGAAAAGAGTTGGAGACCTGTTCACAGTAGAGCCATGCCTTAGATATGAGTCACCTTTCCAGATAGAAAAAAGAGAGAAGGATTCTAGGGAGTGAAAACAGCATGTGTTGAATAAAGTTCAAGCCCCTTTAAGGCCTGACCTTTAGGGCTACTTATTTATATTCAGCTTGCACTGTTGCCATTAGTTGTTTATGTTAGCCTTCTCCTTTCCAATTCTTTTTTGTATATGACTTGGTAGCTGACACCATATATTGGCTGTTTTTTTTTCCTCCCTCCCCATTATGGATAGTCTTTTAAGCATTTATGCATCTCTTTCATCGATTGCTTGTTACTGGGAGTTTGCTGGTATATCAAATCTGCTATCCTATTTTATCTTCTGTAGCAGATGCTCTAGTTACTTAGAGTTGGTTAATTCTTGGAATTGCTTTGAATATCATGTAAATATTGTTATTATTAGATTGTTAAAATGATTCAACCAGTCTTTTAGGTGTGGAGTCTATTGTGCTTTTTCAATTTAGTAATCAAGTTGTTTCTGGAAAGTGAGAGCCAGTGCTGCTATGTGTCTCAACTACAACTTGTATCTAGGGCAAATACCTTACCAGGTCCCTAAGACTACATTTCTCTCTGAGTTGTTGGATAATTCAGACTTCTCAAAGATGAAGGCAGCACAGCCAAGTGGTAAGATTTAGACAGACTTGGAGTCAAATCCTGGATCTTTCACTACTGACTGTGTAACGGTGGACAAATTATTTAACCTCTCTGAGCCTTTGTTTCCCATATGTAAAATGCGACATTTATTCACAAATATTTATTGACTACTTCCTATGTGCTAGGCATTGTTGTTCTGGTGACATTCTAAGGATTAGAAGATTAAAGGAGATGATGTGTGGCACAAAGCTAATGCTCAGTATTAGCAAGTCATAGTTCCCATCATCTTTACCATAATTCATTTTATTTCATTAGCACCATTTTCTAAGGATGAGTTGGTTTTTGTTGAGTCTTTCTTGGTTCCTTTACAAACTCTGGGCTCCAGACAATGGAGATGTTTACATGGCCAACTCAGTGTTTAAAAAACAAAAGAATGTGAATAGTTTTAAGCATGACATATTCCCTAGTTAGTCACATGTTCATCCTTCCCTGTTCTATCACCCCAGGCTCCTGGATTTCAGCCTTAGCTCTATATCAGAATCACCTGGGGGCACTCACATATGATTCCCAGGCTGCATCTCCAACCAACCACATTAGAAGCTTTGGGAGTGGAACCCAGGAATTAGTATTATTAGTATTATTTAAAGCTCTTCAATGTGCAGCAAAGGCTGAAAACCATTTGGGGGATGATTTCATCTATTTACATGAATGGTGTAGCCCCTGAAGACAATAAATATCAATCCTGATGGATGTCCTATGGCTTTGACTTCAAGAAAGGCCTCCTTGTTTTATGTAGCCTTTGGGCTCTGGTCCGTATCCTGTCATCATTCAGTTATGAAGCTCTCTCTTTCTAATGGAGGCCAGTCATCCTCAGGTCCCTGTCTGCCTCTGCATACACTCTTTGAATTGGCAGAATTTCACCATGGGTAGATATGCAGTATTATCCCTGATACTTGTTTTCTGAGATCCTAGGATTTCCCCCATAAACTGTGAAACCATCTCTGCTCTAATCCATTCCCCAGAGCTTGGGGCTATAGATCACACGACGCTCTGTGGCTGATCTGCCTTCCTTTAGGTAGCTGCATTCAGAATTCAGATACAAGCTGGCCCAAATCTTTCTAGTTAGCTATTTAGCCATTTCCCCCAGAATGCTTTTTCTCTTGTGCTCCTGTTAGGGGAAGTGCTGACCCACAAATGTAGAAACATTAATATGAGGGGAAATAACAACAGACGTGTTGTTTTGAGCTAGAAATAGGGAGAAGGGGTGAGTGGCAGCCAGAGAGTCAATGATGATTTTCCGAAGAGTTAAGAGTAAACCTAAATAATTCCCATCTGTGTCTGACCTAATTTTTCTATCTCTCATAAAGTGTTTAAACACATATTTTGGATCTCTTAGCTACATAATTTTAGTTATTTAATAGCCTTAATAAACCCTTTTGTATATGTTTGCAGTAACCTATTTGATCTGTGACACTGAATGCCCAAAGTAGATCATCTCAGGGAACTGAAAACACTTGACTGTCTTTTGTTGTTTCTCATGAACAGTAGTGATTAGACATTAGGAGAGTGACTAATACAAACTATGTCTGAAATCACAATTACCAGTTGAACTCTTGCCATCCATTTAGGGTTATGTAAACAGCTTGGTGGGCTTCACAGAAGGCAACTTTTAAGCTGCTTGCATGAAATGGTGATGCATAATCCCTGAACAAACATCAATATTAATAATCCCACAACAGTTTTATGATAGTGGTAATAAAAATTAAGGCAGATTCCTTGAATCATTTCTCTCCCACTCTGTGATGAATGCATCTTTTATCGTGAGATTTCATTGTTCAGGGACTTTGGTAATCATGGAGCAAATGGCCGTGGTGGGTTTTTGAATGTCACTATTATTGATGTGCTTTATTTAATTCAGCTTTTCAATTTCTCCTTTTAGCCTGAAGTTACACATTAATTACTCTTGTGTTTGTCATAGAGTCATTGACCTAACTTGAGATAGAGTATTTTAAATTTAGCAAATTCTTCCCCAGCCTGTATTAATCTAATTTGTTCAACTCTCAACTGGCAACTGTAACCTGAATCTCACTTTTTTTGTTGTCGCAGTCCGAATTCAGTAGTCTTCTTGTGGATAACTATTTCCTTTTGCCTCACCCACTCCTTTAACAGCTTTAAAATCTTTGTTGTTGAAGATCTTGCTTCTCTTCTGAGCTGACCTATTGCTAAATACACTTAACAAGACCGCAGGAAAATGTCACCTTTTCCCCTTGCTTTCCTCCAAAGAGGAGCTGATCTATATTCCTGTTGATCTACAAAGAATGTTCACTAAAACATGACCTTGAGTAGGTCACTTGTGTTCACAAAACTCCAGTGGCTCTTTATTTGTTTTCTTTTCAGATTAGTGTTGGGTCTGAAGTTCCAAATCCTACTGCCTCTGTGAAGTCTTCCTGCCCATGCTAGAAGCAATATCACCTCTTCTAGAATTGTAAAGTGCCATTTTCCATACCACTTATAATATACTGTCTTGTAGTTGTTTTTCTGTCATCTGTATTTCATCCCTCTAATAGATGACAAATTTCTAGAGGGTGCCTTCCACAGCAAAAGTGCTCAATAAAGATCTGTCATTGGTGAAAGAAGATTATAGATCATATTTTGTTGGAAGATTGGAGGCAAAGTCTCAAAGGTAAACCTATAATTTTAGGCTTATTCCCTCCCTCACAATATTTGTTGAATACTTAAAACATCTTGGAAGTTGACAGGGATTTTCTCTTTCAATCTTCTAAACCCTATGAGATTAGCACTATTAATATTTATGGATGGGGAAACAGAGGCATAGAAAGTTTAAGTAATTTATCCAAGGTCACATTGCCAAAAAAAGAAAATAGGTAGTTTAGCCTTGAAACCAGAGAAACCTGATTCTACAACTGGTGCCTCTAAAGTTCGCACATCTTACTTCACCCCATCTCATTTGGGCATAGTTTGGAGTAGACTTAGGAGGTCTGAGTATCAAGAATCTCTGGCTCATGCAATATCAAATCCCTTAGACATATTTCAGTAATTGCCAAAACATGATTTCAATGATCAAGCTTGCAGCGAAGTTCTGATGGTGCTAATCTTTACCCATCAAGAAAGAGGAGAGGTGCCAAGCCCCTTCAAGAGTTATTCCAGTTGAAGCTTGATGTGAAGGTGCTGGTGCTTATAATTCCACCTCATTAGTCAAGCCCAAAGTGTTGTAGATATACCACGTTGCATTGAATCTATAATTACATGGAAGGCAAGATGTATTATATTATTAAGAAAGAGAAAATAACCACCAAAATAAACATGCTATAATGATTTTTCATCACTTGAGCTTTAAAAAATGTTATACTTACTGAAAGCACTCTTTTAGTCTTATTTAGGCATGCAAACAATCTGAATTTCTTCAAGTATTTCTAAAACTTCTTTGTATCTGAAATCTGACTACCCAATGTCTATGTTTTCCAGATAATATCCTCTGTGCCATCGAGAGTATTAGTAAGGCAGTATTTCTGAAAGAGCACTCCACCACTACCTCTGGGATTTTCTTGCAAGCCACTGATATCATCTTTGCAAGAATGGATGCAAATATTCAGGGTGCCAGAATTTAATCTCTATAATTTCCTTGCCAACAGCCATAATAAATGCTTCTTGTTTTCAGATGAGATGAAAGGTGAAAAAGTGTTCATCATAATTGGTGAAATATGGCAATTACAACTTTATTTAAATCAATGCATGTCACTTTTCAAAAATATTTGAGAACTGCTGGTATAGTCCAAAGAACCTTGGTTTTAAGGAATCAGAGGACCTGGGTTGAATACTAGTTCTCTTGACTACCTATGGCAAGTAACATAAACTCTCTTAACTTCCTCTGAGGAATAAGCAATTTACCTTGTGGGATGATTGCAAGAATTAAAAGAAAATTTAAATTCCACAAAAGCAGAAATAATTCTATCTTGTTTGCCACGATCTTTCCATTCTCTCAAGAAGTAACAGGGACCTAGAAAGAATAAATGAAACAATAATGAACAGTTCATACATAGCAAACTACATGTAGAAGTGTCTGTGTTGGAATGTTGCCATGGTGGAAGGCGGTATATTCTAATCAAAGGAGAAAATGGAGCAAAAAATGTTTCAGTAAGGAACATTCTTTCTTTCTTTATTTTATTATACTTTAAGTTCTAGGGTACATGTGTACAACGTGCAGGTTTGTTACATATGTATACATGTGTCCTGTTGGTTTGCTGCACTCATTAACTTGTCATTTACATTGGGTGTTTCTCCTAATGCTATCCTTCCCACTCCCCCTACCCCAGGACAGGCCCTGGTGTGTGATGTTCCCTGCCATGTGTCCAAGTATTCTCATTGAGGAACATTCTTTAGTCCCTCTCTCTATTTTGTCCCAGTCATTTCGTGGTTTTGGCTGCTATTGGCTTCTGTCTGCTTCCCAAATGCTAGTAATTTCTTCCAATCTAAAGTTGCTAGTTTATTTTCTTGTATATTGTAAAACAAAGTCAACATAATTGCAGGCCAGAAAGCTATTATCTCACTCTTGAATTCTTAAAAATGTCATTTGTTCTAGCTTTTTTTGCATGTATTTGTTATTGAAAAGAGACACAAAAAAATGGAAAAGAAAAAAATCATTATTTCAAATTACTAACCTAGAGAGAATAATTACTAGTACTTTTTTCTTACCTAATTGGCAAAATAAGTATTATTTTGTAATCTGATTTTTCACTTCACATAGTTGCATATTTCTCCATATACTCCATTTAAATGCTCTTCACAAATATTGTTTATGATGCATGCTCTTTTATAATCTATTTAAGTAACCTAAACTTCCTGGAAATTTAGGTTGTTTCCAATTTTTCACTATTTAAAATATCACAGGAATCAACATTCTTGAACATTTGTATTTATGCACATTTCTGATTTTTTAAGAATAAATTCTTGAAAGTGGATTTGCAGGGTCAAAAGATATACAATTTTATTCTAAGTTAGTTGAGAATATTTGAATGTAACTAACAGATTTATCGAGAATGTGGTAAAATAAGAAGCAGGGTTTTGAAAGTGTGGCTGCCCGGAATTGCCTGGTGGGCTCTGTTAGATTCGTCATCCTCCCTATTTCTCAAGGACTTGTCTGTTGTGATATGGTTCCTGAGTGACGTTTGCCCTCACGAGGTGCTAGGACTGTCAGATGTTAGGAGTGCTAAGCCTCTTACTTATCTTTCTTTATTCAACCAAAAAGGCTGAACATGGTGTCCTCACTAAATGATGGCTAAGTATGATGAACAGATCCCATTATTTCCTCATTCCATTCACATGATGAATGAGTTAGAAAATGAATGCAATATCTGAGCACCAGGGGATCTGATTGTCACAGTATGAAAAGCCTTTTAGTGATAACTGCATACATGCACCCATATTACTGCCAACAGAGCCAATGCAATCTAGTTCGAATAGTAGATGTACTGACTCCCATGTGGGACCATTGATGTTTTTACAAACCATTTGCAGCCCAGTATCACTGTGTTTTGCCAAGTTGCATCCTCCCAGTGAAGTCCAAATGGAACTAGAGAGGGAGGCTCTGTTTTTGCTGCAGCAGGAAATAGACAAGGGAAAGTCTGGATTACACTCCAAAATTATAATGCAAACCTGCCCCAGAAATGTGTATTTTTTTTTAATGTGTTCCAGCTGAACCACAGGAAAAATAACAACCAAAGACCATAATGGCTCACTGGTGGATATTGTGTCCCGTCTGTTGGTGGTAGCGAGAAAGGTTCTATACTGTTACATCCAAAAAGCTTGCCGGTTAAAAAAAGACCAAACTCCCCTCATGGCATTTTTGCTGCCTATTAACTCATTTTGGATATCGTGTATTAGGAAGAAAAGGTGTAAAAATGGTTGAATGTTGTTACACATTTTTCTGAGGGGAAGTAAAAGTTTCACAGGTTACTTGGTTCTTTCTAGTGGAGGGGATGAGATGGTTTCATAACAAGCAGCAGGCAATGCTTTGTTGAGCCAAAGGCTTTGATTAGGATATCTACAAAGTGCTATATTCTTTGGTTAACTCTTAAGCATTTAGTAACTCACTCCTTTAGGAAAAGGATACACCTGATTCTATTTATGGACCAGTGTGTGGGTCATTGATTCTCACTCTTGCAGCTTCAGAATTCTGGCTTAAATCAGATTTAGTTTGTGGATACAAAGCTGAACTCAACACCAGCCAGACATTAGCATGAAAACTGAGTTGTCCCCAGGAAATACCCATCTCAGACTCAATATGAAAACCTCAATCACTGCAGAAGTGAAGCAACTGTGCCTACACAACCATGCCTATCCTTTGGATTCTGGTCCTGCCCTGACCCCTCACTGGACTCATATCTGAATCCTCACACAACACAAGCACTGTGAGCGAAATTAAAAGTACTGTTTCAGTCTTTAAAAAGAATTAAAACATCTGGGTCACAGCAAAGGCCCAGAGCATGCACAGAACACTGGGGAAAATCATGGTGGGAACTCTAGAGGAACCTTGCAGTGGAGGTTCAGTGCCCAGAGGGACAGATTTACTGAGAGCACATGTAACTCACCCCCTGTAGATTTTTGGAGTCCTTGGTGGTGGGAGGTTGTAAGGAGCTGAGAGTGTTCAGGACAAGTAGAATCATGACCCAGTGAAATTTAAGCTATTTCTGTTAGTATGACCTCATTTACACACTGGGAAATTAGGATCCTCAAATCAGCATTCAGTTCACAAGGTACTCATGAGAATCATTTCGTTAAAGAGTATTAATGTTGCAGAGGCCTAATGCTACGGAGACCTGATAATAACCATACTGAGACCTAACTGTGAATGAAAATTAGGGGGACTAGTCAAACAGAACCATGCTGAGGGGCAGAAAAGGTTTAAACTTGCTAGTTTTCCTCTCACAGTGTATACACATTGAGAATATAGCATTTTTGCCCCAAGTCAAATGGCAGTTTACCTCTGTCATGGGGTTGTGGGCAAGGTGGGGGAATGTGTTCCAAAGTGTTAGGGATTTTTAACTGACACGAGGATATAAGAAGACTGGTCTTTTGGATCTCCATGTCAGTTAAAAATGTGAACTAGTTCAGAGGGACACTCCGTGGTACATGTCATGTTCCTGAGCTTGGCGTGGGATCAGGCTATGGCTGTCACATGTAGATTTACCAAGGTCCAGGCAATGTTCTGAGTCCTCTACGTATTATCTTATTTAATCTTCTCAGTAACCCTGTGAGTCAGGGACTACTATAATTCCATTTTAAAGATGAAGAAATGGAGACAAAGGGAGGCTAATTAACTTACCCAAGATCCTCTGGCTGGATAAGTGGCATACCTGGAATGAAAACGTAAGCATTCTGATTCCAGAAGCCATATGCTTAAGATGCTGTACAGATGGTCTTAGTGGTCATTCTCACCTTTTGGTAGAGTTCTCTCAAAGGCATGGGACTTAAAAATGTGTGTGTGTGTGTGTGTATTGGTGAGGTATTGGAAGCTGTGGTGCAACAACAAAAAAAAATATGAGTCAATGATATTTGAGGAATTTTATAATTTTTGAAGATAGTTACAAATTGAAATAGAATTTAAGGGTATCAAGAAATGGGCATTACAAGTTCTTCAAAGTCATTAAACCTTTTCTCTTGAAGGTAAAAGCCCTGAATACTACTCCGTGATGAAGAACAGCAGCCTGATTTAGTTTCATAACCTTTGACAGAGCGACCCATCACTGTGTACTCCCCACTTGGCATGGAAAGGATTAACTTTGATCTGCTGAGCTGTATTTTATAAATAGAATTAATCGCAGGCTGTGGGGAGATGAGGTCATCAGATTTACACCGAAGCTTTAATGCAGTGCAGACATTGAGGTCACATCTGCTCAGCTCCTGTCCAAATGGTGAACCTTCCCTTCTCCATGAAGTTACTTGGCCTGGACTCCTCAAACAAGGGCATTATTTTTCAAAGAAGGGCAATCCTTCTGCTCTCTGGTTCATTTTAGAATGAATAGAGAGCCTGTTAGAGTAAAAGATGTGTTTTCGTACCATTATTGAGGTCCAATCACAGCTACATTTTCTTGAATTTTCATGAATTTTTCTACTACAACTTGCTTTTCTCATTCATAAGAGGAGGGGAAATACATCTTGCCTGTCCATTTTTGCATTCCCTTTCTGTTCCAGTACATAGACCTGGTAAGGAACTAATGAGCTACCCCAAGGCAGAGAAGCCCCATTTCTGGGGCCTCAAGAAAAAACTTAGTAGTTATGCATCTTTCCTCTGCAAATGTAGAGTTTCCAACTTAAGCAAGCATCTCCACATTATAAGCCATCTTTTGTATCTGAGATTTTCTGGCCAGAACACACATACATACTCACACACACTGCGTGGAACTCCAATATTGATAGAAGAAACAGCTGGAGTCACTCCTGTATCTCCTCTATTCCCCATCTTCACTATTTTCTACGCTATGAGCAAGCTTAGTTTGCAGCTAGTCAGTAATGTGCATTTAAGATCTGGTTTCTTTCTGGAGCACATTGGACTTAGAGTATCATTCAAAGCTGGATTGATTTCAGGCCACTCAGGTTTTCAGTACCTTCTAGGGCAGAACTCAGAGAGCTTGTTTGATCTGTGATCTCCTTGAGCACTCTCTAACCCACTTAAGCTTGTCTTAAACACAAATACGTATGTTTGAGAAAAGACCTACCATTTTGTGGCAGAAGAGGGCTGGAGGGTCAGGGAAAATCCTCTTGGAACTGCTTAGGATTGGAATAGTCTTCTCAGATCCACAGCACTCAAGATCAGGTTCCTAAAGCCTGTGTGGGCAATTGCTGGACTTATTCAGAAGGGCTATAACTGCTGGGGGCATACATTTGGAGAAGTGAGTGCTCATGGGACAGCCACTGTGTGTTTTACAGGCAGATAGAGCATCTCTGGGTGTGTCCCACCTGAGTCTGTTAATGTGAAGCTAGGAGATGGTTTACCAGTGGCCAGCTACTTCACAGTGCAGTCATGCAGATAGCACTCGAGTATCATGGAGTAAAGATGTCAGAAGGAATTCACAAGTGAAAATGCCAGTGAGTAGTCACAGTAAGGGCCTCAAACACGCAGGAGGCTATAAACATGCAGACCCAGTCAAAGAAATCTGGTGAAGGGGTGGGTTAATTTGGGTTCTTTAAGAAGCGGACTACAAGCCAGGATTCAATGTGGCTGTGTTATATTAGAGTAATTGCCTGTTAGAGAAAATGGGCAGGAATCTAGGGGAGGTAGGGGGAACTGACAGACCATGGTGAACCATGGGCAGGCAAATTGGGTGGAGGCATCACAGATAGTTAGGTGGCCTAAGGAATGTTGAACAAGGCCTTTGGGGTATCTCTGAATCCAAAATTGCCTATTAGAGAAGTCCCATGTCTCCGAGGAGCAGGCCTGCCTTAGTATCCCTATCACTTCAGTCATCCACTGGCAACAGCTCAGGAAGCGTGATCTCACTGTACACATGGTGATGGATTTCAGAGTGCAGCAGCTGGGGCTCTAGGTCAATTACATTTTCTGTAGAGGTCTATAAGGAGCATTCTCACAGCTGCTTCAATAAAGGACTGACTCAGTGTGCCTAAAAGGTTGCCTGGAGCATAAATACCACTATCTGTATCAAGGTGGAGAAGAGAGATGCCAGGTTTCTGAGGACAGTAGAAGAGGCTTCTGTCCCCTTTAGTGAAAGAGAGCAGTCTCATGTCCTTACAGTTTCTGCTTTGAGAGCGGAAGGGAGGAGGAGGCAGCATTTGAAACGGGAGAGAGGTAAAGAACCAGCCATGGGAGGGGGAGGTTTGTCTTCATACCCATCACAGAGCCAGCAAAGAGAAACAGCACCTTTAGCTCAGGGCCAGGTTGCAGCAATGGTAGTAACAGCCATAATGGAGAAGACAATGGCTGGAAGAGGAGACTCCTGCAGTGGCAGAGAGGGACAGCAGTTCTGCGGTGACCAACAATGTGGAGCAGCACTGTCCCCAGGTCAAGTCAAGGAGGGCCAAAAGTGGGGATAACTGTGGCTGGTTTCTAGGGAGGCAAATCAGAGAAAAGCATGGATTAGGAGCTCAGGGTTCCAGCCACGACACAGCTGCAGAGCACTCAGGGGCAGCTGGCTTTCCTAATACCTGTCATACTGCTCATGCCAACGAAAGAAGTTTCCTGTTTCTCTTTAAGCACAAGTCAAGCATGATTAAACCAAGAAGTGACTGAAAAGGGTGTGGAATACAGACTCTACAGTTAGAAATAGTCTGACTTTGCAGAGCAGAAAACACTCAGTAAATACAAACCGCAGGTAAATAACTTTCCCATCTTGGTTCAAGAAGAACATGGAGTGTGCTGAACAAGAAGAACCAACTCTTCAGAAATAAAGTGCTTCTAGTCACTGGCTGGCAGGCCTTTATTATTTATTTATTTATTTTTATACAGGCCACACTGAGCCAAATAAAGGGGAACTAGCCAAATTAGAGGGACCTGGGTCCCCATTCCTGGAACTTGCTAGCAGGAGGGTATCAATCAGGCTTACTAAATTAGCATTTTTCTGATAGCAATGCACAAAGCCTTTTAATGATGACTTTGGAGTCTCTGAGCTTAGGCTCTTGACTGCCTGTTCCTAAGCAACAGAAGGATTGGCAGAGAATGTGTTTTGATGTATCATTAAATAAAGGCTGTACAATGCTGAAAACTGTGGGCAGAAATTGGGATAATTGTATTTATTTTTTGGTGTATTATGTTGAAAAATAAACAAAAATCCTTTAGGCCCTAGAAAATGTGCTCTCACTTGTGTTTTGTCTCTCTCTTGTTTTTGAACACTACCTTTTTCTGCTCCTTTTCATCCTGCAATTTAAGCACAGAATTTCTCCTTTTTTTATGGATAGCATTTCAAGCATTTCTTCAGCTCTGTTTCTATTACAGAAAAATTGGATCACATATTATAATGGACAAAGGGATCTGAGGGATGCTCTGGCAACTCTCCTTATTTTATTCTTACAAAAGCTATGTCAGAGAGCTGAGGGTCTACCTCCACTCAACGTGTCTTTAATTTGTCAGATTCATCATTGTTTCCTCCGTGGCTCCTCTCCTGACTTCACAGAAGTACAGTGTTATGTCATCTTGTTTGATACTCTACGTTCACTACAGTCACCACTCAGTTGTTCAGATACTATATTGCAGTGGTTGTTTACTTACTCATTTCATTAGTTCCATGGTGCCTCTCTTGTGTGTCATCCCACACCCAGAGCTTGATACGGTACCTGACTTGTAATAGATAATAAATACACTGTGAATGAATCATCTAAGACCACATAACCAATTAGTGATGAAACTAAGACTCAGAGCCTGGTTTCCTATTTTCTAGGTGAATGTTTTTCCACGACCTACTGCAAATATTAGAGGGATATGGAGAAAATGAACAAGTTTGGAGGGTGTGTTTTCCTGCTGCTCTTATTCAAGGTGAATGAATCTCAATGGTATGATAAAGGTAATGAAATCTGATTAACATTTTTCTGCTGATTATGAACCATGTGGGTTTTAGCTTGGTCTCTCCCATGGGCTGATCCACCTCATGGCTGAGGTCTTTCATGGAGTGAGCTGGCCTCTACCTTTGATCATTCTCTTTTTCTTCATCTCATTTAACAAAATAACAAAGTATCTATTCCACAGGAGTTGAGTTAGCCTCTGGTGATTCAATAGTTAATAAAAACAGAAGGTTTCATACTCACATGGACCTGAAATCTGAGCACATACAGCCCCACTGGCCCTCCTACCTTTACTCCATGTGACATCCTAACTTTCCAATTCTTTAATTATAGAGATCTCCAAGATCAGGAAGACGTCTCTAGTAAGTTCCTTCTATCCTATACATTTTTCTTCCTCTTTAGTCAGACTCTGATAACTCTGATATCGCAGAAGTGATAGCTGGGTCACTCCCCTTCAAACCTTACTCTACATTCACTGCCTGACTTCCTCACCTCTCATTCATTCCATAACCAGCTACAATCTGGCTCCTGTTCCTCATCTCTCCAACCTACCTTGACTGGTCTCCACATCAGCATTTCAGGACATTCCTTTGTCAAAGTTTCCAATGATTCCAAATAAACTTGATAAAGTTTCAACACTCATTTTACTTGTTACCTCTATGGTACAGTAGGTACCTGACACTTGGGTGGAAATATATCTCAAGAATATTTATGCATTCTAGATTCTTGAATATCACCATAACCTATAATGTCAACGTAACTTGCAAGAGATTGCAGCTTAAGAATTTCCTGATTCATATTCTTAACGGGAGTTAATGTGTCCTTGACAATAAGTAGAAGAAGGTGAAGCCAGTTAAAGAAGTGGATGTTCCCTGTTAAGTGACATGCTCTCCACACCAGCTGTGGGCTCAAGTTTGAACCCTCACTCAGATTTTAAATTGTTCCTTGTCACTGGAGTTGAGGTTCCTCGAATAACTGAAACTAAGAAAGTTAAAGCTATATAACTACATACAGTAGCCAGAGGCTACTTTTCTGTTGCTCACTCCACCTTCAGAACCTTGTCTTTGGATTCCTCAATCTATTTCTCTCAAGCCTTCAAGATGAGTTCCTTTCCTTGTACTCACCCTTTAAGTACTGGTGTTATGTAAAGCACTGATCTCTGATAATTTCTCTCTCTTTTTGAATAAACTCTCTTGTGCTGATGGGTTTGAACACTCCACATTTTCTGTATATTTAGCCTCTAGTACTGTACGATGCAAAGCATAAATGTGTGTACATACCAGTGTGACTTGTGTGTTATACTGACGTCGTTCTCTCATGTTCTGATAGTGAATGAATTTGTGCTTATTATTCTCTATTTGCACCCCCCATTCCCCGGGTCTATTTTCTGCTTGTCTTGTCTCTGCTCTGTGCTTTGGAAGGCTGACCTCTGTGGTCTGCATCACCTGTGGTCCTTAATGTTCGGCCAGTCAGAGGAACTGGTTGGAGATCAGAGAACAAGAGAAAAGAGAGGCCAGGACTTGTATTCCCCTTCCTCCCTCCCTGCCTTCTGGCAATTGTGGGGGTCACCATTCTTTTATTTATTTATTTATTTATTTATTTATTTATTATACTTTTAGTTCTAGGGTACATGTGCACAACGTGCAGATTTGCTACATATGTATCCATTCTTTTGTGGTCATAACTTTTGCTAAGTGGCACCTTTTCCTGGCTCCAGTTTTCACTGTCAACAAGAACGTGGTATATTCTCTCTTGCTGTTGCTAGTCCCCAGTTGCTTCCCCATTCTCTTGGTGGTTTCCTTAACCATGCCCGATGCCACTGTAAATAGTGCCTTCATTTGAAATCTCTTCAGTTAGGCCCCTTCTGGATGTGCCATCTGTCTTTTCCAGGGGGCCTGAGTGATACAAAGCTGATTCACCTTACAGAAACAGGCATCAAATCATCTCCTACCTTTCCTCAGCTACCTTAATTATTTTTCACATTACCTTTTGCAATCTCAGCTTTACAGAGTTTAAAGAACACTGAAGGCCATGTGCAAGGGAAGAGCTCCGAGACCAGAGCCCCATATAACCTTAGGAATTAAGGGCTGAGCAAAAAAAGAGGCATCAGTGAATAAGGCTTTGAGGAAACAAAGAAACAGATGACTAATTCTTCTTCTTGTTATATTTTCCTTAGTACCACCAACATGAACTTTCTAACATTCAAGTCTGATCTGATTGATTTCCTTAAAGCCTTCAATGGCTCTCTAGTGTCCATAGAATAACATTTGTATTCCTTAGTATGGTACAGAATCCTTTCATGTTTTGGCTTTTACTTATGTTTCTCTGTCATCATCTTTTGCTGATCACTGTACGAGTTCCAGTGCCCCTCTTGGCTGAACGATGCCACATTTTTAGCTCAGTATTAATAAACTTTAAAAAAATCTCTCTTAACTCCAGTATATAGTAGCTTATCTAATGCTACCTGTGACAGAGACCCTGCTTCAAACTTTCTTGAAAAATCTACTCCATGTGAAGTTTCACTTTTACACATCCAGAAGCATTTGATATACAGTGGGGAGCTGACATATAAATTAGCCCAGGATCTGGAAGGCACACATCCGTGAAAATGATAGAAGTTTCCAAATAACTTGTTCACCCTAGCTTTCTCTCAGATCTTTTTACTGTGTCTTTATTTCTTTTAGAAATAGATTCTTCCTTTACAGTGTATATTCCAATAATGCTATCATAGATATGGAGAAATTTTCCATGACTATGAGGGTTTCCATGATGGAACCACCATCTAGCAGCTTTGGAAGAAAATAGGAACAATTAAGAATTCAGAGACAGTCCACCATCAAATTACAAATTTGGCAGTTTTAATTTTGGAGTTAAAACAGCCAGATTGTGTTCGTTTAAAATGTTTTATATTGGTATAACAGATGTTTTCCCCAAGAATGTTCTTAGCAATTAAAATATATAGATACATAAAGTATATGTGTATGTGTGTGTGTGTATATATATATATACACACATATATATATTTTAATTCAGTGTTATGTGGTGTTGTTGTTTTTATGTCACCATCCAGAGGAAATTTTAAAATGGTGGTATTAGTAGACATCTTAAGAAACTCTTCTTGTACAAACCCTGATTCAAGGAAAAAAATACTCTGAGATATCAAAGCAGATGGTTGTCTTAATCTAAAAAAATCTAAACGAGGATGAGTCTACAGCTTCATTTACCAACTTATATTAGGGCCCACAAAGAACAACTGCAATTCTAAAGAAAAAAACATTTTACTTACAAAATTTTTGATGCTTTGTTTTGTGGGAGATCAAGGGAAATGGTTAGTGCTTTGATACGTAAATTTATTTTATTTTATTTTACTTGGATATTTTTGAAATTGACCTAGGTAGTTGTATTAGCCAGGATTCGGCATGGAAACATAAATCATTTATGTAATTCCAACTATGGAGGCTTTATTCCAGGGAATTGCAGGCTTACAGGAGATCAGAAAGACTGGAGAGGCAAAGATCCAGGAAGCCAACAATGATGTGGTTTCAAAACTAGTGGTTCTCCATGTAGAAGCTTCTGCAAATCTCAAGGAACTCTATGAAGCACCTGCTACCATCTCAGCCTTGAGTGCTGAAGCAACCATTCTCAAGGAACTGCTTCCCACAATCACAGCTGCCTTCCACAGCCAGGAAGCTGCCATGAACCTTGCCTATGCTTTCTGCTGTGTGTCTGCCTCCAGGGAAGAATGCCTCCTCCCCATCTCCCAGCTTCCAGCTTTTACAACAACGGCTCCACACTGGCAGCTCTAACCCAGAACCACATGAGAAAGTGGACTCTTGGAATGCTGTTCCTACCTTCCCCTCTCCCAATGCAGAGGAAGCTGTAGAGGGAGGTGCACTAAGGGGAAATGCACATTGCATCCTTTCAGTGACAAAAGTGATATCTTTCGTAGCCAATTTCAAATGGCATTGGAAAATCCTTAAAATATTTGTATTAATTTTCGTTGGCAAGAAGCCAAAATGTATAACGGAAAGAGAATGGTGGATCTGAGTCTAAATCCTAGATCCACTCCATTTTAGCTTGGTGATCCGAAGTAAACCATTTAGACTCTTGTTTTTTTCATATATAAAAATGTGGATAATGATGTTCATTTTGGAGTCCTGCTTTGAAAAATAAACACAATAATCTATGTATAACACTTATTTGGTGTCACAGGGCCTGGCATGTAACATGCAGTTGGTGAATGTTAACTCTGAGAAATTGAAGCTGGTGACTGACATTAAGAGCCATAGCAAATTGTTTCTATGCCTTGACCAAATTACAATGTTGTTGTTACATTTGTAAAGGCTTGACTTTCCTCTTGTAGCACATTACTTACAACTTTCAGTATCAGTAAGCTTTTCTTTCTTAGTGTGTTTCTTTTACAATTTTCTCTTGCTGAAATAGCAGTACAAGGACAGCAGCTTGATTTAGAAACTCTGCCAGTAATTGGCTATGTCTCCCTGAACAATTAAGTTACTTTCTCAAATCCTCAATCTTCTTATGTGTAAAATGATGACCTGGAAGTGTGGGAACAAGAAAGAATGACTTAGATTGATTCATTTTTAAAAATTCATTTGCACAACATTTCCTTGCCTGCTTAAGTCTCTGTGTTAGGCACTATGGGAGTGATTCAAAAAAATGGGTACAAAAATGTGACTTCTGCCATTCAGGGCAATATAATCCAATAAAATAAAAAAAATCAATGAGATACTCATAAAATATAGGAGAATCAGAACTTCTGGTCTAAAATTATTCTGTTTTATTATGGTGATAGATCTAGTGAGCATATCCGGAGCTCCATGGAGAGGGAAGTAAACAATACCTGTTTTAGAATATTCCAGAGGTTCATAAGGTAGTATTTCTCATTGAGAAGAAAAGACATACTGCAAAACAGAAATGATGGGTTTGGTTCTATAGTCATCCTCCTGTTAACAATTTGGAACACACTTTTTGAACACCTGCACTGGAAAAGACCCTATGCTTGGATGTGGGTATCGAGACAAACTGTTTTACCTGCCCTCAAGGATTTTCCATGTTAGCTGTTTTAATGTAACTTTTGCCTGACTGGTATATATTAGTTACCAAGGCTAATGCCTGTAGGGTTGGAAACCTGTCAGTCCCTGTCTTTGCCATTATATTAAAACTTAAATCCATTTTAGTTTTCTCTGAAGTTGTGACTAAGATGACTTGGTTCATCCTCTTACTGGTATTTGATTTAGGAATATGGGTGGCGTTGCCTTTTCTAATGTGCCACCAAATTAAATTCAACAGAGTGTAATTTTGTGTACTGCATACACCAGTCATCATCAGTAGAATGTTAATTAAGAAAGCAATTTGGAAAGCAGAGTTGGTCTCAATTTAAATGTACTTTTAACTCTGAAAACTTATGACCTACATATATAATTGAAATTAAGTTGCACTAGGAAAAATAGGTAAGTTGGCCATTGTTCAAGTGGTGCTGAAATAAATTAGAGAAGTTGCTGCTAGATTGATGTTTCAGAATGTGTATTTAAAAGATTAAAAAATACCTCAAAGAATCAAACTGTCAGTTTGCTACAGTGTTCATTCCAGCCTTTAGTATTTTTTCCCCAACAGGGACATATTTCATATTCAGACAGGTCTTCCTTTCAAAGACTTGTAGCTACGCAAACACTAATGGATGGGCTATCACTCATGCACTGGGAGAACTAGTTTAAGGTTTAAGGTATACTAATCATTCTACAAATCATTAGTCTTTGACTTTTCACACTCTGAAATGCTTATCCTGGCTTTTCAAATTCTGTTGCAAAACAAGATTTTATTAATTATGCACCAACCTTTACTCATTACTGTTTTGTACAAGTGTTGTTGGTACCACTTCATTTTCAGAGGCACATGGCTATAGCTATTGCCGATGATCTGTAACGTTGTTTATGGCTCAGGCCATGCTTCAAAATTAGGACAGTAGTTTTCAATTTGAGTGTCTAGTATTAAAATGGGTTTTCTTTTCCACATTAAGCTTTCCTGCTAACAGATTGTCATAGAATGTACCACCAACCATTCTACTTGCATTATCTCCAAATAAACCCAAAGTTGCTTTGAATTAAGATCTACAGAGATTTGTTACAAAGTAAAGGCAATTTTGGAACTAGAAAAGACAAATCCCACTAACATCTAAAATCTAAAATATTTTGTTCGGCTAGGTCATTTTACAGAAATGGAGAGTGTGGGAAATAGATATTTAAGTGCAACATGATTGTTTTACTTTTCTGCTTAAAATTCTTTACAGGTTCTCCTTTCTTTTCTTTCTTTCTTTCTTTTTTTTTTTCAGGATAAATCCCCAAGATCTTGGCCCAGCCTTTCATTTTCTGGATTGGCTTGGCTTCTCTGCCCTCATCTTTCAACACTCCTCCCCTTATCTGCCACCCCCGAGAGTACTTAAAATCTGGCCTTAGTGAAATCCTTGCCTGTCCTTGATGATTTCCCTTTCCTGCATCTGGAATGTTCCTTTTTTTTTTTTTTCCCCCTAACTTCTAGACACAGCTTAGGTGACAACCACTTTGAGCAGCTTTCCCTGACCTTCAGAATTAATAGAAATATAACAAATTTTTAACCAGAGATACTTTTCCCACCAAATTAACCGAGAGTGTGATGTGATATACCAGTTTATTCCAAACTGGGTAACGGACTCTGTCACAGTATGCCTAATATTATGCTTTTAATGTCTATTGCAATTTCTATGTATTGGTTTGTGTTCCCCTCTGTTTGTCTTTAACATCTAGATCTCCAGTGCCTAGCACAGTTCCTAGCACAGAGTAAGAGCTAAGAGCTAACATGTGCTGAATGTGACCGTATGCCAGGCTCCTTATTAAGTCCTTTACATGTATTAACTCATTTAATTCTCATTATGATCCTGTGAGTCAAGTGCTGTGATGATCTCCATTGAACAGATGAGGAGTTAGAACAGCTGGAGGTTTGGTCCATTTTCCAAGGTCATTTAGTAAATGACAGAATCAGGATCAGAATGGTAGGATCCCAAGGCCCATGTTTTTAACTGGGACATACCTCCTTTAGAGATGACAGATTCACAGAAATATTTGTTAGATGAATGACAGTATAAGTAATCAGTTCCATGTACTCAGTAGCAAAGTTAGCAAAAGCTCCGGAGTCTCTGAACTCGCAAGCCAGTGAGCCTCCTTTAACAGTGGTCTGCTTCGTACTTTGAGAGTCAGAGGCACAGTGTAGAAAACACCCTGGGCCGACACCTGTGTTCTGGTTGTCTTTCCCTGAACAGGCTATGTGACTTTAAGTAGTACATTTCCATATCTGGTCCTCAGTTTCCAGAGGTGTGAAAAAGGATTGGACTCAATGATCGCCAAGGAAACTATCTACTTCAGTTTTATATTTCCTGGTTATAATGTCTTCAAAATGTAATTAAAATGAATATGTTAGGTGACGTTATCAAGTATTTCAAGGTTAGTGTCTATATTTTATAAATAATCCTGCCATCCTAAATTATAGTTAGTTCATAAACTGTAATTAGACTGGAGGGAGTCTGCTCCACCAGTCCCTCATGTCTTTGGAGAACCGACTTGGCCTCACCAATTCACACTGCCTTTCTCTCTGAAATGAGGCTAATGACAGCACCTACTGCAGAAGATGACTGGGAGGATAACGCATATGTTATGGGCTGAATTGTGTCTCCCTAAATTTCATACGTTAAATTTCAAATTAACCCTCAGTACCTCAGAATGTGATCATATTTGGAGATAGGGTCTTTACAGAGGTAATCAAGTTAAGATGACATCATTAGGTTGGGCCTTAATCCAATACAACTGGTGTCCTTATGCAAAGGAGAAACTGGACACAGAGACGTGCACCGAGGGAAGCTGATATGAAGAGATGCAGGGAGAAGATGGCCACCTACAAGCCAAGAAGAGAGGCCTAGAAGAGGCCTTTCCCTCACAGCCCTCAGAGGGAACTAACTCCGTTGGTACCTTGATTTTGAACTTGTAGCCTCCAGAACAGTGAAACAATACATTTCTATTATTTAAGTCGCCCAATGTGTGGTACTTAGTTACAGCAGCCCTGTAAGCTAACCTAGTATGTACAGTTTGCCTCTCAGAGGCAAGTGCCCCGTAAATATCGACATCTCCATCATTTGACAACAATTCCTTGTTGCTCATGAAAATAGGTATTTAGATTTTTGATGTGTATTTCCATGCTTTGTTTTCTTATGTATCATAAACAATGACTGGATCTAGCCTAAAATTTTTAATGTGAATTTTAAGGAGTGAAGAGGTATTACCTCTACTTGATGAATGGGAAAACAAAGCCAAAGGGAAATTCGGCTTTTTTTCCCTCCTCAGGCTGCTTATGTAATTATTTTAACTAGGGTTGTATTCCTAGATGAGCTTCAGAATTCAATTCCATACATTCAATGCTAGGCATTGTCCTGTGGACTTAGGCTAGGTGAAGTGATATGGACCTTGCTCTCAAACCTACCGCATCTCACTGGGGAGAAAGACATACAGACCAATGTGGTGCCAATGTTGGTTACTCACCCTGTGGTTACTCTCTTTTCTTCAGTTTATAGGATCTCAGTTTTGTTATTGTGACAATTTTTTGAGGCCTAGGTGATGAGTTATGATTGGTGTATATATTGGTGTCCTGTGTCTCTTTGCCAGGGATCGGTTATGAAACAGGCCTATGACCAATTTTGGCCAAGAATACCTGAAAGAAAGTCTGTGTTGGTATTCTGAAGCTAATTTTTTACCTGATGAAAAATAAAGTCCTTTTGCCTCAATTCCTTACTTCTTGCTTAGGACCCCATCCTGTGAAGTGAGGATGCCTGGAGCCATAGAGGCCATTTCACAGCTCTAAAGAGGAGCATCACAGATGTACTGAGGATGGTAATGAAGCCTGGATCCATCATGGCTTAGTTTATCTAGGGCACGTGGCCTAGAATGGTCCGAACTCTTAATATGTGAGGTAATTAAATGGCTTTCATTTAAAAACTACTCGTAGGCATTCTGGTTTTTGTAGCTCAAAGCATCCTAATTACACAACCAATAAAAGTATAAAAAAGAATTAGGATGGGCGTGGTGGCTCACGCCTGTAATCCCAGCACTTTGGGAGGCCCAGGCAGGCGGATCACGAGGTCAGGAGATCGTCCTGGGTAACATGGTGAAACCCTGTCTCTACTAAAAATACAAAAAGTTAGCTGGGCATGGTGGTGGGCACCTGTAGTCCCAGCTACTTGCTAGGCTGAGGCAGGAGAATCCCGTGAACCCAGGAGGCGGAGGTTGCAGTGAGCCGAGATCGCGCCACTGCGCTCCAGCCTGGGTGACAAAGCCAGACTCTGTCTCAAAACAAAAAACAAAAAACAAAAAACAAAACAAAGCAAAAAGGGTGGAATTAAAGAGAACTTAAACCTTCTTGATATGAATCAAGAAGAGAGGAATAGAAAATCCTATTTTGGAAGAAACAAAGGCTTTTGGAGGAGCTGTCACTGAACTTGGTTTTAAAGGATGAAAGTAGTTTTCTAAGTGGATAAAGGGCAGAAAGTCATTCTAGGCAGTGAGGACCGTGTATGCAAGGGCAGAGATGAGTGAGGCCCTTGGATATCAGAGAAACCACCAGGAAAGCAACTTTTGGTGCAGAAATGGAAAGTGAAGGGTGATAACTGTAGATGATGAGGCTAAATATGTGGTAGGGGTTCAATTCTCAAGATTTTATGTGGGGTGCTTAAGAAACTAAACTATATTCAGGGCAGATGATGAGCACTTAATTTTAAACTGGAGAGAAATTGTGGTCACCATGGTCACATTTAGGGTTTGAAAAGGCCATTTCTTCCAAGAATCAATGCATAAACGATTGAGTGTGTGTGTGTGTGTGTGTGTGTGTGTGTGTGTGTGTGTGTGTGTCTAAGCTAGGAAAAGTTATTCAGGTAGAACACAGTGAAAACCTCAACTAAAGAACAGGAAGGAATTGCTCATCAGATCATTCATTCGCTCAACTATTTATTGAACTTCTTCTGTGTTAGTGTTTTCCAGGAAAATATAACCAGTAAGTTGTATATAGTTATATAGACAGGTTGGGGGAACATGGAACAAGAGAGGGAGAGACAGAGAGGGAGAGGAGGAGACAGAGAAAGGGAGAGAAAGTATTTATTATAAGGAATTGACTGTCGTGATTATGGAGGCTAAGAAGTCACAGTATCTGCAGTCAGCAAGCTGGAGACCCAAGAGGCCTGATGGTACAGCTCCAGGCTAAGTATGAAGGCCTGAGAAGCAGGAGAGCTGGGAATGTGAGTTCCAGTCCAAATCTGAGTCCAAAGTCAGGAGAAGACTGATGTCGCAGCTTGAAGACAGGCAAAGAGAGTGGACTCCCCCTTATTCAGTCTTTTTATTTTATCCAGGCCTTCAACAGATGGATGAGACCTTCCCATGCTGGGAAGGGCAATGTGCTTTCCCCAGTCTACTGGCAAGAAGGTTCATCTCATCCAGAAACATCCTCACAGACACAGCCAGAATAATATTTGGCCTAATGTCTGGGCATCCTGTGGTCCAGTCAAGTTGACATATTAAATTAACTATCACATTTTCTCTGTGCCACATACTTCTCTAGTCAATAGGAAACCATATCAGTGAATAAAAAAACAATACTCTCTGCTTTCTGGACCTTATATTTTAGTGGAGGGAGATGAACAATAAACAAGATGAGAGAGAGGAATAGGGTTTCTTCTTGACTCTGGCAAGTGGGTTATCTGGTGACGCTGCCATGACTGAGCTAGGTAGGAGGAAGACCAGAATCTGGAAGGAGCCCTCTAGCTCCCCATCTCCTCTTTCTCCCTTTTCTCTTTTCAGTTGTCATATTTTTATGTGTTCTTCAGAGCCCCACTCCCTGCTGGACTCTGTCATATCATGCAAATTAGCCATCAGTGGGAGATGGGAGTATCTTTTGCCTCTGCTCTTTCCCTAGGTATCCAGTGGCAACTTTAGATTTAACAGTCTTTAAAGATAAAATTAGCATCACTATGTTGCAGTTTGCAAAAAGAAAACATGGACTAAAAGGTGTCTGTGAGTTATAAGGAAGAGATTTCAGTATGTTGGAATGACTGGGGGCGTTTGATCTCTGCCTTGAAGAATGGATAGGATTTCAGAACGTGAATGGTGACGGGGGAAGATTTTCTAGGCCACTGGTTCATAACCTTGGTTGTACATTGGAATCTCCCTAGGGAGCTATAAAAACACTAATGCGTGTGCTGCACCTCTAGTGACTTGATTTACTTGGTCTGGGGTGACGTCTGGGCAACAGGATTTTAAAATCTTTCCTAATATTTTTTAATGGGAAGCCAAAATTAAGAAGCGTTGTTTGAGGGAGAGGGGATCAAATGAATAAAGATGCCCGGTAAAAATGAATGCAAAGAGTATCTGGGGATGGTGATACCAGATTCCTAGTGTGTGTTTGTATGTAGTGTGTGTGTGTACACATGTGTTTCATCTATGGAAAAGCTAAGTACAGGTCAGATTGTAGTGTGCCCTGAGGGCTACAGTTAGAAAGTTGGGAAACCATTGAAGGGTTTTGAACAAGAAAGAGCATAATCAAAGTGTTTTTTCAAAGAGATATAATTAGGAAATCAATTGGTTTTAAATAGAGCTTTGGCAGAATTAAAAATGTTGGCAAACAGAGCTCTACCTAGTGCTTCTCAGATTGTAATGTGTAAGAATCACCTGGGAATTTGTTAAAATGTAGATTTTGATTCAGTAGTGTGGGGTGAGGCCTGAGACTCTGCAGTTTTAATAAGCTCCCACGTGTCACCTATGCTACTGATCCACAGGCCACTTTTTGAATAGCAAGGCACGACTAGTCTGAGATTTTTATGCCGGGAGCTGAAGCCATGAGAAACATAAGCTAAAGCTAAAAAAGGTATTGACAATTCTTTATGGTGATTTTCCATTTTTTTTTCATAAGCCCAGAGCAAGGACTGTGTCTTATTTATCTTTCTATTCCTACGTTGACTTGATAGGGCTTTGTATTCCTTGCAATTCATTTTGTAATCCCACTGAAAACATAGATTCTGGCTCCCTCATGTCAGCCACAGTCCTTTCCCATTCTTTTTCTCTTTCTTCTGGAAAACAATCCACACTGATTTAATAAGTGTTTTTAATTAGTGTTATTTCTGCTTACAATGTTTTCTGTTAATTTTAAATATCTTGAATTAGGAGGTTTCTACAGCAGTTGTAGAATTCTGGCGAGTTTAGTATATCTTTTTTTATACAGAGTATAACTTCATTATTTTTTATTGAATTTTACAGTCACTCACTCTTTTATAAAAGAGCTAATTATGTATGTGTGTTCTCCACACACATATTTAAATATATATTCTGTCTGAAATTGCATAGATTTTGGTTTTCAAAAAGAAAGATATACTAGTTTTCGGTTTATTATGTCTAGATGAAACACATTTTCAACTATTTTGTACTAACCTCTATACTTCAGTATCTAGCAATCTATCCTTCATAATGGTAAATGCATTTTAAAAAAGTATCCAGTGCAAAATCCACAGATGACTCCCTGGCATACAAAATGGGTTCATCCCCATAAAAATGCAAATTAACTGTATGAAAATGTAGGCCTTGAGCATTTGTATAGAAAATAAAAAAAGGCTTCTAACTGAGCCCAAAGGAACTCTGCCGACAATGAGCTGATCAACGGCCAACGGTAATGACACTGGATACATTACAGTCTTTCTCTGAAGATTCTTCCTGAGTGTTTAACTAGAAATTCAAAAGTTTTTAATCAGAAAATAGTTTGCCAAAAAAGGAATTAAAGACCTGTTAGGTCTTTGCAGAGCAGAGTAGACCCATATCCTCTCAGTCTGAGATTATATGGGCATTGTCAATTTCCTGAATGAGGGCAGAAATTGCGCAGTAATTGGATCAAACTCTGCAATGGTCAATGGACAAAGAGAAGTAATTATTTAAGCTATGGTCAGCAAGAGCCTCTAAGCCTTTGGCAGTCTTTTATCAGGGCTATCTGGAAGTGTGTGTATGTAGTTGTGTTAGAAAAGCTGGTTTATGATAGTCACACGAGGTGGCAATGATTGGCAGAAGGAAGCTCTGGCCATTTCTTGCCTCCTGCAGTAAAAAAGTAGCCAAAGCTTTGTAGCAAGCTGATAGTGTGTGTGTATTCTTATTTTAAAGTCTGATAAGTATGACATATGTGTTACTGTATTTAACTCCCATTCACAGTGTTTAGTGAGTGAAAAGCACCAGAATTATTTTGATGCAACTACCAATGGCCTTTCTTACTATGCTTCCAAAAACATTGTATCATGCAGCAAATCACTCATTCTGATATGTTTCATCCCTGTAGCTTTTATTTTATTTCTAACCACGGCTAGTAAGAGTGAAGAGGAGGAAAGCCCATACAAATTACCAGGGCTTAGCATCCTAGAAGGGATCCCAGGCTTGAGGACCAATCTTCTGTGCATGGTTTGAGCCAATTTGCTCTTGCTGGAGAGTGGGCATATTTTTTTCCTGCTAGGATTCTTGGGGGCTCTGCCTCTCTC
The DNA here is from genome assembly GCF_003255815.1 of Theropithecus gelada. Taxonomy (NCBI): domain Eukaryota; kingdom Metazoa; phylum Chordata; class Mammalia; order Primates; family Cercopithecidae; genus Theropithecus; species Theropithecus gelada. Next base: position 50,371,752 of record NC_037675.1, on the reverse strand, counting down.
TCTCCACTTTTCTCTTGTTTACTATCCACAGCAACTCTGTCTTCATGATTTACTACTTATCCTGTTTATTGTTTTCAAGGTTTGGACCCACTCATGTCGTTTTAATTTTTAAAATCAATTATTTAATATTGATAAGTGCAGTTTTGTTATATGGATATATTGAATAGTGGTGAAGTCTGAGCTTTTAGTGTAACCATCACCCAAATAATATACATTGTATCCATAAAGTAATTTGTCATCCCTCATGCCCTCCTACCCTTCTGAATCTCCAGTGTCTATCAGTCCACACTCTATGTCCATGTCTACACATTTAGCTCCCGCTTATAAGTAAAAACATGTGATATTTGTCTTTCTGAGTTATTTCACTTAACATAATGGTCTCCAGTTCCATATATGTTGCTGCAAAAGACATGATTTCATTCTTTTTATGTACACCACATTTCTTTATATATATATAAAATATATATCATTGTATCATGTAGCAAATCACTCATTCTTATGTTATATCATATATATAACATATATGTAATATATGTATATGTAATATACATAATATATGTAACATATAATATATATGATATATATCATATATATTATGAGATATATCTCATATGACATATAATATATAATATATATATCATAATATATATGGTTTTCTTTAATCATCTGTTGGTGGACGCTTAGGTTGATTCCAAATATTTGCTATTGGGAATGGTGCTGTGATAAACATGAGTATAAGTATCTTTTTTATATAACAATTTCTTTTCTTTTGAGTAGTTACCCAGTAGTGGGATTGCTGGATCAAATGGTAGTTCTATTTTTAGTTCTTTGAGAAATCTCCATATTGTTTTCCATAGAGGTTGTGTTAATTTACATTCACACCGACAGTGTGTAAGCTTTCCTTTTTCGCCATATCCTTGCCAATATCTGTGATTTTTTGAGTTTTTAGTAATAGCCACCTGACTAGTGTTAGGATGGTATCTCATTGTGGTTTTCATTTGCATTTCTTTGATGATTAGTGATGTTAAGCAGTTTTTCATATTGTTGGCCATTTGTAGGTCTTCTTTTGAAAAATGTCCGTCTGTGTCCTTTGCCCATTTTTTAGTGGGATTATTTTTCTTTCGTTGTTGTTGAGTTGTTTGAATTTCTAATTCTTGAGTGTGTAAGGACAAAGCCAACTGACCCACGTGAAATTTTACTCTTTGTAGCAGAGTTTTCCTGTCTTTTTAATTCAATTCAGTTTGCAAATTAGACAAGTTCTATGTTAACATATGTTCTGACACCTGGCCCATGATGACAGTAAGAACTGGCAACTTTTCAGCTGTTTCTCCTTTAACTTCACCTTTTTCTCTTTCTCCTCAATGGAGATATTTTATACATCAAAGCAACGCACAGATTTAGTAGATAGAGCCATGGGACTGGAGAAGGCTATTTCAAAGGGATTAGGGAAGATACACAGAAAGATGATAGAGACTTGAAACATAAGCCTCAGCAGATACTGCCTGGTCAGATGACTCAAGAACCTGATGGGCTCTCCTCAGTGTCCAGATATCCTACATCCTCTGGGAACCTCAATAAAGATCTGGAGGAGAGTGTGAGACCCCAACTTTCTGCCAGGAAAGCAGATTTGATTAGATTAGAAATCTAATAGATTAGATTCATATCAACTTCATTAACAGGTTAATAAAAGTATGTCTTGCAAGGATGTTGTAGGACTTTTCCTTAGTTCAGCTAAAGATGGGGTCCTTGTCATACAACCACCAAAATTAGGCTCGCAGACAATTTGAAGGGTGAGAAAAATGAGATATATTGGGAACATGAGAAAAATGAGATATATCCTTCTTTTTATTGCCCAGGAACAAAAGGGAAACAGGGACTCTGCAAAGCCAGGGTCCTGCCAGTATGCTTCCCACCTTGCAGATTGAATCCCAGTCACCATACCCAGGAACAAGAGAGAGAGGCCAGGCTCCTCCTCCTGCAAAGAGTGTGAACTTCCCAAGGCTCCACCCCAGTGCACATTCCACCAATGCGCAGGCCTTAGAGTGTTCTGCCAGGGAGCCCTTCCCACCTGGCTGTCTCAAGGAGGCCTACCATCCTCTTTTTAAAGCTGTGTGTATCCTAAGTCCTTTTTAAAAGCCTTTTTTCTTTTCCCACTTCCTTTTAATTCTCAATCTTTTCCCTTGAATAGTATAATTAGAAGACTTAGTGCTCTTTTTATAAGTTGGGAGGGAGAAGAACTCTGTTAAGAAATAAAATTGGCAACAAGCAGTTCTGTTTTCTGTGAAATAGGATGGCCAAAGAAAAGCTTCCTGGTGGTTGCTGAGACAAGGTAAATCTTGCATTGAGGAAGAGCTTAAAGCTGGAGAGGGCTGGGTCATGTCACACACCACTGTGAGGGCATCTGCATGCAACCTGGAGACTTTTAGTCTGTAGAACATACAGAAAATGCAGTCAGTGGCTGCTACTAAGCATGCAGAATAGTAATGCTTTGCTCCTGGCACAGTTAGGAAATTTAAGGTGTACTCCTAGGCTCATCTGAGGTTCGCTGAAGGCTAACTGGGTGAAGGTTTCTTCTGAGGAAACCTCTCTTACTGCTGAGGTTCGTCCCTAGCACTGGAAGACCTGTCGCCTACTAAGGTTGCTGAGTCTCTCAGGAAATTCACTGCCATGTATCCAATTAGTGCCATTTCACTCTTCAAGTAAAGATGGTAAATAAGGAGAATATTTGAAAATAGAAACCGAGGGAAAGAAAGGATAAAAATAGCACCAGACTGTAATTGTCAATTTTTTCAACTCTAGTGAATAAGTGTAGGCATATATTTTTCTGATAAACTCAGAAAAATGAGTTTGGCAAACTCAGTTAAAAGCCAAAACTGCGATTGAAAAATTTTTTGATAAATACAGAGTTGTTTAGCTTGAAGAGAGCCTAGAATATTTAAACAGGCCTGCTGTAGCTGAGAGCAGACTAACGCAGACTGACTATTTCCAGTTGTCAGGAGAGGCAGAGGAGTGGTCGAGAGAGAAGGATGGGCTGGGTGCAGTGGCTCAGCCTGTAATCCCAGCACTTTGGGAGGCCGAGGCGGGTGGATCACGAGGTCAGGAGATCGAGACCATCCTGGCTAACTCGGTGAAACCCCAGTCTCTACTAAAAATAAAAATTAGCCGGGCGCGATGGCGGGTGCCTGTAGTCCCAGCTTCTCTGAAGGCTGAGGTAGGAGAATGGCTTGAACCCAGGAGGCGGAGCTTGCAGTGAGTTCGCGCCACTGCACTTCAGCCTGGGTGACAGAGCAAGACTCCGTTCCACGCCCGCCCCCCCCGCCCAAAAAAAAAAGAGAGAGCGAAAAGGACGGCAACACCTGTGTGGAAAAGCCCTCTCTCTGTGGAGGGAGCTGACTATCAGAGAGATGGCAGGCAAGGCCAGAGAACTGCAGAGGAATCCAGAAAGTTGTAATGAAAGTTTGGAGTCAGGAAGAACACGGAGAAAACGGACACCTGGAACAAAGAAATATGGAGGAAAATAGAGGTGATGGCCAGAGAAGGCTTTGAAATTCCAAATGGCCAGTCTTGCTGGTAAGGAGTTTGCAGATGCAGCTGAGGTCTTGGCCCTCTGGATGTTAAGAATTGAGCAAAACCAGGCGTGTATGTAGGCTCTGACAAAGCAGACCGCAGCTCACCAGGAGCTACCATCTTTCTGACAAGAAAACTTCTCCTCTTTTGTTTTTTCTCTATTTCCTTTTTAAAAATTTTTTTTATTGTATATATTTAAGGTGTACAGCATGATGGTTTGATTTACTTATCTTGATCTGTGTATGCACAGGGAAGTGATTATTATAGTCAAGTAAATTATTGATAACATATCCATCATCTTTTGTAATTACTTTTTTTTTTTGGTGGTAGTTGTACCTAAAATCTATTCTCCTGACAAATTACCAGTGCATAATGTATTATTATTATATTAACAATAGTCCATCCTTATACTGTACATTATAACTCTAGACTTATTCATGTCACATATTTGCGACTTTGTACCTTTCAATTTACATCTTCCTATTCCCCCCACCTGATAATCACCATTTTACTCTATTTCTACGTATTTGATTTTTTAATTGCATATATAAATGAAATCATGCAGTATTTTCCCTTCTGTGTCTGGCTTATTTCACTTAGGATAATGCCACCTAGGTTTATCCAAGTTGTCACAAATGGCAGGATCTCTTCTGTAAAAGCTGAATAGGTGCCTCTCTGTTCTCACTCTGCTCTGAATACTCCAATTCTCTTCCACACACTGGCCAGAAATCTGCCTCCTTATCTGGAGCCTTCATGCAACACCCTTAAGTTGAAGAGTATTTCTTCTGGACTGACTGACTGACTCTCTCTTCTCCCAGGCTGTGACCGATGCCTGCCTGACTTTGGCCTCCTCTTGACTCAAGATTCACCTAGTGAGTATTGTTCCCACTGCTTTTCCTGTTCAACTGGTAGTATTTTTAATTGAAGAGAATCTTTCATGGACATACAAACATGGCAGGGTGCTAGTTGTGAACTTCCATTATATTTTACATTTCTTAATCTTAGCGACTGTTTTACTTTTTGCCTCTCCATGAGTGTTTTGCATACATATGGTAACCATTTGTTAAACCTTACAGAATAATTATTGTCCTGTATCTGGCACGCTTTCAGATAAATTAATCTTTCCTAACACTGTTTTTTTTAAAAAATACGTTTCTCATCCTTTGTTTCTCTTATTGACGTATCATATACATTAGTAAGATGCACAGATCTTAAGCGTACAATTTGACGAGTTTTTGACAATTCTATATACCTATGTAATCTCACTCAAGGTATAGAACAATTTGTCACTCATAAAATTCCTTCATGATGTTTTCTAGTCAAATTCCCAACCCCCCAGAAGAACTAGTGTCTGATTTCAATAATCACAGGTTAGTTTTTCTTGTTCTTGCACAGTGTAAAAATGAAATAATTTAATCTGTGATCATTTGGACCTGGCTCCTTTTGTCTAACACAGTGTTTCAAGACTAACTCATGTTGTTGCATGTATTAATGGTTCATTCCTTTTCATTGTTGAGTAGTATATCTACCACAATCAATTAATCGATGCTAATGTCAATAGACCTTTGAGTTATTTCTAATTTTTAATTCTGACAAATAAGACTCCAATGATCATTCTTCTACAAGTTTTTAAAAATGGGCATTTTTTTTATTTTTGAGGATAAAAATCTAGAACTGACATTGCTGGGTCATATGGTGTTTTCAGTCATTGTGCTATCTCTATGAAAGTTCCAATTGTGCCATATTCTTGTCAGCATTTAGTATTATCCAGTAGTTTAGCCATTGATCTTGTGAAATGGTATCTCTTTGTGGCTTTAAATGGTATTTTCTTAGAGTACCTTTTCAGGTGCTTATTGGAGATTCTTCTATCTTCTTCTGTAAGTATTTGTTCCAATATTTTAATCATTTAAATTAGGTTTTGGTCTTTTTATTGATTCATAAAATGTTAAAAATATATTCTGGGAATTATTACGTTGTCAAATATTTCAAATATTTTCTCTAGCCTGTAGTATGCTTATTTTATTACTAGTTTTCTGATAAGCAGAATTTTCTAGTTTTATGAAGCCTGATTATATTCTTAATTTTATGATTAGTGATTTTTATATTCTGTCTATCTGTGCTTTCACCAAAATTATAAAAATATTTTCTTTTTCTTTTTCCCAGAAGCTTATGGCTTTAACTTTTATGTTTATGAGAAATCTCAAAGTAGCTCTTTTCTGGAAGTCTTTCACATCTCTTGTTAATTTTTTCCCTAGATATTTGATATTTTCTGGTAATATTGTAAATTACATTGTTTTAAAAGTTTTAACTTTCTATTATTTTTTGCTAATATATACAAATACAATTGACTTTTTGAGAACATTCTAAGTTCACTATTAATTCAGAAAACTCCTGAGGATTTTCTGCGTATACAATCACGTTATCCACGAATAAAAAAGTTTTACTTTTCCCTTTCCAATACGATGGCTTTTATTTCTTTTACCCCCTCATTTACTATCTAGAACACTCAGTACAAAGTTGAATAGAAGTGATGATAGTGGACATTCTTGCTTGATTCCTGATCTTAGGGGAGAATCATTTCATCTTTCAGCCTTAAGTATGATGCTAGCGTTAGGTGCCTTTTGTCAGGCTCAGGAGACTTCTTCCATTTCTGGTTTGCTTACAGTATTTTTTATAAAAATTATCAGATAGGTTTTAAGTTTAGTCAAATTTTCTTTTATTGTGTGTTATCCTTTTTTATACATTGTTGTTTAATTTGCTAATATTTTTAAAGACATTTCCCACCTTTAATGATAGGCATATTGCTCTGTTATTTTCTTGCAATGTATGTATCAAGTTTTGATAGTAGGGTTATTCTGGCTTTATAAAATGAATAGGAAAATGTTTTCTATTTTATAAAGGAGTTTGTGTAGGATTGGTATTATTTATTCTCTCTTTCTCATCCTGAGACTCTAATTACAGTTGTTACATCATTTGATATCATCCTAACAATATCAGAAGCTTTGTTCAGTTTTTTTTTCTATTCTTTATTTCTTTTTATATTATTATTTGGATAATTTCTATTAACCTGTCTTTGAGGTCACCAATCCTCTCTTTTGCTCTTAAGCCTAGTTGAAGTATTACTTCTTTTTAATATCATAATTTTCACATCTGGAAGTTTATTCTGGTTCATCCTTGCAGTTTCCATTTTTCTGCTGAAATGTCCCATCTGTACCCACATGTTGTTTTTTCTCTTCTACATTAGCATATTTAACATATTCATAATGCTTATTTTAAAGTTCTTGTCTGCTAATTTCAATATCTGGGTTTTCTCTGAATATGCCTCTACTGATTTTTTTTTACCCATGATTTGGGGTAATGTTTTCATGCTTTGATATTTCTTGTAAGGTTTTATTGTATGCTAGACAATAGTACAAAAATCCCAGTAGAAACTGAAGTAAATAATATTTACCTCTTGCATCTCCCATGTATTAGTCTGTTTTCATGCTGCAGATAAAGACATACCCAAAACTGGGAAATTTACAAAAGAAAGAGGCTTCATTGGATACACAATTCCACGTGGTCTGGAAGGCCTCACAATCATGGTAGAAGGCAAGGAGGAGCAAAGGAGGAGCAAGTAACATCTTACGTGGATGGCAGCAACAAAGAGAGAGAGCTTGTGCAGGGCAACATCCATCTTTAAAACCATCAGATCTTGTGAGACCCATTCACTATCATGAGAACAGCATGGGAAAGACCCACCCCCATAATTCATTCATCTTTCACCAGGTCTCTCCCACAACACATGGAAATTATGGAAACTATAAGATGAAATTTGGTGGGGACACAGAGCCAAACCACATAATTCTGCCCTGACCCCTCCCAAATCTCATAACTTCACATTTCAAAACCAATCATGCCTCCCAAACAGTGTTCCAAAGTCATTAACTCCAAAATCCACAGTCCAAAATCTCAACAGAGACAAGGCAAGTCCCTTCTGCCTACGAGCCTGTAAAATCAAAAGCAAGAGTGTTACTTCCTAGACACAATGAAGGTACAAGCATCGGGTAAATACAGCTATTCCAAATGGGAAAAATTGTCAAAACAGGGGCTACAGGCCCCCTGCAAGTCCAAAATCCATCAGGGCAGTCACATCTTAAAGCTCCAGAAAGATCTCCTTTGACTCCATGTCTCACAGTAATGCAAGAGGTAGGTTCCCATGGTCTTGGGCAGCTCCACCCCTGTGGCTTTGCAGAGAACAGCCTCCCTCCCAGCTCCCTTCACAGGCTGATGTTGAGTGTCTGCAGTTTTTCCAGGTGCATGGTGCCTGTCATTGGATCTACCATTCTGGGGTCTGAAGGATGGTGGCCCTCTTCCCACAGCTCCACAGGGAAATTATGGGAGCTACAAAATGAGATTTGAGTGGGGACACAGAGCCAAACTGTATCACCCCAAAAGGCTTAAGTTTAACTAGAATTTTTATGGTTACGTGTAGAATATAAAGTTATACAATTATCCAAACCTGGTGGTTTGCCTGCTCTAACCTTGAAAATCTGATTTTCTCTGGTCTGGTATATGGCATACCCAAATCAGGAAGTGATATTTTACATTTCCAGGAAAAACAAAACAAAGCAAAAAAAAAAAAAAATGATTAAAACTTTGAGTAGAAACCAAAGGTAACACCTAAAAGGTAACAGACATATTTACGTTATCTGTCTATTCCTTCTAAATATTTATTTTGTGATTCACAGACAAATATAAATGACTGTGCAATTATTGTTCAAATTCAGTGTTAACAGAAATCTGAAACATAACACAGATAAAACCTCTCCTTTCTCATTGGATCACATTGCAGCTTAACTTTTTATGTATAGTCAGTCCTCTTGTATCTCCTCAGCTAGAATGTAAACTCCATAAAGTTAGGTACTGTATTTTAGTTGCCCTTCAACTCTTTTCATTTCAAGGAGGAAGACACAACAAACAATTCTAGATGCGTTTGGTTCTTTTGTATGCAACTAAGCTAATGACTAGTCTGCTTGTATTGAAGGGTATATCCAATACAATGCCGGGACTTAGGCATCCCATGTATTTTCAGTGAATATATAAAATCTAACATTTAGCTAAAACAATGCAGATGAAATCCATACCTTGAAAAGTCTTATTGAAGATAACTGGTAGCAGAGGTTACAATTACCCCTTTGTATGAAAGTGAAGAAAGGGTAAGAACTAGACTGTTTTTTGAGTATGATGATACTTTGTAATTATATTGACTGATTCGCCCCGGGGATAGGAATTCTGTAGGGTCCCTTTCCTCACAATGACATGTTTCGAGCTCTCCTCCATTTCGGAATCATTTTAGAGTACAAAATAAGAAACCTTGGCTTGATTTTTTTGTTTTACATTGAACACAGTTCAATATTTCTTTTGTGTGTTATTCTTGAACATTGATATAGACCTTAGGGACATTTTAAATTGTTGGTGCTAGCTAAAGATGGTTTCAGAAGTGTTAAGGAGGCTACTCTAAGATATTCATATCATCGGGCTACCAAAGAAATGACCTGTGAAGAACCACCTTAAAAATTATAGTGATTATAGCTAAAGAAATTACAAATATGAAAAAAGCTCAATGTTGTCCCTAGAGGTAGTTGTGAAATTAGATTCATTTTCTAAATTATCAGAGGAAAAATATTTTAACAGAACTAATTTGACAAATTTATTTGTATTATTATACCTTATTATAGAAGGAAATGGATAACATAGATATTTATGGGAATAATCTCCTTGTTTCAGAATTTTTTAAGGAGGAAAAGTATTCCTCTTGAAGCCTCATCAAGTGAAAAGAAAATGTGAGAGGTAGATAATGTTTGTGATGAGCACCTCAGCCATGATTTTGGTCCAGATGTTTGATTTCCTATGATTCCCCTATTTAATTAGTGGCAGATTCAAAATAGTCACAGATGTGAGTTAGTGAAATGATGATGATGAAACCATTACACTGTATAATTGTTTTAACCATTCCAGTTATTTTTTTTTTTCTTCTCTAATGGTCTATCATGCACTCTCATCACAAATAAAATTCGTGCATGGGGAAAAGCTGCAGCATGTTGTGTTTGGCAATGGTTACCTTTGAGATTATTTTTCTGAAATGATTTTGGATTTTCTAGATGTTTTGTGTAAATTTGACATAGATGAAATGGTAAAAAAAATTAAAAACAAAACAAAAACAAAACCCCATGTGGACCAGAAAACTGTGACTCCTTAAACGTTGAGTTGTTGGATGGAAGTTTGTTGGAACAATGTCAAAGATGGAAGCATTCACTTCTTAGTCAAAGAAGAAAAGCAGACATGTTGAGTTTCAGATTAGAATTCTAAAAAAGGGCCCTGGATACTAGTACAATGGTTCTTAACTATTTCTAAACAATTTTTCTTCGTTTGCTGAAACACATTTTTATTTTTCCCTTACCCTCTGTGCATTTTTTACTTTTATACAATCTATACCCATCATTATATCAACATCCAATTTAACTGTTTCCAAGGGAGCTACTGGGCATTCTGTAGGTTTATTAGCAAAAATATAACTATGTTCCACTATTTGATGAAACGCAAATAATAAAAATAAGCAAAGTGCATTCTCACTGTACATAATGGTTTACATGGAAAGAATCTGGATTTCTATAGAGCTAGCCATTATTTCCTGTGTCCAGATGTGCTAAGCGCAATCCTTACCTTACTACAGAATTTGTTGTAATAGCAGGTATGACTTGAATTCGCTGCAGAGATTTTTAGTTGTTTGTTTTTTGGTAATAGCAAGTAGGTCTTGCCTCTTGATATCCTGGGTAAAAAAATCAATCCTCTTGATTTCATTCTATAAATAGGCTATATCTTTTTTTAACTTTATTCATTTATTTATTTGTTTGTTTGTTTGTTTGTTTATTTAGAGACAGAGTCTCACTCTGTCACCAGGCTGGAGTGCAGTGGCACAATCTTGGCTCACTGCGACCTTCGCCTTCTGGGTTCAAGTGATTCTCCTGCCTCAGCCTCCTGAGTAGCTGGGACTACAAGCACTCACCACCACACCCAGCTGATTTTTTTGTATTTTTAGTAGAGATAGGGTTTCACCATGTTGGTCAGGCTAGTCTCAAACACCTAACCTCATGATCCACCTGCCTCAGCCTCCCAAAGTGCTGGGATTACGGGCATGAGCCACTGCGCCTGGCCTTGGCCTACGGATTTTTTATAACGAAAATGCTCATGGTTAATCAGTTATATGTGTTTGATTTTTGAAGTCCATTGAGCCTCTGGATTGGATATCTTAGGCTTTCTTAATTTTAGAAAGGCAATCTTGCTGCTGCTGCTATTATTGTTGGTGGCGATGATGGTGGTCATTAGGCAAATGATTAATTTGTCTTTTCAGTGGATTTCCACTGCTTTTTTGCTTATCTGTTCCTCCTGGTACACAATAGAGGCAAGAAGGAAAATTTTTGTGATTATGGCTGTGTATTTTTGTGTATTTGGTGCTGCCATGCCTGGTAATAACTGTAAGTGGATGATTATAACAATCATGGTCTGACAAGGACAAGGCAACTGAGGAAGGACTCAGACTAATTGGTGATAAAGGTCTGTATCTTCTCACTAGACATACAACCCAGACAAGCTAAAATGCTGGCTAAAGGTGAGGGAATTATAGATGGCCAGTGGAGGAGGAAACTAATGAATTTCAATGACAATGTTAGGACCATTCCCACTGAGTAGAGGGGATGAAGGCTTAGTTTCCTAACCATCCTTAAGTCTGTTTTTGGTGACTACAATTAGCCACCCCTGAGAAGTGACTGCTGTCTAAGAGAAAAGTAAGATTTTTTTTTTTTTTCTCAGAAAAGGATGTAAGGAAATCTGAATGGCACAAAGGGTAGACTGTGTTGGATCAGTTTAAATGAATCTCTGGGTTTGCTTGGCCAAGATTTTCTGCTTGATGTCATAGATGAGTCTCCAGAGATACCTCCTGGAGCCAAATGCATTTTCATAGACTTTAATGGGGTTGGTTTCAATCTTTATTAAGGGCAGTCTAATGGGTTTCCATTATTACCTTTTATTGGAGGCAGCTGTTCTGAAGTCCTCGTGTTGCTCATGGGCATGACTTGACATCTTTTCTCAAGCATCGTGCTCAGAGCTTCTTAGCTCTTTCTCTAGGTCTTCACAGTTGTTGCTGAGGCACAGATTGTCCTGGGCTCTTCCAAGTGCTCATGTGCAGTGGCTTAATAGGCTGAGTCCAGGTAGCAGCTGGTGGGATGGTGGAAGTATCTGAATTTGCATTTGCCCCCTACTTGCCCTGCTTGCAGGTCTTCCATAAGCACCACCGATGCTGCTGTTGCTGTCTTGGGATCTGGCATTCTAGAGACTGTCATATTGGTCTTTCTGGTGTAACCTGGAAGTTGGGGGGTATTTGGTGCACTATGGAACATACAAGGCTGCAGATGTCCCAGTGGACTGTTGGAAGAAACAGCCCTTCATACTTCCTTCCTGAAGACATCTTCCTTCATGAGACATCTTATGAGATCGAACACTCAACTGCATTCTGTGGAAAGTTGAGACTGGTTTAATAACACTCTCCTCATCATTTGCTCTCCCTCCTTTTTTGCCTCAGACCTCTTCTTTTTATTCACGTTTCCCAAGTATTGAAATCCCTGAAAGAGTATTGACATGTAAATTTTGGTCGCAAACTCTTATAGAAAGAGGGGCATAGGCAGTAATTTTTAAAATGTACTTTGATAATCTGATCAGAGAATGGGGCTGGCCTTGTTAACCATAAATCACATAGTCAAACTCTTACTCCACTATGTTTTATTGTATATTAACCAATTCATTTCTAGTCCTCTAGTAACGAGAATTACAGCTGCCTTCAGATAATACAAGCTAGTGCCCAGATGTGAAATTGTGTAATGAAACACTGCCTGAACTTTGAGTGTTGAAGACAATTTTTTTAACGATCAAAACTTCAGGGACCACAACCTAATGATGTTTTTATTGCTGACAAACTGACATAAGGGACTCAGAATTACAGAGAAGCAACATTTCAAGAATCAAAAAGCATTTTCACAGCACATTAGGGCTTTCATATGTTCCTGAGTTACAGAATACAAGTTTTGGAGCTTTTCAAACTTCCTTGAATGAGGTGCTTCCTTCCAAATGCCAGCCTTTTTTAGGAGGTGAAAGCAGAAAATCTTGTCTGAAGGGGCGCTTAAGAACTCTAAGTGTATAATGGTGACTTAAGATGGAGACAGCTATTTTGTCCTTTCTACATTTTCTGTTGGCTAAAAACCAGAAACAGCAAGAGTAAACTTTTGCTTTTTCATGTGTTTTGAAATAACAAAAAATTCTTGCACTTTGTCATTTAATAAAAACAAAGAAAATGAAAGCATAAAACCAAATGATGTAAAATGGCCTTAATTAAATTGAAAGTTGAAGCATATCACATAATTTTTGATTTTTTGACTTGCAAAATTAAACTAGTAAGAAAATAACTAATTTTCTAACTTGAATTTTCAAAACCAAGGACAATTGTGAGGCAGTCACCGTGCAACGTCAGTCATTGGTAAAATTTCATATTTTATTCTTATAATCTCAATTCTATTAATTGCTAAAGGAAATCACATCTTCAGAGATCAAAGCATAGTGTTAGAATATTTCCCAACATTGAAGACAATCTGATTGTCCTTGACAAAATAAGTTATTAGGTTAAAGATATTGAATTGCCATTTTTGTGCTATTTAGATCCATCCCAAGCAAGGATCTAAAATGTGTGAGCACACGTGGAAAGCTTAAAAAAGAAAAAAATACAATCATTATACACATTTAATGAACACCATTTTGATGTTCTAAGAAGGATAAGGGAGGCAGTCACTCTTGGTAAACCAAACAATTTAAGGAAAAATGGTCCTTGAAGAATTATTAATAGCGCATAGGAAGTTTGTGAACTTATTGTAGGAGTGAAATTGGGTATGGGAAATAAGATTGTATTGTTTTCTGTCGCTGTGTAACAAATGACCACAAATGTGGTTGAAATAACACAAACTTACTAGTTCACAGCTCTCTAGGTCAGAAGCCCAGATGGGCTCACTTGGGCTCTTGGCTTACAAGGTCAAAAACAAGGTGTCGGCTCTTGTCTGGAAGCTCTAAGGAAAAATCTGCTTTCAAGCCCATTCAAGTGTTTGCACGTTTAATTGCTGGTGTTTGTGGGTCTGAGTCCCTGTGTCCTTGCTGTCTGTCTGTCTGTCAGGGGTGTGCCCTCAGCTCCTTGCAGCCCCTCCAATTTCAAAGGAGCAACTGTGCATCAAGCCCTACTCATGCATATCTGAGACTTCCTCTTCTAGCTTCGTCTCTGCCACCAGTCAGAGAAGGGTCTTTTCCTCTAAAGTCTCCTGTGATTAGATCAGGCCCACTTGAATGATCTCTTTTTTTGTAAGGTAAACGGTGCCACATAATATAACCCTGCAGTGATATCACATTCACAGGTCTGATGATTAGAGTATGGAATCTTACGGGCCTCTCACAGAAATTTTGCCTTACCACAATGCTTTTGTAATATTGGGTGGGGGCAAAAGGCTAACTTAAATTTACCTGCCTGTCTTTGCCTGTTTGTTTTTCTTCCCATTCAGTCAGGTTGTCTGGTTTCTTCCTACCACTTCAGAGTAGAGTGGTGGCTGCATACAAAGCAGAAATAGTCTATGATTTTTTTTCCTGGCATTTGCTTTGAAAATTTAAGCCTAAGGGAAGGTAGAAATTGCCAGCTATAAAACAAAACAAAACAAAACAACAACAAAAAATCCAAAACAAGACAAAACAAAAAAACAAAACTATTTTGTTCCCAAACACAAAGGTAGTAGAATTCCCCCTCCTTTTAGAGATGCCCAGTTGAGGAAAGATGAATGTTATGCAAGCAGAGAGGTCTGATTCCCAGTGTGCAGTTATAGGGAGAGCAGGCTCCTTGATCTGGAACTGCTACTAGATTGCTAGGCAAAGTAGTTTATAGTCAGCCTCATGAAGGGCTTTCTCAGGTGTGTCACAGAAGCACCTGCCAGTCACAAATGTCAAGGGAACTTTAAGAACTGGGACAGTAAATATCTCAGTGACAATCTGTGTGGACTGATGACCTAGAACCTTCTCCTCTACAGTTTTTTTAGGAAGCCCCCTACATCAACTCTTGAAACTGTAGTTTGACCTAATGATAAAAGACCTCAAGAAATACAGGTCAAATACAGAATCACATTATTTCAGAAAATAAAGTTATACATCTTGTGGGCCTGGTTATGTGGACTGGGATTTTTACACACTACCTTCTCTTCTCCCCACAGTTTCCTCTTCTAACCTCTTCCTACTCCTTATTAACACAAAAGGGGCAAAGTCTTGTTTACAAACCCTACAGGATCCCTGGTATCAGGAGAAGTAAAGTGCTAGATGGTCTATTCTCTAGAGCTATCAAAGCTAATGAGATACAAGACTTAGAGTTACGTGCTCCAGAATGCTTGAACAATGCAGAAACCATTGACTTTGGGTTGTATCCTGCAATGCTGGTCTGGTACTATCTCCTTGGCTCAAAGATGAAGGCAGCATGTCTATCTTAGGATTCTAGGATAAAAGTAACAGTATGGTATGTAACTGGAGTACATTCATATGTACTAGAAGATGTTCACTGGTCCTGCTTTTTGCCTTTGGAGTCTCACCAATCCAAATATATAGGCTAAGTTATGTTACAATAGCAAAACTTCACAAATCTTGGGGGATTCCAAAAACAAAAATTTGCTTCTTGCTTATACTGCTTATTTATCCTGAATGAACTCCAACTCTGTGCTGTGTCAGCTTCATTGCAGGATCCAGACTGAAGAAGTAGCTCCTACCTGGGTCATACCAATCTCATGACAGGGCACAAGAGAACATGACACTTAAAGCTTATCTTTGGAAGTGGCATATCTCATTGTTTTTATTTTAATGGCCAAATGTGACACATAAAGGCTGGTATCAATAGGATGGAGGTGTATAATTCTCTCATGAGGAGAGGCGTAATCATTTAAAAATATGTATATAATCTCCCATAAGCATCAGTCCTCCAAAAGCCACTAATTTTTATTCCTAACCCATTCTCTGTAGTGATTTTTATATTCTGAATTGAAACCATTATGTCTATTTTTCCTTCTACAATAAAAATAAAATTCTCCCTATTTTTTTCTAATTTGCAATATCCCATATTTATGTTTTCTACATTTTTTGTTTTACTATTTGGAGTTTAAAACACACCAAAGTATTTTGGGGTTGTGCCAATTTCTCTCTCTGTGACATTCTTGGGTACTCCCTTTCCTGGAAGATGTCAATTACCCCAGTGCTGCCTGGATCAGGATGCTGGTGCAGATTCTAAGGACTGCAATAACTGGAGACTATGCCTTGTGTCTGTCTCTGTTCATGGTTTATTAAGTAACCAGCGTGAATGTGGGCTCTGTGAGATTCGGTCTTAGGTAATAAGACAGAGTTCATTGGTCCCTGTCGAGGTTAATGAGCTGATAACTTCATCATTCATTTTGTTTTACTTTGTTTATAATATTTTCACAATCTTAATGATTTGCATAATTGCACATACATTAAAAATTAATTTCAACTCAGAAATCTTGAGATACACAATAACTGCACATATATCTGAGTGGAGACTTTGCTCAGAAGAGAATTATTTCATCTCTGAGACACTAGGGGATGAATATGAGCAGCCACAGAAAAAGTATAGGTTTGAAATGAAAAATGGACGAATAGTATAATTTATGGCCAGAAGAATTCTGTCCATGCCATGCATCAAAATGCATCAGGTAATGAGTTTGAGGCTGTTATTTGAGGTTTATCCAAAGTCTCTTTACTATGTATATTCTTTCTTATCTTTTTAATATTTGGGTTTTTTTCCCCTCACATATTGTGTGACTTCCAACATTTTATTTTCATTGAAATGACTGCCTAAATTGATCAAACAGTTTAAGAAAGCAGAAATATGGCATGTTTTCAAAAATTTTTTTCCTGTTAAAAAAAAACAAGAACATGAGATGATTTATGATTTTATTTTCATTAGAGAAAAATTTAGTCTCAGTTCCGTCCCTTACCAGAATCTGAGAATCTTACAGTTAGTAGAAAATGGGGAAAGATGATGTTCCCATTTTCCAAGGTCATAATGGGGTTTTGAAATTTTGTAGCTTTTTGTTTGTGAGCGGTGCACAGGGTACAAGGAGCTTTGAGTTGCCTAGAACCCAATGGCCAAGGATCCCACGTCCTTGGGCACATAGGGTGACCATGTTTGTCCTTTCCTTGAGAGCACTTTCCCTAAGTGCTGTGAGTCTGACTCTTCCTCTCATTTTCTCATCTGACCTCCCATATCTCCCACCTCTTTTTTTAGTCTGGTGAAAATCACTATTTCTTTGTAGTTGCTTAAAATGCACTCCTCTCATTTTTGCCTTCAAAGGCACTATTTTCTGCGCAGCAGAGGGACTATTGACATTTAAGCTGCTGTGTTCATGTGATCTGCATGTTGCTGACACTCTGAGTGGATGTAGGATGTTTCAAGTGTACATTATATGTCTGGTTCTTCTCTTTTCAGTGAGTGAATGACCCTACTTTGTCATATAATAAATATTTCTTGTAGGTGTCATAGAGGAAACTACTCTAGAAATTGAATGCCACATGATTCCACACACAAACACATAAATCAAACAGCATGTCTTACTTTTTTGATACTTGAGCTCGGATGAAACCAGACTGTCTGTCTGCATTCCAATAGATGTTCTACCTTTGTTGACACAGTTTTCATCTTTCAGCACCAGCTTTGACAGCCTATTCCCGGAATAACAGAATTCAGGGAGTTCCCATTGCTTTAAGCATTTTTATTGTTGTCAGTTGTTAACGAATGGATTCTTCCTTCATATCTTGACTTTGCAAACCATCTAAGCTGGATTGTATGTCTTAATAGAATTGTCTTGGTGCTGTAACCTACATTTTTTAGTGTATTTCTGGAAAGCTAAAGTAATGATTAGTGTTATATAATTTTTGTGGTTTCAAAAATGACAGTTAATGGTGGTACATTTTGGGTAAATAGAACTTCAAGTGCACATTATCAAGAGCCCAGTAATACTGGTGACAGGGAAGTCTGAAGGGCATAATGAGGTTTATGCTTCTGTGTAAAATGTGGGAGGTTAATAAGATGTTGCTTTTGTGAGGCACTGGGAAGTTAGATTACTGAATGACACTAGCATTGTTAAGAATTAGGTCTGTACCATGGGCCAGTGACTGAGGGCAGGCATGTGAACAGTACGTTTTATGATCAGTAAAATATAACATGTTATGCATATAAACTTTGGCACTTCTTTCAGTTATGAATGAAGGCAACAAACCACTCTTTAGGAACACCTGTGACTTTATCATCAATATAAATCACAGATGTTGGAGGGGGCAGAGCAAGATGGCCGAATAGGAACAGCTCGTCTCCAGCTCCCAGCACAAGAGCAACACAGAAGGCAGGTGATTTCTGCATTTTCAACTGAGGTACTGGGTTCATCTCACTAGGGAGTGCCAGACAATCCGTGCTGGTCACCTGCTGCAGCCTGACCAGCGAGAGCTGAAGCAGGGCGAGGCATTGCCTCACCTGGGAAGCACAAGGGGGAAGGAAATCCCTTTTCCTAGCCAGGGGAACTGAGACACACAACACCTGGAAAATCGGGTAATTCCCACCCCAATACTGCACTTTACCAAGGGTCTTAGCAAATGGGCACACCAGGAGATTATATCCCACACCTGGCCGGGAGGGTTGCATGCCCATGGAGCCTCCCTCATTGCTAGCACAGCAGTTGGTGATCTAATGGCAAGGCAGCAGCGAGGCTGTGGGAGGGGCGCCCGCCATTGCTGAGGCTTAAGTAGGTAAACAAAGCTGCTGGGAAGCTTCAACTGGGTGGAGCTCACAGCAGCTCAAGGAGGCCTGCCTGTCTCTGTAGACTCCACCTCTGGGGACAGGGCACAGCTAAACAACAACAACAACGACAACAACAACAAAGCAGCAGAAACCTCTGCAGACACAAACGACTCTGTCTGATAGCTTTGAAGAGAGCAGTGGATCTCCCAACATGGAGGTTGAGATCTGAGAAGGGACAGACTGCCTGCTCAAGTGGGTCCCTGACCCCTGAGTAGCCTAACTGGGAGACATCCTCCACTAGGGGCAGACCGACACCCCACACCTCACATGGTGGAGTACACCCCTGAGTGGTAGCTTCCAAAGCAAGAATCAGACAGGTACACTCGCTGTTCAGCAATATTCTATCTTCTGCAGCCTCTGCTGCTGATACCCAGGCAAACAGGGTCTGGAGTGGACCTCAGGTAATCTCCAACAGACTTACAGGTGAGGGTCCTGACTGTTAGAAGGAAAACTAACAAACAGGAAGGACACCCACACCAAAACCCCATCAGTACGTCACCATCATCAAAGACCAGAGTCAGATAAAACCACAAAGATGGGGAAAAAGCAGGGCAGAAAAACTGGAAATTCAAAAAATAAGAGTGCATCTTCCCCGGCAAAGGAACGCAGCTCATCACCAGCAATGGATCAAAGCTGGATGGAGAATGACTTTGACAAGATGAGAGAAGAAGTCTTCAGTCCATCAAACTTCTCAGAGCTAAAGGAGGAATTACATACTCAGTGCAAAGAAACTAAAAATCTTGAAAAAAGAGTGGAAGAATTGATAACTAGAATAATTAATGCAGAGAAGGCCATAAACGAACTGACAGAGATGAAAACCATGACACGAGAAATACGTGACAAATGCACAAGCTTCAGTAACCGACTCGATCAACTGGAAGAAAGAGTATCAGCAATTGAGGATCAAATGAATGAAATGAAGCAAGAAGAGAAATCTAAAGAAAAAAGAAGAAAAAGAAATGAACAAAGCCTGCAAGAAGTATGGGATTATGTAAAAAGACCAAATCTGCGTCTGATTGGGGTGCCTGAAAGTGAGGGGGAAAATGGAACCAAATTGGAAAACACTCTTCAGGATATCATCCAGGAGAACTTCCCCAACCTAGTAGGGCAGGCCAACAATCAAATTCAGGAAATACAGAGAATGCCACAAAGATACTCCTCGAGAAGAGCCACTGCAAGACACATAATTGCCAGATTCACCAAAGTTGAAATGAAGGAAAAAATCTTAAGGGCAGCCAGAGAGAAAGGTCAGGTTACCCACAAAGGGAAGCCCATCAGACTAACAGCAGATCTCTCGGCAGAAACTCTACAAGCCAGAAGAGAGTGGGGGCCAATATTCAACATTCTGAAACAAAAGAATTTTCAACCCAGAATTTCATATCCAGCCAAACTAAGTTTCATAAGTGAAGGAGAAATAAAATCCTTTACAGATAAGCAAATGCTTAGAGATTTTGTCACCACCAGGCCTGCCTTACAAGAGACCCTGAAGGAAGCACTAAACATAGAAAGGAACAACCAGTACCAGCCATTGCAAAAACATGCCAAAATGTAAAGACCATCGAGGCCAGGAGGAAACTGCATCAGCTAACGAGCAAAATAACCAGTTAATGTCATAATGGCAGGATCAAGTTCACACATAACAATCTTAACCTTAAATGTAAATGGACTAAATGCTCCAATTAAAAGACACAGACTGGCAAACTGGATAAAGAGTCAAGACCCATCAATTTGATGTATTCAGGAGACCCATCTCACATGCAGAGACATATATAGGCTCAAAATAAAGGGATGGAGGAAGATCTACCAAGCAAATGGAGAACAAAAAAAAGCAGGGGTTGCAATCCTAATCTCTCATAAAACAGACTCTACACCATCAAAGATCAAAAGAGACAAAGAAGGCCATTACATAATGGTAAAGGGATCAATTCAACAGGAAGAGCTAACTATCCTAAATATATATGCACCCAATACAGGAGCACCCAGATTCATAAAGCAAGTCCTTAAAGACTTACAAAGAGACTTAGACTCCCATACAATAATAATGGGAGACTTCAACACCCCACTGTCAACATTAGACAGATCAACGAGACAGAAAGTGAACAAGGATATCCAGGAATTGAACTCATCTCTGCAGCAAGCAGACCTAATAGACATCTACAGAACTCTCCACCCCAAATCAACAGAATATACATTCTTCTCAGCACCATATCACACTTATTCCAAAATTGACCACATAATCGGAAGTAAAGCACTCCTCAGCAAATGTACAAGAACAGAAATTATAACAAACTGTCTCTCAGACCACAGTGCAATCAAACTAGAACTCAGGACTAAGAAACTCAATCAAAACTGCTCAACTACATGGAAACTGAACGACCTGCTCCTGAATGACTACTGGGTACGTAACGAAATGAAGGCAGAAATAAAGATGTTCTTTGAAACCAATTAGAACAAAGATACAACATACCAGAATCTCTGGGAAACATTTAAAGCAGTGTGTAGAGGGAAATTTATAGAACTAAATGCCCACAAGAGAAAGCTGGAAAGATCTAAAATTGACACCCTAACATCACAAAAGAACTAGAGAAGCAAGAGCAAACACATTCGAAAGCTAGCAGAAGGCAAGAAATAACTAAGATCAGAGCAGAACTGAAGGAGATAGAGACACAAAAAACCCTCCAAAAAATCAATGAATCCAGGAGTTGGTTTTTTGAAAAGATCAACAAAATTGACAGACTGTTAGCAAGACTAATAAAGAAGAAAAGAGAGAAGAATCAAATAGACGCAATAAAAAATGATAAAGGGGCTATCACAATTAATAGCCTACCAGCCAAAAAAAGTCCAGGACCAGATGGATTCACAGCTGAATTCTACAAGGAGGAGCTGGTACCATTCCTTCTGAAACTATTCCAATCAATAGAAAAAGAGGGAATCCTCCCTAACTCATTTTATGAGGCCAACATCATCCTGATACCAAAGCCTGGCAGAGACACAACAAAAAAAGAGAATTTTAGACCAATATCCCTGATGAACATTGATGCAGAAATCCTCAATAAAATACTGGCAAACCAGATCTAGCAGCACATCAAAAAGCTTATCCACCATGATCAAGTGGGCTTCATCCCTGGGATGCAAGGCTGGTTCAACATACGCAAATCAATAAACGTAATCCAGCATATAAACAGAACCAAAGACAAAAACCACATGATTATCTCAATAGATGCAGAAAAGGCCTTTGACAAAATTCAACAGCCTTTTGTGCTAAAAACGCTGAATAAATTCGGTATTGATGGAACGTATCTCAAAATAATAAGAGCTATTTATGACAAACCCACAGCCAATATCATACTGAATGGGCAAAAACTGGAAGCATTCCATTTGAAAACTGGCACAAGACAGGGATGCCCTCTCTCACCACTCCTATTCAACATAGTGTTGGAAGTTCTGGCTAGGGCAATCAGGCAAGAGAAAGAAATAAAGGGTACTCAATTAGGAAAAGAAGAAGTCAAATTGTGCCTGTTTGCAGATGACATGATTGTATATTTAGAAAACCCCATTGTCTCAGCCCAAAATCTCCTTAAGTTGTTAAGCAACTTCAGCAATGTCTCAGGATACAAGATTAATGTGCAAAAATTACAAGCATTCTTATACACCAGTAACAGACAAACAGAGAGCCAAATCATGAATGAACTTCCATTCACAATTGCTTCAAAGAGAATAAAATACCTAGGAATCCAACTTACAAGGGATGTAAAGGACCTCTTCAAGGAGAACTACAAACCACTGCTCAGTGAAATAAAAGAGGACACAAACAAATGGAAGAACATACCATGCTCATGGATAGGAAGAATCAATATCGTGAAAATGGCCATACTGCCCAAGGTAATTTATAGATTCAATGCCATCCCCATTAAGCTACCAAAGAGTTTCTTCACAGAATTGGAAAAAAACTGCTTTAAAGTTCATATGGAACCAAAAAAAAGCCCGCATTGCCAAGACAATCCTAAGTCAAAAGAACAAAGCTGGAGGCATCACACTACCTGACTTCAAAGTATACTACAAGGCTACGGTAACTAAAACAACATGGTACTGGTACCAAAACAGAGATATAGACCAATGGAACAGAACAGAGTCCTCAGAAATAATACCACACATCTACAGCCATCTGATCTTTGACAAACCTGAGAAAAACAAGAAATGGGGAAAGGATTCCCTATTTAATAAATGGTGCTGGGAAAATTGTCTAGCCATAAGTAGGAAGCTGAAACTGGATCCTTTCCTTACTCCTTATATGAAAATTAATTCAAGATGGATTAGAGACTTACATGTTAGACCTAATACCATAAAAACCCTAGAAAAAAAACTTAGGTAATACCATTCAGGACAGAGGCATGGGCAAGGACTTCATGTCTAAAACACCAAAAGCAATGGCAACAAAAACCAAAATTGACAAATGGGATCTAATTACACTAAAGAGCTCCGCACTGCAAAAGAAACTACCATCAGAGTGAACAGGCAACCTACAGAATGGGAGAAAATGTTTTCAATCTACTCATCAGACAAAGGGCTAATATCCAGAACCTACAAAGAACTCAAACAAATTTACAAGAAAAAAACAAACAACCCCATCAAAAAGTGGGCAAAGGATATGAACAGACATTTCTCAAAAGAAGACATTCATACAGCCAACAGACACATGAAAAAATGCTTGTCGTCACTGGCCATCAGAGAAATGCAAATCAAAACCACAATGAGATACCATCTCACACCAGTTAGAATGGGAATCATTAAAAAATCAGGAAACAACAGGTGCTGGAGAGGATATGGAGAAATAGGAACACTTTTCCATTGTTGGTGGGACTGTAAACTAATTCAACCATTATGGAAAACAGTATGGAGATTCCTCAAGGATCTAGAACTAGAAGTACCATATGACCCAGCCATCCCATTACTGGGTATATACCCAAAGGATTATAAATCATGCTGCTATAAAGACACACGCACATGTATGTTTATTGCAGCACTATTCACAATAGCAAAGACTTGGAATCAACCCAAATGTCCATCAGTGACAGACTGGATTAAGAAAATGTGGCACATATACACCATGGAATACTATGGAGCCATAAAAACGGATGAGTTTGTGTCCTTTGTAGGGACATGGATGCAGCTGGAAACCATTATTCTCAGCAAACTATCACAAGAACAGAAAACCAAACACCACATGTTCTCACTCATAGATGGGAACTGAACAATGAGATCACTTGGACTCAGGAAGGGGAATATCACACACCGGGGCCTATCATCGGGAGGGGGGAGGGGGGAGGGTTTCCACTGGGAGTTATACCTGATGTAAATGACGAGTTGATGGGTGCTGACAAGTTGATGGATGAAGCACACCAACATGGCACAAGTATACATATGTAACACACCTGCACGTTATGCACATGTACCCTAGAACTTAAAGTATAATAATAATAAAAAAAAAGAAAGAAATACATCCTGCCATGTGCAATAACATCTATGGACCTTGAGGACTTTATGCTAAGTGAAATAAGCCAGTTGTAGACAAAAATACACTGCATAATTCAACTTATATGAGGTATAAAATATTGTTAAATTTATAGAGTCAAAGAATAGAAGGGTAGTTTCTAGAGGCAAAAGGCGAGTTATCGATCAAGGGTCTTAAAGTTTCAGTCAAGCAGTTCTAAAGATCTGCTCTACAACGTTGTACCTACCGTCAACAATAAGGTACTGTATACTTAAACATTTAGGAGGTTAGATGTCATGTTAAGTCTTCTTACCACAATAAAATAAAATAATAAATACAGTAAAATACAGATACACTTTGAAGTTTGAGTATTGTATAAAATATGAAATTGAAAATTAAATGCTTTATTTATAATATGTTTGTAAATGAGCATTTAGCATAAATTACAAATATTTGCCATGATGCAGTTGAAATTGCTGATAAATTTCTCTATTATCATTGAAAAAAAAATCACAGATGTTTTTATATCACATCACAGTTGTTGCAGATACTTCAAAATATCATTTACACTCACTACTTTAAAATTATAGGTGTTATTAGATATACTATTACATCTTATGATTTAATGGGCTATAAAATAAGTATATATATATTACTACATGACAATACAAATTTGATATTTGTACTTCATTGGTTTTCTTTGTAATGCTATTTATTTTACTTCATGCATTTAAAAACATTATTCTGAGGAGAGGTCCGTGGTACAAAAGATTAGAAGCCTCTATTTTGATAGGTGACCTGGTTCTTGCTAGGCTACCAACACATTCCCTTTTCTAATCCCTTCTTTTCCTTACTCTTCATTATTGTACAGGGTGGTCTTTACAAAGGTGTGTCTTGCCTGTCTGCCTGGTCTACAGATGAGTATACTCTTTCTGTGTCCTGATTCACTATTGCAAATTTCAAACGTGCAAGTGTGATTTGATATAGAAAAATTAAGCAAATAAAAAATATAGGCCCAAGAAGCTTAGAGTGACATTTCTGACATCTAGAATGCTTAATAACAATGGCCAACTCAGAATACAGTTCAAAATATCTAGTATTTATATTCAATTACAGACATCTTTTGAAACAGCTATTTATGCATTTTGCAAACCCTTCTAAGAGACAGTTCCTTGAGGATGGGAAGCCTAATTTGTTCAACATCATATTCTTATAAAAATCCTGAAATTTAGTAGGCATTCCATTAATGTTTCTTAAATTCTAACTGTGAAACAAATGCAGTTTTGCAGAGATATGGAGAATATGCATAGTGCTTCAATTATTGCATTAGTGACCAACATCTTCTGGATGTTGCTAACCACCATTTTTCCTGTAAGAGTGGAGTCACTAGAGACTTGTAAAACAAAATGTACTTCTGCAATTAAAGCAACAGTCACCTACAAAATAAACATGGTTGTATAATACATTGGAATGTTATTGAGCCTATCATAGTTAAGGCATCAATGGAAATAAATTGGTTCCACAATAGTTCAACAGCTGTTTTAAAGCAGCAGCTGCTTTTCCCAGAGTAATTACAGATATTGTTTTTAGTATACAGTGTCAGAACATAATTTTATTGATTTGAATTACGTGACATCACCTTTGGAATGAAATAGATACCAATAGATTTAAGATGACATATGTTTCTCCTTCTTTCTTTTTTAGCTGTATATTTTAATTCCAATTACAAATACATTTAAGAGATGTAGGGAAAATAGACAATTTTATACTATAAAAGCCAATGAACACTTGAAAGAAATAAATTGTACTTGTACTAATGATTTTTAGGTATTAGCTGTTTCTTGGTGTACAATACAATTGATGAAAGTTAAAAATATTCTTCCCCATACTATCCAACAATCTTGATCTTCATTTTTATTTTCACTGCATTCATAAACTTCTGACATACTATATATTTTATTTTATTATATATATTGTGTATTGTCTGTCCCCACCTAGTAAAATTTTAGCTCCTTCCGGGCAGGAATTTTCTTAACTGATACATCCTGATAATCTAAAATGATGCTTGGCACAAAGTAGGTGTTTAGAAAATGTTTCTTGAAAAAATGAATGCCTACATAACTATAAAAAAAATTTTTTTTAACATGTGTGTTTCTTTGTCAACTTTCCAGTTTTAAATTTATCTCTAAATCGTCTATAGTCAGTTATGCCCTGGTAGCTTAACATCACTTCCTGGAGACTTTTGAATTAGTTTAATTGCTTACTATAAAGTTTAAATTTAAGATACATTACAACTCTATTAATGGTGACTGAGGCCTAAAGCAACACAGGGAATTTCCCTTGGGTTAGTTGGGATCTAATCACTAGTAGTAGTGTAATTGTGTCACTATCTTAAAGATTTTGTAACGTTTATGAAATATTAATATTGATATCTGTCAGTTTCCTATAGAAATGTTAAAGAGGAACCAGAGAATTAGTATTAAGCTTGAGCCTTTCAGGAAAATAATCAAGAACTAATTCTGAAGATTTGCATCATAGTGGTTGAGCACAGCTTTTCAACCACTGTAGAAATTCAGACATTAAGTGTTCAGATGGTTAGTTAAATAACAGGGTAGAAGGGAAGTTTGTAAAATGAAGCTTTGGTTTTGCCTTCTAAAGATTAGTGGTTTGAAATGATTTTCTCTTTCTTAGATATTGAACTGGCTTTTTAATTTTCTCAAATCCAGTCTTAATTTCTAATTTTTTATTTAATAATTCATATTCTCAACCATGAGTACTTCCTTCCATATGTTGAAAAAAAGAAAAAAAAATTGGTTTCTAGAATGGATCATAAAAGGACCATTGGGTTATTTACGGGCAGATGGAGATGTCATTTGAAATGAAGTATGGAGCAGATAATCATGAAGCATCTCAATCAATGCACTTACTCCCAGTTAGTTTGTGAGCAGCCACTAACTATGCACTCCTCAGGAAAGACATGAGATGTCCTTAGACTAAGAATCATACTGGCTTCATTTGATTATTTGAAAAATCTTTGCTTTTAGAAAGGAGATAAAAATCAAGTGTGGTTCTTTCCTCCTGGCAATAAAACAAATAGCTGAGAAGCAAAGTGTTTAGGCAAGTGGCATTAATTATATTATTAATAAACCCAAGAGCAGAGTTAACTGGATTCAGCAAAACATGAAGAATTGAATGTGGCCAAAAAAAAA
Organism: Theropithecus gelada; assembly: GCF_003255815.1. Lineage (NCBI taxonomy): Eukaryota > Metazoa > Chordata > Mammalia > Primates > Cercopithecidae > Theropithecus > Theropithecus gelada. The sequence goes on along the minus strand of NC_037675.1, from coordinate 50,344,520 downwards.
ATTTGTGTGTGCTGACATGACCACTTTTCTTTTTGCCCATATGCCAGCAATGATAAAGAAAAAAAATGAGCAAGGGAAGAAAGAAATATCTTTGCTGCAGTTGAAGTCTGACCAATTTGAAAGGAGTTTTAGAAATGGGATGAAGAGAATAAGGGTGTACTAGCCATCCTACCTTTGTTGCTAGCATTTTCTATTCCATGATTGTACTTTAACTCATGTGATCCTAAAAATAACCCTGTGAAATCAGCATAATTCTCATCTGCATTTTCTTTCTGAGAATATGATGTTCAGAGAGGTAAGAAATTGAATTGAGCTCATTTAGTTAGTACATAGGACCCAAGTCCAAATTTTCTGATTGTAAATTCCATGCATTTTCTAATACATTATGCACTAGCCCCTAATTTCAAACATCCAGGGGTAAAACTCTCCTCCAAGATTCCCTAGAAGAATATCCCTGGTAGCCATGATTCTGAACCTAACATGCTCACAGGTTTCACTATCATTTTTGCCCTAAGAAGGCTGCATGTTGCTTGGCATCTGAGATTGTTTTGCTGATGTGAGCTTAAACACGGACCTACATTTAAGGATTTCAGATCCTAATATTTCAGTGGGAAAACAAACAGCAGAGAGGATCTTTGGGCTGAACTATTAAACACTGTAGATAAACCAGGTCCAGGATACATTAGCTAATATCTCACTGAAGCACATATATATGCTAAATGAAATACTAATAACATGTAGGCATAATTACGGTGTGATTCTTTTTAAAAATATTAACCCACCATCTCCAGGGTTTTAACAAGATAAAACCCTTATCTCCGAGTAACCAGCTAAGTTATTTTATACATAATCTCAATTCTGAGCTGTCCCAGTCAGCCTCCAATCTATTTTGGCTCCTTAATCCACACTGGCTTGGGTGTTTTTCTGTATTAGTATTCATAGGCTTCCCTTATTGACAAGGCCTGGGCATACCAGGTATTGCCTAACAAAATGCCTCGGATAATACTCCTGTGTGACTGACTGTCGCTTCTGTGATTTTAGGCCACACAAAGGGTTTCATTCCTTGAGCAAAAGACTTTTGCGCGTTACCTGAAACTCAAAACTTACCTGGCATATATGAAGCCTTATGTTAAAAAGGTTACCACATAATTTGTTGCCCAAAGAAGTCTCTTTGAGGGAACACTATTAATAATGATACCAGGGCAATACGTATAAAAAGTGATTATCTCAAGCAAACCAGGACCTATGGTCACCCTCTCAGTAAAGCTTTCCCAAATGACTGAATAAATATAATGTCTTTCACTCTCTGTTAACGTTCTGCCTGTGACTGAAGTTTAGGATATCGAAGTTAGTCCTCCTCTGGGAGCCTGACCCCGAATGGTTCATATAAACACTCATCAGTTTAACTATTTTCTAGCTTCCTACAGGTAGGCAACAAGGACAAGATCAAAGTATTGTGGTTGCCAACTTTCTACAGTTACCTAAAAGGGGAATTCCAGTACCTCTGTAGAGGTTAAATTTAAGAGGTCATATTTTGAAACACTTTCCATCATTGGAATCTGTGTAGACATTCCTCCTGACTTTGAAAAAAAGGCTGATGGTATTTTGTTACAAAACACATCACAGGATCTGTCCTCCAGATAAGCTCTGGTGTCTTCGTAAAGGATGTTTTTTCTAAGCTTGTATATTTTGTAGTGTGTGTAATTCAATGATAAAAGGCAAAAGGTCAACAATGAATGTGAAGCTCCATTCTCATGATCTATTCAGATATGAAAATCTTTAGATGAGACATCCACAATGCTCTCTGATCACCTCTGATTGGAAGCTGTGATGGAATCATATTTTTATGCAAATAAAATGACATTAACTTTGGGAAAGATGTGTAATGACTCCCTTCTGGGGTTCCAGGAAGTCTGCTGAATTCAAATGCATTTTGGATGCTATAAATGATACTAATGTGAGGGAAGATGGACTATGTTCAGGAGAACTGCTCTAAAATTCTTATCAACTTGCGGTAAACCATTACCACAACTCTTCACATCATTTGCAAAATATCAACCTTTCTGAATTTCTGCATCTGTTTGAAAAATTAATTTCTCTAAAGCAAAACTTTCACCAAAGATAAATACACCATCCTCACGTGGAACAAAGTGTCTGATTTCATTAAACTCTCATTGTCTTTTAACATGAGGTTGTCCTTTAGGTCCTTTTTTAAAAACTGTTTTATACTCACGTTGTATTAACAGATTCAGTCTATATAAACACATATGAATGGGAATATTTGTGGCTACCAAATCCACAGTTTTTAAAGCATTAGATATATTGAGGATCCTGTCTCTTTTAAAAATTGAAATCCAAATGGGAAGTTGATGATTAAGCAGTTTTATATTTGATATCAGTATCAAATTATTAAGAAAGGGCATATTATAATGTGCTTTGAGGGCAGGCTGATTTCTGACTAATATACATTTGAGAGTTGACCCACACTGGCTCTTGTATATATGAGGGCTTAATCATCAGAGGCTACTGTGTTGTTAAATACATAACTTTCATCACATTCTTGAAGCATTTTAGTGATGTGAGCGAAATACAAGTTATGAGTATCTACATTCAGTCAATATTGAGCCTATGGTTGTATACAATTAATACCAAACATACTGAAACAATAGAAGAATACACAAGAAATGGGATATATGTAGAGCAATAAGAAAATTAGAAAAAATTGCAAAATTTTAAAAGAAAGAAGAACATTTATAAAATACTTTAATTTAGTAGTAGTTTTTGCCTGGAAGTGGGTGTGGAGTAAACAGGGATCCTATTAATAAATATTTTGGTAGTGGACTGGGTTGGATTTGATAAGCACATGTGCTGAGATGAGGGAGAAGTAAGTTGAGGATGCCTCCAAATTTTTCAGCTTTGGTGAGTAAGGAGATACTTATGCCATGAAAAGGACACAGGAAAAAAGAAGGAGGGTTCACGGTATAGAGTAATAAAGTTTGCACAGTGATGAAAGTCCCATTATTCTGGAAATCATATTTTAGAGTGTGATTTAAAAGTAGAATACCAAGGAAACAAAGGCTATGGTGGGGAAGGAATATTCCAAATACAAAGACCCTTGGAGAGAACAAGCTTTGGGAATGAGTGCCCACAGAAAGGAGGTTCTCCTTGTTCCCCCGCAGAACACGAATACAGAGTTATGCTTAAAATTGGCCCAAAAGTAAAGGTGAACATTTACAGTATATGTTCATTTTTCAACTGGAGTACCTTGAGAACAAATTGGATGTTTACAAATTTTTTTTTATGTCACATAGCAATTATACACATGTATAATGATTAGTTCTTTTTGGTCCTGTTTAGCAGTGATAAAGAAGGAGGAATTCATTTTTGTCACTTTGCAGGATGTTTACATAACTCTTTCCAACTGACTATAGCAATAGATTTTTTTTTTCTCCAGGTGTAGCAATAACAAGGTAAACATCTTGATAATAATAATAGGTAACACGTACTGAGAATTTACTAACTCCTGAGCATTTTGCTAGTTAGGATGCCTCATTTCATTTGATCCTCAAAATGCATGTAGAGTTTATTGATGTGCCTTTTTTTGAGACAAGGAGAAAGAAACTCGGGGGATTAAATAAGTTGCCTAAAGTTACATAGCTAGTAGATGGGGAAGCTGAGATTTAATTTCAGAAAACCTGACTCTAGAACTGGCAGTCTTTGTTATTATGCTCTTTAAAATAGTTGTTTCACATAATAGGAATTTATGTTTGGATTAATGTAATTTCTCCTACTTATACACTATCACATACATAAGCAAACATTTTATAAAGTAGAAAAAATTCACCCTTAGGAAGTAAAAAGCCATGTATCACATTTTGGAAGAGATGCTATAATGTAAAAGCTCACCATTTATAATTTGATTTAATAATTTAGAGAAGGAAAAGGTGATTTTTTAAAGTAGAGTAACAGGGTGTTAACATTTCCATTGCATTATTTATATATCTTGGCTTATTATGTCAGGAAAGAGAAACTGATATTATCCATTTTTATGTTTTTGTATATATTCACATGTAATACACACAACAAAGAAATTGGCTACTGCATATTATAAAGGTAAATACAGTGACCAACTGTGATAAGTCTGTCTGCTGTGTGCTTACAGAGCAAATTGCATGCTGTTTCTCCTTTTCTGATTTTTACAGTGAAAGTCTTGTAAGGGGAATTGAAAATCCAGCAAATTGCATTTGCATTGTTGTGTATTACTCTGAGGAATAGTAGGTCAATACCAAAGACAGCACAATGTTAACCAGTGTTGTGGTTAAGGTCAGTAATGAGGCCCGCCCAGAGGCTCAGCAGAAGTTCAGTACTCAAAGCCCTAAGATTGTAGAGGGCCCAGATTATAAATTATATCCATTTAATCTTTGTTTCCATGAGTCTCTAAAGCTGCTTATGTGAACAGCTGATAACTCATACTGCCTTGTTTATGACAACTATTAAATTAAGGGTGGAGTGACTCTGAATTTAATCTGTACTTGACATTTCTATAAAAAATAATCTTGTCATCTTCCCTCAGGAACGTTCCCATATATCCTTGGGTTGCCTCAGTCTAAACCCTCAAACTTCATCAGCTCCTTTTTTCTTTTGACAAGACACACCACACACACACAGACACACACACACCCCCACACACTTATATAGCCTCAAATGCATTTTATTATTCCTGGATTTATTTCTTTTATACAGGAAGGTCAAAGAAAAGCATAGTGTATTCACTCTGATTTTAAAGTGGAGATTTGTGTACCATCATAACAGAGAAAATTAAAAATTAGATTGTTGATTTTTTTTCTTGCGTCTTCTCTGGAGAAAGCACTATTGGGGTACAGAGATGCTTTTAACATAATTTTTGATCTTTACAAACTCAGAATATGGTGTCTGCAGGAGGCTGAGTATAACTCTACCTCTGGTTAAGCTGGAGAGAAGTAACTTTTATTCTGCAAATGTACCACTATTTGGCATATTTATCATTATTTTAGTGAAGAGTGTTGAACAAGATTAGAGTAAAAGTGTATCATAATGATCTGCCACATCCAGGATAATAATTCCAAGTGTCTTACCATTATCTTTGGGAAAATGAAGCATAGCTGCATTACTGAGGAACATTTTTACCCAGTGGAATTCTTGTAGTCTGACTGTTTTTTCTCATGTAGTAGTAAAGTTCCTTTTTAAGCAGTTATGTGCTTTTGCCAGGTAACTGGCATATTCAACATGATGTCCATATATTATTGCTTCAAATGCAAGTCTTCAGCTTAATAAGGCAAATTTTGTTTTCTTGTGTGTGTGAATGAAAAATTAGTAATCAGGTATGCTTTTAGGGAAGATTATGACTTCTAGTTCTTTTTAAGAAGCAATGAGTATATGTTTGTATTCAGAATGCTCATGATCTTCCAATATGTGCATCTTTCCTATGACTTTTCTTGGAATGTCAAATATAGTTTTGCACTAGGGCTCTTGAAAGCTAGATGAAACTTAAATTTGTTAATGTTAGGCTGAGCCATTTAGCAAAAAGATTAGAAATAAGTAGTTTATTTCTGTCTCTCATAATAGTCTAGAAATAAGTGATCCAGGGCTGAAGTGCTGGTGGGGTGGCTTTGCCATCCCAACATAAGACTTGGGTGGTGGCACTATTGTTGCCATTTCCTTGCCAGTAGAAAGAAGGTAAAAGGAAGTCCAGACAGAAAGAATTAAGGACTGGAAGTTATGTCTATTACTTTCACTTATATTCTATTGTTTTACATTTACTCACACCACTACACTTCTCTGCAAGAGAGATTAGAAAATGTAATTCGTAAGTGGATGGCTATGGCCCTGTTGAAATTCTAAGGGCTCTGTTACTCTGAGGAAGAAGGGGTGACAGAAGACTTCACCATGGTCTCCCTCTCTTGTCATTTAAATATCCCTATTGATCTTTCTCCTCTGCATAGAACATACACCCCTCTGCAAGAGAGACAGTGATAAATCCAATCTAGTTACTTCACCCACCTCAAAATCTAGGATCTTGGGGGTGATACCTAATCTCTCCAGCAGGTCTTGTTGCAGCTCTCTGAGGTTCACCAAACTATAAATTAAAAGGCCAGGTGTCATCCTACCTGCTCCTGATGTACAATGGGGAGAAGCAATAGGATAATTAAAACCTCCATATTCAAGAGGAAAGTGTGGAAATATCTAGCAGTTATTGGTCCAGAGCATTCCTCAGACCCTACTGGGTAAAAATTGTGAGGCTTCCCTGCCCTGGTATGAGGACGAGTTCCTTGGTGGGCCCATCTTGCCACCTCTGTTCCTGGATTCACTCAATCCCTTTGTCATTGGCTCTGCCTCTGGGATGTTCTTCTGTTATCCTCCTTGGGCACATTGGGAGAAGGTGTTGCAGACTGTGCTCTCTTGGGCCTTGTTCAGTTTTGGCAGCCAGCTTCTTGCTGGTGCACAATTATCTGATGGTTACTTTAAAGATGAAATGTAAAGTTTATTTGGGTTTGGTATAAATGACTGAATAATTGTCCCCTGAAGATATCAGGTCCTAATTTTTGGAACCAGTGAATGTTACCTTCCGAGGAAAAAGAGTCTTTGCAGATGTAATTGAGGATCTTGACAAGTGGAGATTATCCTGGATTATTTGAGTCGATTCTAAATCAAATCCCAAATATCCTTCTAAGAGAAATAGAGGGAAATGGCACACAGAGGAGGAGAATGGATGTGAAGATGGTGGCAGAAATAGAAGTGATGCAGCCAACAGCCAAGGAAAGCCAAGGATTTCCAGTAACTGTCAGAAGCCGGGAGAAAGGCATGAACTAGATTCTCTGAGAGGCTCCAGAGAACCCAGCCCTGCTGGAATCTTGATTTTGGACTTTGGGTCTGCAGAACTGTGAAAGAATATGTTTCTGTTGTTTCAAGCCACCAAGTTTGTGGTAATTTGTTACAGTTGTCACAGGAAACTAATACACCTGGCTTAGAATTTATTTGGCAACACAATTCCTTCAGAAACTTAGTAAGCTTCAGGCCTTTGTTCCCAGTAATTCTATGTGAAAATAGCCACACACAAAAATCTTTTCTGGTCATGGTTCTTAAACCCGTCAAATCTCCTCTTTTGTTTACCAGATTCTGTACTCAGTCTGTCTTTCTGTCATTTAATTTAGAGTTAGCTATTCTACGGTCATCTTAAAGGATAAATTTAATCTTATTTTTGCCGCTGGGCCAGCTCCCAGTCACATTCTTATTTCTTGCTATTTTCTGGGAGGTACTAAAGCATTTGGTTTTTCCAATCTGTGAAATCCCAAATGTCTTGTTTCTCATTTAACTGATTACAGGCTACAGGTCGAGAACCTCTTCTAGTGGATTTTCCCTTAGTTTCTTCTTGCCAACTGGAAAGTTCTTGCTTGAGCTCAAATTTCTCATGTATCATAAAAGCAGCAATAGCAGCTATCACATCACAACATTCTGACCTTCCCCAACCAAATTTCCACAGCTGTAGACTCAGTACATTTGTAATCTACCTTCTATGTCAACCCATAATATAACAAGGTCAACGGCTTCCAAGCTTCAGCATCTGTATCTGGCTACCTGCTACCTGATTCCACATTATATATACATATAGATACACATATATATGCCATTATATATGCACACATATATTTACACATATGTGATGTTTTTGTTGCACAAATTTCCTACTCTCAGTGCTAATTCGTATGCTCATCAGGGTGTACGTTAAACTGCTATACACAGAGACCTCCAAAAACAGTGATGTAAATAAGAAAAGTTTACTTCTCTCATATAGCAATTTAGAGGTGAATGGTCTAGAACTAGTGGGGCATCTCTACCATTTTCAGCATCCACGGCTTCTTAGGTTCTTCCAGTCATTGCCTCATCCTGCTTAGTAGAAGAGGTTGATGCAGACCATGTCTAGGACTAGTGTCTTTAAGAAGATGACCTGTGAATTATAAGCATCATTTCCACTTACATCCCATTGGCCCATACTCATCCCTTAGCAGCAACAAACTACCTGAAAACTGGAATCTGTAGCTGGGAAACCACATGCCGAGCTACATCTTGAGGTTTCTGTTACTAAAAGGAACAATGACTACTAGTGAACAGTAATCAGCCTCCATTGCTCATTCTGCAGCCTAAATAGAGAAAAGGGCAGAAAAGCTGTGCAAAAACTTAAAACAAACAAAACCTGCAAAATTTTCTTTGCAAGCAAAATTTTGGAACTTGATTTTCCCAACTATTTCTTAAACATTCTACTTCAATTCTTTCTACAGGCATAGTATCCAAAAATTACAGAACCCTTCTGACTATAACTTTGTTTTGAATGAATCACTGGTAGACTTGTCATCCCTGTGAAGGCATTGCTCTGTCACAAGAAATTTGTTCCAATAAAAATTATCATTAGAATGGATCTGTAATGTCTACATTCTGTGTTAAACAGAATTCTCCAGAGAGAAATGGAACTGACAGAATGGATATGTGTATATTTCTTATAAGAAATTGGCTCACATGATTATAGAGGCTGAGAAGTGCCAATATTTGCAGTGGGTAAGCTAGAGGACCAGGAGAGCCAGTGGGGCATGTCATAGTTTCAAAAGCTCACAGTCTCAATATGCTAGAAGAGCTGATGTTTCAGTTCAAGTCTGAAGTCAAGAAAAGGCCAAAATCTCAAGTCACCAGTGAAGCAGGCAGGCAAGTGGATATGTATATCTAGTGGATATGCAGTCATCACTTAGCAGTGAGCAATAGTATGAGCCTCACATTTATATAATGCTTTATACTTTTCAGAATGATATTTTGTTCATTATTTCATTAGAATTTTATAAGATAGGGAGAATTTGGTCTTTATGTGAGATTTAAATTTTTGCAAAGTAATTAATTCACCCAGATGACATATGTTTGCTTTGGGCACATTCATCACTTCATTTGTGCTCCATTAGTAAACAGCCTTGCTTTTCCAATTGTGTATCATGATTTATTTTTATCTTTAAACATGTCAAATTTTTATCTATAGGGAGAAGAGTTATAGTAATAGAAATGTAAATATTTTCTAAAATAGAAAGCCCTGAATGAAAGCGTAATTCAAATGTATGTCATCTTATTCTAAAACTCAGTCCTATCTATAAGGCGGTATGTATTTCCAACTATAATTGTGTCTTGCCTTTTCCTAACTTCTTACATGAAATAATTTCAAGTTTACAGGTAGGCTGCAAACATAATATAGAGAATTCCTACATACCATTTATACAGACTTACCAAGTTTGCTGCATTTCTTGCTCATATTCTCTCTCTTTACATATGTATAGTAGATATGTATATGCATATAACACATATATATGTTTTACAGTATTTTTTTCAAAATACATTGTATATATCATACTTCTTTATCTCTTAATGTTCCAGTGTGTTTCCTAAAAACAAGAATATTTTCTTGTGTAGCCATTTATGGTTATCAAATTCAGAAACATTCATATAATAATCTGCTGCTTATACTCCAATTCTGACACTTGTTCTAATAATGCCCTTAGCATTTTTCCTTCTCCAATATAGGGCCCAGTTGAGGAATATACATTGCATTCCATCTCCTTTCATCTAAGACAGTTCTTCTACTATTTTTAAAAATCTTTTGTGACGTTTTTGAAGAATACAACCTGTATACTTTAAAGAATGTCCCTTCATTTGTGTTTGTCTGATGTTTACTTGTGATTAGATTGAGGTTGTGTGTTCTTGCCCAGAATACCACAAAAGTGATATTGTGTTCATTTAATAGTGCCAGATGTGGAAGTACGTCATGTACTTCTGCCCCTCACTGAGGATGTTAATTTGATCACCTGATCAAGGTTTGTCTAGCTTCTTTAGACTACATAGTTATTTCTCTTCCTATTGCAAATTAATAAGCAATATGTGGGCAGATTGTGTAATGCCTTTTTAAGAGTAGCTGAGTTAAGAGAATATCCACTGTGGGTGTCATGGCTAGGCTTTCAGCATTTAGCCCTGGGTTGGCCAAAAGGCCTGGCAAGAAACGTGTCCATGGAATATCCAGGATTTCCTTAGGTTGTAAAAATCTAGGACCTTCATCACTCTTGATGCCTTTGTCCAGATTATATGATATAAATTATGAAAATTATGAAATCATTGTTCTTGCCAATTTTATACCTCTGAATTTGCATTAAGAATGATTTGTAGGCCGGGCGTGGTGGCTCATGTCTGTAATCCCAGCACTTTGGGAGGCCCAGGCGGGTGGATCACGAGGTCAGGAGGTTGAGACCATCCTGGCTAACACAGTGAAACCACATCTCTACTAAAAATAGAAAAAATTAGCTGGGCGTGGTGGCGGGTGCCTGTAGTCCCAGCTACATGGGAGGCTGAGGCAGGAGAATGGCGTGAACCCAGGAGGTGGAGCTTGCAGTGAGGCGAGATAGCACCACTGCACTCCAGGCTGGGAGACAGAGCCAGACTCCATCTAAAAAAAAAAGAATGGATTTGTAAATTGGGTTTTCATTGCTTGTAAACTCATTTTATTTAAGAATATTGTAAGCAAATGGGCCAGTCCTGTTTGTTGGGATCAATCACATTTTGTAGGCTTTTGAAGAGTTCATCTGGGTAGCAACAGCCATGTTCAAATGAGAAACTCTGGGTTCCAATTCAATCTAATTATCTTACATTTACACAGTTACAGACCTGTGGTCTATATTCCAATTATTTCAGAGTTAAGAATAATGTGTCTTTAGGATTGTGCTGTCCAATATGGTAATCACTAGCCACATGTGGCAATTGAGAAATTGAAATGTGCCTGGTCTGAATTGAGGTGCACTTTAAGTGTAAAATATACTCTGAATTTTCAATACTTAATATCAAAACAATAATATATAATATCTTAATAATTTTTATATTGGTTATACATTGAAAGATACTATTTTGGGTTTATCAGGTTAAATTTAATAGAACTAATTTGACATGTTTCTCTTCCTTTCTAAAATGTAGCTACTAGGAAATTAAAAAAATACATATGTGGCTCACATTATCTTTTTGTTAAACAATCTGTTTTAGGCTTTTAATTTTACAGAACGAATAACAAGTTTTGCATCTCTATAGACAAGGAAGGTACAATTCGACACTTATTAGACTTGATCTCTGTAGTAAGAATGTGTTTCTTACATGAATTCTTGTATTTTATATAGATAAAAGATAAACTTTCATGTTTTATCTACAACTAATAGTCTGGTATTTCAAGAGGTAATATGTTAATAAGGAGAAATGGTGTTGCTACATTTCTTTCTTAGCCTTATACATTTGTTTGTGCAGAAATATTTACAAGTAATTGTCATTAGTTGAGACTGTTTCTAAATTGCATTCCTAACTGGATCGCTTAAAAAAACACAGATATTATGTGGACTTTCCTTTATAATGGATTCTCTTTCATGATACATATGTATAATAGTCATAAACATGGCTGTTATTATTATGGGAAGTTGGTGAAAAGTGTGATGAAATTCATTTTGGAGTGAGTTTCAAAGTAATGACCAATGATAAATTTAAAAAAATCTTGCTTTAGTTCTGATATAATTTTCAAAGGAAATGTACAAAATGGACAATTTAAAAGAAATGTGCTAAATGAAATGGAATTAAGTAATCACTTAAATTAGAGATTCTCTCAATTTTGATTTAAGAGATCAGTAACTTGCAAACAAGTTTTTAAAATCAAAAGTAGAATCTAAATAAAGACATTAAAAAACAAAGCAGCAGCAGCAACAACAATTATTTGTGATCAATAGGATATCAGAAAATAAAAGATATCATTTTAGAATAAAGGACACTCTTTTAAATTGAATTAGATCAGTTTTATTAAAAACCCACCACAAAGGCTTTATTCTTATTTTACTATACACTGTTGAAAATGGTAATGGATTATATCATTTTCCAGAATGAAATTAAGAATCATTAATTAAAATAGACAGTGATTGATTTAATGTGAGGTTTTTAAGTCTTATTATTTTATTTTTGAGAACTATTTTACCCTTATACCTTAAAGCTTGCAAGTAGATTAAATATTTCAAAGTTATTTTAAATTTTATAATAATTATTTGGTTTATTGATATATAAGTGTTGATATGGCTTTTCAAGTCTATATTTTTATTATTTCTTTACTGACTTTAAAAATATTCATTAGAAGCACTAAAATATATATTAACATTCTCCATGGTGGCTTAAATATAAGAATACTTTAAAGAGTAGAATTTTTATATTAAATAGTTCTCAAAATGTTTGAATTTTGATGTTATGATTCTCTATTCAGAGTAGCCACAATGCTTTATATTAATTTTACTCAGAAAAATGTATTAAATTGCAGTGGTATGTGACCACAGTTAAAATTATATTTGGTAAAGCAAATAAAAAGGAAGAAACAGATTCTCTTTTTTTTCAGAGAGAAAAAATAATCAAATCAAATATTTGCTTGGATAATGAGTTGAAATCTTAGGGTTTTTTATGTATGCAATTCATAAATTATATCATACCAGTTTTACCATTCTTAAGATGTTGACCATCGGTGCATCATAGACTTACCATACCATGACTATAAAATGTTTTCCAAAAGAAAACAAAAAGTTCATGACTTACATGTTCTGTACATTTCTGTGTTTTTAGTAGAGACAGGGTTTTGCCATGTTGCCCAGGCTGGTCTTGAACTCCTAGCTCCAGTGATCTGCCTGTCTTGGCCTCCCAAAGTGCTGGGACTACAGGGATGAGCCACTGTACCTGGACTGATTTCTAGATGGCTAGGTGATATTTTTCCTACCTACATAACTGTTGAACAAACAGTCAGTGGGAAAAACAATCTAAAATTACTTATCTTCCATTACTTTTAGATAAATTAATTTTAAAAAAATTTTCTTTTATCTAGAATTAAATTTTGCTTCATATACAGAAAAACAAAACAAACCAGAAAAACAAAACAAAATAGAAATACCAGTGGGCTTTGTGTTGATTTGTTCTATGAACAATTTATTCTATAATCTGAATATTATTACTCTAGGGCTACTTGCGAAAGCTCCACAAGATCATTAGGGACTCTGAGACCCTGCTGTCTTTCTCCTGTGCCACTTTGCAATATGCCATCTATCTTCAATGACAGCTGCTGGAGCTCCTCCCATCACTCTCACATTCCAGGAAACAGGAAGAAAGAGAGAAAGGGGAAGAGAAAAAAAATCAAGAACCAGTAGTCAAATAAGCTCATCTTTCAGAATCTTCCTGGAAATCCTACACAAAACTTTTACTTACATATCATTGGACAGGTCTTAGTCAATGACCACATCTAGCTTCAAGAGAGTCTGGGAGTATATATTTTTTAGGTCCCAGTAGCATCTTGAACAAAATCAGGGTTCTGTTACTAAAGAAGAAGGAGAGAGTGCCTATCACATAGGCAACCAGCAATCCTTGCTACATGTATTATAACGTATATGGCACATATATTTATGGTTATTAAAGTAATGTAAGTAATTAAAAGATACTTCTATTAGGTCAAAACATTTGCAAGTACCAACATCTGATAGTTTTAAACACTTAAATATGACAATTAGGTATGTTTCAGCCCCATTCAAATGGTTTCTGGCAAGTTGCATACCTGAGTTCCCAAAACTCTGATTATAAAACATCTAAAATAGTAGAAGAAACATTTGAAAAACAAACAAACAACTTCTATGTAATTTCATGGTTCTGTTGGAAAATACTGTATGGGCAGTTAAGAAATGAGGATATGCATTTTTGAGATAAAGGAACTTTGAAACTGCTACATCTCCTAAGGGGGACTTAGAACTTCTTTACCTGAGTGATGCTGGTGGCTGGGCTGGGGATGTGCGGACCAAGACTTGGCACTGCATGGAGTGGGAAGTTGGAAGGGAGACTATCCCATATAAAGCCAGATCTCACTACTACTGCTGCTCTAGGAACAGGCAAGTGAGGTTTTTACCTTAGGGTCTTTGCATTGACAGTTGCTTCAACCTGTAATGCTCTTCCCCAGATAGCTGCCTAGTTCACTCTATTATCTTGTCTAAATCTTGAGCAATACTACTGCATTACGTTCTCTAGAGGGACAGAACGAATAGCATATATATATACACACACACACACATACATACACATACACACACACACATATATATATATATGGAAGGGAAATTTATTAAGGAGTATTAAACTCACATGATCACAAGGTCCCACAAGACGCTGTCTGAAAGCTGAGGAGCAATGAAGCCAGCCCAAGTCCCAAAGCTGAAGAACTTGAAGTCTGATGTTCAAGGGCAGGAAGGATTCAGCATGGGAGAAAGATGTATGCTGGGAGGCTAAGCTAGTTTAGTCTTGTTATGTTCTTCTGCCTGCTTTTATCCTAGCTGTGCTGGCAGCTGATTAGCTTGTACCCACCCAGATTAAGGGTGTGTCTGCCTTTCCCAGGCCACTGACTTAAATGTTAATCTCCTTTGGCAACACCCTCACAGACACACCCACCCTTCAATCAATCAAGTGGACACTCAGTATTAACCATCATAACTACCTTCTCAATGAAAATTGCCTTGACTACTCTGATATTGCAACTCCCACCATACTCCACACACTCCTTATTCCCCCTATGCTGCTTTGTTTTTAATTCCTATATCTCTTAACATGTCTCATACAATTTACTTACTTTATGCCTGTTGTTTGTTTCCAAGTCTTCCTCCCATCCCCAGTAGAATATAAGTGCTACTAGGGAGGGAATTTTTGTCTGATTCAGTGATGATCCCAACTGTCTAGAATATGGCTAGAGTGCATTACAACCTCAGTACGTATTTGTTGAATGACTACTCAAGAACAGTTATGAGATAGGAGATATGTCCTCTAAGATCTGCAAGCTAGGTTTGTCCTTGTATTTGTCAGCTTGCCCTAGCAGTCTCAGGGAGATGCTGACACCACTGTATGCTGGCAAGAGGAAGTATACTTCCAGGACCATAATACAGACATCTGGTCAATTCAAAAAACAAGTAGGTTGACTGATTTTATTTTTACCCATGAAAATAACTTTATTTGACTCCACAAATCTACTGATGATATTGGTGCAGCCTTAGATTGGATTTAGGATTCTTTTATTATACATTAAATAATTGTAATTGCTGTAATGGACAACAGCAGTATGTTTGCATTATCTACTGACTTTATTCCAGGGTCAGGAAGCAATAAAGTGGTAATATCTTGTGCATTTTGAGTTTTAAACCAATGTATTGTTAAGCAGACAAAGATGCATTGATAATTTTTTTCTTTGTGACATTATAAACAAAACAAAAACTAAACTACCCTTACAAACTTCTTAATAAACTCCTAAGCAGCTCTTAAATTTACTTAAATGTGCTAGGGGAGGAGCAACAGATAATTTCTTAGTTGTTTTCTATTGCTACCCAAACATTCAGAGGCTCACTGGAAATAATGTAAAACATCATAATCCGCGAATAGTATTATTACCCTTTCAGACAATAAGAAATGGCAGCTGTATATTCAATTCCTGCAACTTATGCTGGGTTTCCAGCACCAGAAGTGCATCCCACTTTTTAGTTAGTAAGTAAGTGCACTATTAAAAGACTGCATGACCCCGCCTGCCTGCCTAATCCCAACTTTAATTTAAAATATTAAATGTTCTTCAGCAGTTTTCTAAATATGCTTCTGGGAATTTTCTTGGGTTGCATTAAGGAAGGAGAGTAGACGGGGGAAAATAAAGTGAGTTTTTTGGGCTATCATTTTGTAGTCAACCAACTTGCCTTCCAAATCTTCAAAATATTGGACATCTGTGAGAACTTTCATTTGAACACAGTGTTATTACATTTAAAAATTGACCTTAGGAGTTTTTTTTATATCAAAGAATACCGAGATCACATGGTACTTCACTAGTCTGTTTCCTACCTTTAAAACTGAATGCAGTAGTACAATCTGCTAGAAAAGCAAGGGATCTCTTTAAAATACTACTTGGTAAATACGCATTTTTTGTTTTTCTTAAAGAAGGCTACAACTATATATGATATAAACATTTTAATACGTTCATTAAGCCTAAATAGGCGAATAAACCTTTCATAAATGGAAGTATATTTTACCTGTTTTTTCTGGCTTTGTAGATTACCAAGGTCTAAACAAAATAACTAATTTTACAGGGTAATTGGCATATTTCTTTTCCTTAGTGAATAAACCAGTAATTCTTTGCAAGACTTTTAATTTTCATGATGCAAATTGTATGTTAAATATGTGATGAAAGAGACTTTAATTATAGCATCAAAACCTTGCATACTTATAAACATAGGTATTTTACACACACAGGCTTGTATTTGTTTTGATAGAGTGAAAATTCACAAAGAAATTGGTGTTCAGATTATGATCTAAGCACATTTCCAAGCATTTGTTAAATCTTGAGTGATACATTGGATAACATAGTGAAAACTGACTGCAATTTCTCATATCTAATGATGGTTAATAGTTCAGAAAACAGGCTCAGAATTCACACTCTCATAATGGGGATGTGCCACTGTCAAGTCACTTAGATATAATTATGATTTTGTAACCATAATGACTAAGTGTGTGTCATTAACAAAACTGAACTTTAAGTGAGAAGAAAATGTTGTGAAAATGTATTTGAGTGCTAAAAACAGAAAATACGTTATCAGTTTATTTTTGAAATATATATATATTTAAGGTATACAACATGATGTTTTGATATATAGTCATGTTCCTCATCATGATATTTTGATCAATTATGGTCATCCCATAGAATTATTATACCATATTTTTATGGTAACTTTTCTATGTTTAGATACATACCATTGTGTTACAACTACTTATCTTATTCAGTACAGTCATACGTTGTACTAGACACCTTCTTACTACATTAGTAGTAACCTTCCACTTGGAGAGGCAGGAGACTTCATTATGTGCCTCCCCTTTGCACAGCAGAGTGTTAGGAAGAACACATACTGTAATACGTACGTTATCATCTTTATCAACTCAGAATTTTCTTTATTGCTCCTATAGCCTAGGAGCAATAGGCTATATCATACAGCCTAAGTATGTAGTAGGCTGTGCCATCTAGGTTTTTTTAAGTGTACTTTTTGCCCAACAATGAAATTGCCTAACAGTGCATTTTCAGAATGTGTCCCTGTCATTAAGCACCACATGACCATACTTACATGGTGAAATGTTTACTATAGTCAAACAAGTAAATATACCCATCATTTTCATACTTACCCTTTCTTGTGGTAAGAGCACCTAAAATTGACTCCCTTAGCAAAAGTCCAGTATACAATACAATATTATAACTATAGTCCTTATGTTGCGCCTTATATCTTTAGACTTATGCATCCTACGTATCTGCAACTTGGTACCTTTTGACCTATGTCTTCCCATTTCCTCCCTCTTCTTCCCATCCCATTCTCAGTAGCCATAATTTTACTGAAAGACAATGTAATATGTATGTCTTCTGCTTCTCTAAAAATCAAAAACAAAATAAACAAAAACTCTAATGAAACACCAAGTGAGAATATAGTGAATGGACTTTTGTTGTGGTTGAACTTCTGTCCTTTAACCACTTTTGTTGTGTTTAAACTTTCTTTCCTTGAAATGTAATTTGTATTAAAATATTTCAGAGAGTTTCAGTGAGGTACTAAGAATGCATTTAGCTTCCTATTTTCCATGTTAAAAAAGATGTCAGTTTTTGTGTCTAATTTTTGCAGACTGGCCTTTGAACCCATTTCAGATGTAAATGAAAGGAAAGGAGAAAGTCAAGTTCAGGAAAACCCTAAAGTATGATACTCTAGAGTTGACCTAAGGCTAATAAAATCTTATGTGACTTGCTCCTCCAAGGGAAACAGGGCCATCAGATTTTAAAGGGCTTGGTTTGGTAATGTTGTTTACAGTTCAGTTACTAAATTTGGTTGTTACTGAAGTTTAGTCTGTTGCTCTCACTTCCACTCACTTGTTTTTTTTTTTTTGTTTGTTTGTTTTTTTACTATTTTTACTTATACTTTTAACTTCTCATCATAAACGAATGTATCTGTGTTTCTAGCATGGTCCTTTAGGAAACAAAATTCTAAAACTCAGTATGTTTCGCTCATTCTAATTTCTTAGAAAATCCCATAGAAGATGTTTAATGAACATTCAGTGAATCTTTGTGTGTTTAAAAACAATTTCCTGCTTAGACCAGGTTCCTTCTGTTTTTTGTCCCAAAAAGGCAAGATGTGAACCTCTTCAAAGAGTACTTTGCTTTACAAAATATTTAAATATTTGTGCTATTTAAAATTAATTAACAAACTAGACAGCTTCTTACTACATTAGTAGTAACCTTCCACTTGGAGAGGCAGGAGACTTCATTATGTGCCTCCTCTTTGTACAGCAGTGTTAGGAAGGACACATACTGTAATACGTATGTTATCATCTCTACCAACTCAGAATTTTCTACCTTCTTTTCTTAGAAGTTCTTGTTTTTAGGTTTTGCTAATATAATGTAATGGACAACTTACTATCCTTACATCATATATCAGTACTCCTTTTGGGGAGAAAAAGTTCTCTGAGGACACAGTTCCTTGAGAAGCTTGAGGTAAAAGGTAATTTGCTGAAGTCCTGAATGTCAGAAGGAGACCATGCCAATGTGCTAGGAGGTGAGGGGAATAATCAAACACTGGTTCAAAATGGCAGAGTCAAAGGGTTACAGAGTGTGAGCTACCCTGGTGTCTTATTGATGTAGGGTCTTTGTTTTCTTTCAGTGGAAGGTGGTTGGTGAGGGAAGAAAACCTCTTTGTATCTCTTTCAGGAAATCTCCGATTCATAAAGGAAATCAGGTTATATCACGTGTTGTAGCCTGAATAGTTTCATCTAAACTAGCTCCATGCAGCCCATAATTTTTGAAAATTTCTTCCAGATTTTGACATGACAATGTCAGTTTCTGTTTCTGGTATTGTAAATATTTTTAACTTTTTTGGTAAAATTCTGTATTATTCAGAGAAAAACTGAGCTAGGCTGAAGTGGGGACTAGAGACTACAGAATTTATGAACACAAAATTTTATGTGTCTATTTAAATAAAATTAATGTCTGTGTTTATATATACATGTATATTACATTATTTGAATATTTTTCTTAAACATCTCCGCATGTATACACACATATGCATACAGAGATACAGAAAAAAGGAAAATATTGCTGGAAGGATACCTTTCCAAATATAAACAGTTGTTTTACCGGGTGTGGCCTTATAGAGAATAAAATGTTTTAGTCTCTATTTATTATAATTATGTCGTGTTTCTTGAAAACTGAGATGTTAACAGAAGACTCTTCTCCTAAAATCTAGATAAGATTGCTTAGAGCCTTTCATTGCACACAAGCTGCTTTCCAAAGACCTCTTGGGTGAAGAGTTTATATTTTCATGCTTACATCTGACTCTAAATTCTTATTTTCCTAGAATTCATTTAATTTAGGGATTGTATCACCCTTGCTTGCTGCCTGTATGCTTCTATGTGGAATCTCAAATGTAATCCTTGAGTTCTAGCCCAGTTTTCATAAAAAGCTATTTTTACTGGGCAACTGCATTCAGCCAACTATACTGGCAACCTGAGAGAGTGATGAGCAGAGCTTTATTATGCAACAATGCAAGCAATTTCAAATTATATTAGAACAGCTTTTGTTTTTTAATCTTCTGTAATGTGGGATTTCTCATCAGCTGTTTCACCTCTCCTAGATCCTAGATCCTGGTCTCACCGTTTTGACTGCTTCTCTCCTTGACCCTTCTCGTGTCTCCTCTCTACCTTCCTTAGTCCCTGGATAGAGCAGGTAACTTCAAACTCTTTTCATACTGTTCTGTAGAGCAGTGCAGTTCTTCCTAGCTCCTAATCCCAAATTCATTATAATGTTCAGAACAAAAGAACCCCTTTGGAAAGAACCAGAAATTTCAGTTAAAAATAGCACTTTTCTCCATTACACTTTCTTCGTAAGAAGAGTAATTATAAAGTTGGTTTTATTCGTTTCTACCAGGCTCTCTCTTTCTTCAAAAGGTGGATGACAGAATAAAAAGTGAGAAAGCAGGCTTTTAATTTGTTCCCTATTTTCATTTTCAATTTGTTAGACAATTTGAGGACATCAGTTTTTTAGAAATGTGGGTGTCACAGGAGCAGCCTGCCTGAAGGCATACCAGTCAGAAAGCTGTGATGGCCACCCCTGGTCAAGTGACATTGTTATCTGGATGAAAATGTGGAAAACTCATGGATAAAATGAAAATGTGTACTTTTTCCTTTGTCCTGATAGTTGAAATTTTAGACATTTTCACACGGTTGAACTTCTTTTAGAAGTAAGGAAGCAAGTCATGGATTGCTGCCAGGTTTGAGCACATACTTTGTAATTTTACAAGTGCAAACATATTTTAACCTGTTCTTGCTATTTAATCTTTTCTGAATGTATGACCTGGATCAGGTTCAATAATGGATTAGATGGATAAGAACATAAGTTATTCCTTATCAGAATTTATTTTAAAATGTGGTTATAGGTGAGATCTCTGTTGTAAACTGACCTTAATTTAAAATGGTATGTACAACTTTTGCTCCCAAGAACTCTTCTGTATGTAGCTTGCTGTCTACAATATGATCTACTAATGTGGTGGCAGAATTGTGTGGCTGATAATTGTGCACTTTTACTTACCACTGTTAGGACATTGAGCTGGAGGAGTACCTGGGATTTTGACCTAAGCATTCAAGGTTTGATGTTATTTCTGAAAGATCATTGGCATATCCTCCAGCTTGTATTTTCCTAGAAGCAACTGATAAAACCTGTAACACATTATCACCTTTCTCTTTCCCTAGTGCAACATTTCCCCCATTTGGTGTTGGAGTGGTATTAAAAATTCAGTTTCCTAGGCCCCATCGTACACCTACCAAATTAGACTCTACAGGAGAGAGAGCCCTACTGTTATGTAGGAGATACCACATTCTGATTCTGTATGGACTTGAGGAGGAATTTCCAAGATGTTTAATAAGGTATAGATTTTTAAATGCACAGTTACAATAATTTCTTTTCCAATTCTCTCCTCATTCTTCTACCCTCTTCTTCTCATCAGGATATTGAGTTGGAGATGGGGAGGGAGGACACGTAAGGAAAAGAGAGGATTCCTCACTTGGTAAAATTATGATCTGGTTTTTGAATCTCCTTGGTATGGCAAGTATTGAAATACTGGCTCTTTTCTGAGAAACACAGCAGAGGTTTTCCTTTTGTTCTATTCATTATATGAGTCTTTGAGAGAATTTCTTGAGGAAAGAAGAGCTTAGGTTTCTGGAGCTTAGAAAATAATCAGCTTGGGGATAAAAGATCAGTATCTTTGTCTGATAAATACCCACAGTTTCTGTGGTTGATTGACTTGAGTTTGTAGAGTATGTAGGGAAGGTAAGGAATCCTGAAACTCCTCTTTAGAATGTGTGGGGATAACATTCTTTATTTTTGGATTTGGCCTTTAGCTGTGAAACTACAGCAAAGATTTAATAACATTGTTGTTTACAAAGTAACTCTTTTCTTGTTGGTTTCAGAGTTACTTTATATATTAATATGGTAGCAATGTTTTTCAAATATTTTTCAGGATATATTGAGCTAATCACTGTTTTAAATTTGAAAAATTAATCTACGTCAAAGTTTTTAATTTGAATAGTCTAGGTCAAAGTTTCTAATAATTTCTAATTTTAGCCATATCTGTCATCTTCATTAATAGATTCGTAATATTAAGCAATTATTGATGTTCCTTGTTTATTTTTTACATGTTAAGACTGACATGCAAGTGTTTTAATTAATATATTACATCTATATTCAATAGTGAGATAGGCTTAGGGTTCTTTTTCCTTGAGCTATATTTTGATGTTTAATATCAGGGCTATGCTAGGTTCACAAATAATATTTTTTGGTTTTATATATTCTGTGTTTTGGAAGTTTATAAAGCACTGGAATTTTCTGTCCCAACTCTAGTTTATGATTGTGGTACATCCTAGGAGGATTATGAAACCTATGGGATGGGAAGGTCAGTTTGGTGAAGGCTGGGTCAGGATAGCCTGAGTATAAGAGGTGAGCTATATTTTTTCCCATGACACCAAGGATATTCCAATCTTTTCAGTCATTACTGTACCCTGAATACTTTCCTTTCAGCTGCTGCAAGCTACTCAGTGAGGATCATAAGGAAGCAGGTGCTTCTTTTGGATGAAAACAAAGTGTGCCTTTTCCATCCCAGGAAGAAAGATAAAAGAGCTCAAACTTTCCTTTGACACATGGTGCTGAAAAAGTTTGAGAGATCATTTTCTCTTTACCATGTCGCTATGGTAACCTGGCCTTCTGTAGCTAATTGCGTGCTTCCTTTATTCGTTCTTGCCGAGTAGAATGAATTGCACCCATGTTCAACATTTCCAACAACAAAAGTGAGGAACCCAGAAATATGGACTGACAATTCTGTGTATTTGGAAATTTGCATTTAAGAATAATTATTGATTGTATGCGGGAGACAGGAACTGTGAATTTGAGAGACCTCAAAAATAAAATAGAACATTTTCTTTTAATATTTATTTATATTTTTGTTCTCTTGCATCATTTGGCTTTTGGTTTAAAAGATGAGGGCAATGTTATAAGTTTTTTTTCCTTTTGAAGACACCCAGCCAAGAAGTGAAGCCAAGAGTGAATGGCTTGGCATAGGAGTGGATGCTTGCAGCGAGTCATGGAGGAATCTGTCCTATTCAATGGTTAACTGGAGTGTTCCTTTGATAAGACATGGAAGTAAATTAAGATGAGGCTGTAATTTAAAATTCTGAGTCATTCATGCCCTACTTCCAATGGTTCTATCATTAATGAGCCCCCTTTGGGCTGACATAATTTTTTTAAACTCTTGTAGCACTGATGGATATAAAAATTTTATTTTCTCATGAGAATGTAACATTTGTCTAACTTTAGTAAAAACAAGAAGGGACGAGAACCTTAGAAAAATGCTATCTGCGAGTAGGTATGACCACAGCTACAGAAGAATTATGAAACCATTGTGTTTAGCGCGTTGTAGTCAGTCAACTTGAAACCACATTTGGCAAAGATCTGTAGCGTCGATCACTCCACTATGAGGGCATACCGAGCTAGCATTAATTATACCACAAACTCTGATAAAAATGGCTCTCAGTTCTCTTTGAATGTAGATGGCTTTATTTTATTTATTTTAAATTGAGAGTAATGAACTAGCCTTGGATAATTAATTTAACTTTGAAATTCAGATAAACACGTTATAGTGATACAATCATTATTATAGGTAGAACAGCTGGAGATTCATGACCATTCACAGGCAGTGGTATTGCTTCATACTATAAGCTGGAGAACCTAGATGGTAAAAGAGGGCAATGTGTTTAAGTTGAGGAGATGGGGTAGTGTCTGAATGGAGAAACCAATATCTCTCAGCTTATTACATTAATAATTATTAATATATATCTAATATTTTAAATCTGTCATTTCATCATGGTAGCTTTAGAAAGTAGATAGAACTGGCTTAATTTTATAAATAAGTGAAATTCAGGCTCAGAAAAGTAATTTACCCAATGTCAGAAAGGTAAAAACCTCCCCAAAGAGGAATTGAAATGTAAGTTTGTTGGTCTTTAAAGTTGCTTTTCACAAATGACAAAGTACAATTAAACTTTGTGGAAAAACTACGATGGTCATTTTATTCTTTTAAGTCTCGAACTTTAAGGAGAATGCAACTAAGGACAATTGAGGCCTCAAAATTCCTTTGTGGCCTTCTCTACCTCTCTATAGCTCCACCAAAGGATGAAACAGCGTGATCTGAATTGTCATCACAGTCAGTCCACTGACGGAGCTCCATTTTCTGAAAGAGGAGCTTTTCAAAAGGTTAGGAATATGGCCTGTGTGAACATGGTTAAGACACTTCCCCACCTCTTCTTAAGTAGAAGGTGGCCGAAGAGTGCTTTCGAAGCTAATTAATAAAAGTAGGACACCATCCCTATTTACTTATCATTATTCTATAAATGTGTCTTCCCTGGGTCCACCCAGGGAAGAGTGAGTGTGGTCTGGGAGCAGACTCCAAGTCCTTTGGTCCTAATACCACCTAGAAGCACCGTAGGCTCATCCTCACTTACAATGGAATGAAAAGGGAAATATTCAGCAAAAATGTCAGTGTGATGGTTTGTAGAGCTGTAGCTGAAATCCTAGAAAAGAAGAATGTGAAAGGAACACTGATGTGAAGGAAAGTAACAGCAACCTGTGTGGGGTGAAACTTTTGCCTATATGAATTAAACAATAAAAATATGAACAGGTTAAAAAGAGTTGTTTGTGGAAGTAACTACTTAATCCTTGGAGATATATAGGGAGTCAAACAAATCTCTGGTAAATATAGAGCTGAAGCCCCTATTAATATAGCAACTATACAAGCAATTTAGGCAGAATCATTTTAGAAGCTGCTCTCCCTTAGAAACTTTGTCCTGTCTTAAATCCTTAATAAACATTAAGCAATAATACAGTTTGACTGAATTTTTGACCCAGGAATCTTACACTGCCTAACGTTGCAATTTGCACCTCCCTAAACTTTCTGCAAAAATATGATACAATCTTAGGAAAATAAGCAAATAAATACAGAAGAGAAAAAACAGAACACAAAAATCAAAGCAAACTCATAATGTAAATATTTTTGTGTTTAATTCAGGATAATCATTATGTTTGTTATGTAAAATGTTTGTAATATTTAACTAAATGCAACATTTAAGTGTATATATAATGTTTAATTTGATAGATTTACAAGGATCATGCTTAAGAAAGCATTTATTGGATAGGGGAAGTGCTTCCAAATTAGATATATTAGATGTATGAGCCCAGTTTAAAATATTGAAAGGGATTTAAGTTAAATTAAGGACAGATTGCTGAGGAGAGTTTAATTTGTTCAACTTTGGTTAACAAAACACTAATAGAAAACAAGGAGCCAGACTGGCTGTACCTGAATGTTAGGACTGTCACTTATTGGCTCTGTGATCTCGTACAAGTTACTTAACCACCTCCTGACTCAGTCTCCTAATTTGTAAAATGCAGATAATTATCATACGACTTCATAGGTTTGTTGAGAGGATTAACAGAGTTAATACATGAAAACAATTGAGAGCACAGCTTCATGTATAGTAAGCCTTATAAACACACTTGTATTGCTAACAGCAAAAATGTTTGTTCTGACCCTCCACTTACCTTTAGCTTTTCACCTGCCTCCGTGTTCTGCTCCAGCCCCTAGCCCCACTCACACTCACATCAGGGTAGGTCCATTCTCTCTCTCTCTCTCTCTCTTTTTTTTTTTTTTATTATACTTCAAGGTCTAGGGTACATGTGCACAAGGTGCAGGTTTGTTACATATGTATACATGTGCCATGTTGGTGTGCTGCACCCATTAACTCGTCATTTACATTAGGTATATCTCCTAATGCAATCCCTCCCTCTTCCCCCAACCCCATGACAGGCCCCTGCGTGTGATGTTCCCCTTCCTGGGTCCAAGTGTTCTTAGTGTTCAATTCTCACCCACGAGTGAGAACATGTGGTGTTTGGTTTTCTGTCCTTGAGATAGTTTGCTGAGAATGATGGTTTCCAGCTTCATCCATGTCCCTACAAAGGACATGAACTCATCCTTTTTTATGGCTGCATAGTATTCCATGATGTATATGTGCCACATTTTCTTAATCCAGTCTATCATTGATGGACATTTGGGTTGGTTCCAAGTCTTTGCTATTGTGAATAGTGCCACAATAAACATACATGTGCATATGTCTTTATAGCAGCATGATTTATAATCTTTTGGGTATATACCCAGTAATGGAATGGCTGGATCAAATGGTATTTCTACTTCTAGATCCTTGAGGAATTGCCACACCATCTTCCACAATAGTCAAACTAGTTTACAGTCCCACCAACAGTGTAAAACATTAAAAAGTCAGGAAACATCAGGTGCTGGGGAGGATGTGGAGAAATAGGTCCATTCTCTTATGGTTTGATAAAGCCACTCCTTTGACTTTATAATGTTTATAGTGTCTTTAAATGTTGTCTGCATTAAAGATATTTTGTAGTTGAAAGAATACAGTCCTAATCCTAAAAGTAATGCTGATTTGTGAACATCACTTGTGTTTCTTAAACTCTACGGGAATATATATACACACACACACACACACACACACACACGCACACACACATATGTATATCTCTATATATGTATATCTCTATATATATGTATATCTATATCTATATCTATCTATCTA
This sequence comes from Theropithecus gelada, assembly GCF_003255815.1. Classification (NCBI taxonomy): domain Eukaryota; kingdom Metazoa; phylum Chordata; class Mammalia; order Primates; family Cercopithecidae; genus Theropithecus; species Theropithecus gelada. The sequence continues at coordinate 50,318,183 of NC_037675.1, read as the reverse complement.
TCTATCTATCTATCTATCTATCTATCTATCTATCTATCTATGTATCTATCTATCCATCCACAGGAATACTTATTAATTCACCATTTTCTCCCAAATCCACTTGCTTCACATTCCTCAGCCTGTTCATCCACCTTTCTTCTCTGACACTTTCCCCAGCCTGAGACTGATTCTGGTCCTTTATCCTTTCCTTATTTTTGTACCTCATTTTTTGGTAAAAGCTCAAATGTCTGTTCTGGCAGAATAGAGGTCTTCTCAAAGCATAAGGAGGACAAGAAACTGAATGGGGAGATAAAAGTGCCTAATAAGTATTTGTTGAATATTTACGTGTAGTGTTTTTGCTTTACTTATTAGTGATGTTTTCATTTTTGTAAAACTTTTTGGAATAAGTTCGGTTCATGACAGTAGCACCAACCAAAGTAGTATTACTTGACCTGATGAATTTATTTGAGGGAAATAGCATTTTTAAAGTAATATGTATACCCAAATAAAGTACATTCATACCTTAAGGGTACAACTTGGAAAATTCTTTTTGTAGCTGAGAGTGCTAACACTTGTTCAGTATATTATGTATTTAGATTGCATATAAATTTAACTTATTTCTTATGTCTTTGCTCAAGGTAGACATTATTATTCCCATTTTACAGCTTGGGAACTGAGCCTCAGAGAGGTTTAGTGATTAGCCAGAGTTCATGGGGCTATAAGTAATAGAACAGGGCTCTGAATCTAGGCTCAAAGTTCTAAATCCTGCAGATCTTCATATCCTACAGCCTCTGGGATATAGGTGAGGCCCATGGAGGCTTTACCTCACCTAGTTGAGCTCTTAGTTTGAGACCTTTCCAGGTATACTAGTTTACTATCGGTTTATAAATTACTTACTGGGTTAAACCACGGAAACTGTCATCCTATAGAGCTTTCCTTCTTTTTTGTTTTCTGCACCGACTGTTTCACATTTCTCTTCTTTTCTAGGTAATATATGAGAATATTTAAGAATTTCTATATTATAAAACTCTCTTTTCATATAAGGTTATTGAAATTTAGCATATTTGTTTCCAAAGAGTTTTCTTGTGTAGAAATTGTAGAAAACATATTTTTAGTGAAAACACCAGTGAATATTGAACAAGTTGTTAGTTATAAGCACAGGTCTGGGAATGTCATTATGTAAATTTAATGGGAATTTTATATTTTATGCTTACAAGAATACATTTGTGAAGGTATTCCAGGTATGCATGTTCATTAAAGAGGAAAATCCTAAGAAAAAGAAATAAGGAAGAATACTCTCTTTCTTTTGGTTTGTACTGTTAAACATTATCTATTCACAATGAATTAAAATAGGTTAGAAAACCTTTTCATTTAGGAATTGGAATTTATAAAACTCTATTGAACAAGTTTTAACACTAACAGAAAAATAACCACCTAATTGACCATATAACTAAAATAAGTCAGTTTGATTCCAGAGGCTGAGCACAACCATAGACAATAACTGGAAATGAATGGCAACAAAATTAAGTATCCAGAGCTCTTTCTCTTTTGTTGGTAGCAAGGACAGGAGAAAGCAGGCCTTGAAGGTAAGTGTGGGTACTCTGAATTGGAAGTCACGGGGTGCGATTTACAGTGACAGATCACATGGCAGGCAGAGGAGCAGTGTGTATGAAAACCTAATTCTTAAGAATGGGATAAGGAAAAAAGGAACATTAAATCACTTCAATAAGGGTTATTGCTGAAATTTATTCTTAGAAATATAAGAATTATCTGGACAGTGATGGAAAATTAGAAAAATTAAGCTTACATGCACTTATTGTTAAAAAGAACTATAGATTTTGACATTTGAGAACCCATGTCCTTAAAATAATTGTATTGGTTTCTGGAAAATATTTATTTGAAACATTAGATGGTATAGATTTTTCTTCTTTTTTTTTCTAAGCTCTTTCCAGTTACAAGTAAATTGTGCCACTGAAACGGATTGGATTGTTTCATTGGTTAAAATGACAGAAGAATGTATTACAATGTTAAATTCCACTATATTCAGCCATGTATCTTTAGTTGTGTTGAAAAGAGAAAATTATTAAGGGTATTACCTAAAACTAGGAATTACAGGATCTTTAGCAATATAATTTGATCTCCCATTATAGAAAATAATTTGAATATTTTACATGAGATAATGAGGTCACCAAATGTTTCCATATTCTACTTTTCTAGACGAATTCTTAAAGTTTAAAGGCAGACCACCCTAGGGTCCCTTTGAAACAGAGAACCCAAAGAAGTGCAGTTTGTGAATTTAAATGACTTTTTCCAAGCAATGTAGAATTCTGTATTCAATAGACTTATGGACTTTATTTCCCATAAGTCTGAAAGTTCCACATTGGTGGAATGTCAGCTCCTTTCAAAGAGTCAGTATAGCCTCTCTGTGTGGCCCATGTGATGTCAAATCTGAGTCAGATTTAGAAGTGCAATCAATGCTCATAGGGAACATATCACATTTCAGGCAAGGAAGGTTTCAATAATTATTCTAATTTCTAATTTACATAATTGCATATTTACTGATAACATTTGCAGTTATCAAGACCACTGCAATGATAAAGGAGATGAGGGTTAGACGTGAGGAAAAGTAAGAATTTAGTTTTGGACTTGCTGCATTTTTGGTGTCTGTCAGTCATTGGAATAGAGCTATTAAATATTTCCTAATCCTTCATGAACTGTGATGGTCACTGGGAATAAAATATGAATACTATCTTCAAGAAGCTTATATGGCATTAATAAAAACTTGGCAGAATTTTTGTCCATATGTTCTCTGGGCTTCTAAGTAAAGCTGTATGCTTCTAGGCCAAATAGAATATGGTATTTTAAAAAGTCAGTTATTTTCAATTTTTGCTGTTATACTTTGTTTATTGATTTGTCTAACATTTTGATAAGTGAGTAAATAAAAATTTTGAAGGGTTATCTATTTTTTAAGTCATCTATTGAGAAAAATAAAATCTTGTTTTCTTAGGGATGAGTTATTTCAGGTTGGTGAATACTTATCTCACATAACAGATATAGGTAGGCTTTCACAATATGGTTATCAATGTCTGCGGGTTAGGAGTTATGTAAATAAGAGACAGAATAATTGAGATTCAAGTTTTATAAGAACTGGTATACTTCACTTACTTTTTCCATTGTTATGAAATATAATCAGTATCATTTGCAATCTCTAAGACTCTGATTTATAGATATCTATATTCAGATCTTTAATTTCAAAATTCATTAATGATTTTTCAACTACCTTTTTAGAATTAGGTTACTGTTAGGTTGTAAAATTTTTAACATCTATTGTGGGAGTATTGTTTTGTTGGGGGGAATTCAAAACTATGGATTAGATAGGATTCAAAGCCATTAATTTTGGAATGTTAAGAAAGTAATGATAAGTAAAAATATCCTACATTTGTACAAGTGTGTGTGTGTGTGTGTGTGTGTATTCAAAAATGTGTTGATTTTAATTAAATCTTGTCTATGACAATTGGGTAAGAAAGTAGCTCCAATTATGTTGTTCTTCAGATAAAGATCCTGCAGCTCAGAGTCACCTCTTGTTATTCTTTAATGGTAGAGTCTGGATGAGTGAGTCATCTCTGCACACTTAGTTCACTTCTTCTTCTACTATTCCAAATGGATGGACCACAGGGTATGAGGCAATTGTTTAAGTAAGAAATATAATATGGATTTTTACAAGCTTTCTAGAACAGTTATGCATTGGGTTAGTTAGATCTTCTACTTAGTTTATAAACACCAAAACTTGTAAGTGAAGTTGCTGTGATTGTGAAGAAACAATAAAATTGGATGGAATAGGTCATTTGTTATAGTGTGCCCTTCAGCTTGGAAACGAACATATGTGATAAGTTTCTTGATTCTGAAATATTATGATAAAGAGTATCATAAAAATAATTAGGTAAAGTTAGCCCTTTATTTAGAAAATTAATGCTTCCTGTAGTTCTAGCTATTTAAGGTTTGTTTTGGTAAGCAGGTATTATTTTTGTAAAAAAACATAAAAATTATTCTTCTGCTTTATGTACCCATGTCATGTAAATATATATTAGAGGAGAAAAGCAATTGTATACTAAGAAGTCCAGGCATTAAGTCATAAGACACATCTCTTTTTAAGCTACAGATATCCTTCAGTTTTGAAAATTTTTGTGTTACTCTGATTTATTTAAAAACAGAATGTAGGTGAAAATGTCAGATTTCAATGTAACTCACAAAACTCTTTTAAGTAATGCACCTGTATATTGACATTATGCTTATTCCCATTTTAAATAGATAAAAAGCCGTACTTCTCAGTTAAAGATCCATGTGTGGTGTACAGGGACTTCAATCAACTGAACTTTTTATCTTTAAATAAAATGTTATGATTTTGATGACTATTACTAAATGTTGGGAGTATGTGTGTGTTTTTACCCATAGGTTATAACAACGACAATGTATGATACACCTGTCATGCAAAATACTACTTAATCATTTTAGTTTGATGGATAAGAAAATTATGCCTTTGAACTGTGAATTGCAAAATCTCTTGGGAGTAAACAATTTGACACGAATGTGACATTTGAAAATGAAATTGCATCAATAATGTGGAGACTGTCCCAGGTTTCTTTGGAATTGCTGATAGTGTTTTGGAAAAGAGTTTGGACTGGCTGTGTACCGGCTTCAGTGACTGTGCTGCTCCTTATCTGGCACAGTGTCAAATGAACTTCATGAAGATTTAAAGCCTTAGAGATAAGTGTGCAATTGAAAATGCATTCCTATTATGCATTTAAAGCAATGTGATACTACCTGTTCCCTAGACTGAATTGTAAACAGCTGCAGCTATTGGGAACTAATTTCCTGGGTTTAATGCTAATTTTCTTGATTATTCATATTACAGTTCATTGTAATATTCCATTTTAAAATATGAATTTGAAATTATTTTAAGTGATTTTATGGTGGGATTATTTTAAGAGGTCACAAAGTGATTTCCATACCACCAGCTTATTTCTATGTTGCTGGTTTTTCTTATCCACGAGAGTCATTGCCTAGTAAGACTTAGAAGTATGAAAACAGCTGGCTCTATTTGGCATGCCGATTATCAACTTATGGCTTAAACCCAGAGATGAGTGGTTTTATAAGCAATTGTCTGCTGTGTTCTTAAACGATTTAACATATGTTCCAAAATGTATTGTTTCTAGTTTGTTTTTTCAAAATATTAGAGATGATCTATAACATGTCTTATAGACACAATACTCTTCTAAGGATGATGTTGAAGGAAGAACCTGATTGAGCAGGACCACAGGAAGTGGTCCTATCTGGTCAATTTTGTGGTTTGGGCAAGTTCCTTAACCTCCCTGGGCCTTGGTTTCCTTATTTCTAACGTGGACATACTAATACTACCTCACGGAGCTATTTGTGGTGAAATAACAGCGTATATGTGAAAATGCTTTTACAAACTATGAAGTCTTATTTGAGAGTTGAATTAAGGCAGTGTTTCTCTCCACTAAGTTGTCACCTTGCCATTTAGCAAGTCAGGAAACATTGCTGATTGTAAGGATTGGGGATCGGCAAAGAAATGTGCTAGTGGCGTCTAGTGAGTGGAGGTCAGATAAGCTGCTAAACGGTGTACACTGTACAGGACTGGTCCCCCACAACAAAGAACTACCTAGCCTCAAATCTCAATAGTACCATTATTGAGAAATCCTGGAATAAAATTAAAAACTTCAAACATTTATATAACTTTAAGGAGATTACTCTCTCAATTTTTTCAAACATCTTTTAGTGGCTATAAATGCCATATTTATTACTTAATGCATGCTTTAATTCCAGATATGCTTAAAAATAGTAGTACTCACTATAGCATTACAGCCTATTTGAATTAAATTTTGATAATACATTAACATATATATATATACTTTTGTGTTAAACTTTATACAAGAAAGTATAATTATGACTTATGAGTGCTGTCTTAAATCTATGTTTGGAGTTTCCAAATTTGTAGATATTTTAGTAATTCTTTAAAAGATTTCTTTTAGTTTTTAATGCTAGTTTATTACAGGCCCACAATCCATTCTGACTCTTAGTTTTAGTTTTTTCAGAGTTCAGCATCTTTTTGGACTTCAGACAGGTAATGTAGTGCTAATTTTATATAACGTATCTATTGTGTAACACTCTACTAAGGTCTGGGGAAGTGCCCTGTAATCAACACCTTAATATTTATTCAGTCCAATGTGTAATAGGCACAGTAAGTGGGTTAAATAGCTCATATGAGTTTAGATCATGCTTTACCATTAAAAAAACTGGGGTCAGCTCAGGTTTTGTTGTCAAATGAATTACAAAACAAGTTTTCAATTTTCAGGCCTTCGGAAATGTTCAAAACGTAGATAAAGTACAATGGCCATCTATCTATCTGTTATCTATCTATCTATATCATCTATTTATCTTCCTTTACTAGGCATAATGCTCTACATCTGTAAATTCATGTCACATCATCAAAAGAGCAACTGAAGATATAAATTTTTGTTATACCAAACAGATATGCACCCTCCTCCCAACCAATTCAGTAATTGTTGGAAAGGGCATGTATATTTGAAACGTGCTCTGCCTTAATTAATGTTCTAAGTTATGCCAGATTATATAAATACGTGTTCCAGTTAATGAGCAGTTGCATCCAATTTTCACAGTTACAAGGAAAATACATCCTGCAAAATGAAAACAGTCATAGAAAGGATACAATTTATAACACAAGATATTTACAACACTATAATTGGATATACCCAGTCTGGGACTAAAATATTATTGGTGTCTAATAGTGAATACATATGTTCAGAATTTGACACAGTTTCAAGACCATGTCACCATGACTGCTTCATTATGCATCCAACTCTTACTGTATTCCCTTATGAATGCTTAAAATTGAAGACTTACTTAAAGAGGAAGTTGGTGGTACAAATACTTGGTAGCCTCATGACAGAATGTATTGGAAATACAAGGGAACACTTCTCGAAGACAATGCCTTCTGCATAAAGACTATGGATGTGGAAAATGTATAATTCTTACTGAGACTTATAGACAAGCAGCTTTCTCCCAAGACAGTTCTTCAGGCCCTTTCACACTGAAGCATGGGAGCCTGAAGTGTTTCAGAGTCAAGTTTCATTATGATTTCCCATATGGTATAGGAGCTTTGGCCGTGCCTCATGTATCTGGTCTGAGCCAAACTTCTTTTTTTTGAGACGGAGTCTCGCTCTGTCACCCAGGCTGGAGTGCGGTGGTGCGATCTCGGCTCACTGCAGGCTCCGCCTCCCGGGTTCACGCCATTCTCCTGTCTCAGCCTCCTGAGTAGCTGGGACTACAGGCGCCCGCCGCTACACCCGGCTAATTTTTGTGTTTTTAGTAGAGACGGGGGTTTCACCTTGTTAGCCAGGATGGTCTCGATGTCCTGAGCTCGTGATGCGCCCGCCTCGGCCTCCCAAAGTGCTGGGATTACAGGCGTGAGTCACCGCGCCCTGCGAGTCAAACTTCTTTGTTGTAGATTTCCCTGGAATACACTTCCACTCTTGAAACCCATAAGGACTTTGGTATCGGGAATGTGGTAGTAGACAATCTGACTACACTACTCTAAAATATTTAGAAATACGTAGAAAATATTTTTAAAGTTTTTAAAACTTTAATTTCAGACCCAGGAACCTAAAAAGTAAAGAACACTTCCAGTAGCAAAAAACAAAGAGGGAAATTAATTCAGGAAGCACAGTTATGAAACAGCAGCAAATGACGAACCTAGAAGGTTAATACCTACACGATGAGAAGAGACAAGGCTGAGTGAAGGGACTGGGAATGGAGATGGAACTGAATTTCTTATTAAAAAGCTAATACCTTTGAATAACTTATACCTTCATAAAATGAGGTAATAGGAAAAATTGCTAATTGGCTAGGAAATATGACAAATAAGTTTGTTTTTGACATTGAATAAAACAATAAAACAATAAATAAGCAAACAAATAAATACTTCAGAAAAGTTTGTAATCAGTACTACCTTTATAGGGGTTGGCTTCATACTTATAAAATATACAGTCTGTTAACCTTTAAATCAAGAAATTAAGATAAACATTGTCCTTGGGGTAACTGGCAGAAGAGATGCCAAATGTTTCTGTGGAAATAGACAGCTAAAGCCCTGCTCAATGTAAGCTAATGATCCCAATTATCCTTTATTCTTTGTATAACATACAAGGAAAAAAAAAATCAACCAAGAATGGGTTAGTGTACATAACAAATACAGGATTTAGCCTCTCAAAATTTAGAGATATCAGACATAGACTATAACATACATTTTTACAATTGTCAAAGTAATAAATAAAAAATAGATATGTAAGGATGAGATAAAAATTAGTAGGAAAATTTTGTAAAAATGCATATTTGGTTGCTAGAAATTTAAAGTAATGTCCAGTGGATGGGTTTAAAGATCAAATTAGAGATAAAGAAAGATTTCAACAAACTTGCACATGTACACCTGAACTTGAAAGTTAAAAAATAACAAGAAAATACATTTTTTATAAAAGAGGAATTTCATGATTTAGAAGGCATATCTGAGGCAATCACCCGGACTGCAGTACTGAGCGATGAAGAGATAATATATATGGTTAAGAAACATGAATCACTGAATGGTAAGATTGAGCATCTCTCTCTAAATGGGTTCTAGAGGGAGAAAATTGAGGAAATAGGGAGAGGCTTTACTGAAATAGAATATAACTGAGAATTTTCCAGGAGCTTTCAGAGACATGACTTCTCAAATTCAGCGATCACAATGAATCCCAAAACAAGATCAATCAAAATAAATTCGCATTTGGAATATTTAATGAAATGGAGAACAGTGAGGATAAAGAGGAAATTTTAAAGGCATCAGAAAGTAAAGGTAGATTACATGTAAAGGAGTGGTAGACTGTCACATGATTTTTCAACAGCAATAATATAAACCATGAAATAGAATGATCTTCCAGGTTATTAATCTGGAATTCTGATCCAAGATAAACATTATAGTTGAATAAAACAATAGTCATAATAAGCACTCATTTAGGGGGGTATAAGGTTAAGATGGAAATAGAACAGTAATGAACAGTAACTAGTAAGAAATAATAGAGGTGAATCAATGATTTATTAGACAAGTATTATGAGTCAGGCACTTGCTCTAGGTGCAAGATATACCACACTGAATAAAACAGCAAAGGTCACTGCCTTCATGAAGATTTTATTTTAGAGGGAAGTGGGAGATAGATATCAAAACTAAATCATATGCTATTTCTTTCATGTTAAAAAAAATACAAAACCGAAGAAATAAGGAACCTGAGTTGAATGGATAACAATTTCAGTTAGGGGATTAGAATGGGCATTATTGAGAGGTTGACATGGAGCAACAATCTGAAGGAGGGCAGAAAGCATGGATCCAGGCAGAAGAAAGAGAAAAATGCAAAAGCCCCAAGGCAGGAACTGACCTGGCATGTTTGAGGAAGAGCTGAATCAGAATAAACCAGAAGAGCAGTGGGAGGTGAAGTCACAGGAATGAAGGCTAGAGTGTTGGGATTTTACTCAAAGATGTCCTATGCCCTTGTCTATAGAAAATCCTTTTTGAAACGGTATGATTTTTATATTTACAAGAAAAAAAACCTCATCAAAAAGTGGGCAAAGGATGTGAACAGAGATTTCTAAGAAGACATTTACATGGCCAACAAACATGAAAAAAAGTTCAACATCACTGATCATCAGAGAAATGCGTATCAAAACCACAATGAGATGCCATCTCACACCAGTCAGAATGGCGATTATTAAAAAGACAGGAAACAACAGATGCTGGCAAGGCTGTGGATAAATACGAACGCCTTTACACTGTTGGTGGGAATGTAAATTAGTTAAACCATTGTGGAAGACAGTGTGGAGATTCCTCAAGGATCTAGAACCAGAAATACCATTTGGCCCAGCAATCACATTAGTGGGTATATACGCAAAGGAATGTAAATCATTCTACTGCAAAGACACAAGCACATGTATGTTTATTGTGGCATTATTTACAATAGCAAAGACATGGAAGCAACCCAAATACCCATCAATGATAGATTGGATAAATAAAATGTTGTATGTATACACCATGGAATACTGTGCAATCATAAAAAGGAATGAGATCACGTCCTTTGCAGGACCTGGGTGAAACTGGAAGCCATCATCCTCAGCAAACTAACACAGGAACAGAAAACCAAACACTGCATGTTCTCACTAATAAGTGGGAGGTGAACATTGAGAACACATGGTCACAGAAAGGGGAACAACACACACCAGGGCCTGCTGGGGTGTGAGGGGAGGGAACTTAGAGGACGGGTCAATAGGTGCAGCAAACCACCATGGCACACGTATACCTATGTAACAAACCTGCACATTCTGCACATGCATCCTGATGTATTTTTTTTTTTTGAAGAAATTTTAAAAAAACATGTTTTTAAAGATATATTGCTATCTTTTGGAGAACATAACCTTTAACTGCAAATCCTTGTAAACCATTGTTTCTCATGAAAGGTGACATCTAATCTGGGGTATCGCAACTCCTTTCTTTACACATATGTTAAGGACTCTGTTGTTTGTCTCTTCTCTTTCTGGATATAAACACAGATTAATAAATTAACAACTTTAGTAAATTTCTTGTATTAAAATAAAAACATGTAAAAGTGATTGTTTCCCATGACAATACCTGGACAATATAAAAAGGCAATTTATTAGAGAAACTTTATTAATCTAAATGTAAAATTTCTATAGTAAACATTTGGCAATTCAGTTTTCAAATGATCAGGTTGGGCTTATTCTGAGAATTCAAGGGTAATTAATTAAATCTATAAATAGATTAAAGGAGACATAGAGGTAGCAAAAGCTTTGAAGAAGATTCAACATCATTTATGATAAAATCTTTTAATAAACTGTGAATAAATCTAATGAACAGTATCTATGAAAAACACACAGGAAGGAACTTCATTCTCAAGCACTGCCTCCTCACACATACCTTCCTCATGAATAGTAGGAGAAATAGTTTTTTTTTTTTTTTTTTTTTTTTTTTAATTTATTGTGGTTTTCTTGGTGGGCAAGTGAAATTTTACCACTAACATTTAACGGAGAGGAAAGCCCAGTTGAGTGCCCTGGGTTTTTTATGTACTGGTTTCAGGCTACAACTCACTTTGTTGATGCCAAAGACTAATCTTTGTTCCCCAGAGTAGTTGTTAATTCTGCAAACCATAGGTTTCAGGTACTGGCTTTCGTCACAGAGTCAACAGAGTTCTAAGTTCATGATTGTAGTTTAGCCTTACTTTCATTTGGCTCTAAGAGATTTTCTGTACTTGCTATTGAGCTTAAAAATGTGTTGTAAAGCGTGTCGATTGTAATTTATCCAGCGTCTGGCACTTCTTAGCTCTCCCTCTCTCTATATATGTATTTATTATTAAGTATTTTAGGAAACTTAACTCTTTGTGCTAATGGTTGCACATACTTTTTCCTGTTAGTCATTTGTCTTTTGGCAGGTAAATAAATAAATGCTGTTACATAAAGTAATATATGAGTCAGCATTTACCACAATGCCTGGCACAAAGTAGGTGCCAATAAGTATTTCCTTTGCTGGTCGTTTTGTATATTACTCCCCCAACTCCAACCCCCAAAATGTCGTGTGTGTGTGTGTGTGTGTGTGTGTGTATCTCCTAATATCCAGTTGGATATATTAATGCATAACAAAAGACCCCATACATAATAGGAAAAACAAAAACAAAAACAAAAACCTTACAACAAGTATAACAAGAAATAAGCATGATCTCTATGAATTTTTTCTAGATCACTGTGAGGAACACACGAAAAGACTCTAAGATGCAGAGACTAATAGTATGAAGAAAGTATTTTTACTTCATAAATTGACAGCTCCCCATAGATAAACTAATTTATATATTTAATGGGGTTTTAATGATTATGGTAATGGCATTTTTATATACCAGAAAAACTGATTTCTACAGTTTATATGAAACAAATAAGCAAAAATAGCTAGAAATATGAGTGTGTGTGTGTGTGTGCACGTGTATGTGTTTGGGGGGCATGTGCTAGGTGGTGTTACACATTAAAGCACATGTTACCTCTACAGTCATTGAAAAGAGACTGATATTACTGCTTGAATAGACAGACAAAGAAATGTAATAGAAAATCCAGAAATACATATAAATTCTCATAGGAATTTATGACAAAGAGACATCTAATATAAGTTGTAAAAAGATGGATTTAATAAGTGGCTTGGGAGAATGGCTAGACATCTTGAAAAAAATGGAATCTTCTCCTAAATTCAGAAAACTTTAACATTATCAAAGAGCATTATTTTTTTAAAAACCATGAAAAAATTGACAGAATAATGAAAAAAATTTTATAATATGCAAGTAGGAAAGCCTTTTTAAACTATGACTCAAAAACACCTTCTTCAAAAAGAAAAACATCTGGGAAAATATTTATAATTCATATTATAAGGAAGGGCTAATTTCCTTAATATATAAAACACTCTTACAAACCAGTAAGAGAGGGCCAGCAAACCAACTGAAAAATAGCTTCACACTGGAAAGACAATACGAATAACTCTCAAACATATGAATAGCTCTTTAATATTATGCAAAAGAAAATGCAAATGAAAACTTTTACTTATCATAGACCACCAAATTTGATACACAATGAGTCAAGGAATGTTATGTCTTTTCTATAAATCTATCTAGCCTTTGTAACATGCACCATTAAATTTATTACTCTCAACCTTCAAATTATGTTATATTACTCAATGTATGATGTAAAATTTTACATTTCTTCTGTTTTTTTTCCTGCTATGCTTGTTATACATTTTGCATCTATATATGTCATCAACCCCATGATATATTTATAATAGTTTTCTATTACTGCCATAACAAACTATCATAATCTTAGTGGCTTGCACAATATAAATTTGTTGTCTTATAGTTTAGATGAGAAGTCTGGTATGGGGCTCACTGGGCTAAAATCAAGGTGTCAGGGAGCTGCATTCCTTTCTGGAGACTGCGGGGAATCTGTTTCCTATGCATTTGGGTTGTTGACATTCAGTTCCTTGAGATTGTTGAATTAGTCTCTACTCTCTTGTTGGCTGTAAACTGAAGGTCATTCCAAGCATCTAGAGTATGCTGCATCCCTTGGCTCCCAACACATGGCACACCCAGTCCTCATGTCAAATCTCTCTGACCCTTCTTCCATCTTTGTATATTTCTCTCTAACCACAGCTGGGAGAGGTTCTCTGCTTTGGAAAACTCATGTGATCATATTGGACCCACCCAGATAATCTAGGATAATCTCTCCATATCAAGATTTGTAACCTTAATCACATCTGCCAGGTCCTTTTTGTTGTGCGGTGTAATGTATTCACAGGTTGTGGAAATTAAGATGTGGACAACTTTGAAGGACCATTATTCTGCTGCCTACATTGTTCATATTTTTGCCTTAAATAGTCAATTACATTTAAAGAAAAGAAAAAATCTTTCATTTAATATTTATCCACATATTTAACATTTCCATAACTCATCACTTCTCCTCCTTCTTTGTATAGACTTGCATTTCCATCTATGATGCTCCTTCAGCCTGAATAACTTTCTTTAAATTTTTTTTGAGAGCCTATCTGCTGGTAACAAGATGAATCAGTCACTGTTTGACTAAAAATGCCTTTGTTTTGCATTTATTTTGGAAGCATATTTTCACTGGTTTTGGAACACTAGGTTTATGTATTCTTCTTTGAGCACCTTAAAGATGTTGTTTCTTAGTCTTTTGGCTTGGATTGTCTTTGATGAGAAGTCTGTAGAAATTCTCATTTTTGCTTCCCTGTTTGTAATGTGTCTCTTATCTCTGGCTCTTTTAAAGATTTTTTTCATATTCATTTCAGCAGTTTTATTTTGACATGCTTTGATGTTGTTTTGTTTGTATATTTTATCATGTTTGAGGTTCATCAATTTTCTGTGATCTCGTTTTACAGTTTTTACCAAATTTAGAACATTTCTGCTGTTATTTCTTCAAATATATATATTTTTGCCCATTTTCTATTCCCTTCATTCTTAGACTCCAATTATCACATTTTAGATGTTTGATCTTTTACTATGTGTTACTGACACTCTGTACATTTTTTTAGCCTTTTTTCCCTTCCTTACTTTAGTTTAGATAGTTTATTGCTATGTCTTCAGGTTCACGATTCATTAATCTTTTCTTATAAAAGATTATAAATATCCAAATTTATAATTGGATATTATAAATTTTTATAATATCCAATATTCTATTGGGCCCATTTGGTAAAATTTTTAATTCAGATATTGAGTTTAACTTTTCTAGATGTTCTATTTAGCTATTTTTTATATATTCAATTTTTTTCTTATTATGGTCATGTTTTAGTGTAAATCCTGGAAAGCATTTGTAATAATTTACAATATTTATTTTAATAATAATTAAATTTATTATGTATTATTATTTCTTTATTATTTATATCTCTCTTTTGTTGCCTGTCTAATAATTATTGATTAAATGCTGGGCATTTTCCACATTCCATTGCTGATTATCTAAATTTTTTCTTCCTGTCAGTTGTGCATTTTATTTTGGCCAGCAGTTAAATTATTTGCAGCTCAATTTTGTCCTTTCAAGACTTCTTTTTAAGGTTTCTAATGAAAGACTCAAAAGTAGCCTGTACTGTAGTGCTAGTTAAGCCCTACTAGTAACGTGTGATTCTTTTGGCATTTCTACTGGATGGCCTGAATCCTTACTGAGATCTCACTGCTCTGGCTTCTTGAAATCAGATATATATTAATCCTGTTTGAATTCTAGGAACTTATATCTTCTATCTCCATAATGATGTTATTTTGCTGGTAACTGTCTTTTGCTAAGCCTCATGGAACTTTACTCACATGTAGCTGTATATTTGACCAAAGTCTGAAATAGCTCCAATTCCAGTCACCACAGCATTCCTGAACTCTTAGCTCTATTTCCTCTATTCAGCAAAGCTGCTATACTTTGCTTAGATACCCACTTCTTACACTGCAGCCCAGTAAGTGAATCTAGGGAATAAAAACCAAAAAAAACATGCTGATTGTTGGGCTCATCTTTTTAATTTTTATTCTTTCAGGAAACATAGTCCTTCACTGTCTGCTTTCCAATCCAATTTTTTAGTTGTTGAGAGGATAGTTCTGCTCTAATTGTACTAGGTGTTAGGAGGACAAGTTTGCTACCAATTATTTCATTGTGGCTGAGTGCAGAAATATGAATCATTAATTTAAAAAATTTATCTTATAAAAATTTTTTTCTTACTCTAATATATACTATAAATAAAAGGTGTAAATTAGATGCCTTTCTAGTGTTTTAAGATGAATTTGAAAATACATTACTATACATACAGTTTAATTTACAAATTATTTGGTAAACCCATTGAGTTAATTAACTAAAAATTAGTAGCTTTTCTGAATTTTACCATTTTCATTCAATCTCTACATTCATGTGTAGACACAGCCTTAGACAGGGGCATCGGATTTCAAGTATTCTAGCAGAACTATAACATCTTCTTCTCTTGACTTTGTTCATAATATTAACATAAAACACTCTATATGGGACTCAGTATTTGCCTTATTTGCCACAGGTTATTTTAACTATAAGCCTTTAAGTTTTAAACCCTTATATAAAATTGTATCAAGTCTAAACTGCTAAGAGCGAGATATAAACTTATACTTTCATAAAGTTAGTACCAATATGCAGTCTCTAAAGCTAAGAATTGCAGCACAATATAAGGCAGGTTAGAAAAAAGGTGGATTTTTAGCCTGAATTATTTGAAAGAATAAATAGAAAAAATACTGGAGCATTCAATATTTTTTAAAAAGATAATTCAATCACTGCTTTTTAGGTACGTTTATAGCACCAAGGAACATGAAGGACGTGTCTTACTTGAAGTAGAATAAAACACTTTTAAAGAAGTATGTATTTGCTCTAAGAAAATAGTGTATCCTGACAGCATACAGAAAAGTTTGTCTCTTCTAGTATGGATGATGCTCACAAAGAGAATACTTTAGATTTCAAGATTTACCTGACCTACTATCTCACAATTGAAAACAGCGCAAAAAAGTAGGATGCCAATTGATTTGATTAGTTTGGGAAGGCCTTGACATTCATTCATTCTTATTGTGAACAATGTGTTCCAGTGATTTTCTTATTGTAGGAACACTTTCTGATCCGTAACTGTCATCAGTATGAGTTCTTTAAATATGGTTCTAAATTCACTGAGTTTATTAAACCAACCAATCTACAGTGAGGTATTTTCAGAAGACTTTTGCATGTCGACCTTCATGAGGCACATTTAAAAAATAATTTAGTGTTGGTTGCTAATCAGTGTCTCTACAGAAATTATTTTGTATTTACATAGCTTAGAAGACTCTATTATAAGACAAATGCTATTTATAAGGTATGGTTAATTTCCATGTGATAGCTGGCACTTTTGTTTACAGATTCATAATAAGAACTCACAAGACAAATGAATCTATTTGCTATGAAATATACTACAGTTTACTCCAAATGATGCCTTCCCATACTCAGCTTCTTTATGCTAGTTACGCTTTGAAGTTTCTCAAATCTACTTAAGAATGTAAAGGTTTGTGTGGACATCTTTAGTTCTTTAAATTTAGTCTCTCAATTTTCTAATTATTTTTGTCCTGGTGATTTCTGGAGTCATTAATTTTAAAGTAGTGAAGTGCAAAATATATATTATGATTCTCAATTCTTAAACATTGTTTAGAAAATCTTCTCATTTTCCAGTTATAAATCCTGTTTGACAACTTTCCCCTAGTTCTTGCAGCACAGACAAGCTTTAAGATTCTCCTGAACATTTGCTAGTTAAAGAAATGAGTAGAAGACTCTTAGTAACTCCCACAATGAAATGTAATCTTTGATTCTACTCCCGCTACAACATTTTCCTGTCCTCTGAAGTGATTATTCATGTAGAGGACTGTTTTCATTTATAGACACTGGAGCCATTATTCAGACTAATGACAGTGGATCCTAAAGACTTACAGATGGATAAACCTGATAAATTCACCAGCTATTCTGAGTGGGTGCTCTTGCTGATGCCATTAGTATGGCAGTCACACTCAGAGTACCACTGAAGTCACACTTCCTGCAAGGATGTTGAAAATGGATGACATGAAGCCCTTTTTGAGGGTATTCGCTGTAACAAAATCTCATAAGCTGTGTCATCTTTGTAGCACAGTGCCATAATCATGATGGCTAATCTCTATCATTGCCTAAAGTTCAACTGATTTTATACTAACAGGATATTTCTGAATGCACTGTTTTGACTACATAATAGTGTTAAGCACTCCTGTCCTTAAGTGATAAAGGACTAGGGGTTGCAATTTCAAAGAAAGGTGCCCCCATGAAAATATTAGTAAGCATTTCAAAACCTCAAGGACTATGAAACAAACAATTATGCTTGGAAAACTCCCTATGGGAAATATGGCAGTTTACTTTGTTCTGAGATTCTCACGGTCCTGTTGTGGTACTATGATCTTCTGTGTTTGAAACTCAAAATGAAGTGGACGTTCATCTTCTATTGAAAACCTGACCTTCAGTTTCTTGTGATCCTTTCGCTAAAGGAGATAAAAGTGACTTTCATTCCTGTAAGATTGTCTAACAGGTGTTGGCAACCTTTTCAACTCTTCTGTCAAGCTAGGTAGGGTGTGCTGGAGTAGGATATGTCCCTGCTGAGTAACCTTTACCTGTGACCTGACATTTTAAGTGTCTCTTGTTCCATCTGCTGAGGTCCATCCGTATTTTCAGAGTAGAGGTAGAATATGATAGAAGAAAATGGAGAATAAGCACAGACAGGAAGAGGTACTAAGAGTGGATGGGTCAGGTGACAGCTGGTACCAGACCAGGAAACCTTGCTTTCACCTGCTTTATTTTCACTGGAATTTACAACTCTGGAGTTTGGAATTCTTCCTTACATTTATATTGTTTTGTATATTCTTTCTCAATCTATTTTGTAACAGTGTTAATCTCCTAGTTTATTTCCTAGATAATGCCATTTTATGCACTAAAAAGAGGTGTTACTCCATCATTAATTTTATTTCTGAAACACAAATATTTTTTCTGTCATTTCATCATTTGAAATTTTTTTTTCTATTGCTTTCCCTAGAGAATAAGTTTAAGCTCTATAGTTGGAACATGAACTATTTTAAGGTAAATCAGGCCTTAATTTACCTTCCTAATTTCCTTCCTGTGGCATCTCCCAGCATACTGTAGCCTCCAGCCACAACGAGCCAAAAGCCCACCTGGTTTAGAGTTAAGTTTGTGCATTTTAAATCGGAGCCAAAATTCCTTTTCAGCATCACACACTGGCAGCCGCTCTTTATTTTCACACTTTCTTTAAATCCCCTGACTTCTGCCATATCTCTGTCTATAATTTCCTTAACATTTTTACTGTTGGTTACTCAATTGTTTCAGGTTCCAGTGATCTTTACTAAGTGCTTCATTTGACTTTGTGGTTCCTATCCTATTTCTTTGACAATTTCCTTTAAAATACATGGCTGCAGTATCTGGCATTTTAATACCCGTGCCATCTTCTTCCTTTGTTTCTTAGCTGCAGGTCCAGCAACATCATCTCTTGGCAGTCATGATGTATCAAAGCTGTTTGTCAGCATACAGCACTAATTGCAGAGAGAGGCCACAGAAAAATAAATTTATTTTGCAGAATGCACTCAGCCCAGGATTGGTTGATGAAAGCTCATTGGCTGAGAGCTGTTGCATGATGGTATGCTAACTCTCATTGACTGAGGGTGTAAAGCAGTTTGGTGGGAGCACCCATTGGAAAGAATGTTGGAGAGTGCTCTGAGAATGTAAAAAACACATGTAATAACACCATGTAGATATATAAGCATGCATGTGATATCTTCTATCCATTTTAATGAGGAATATGCAAGGACAAACAGTTTTATAAGAAATTAGCACTCAGAAGAAAATCACAAAACAGGGTATCTGTGTACTGTAGAGTCCTCCAGTGTACTTTTTTCTTTCATATTTCCTTGTTTTTCCCCAAGTTGCTTCTTGTACCTGGAATACACCTTCTATTCATCCTTTTGAATGTGATGACCATATATTCATTTTTTGATAGTTATCCGAAATGTCATCTCTCTGGGAAGCCTTCTTGTTTTCCATCCCTACCCCTGGAGTTTGTCCTACTTGCTTTTATGTTCCTATATATCTCTGAACTAGCTTTATTATAAAAATTAGCCTAATGATTAGACTTCCAGTCTATGTGAGTGTAATTATCAAGAACGTGCTTCTATTCCTAAGTTGCCATCTATTTGTTAAAAAGCCTCTGAAAGCTAAGTGAGAAGTGTTGGCCTGTCTGAGCACCCCTTCAAGGAGCTTCTTTTGAGCTCCAAATGATTAGGACT
Source organism: Theropithecus gelada (assembly GCF_003255815.1). NCBI lineage: Eukaryota > Metazoa > Chordata > Mammalia > Primates > Cercopithecidae > Theropithecus > Theropithecus gelada. The sequence goes on along the minus strand of NC_037675.1, from coordinate 50,298,705 downwards.
TGATTAATTCTTGGTTCAACTCCAATCTCAAAATGAGTTTTTCTGGAAGGTGGTTCAGGGTCTTGTGTTAGGCAAGATAGATTCCCAACTGCATGGAAATACAGGACGATTTCCCTGAGGCTATGGACAAGGGACAAGGGAGTGCATTTTAGAGAGATTGAGAATCCTCAGGAGCCTTAGACATGACCTCCATAGATTTGGGCAGATATCCAGCTTTGGAATCAATTTGAACTAGAGGTAAACCGCAAGGGAAAGAGTAAGGTCATGAAAAGTTCTCATGATCCTCAAAATATGATGATGGGAGCCTAAAACTGTTCTTTGTGACAAATTTGCCCTTAATGTATTATTTTACATATGTATCTATCCATTTGGATCACAAAAAAACCAGACAGTTTCTAACTTTGGGTAGGTTTCTTATATCTGGGACTATTCCAAGTGGACTAACTTATAGTTTGATCCTGCTAGAAGACAATTTTAGTAGATGGAGTTTCATTAGAAGACTTATCACAGGAGTGTTTTTCTTAGGTTTCAGTCATGTGAGAAGAGGAATGACTATCTATGAAGACAAGAAAACTGACATCACAAACAGATGCTTTTAAGACTAGAAAATGTCCCTTTATTAGTATATGTGGGTGAAACATATTACCCAATCACTATCTTCCCATTTCAGGTTTGTTTTTCCGAAGGCAAGCAGAAGGGAACTATATCTGATGATTGTCTCCATGAGTCAGGCATTCTTCCAAAAGTTTTCCATGCTATATTTTATGTAATTCTTGTGGCAATGTTCCATTTTGGCAGATGAAGAAGTTGAGGCTCAGAGATATTAGGTAATTTATTCAAGGTCACACAAGCTAATAAGGGGTGGCCCATGTTTTAAAACTAGGAGTCTCAGTTTTCAAAACACTACATCACATTACCGTGCAATAAAAATAACAAAAAGATTTTTCATAATATTTTACTTATGATAGTGATTCCCTATGGCAATCTTAAATCCACAATATAATTATTATAAGTAATAATCATAACACAAGTATTTATAGCATAAAAATGTGAACAAAAATTGTTAGAATCATTTTAAAGAACGTTTGCACTCTGCATGGTTCTGGCTCACTTTTTAAATGCAAGAGGGATTGATGACTTTGAAAGTGGTTAAATTTTAGATGCTTGTCTACAGCAAACTTTAAAAACTTCTAAGTGAGATTTTTCTATCAAGGAGGTGACTCTGCACACGTATACATTTCATTTAGGCCTATAGTGCTTGCTATGTACTTTCATTCATCAGAAAATATGTTTTAGAAAAAGCACAGTTCTCAATGCTGTATTTCAAGAGGCAAAACTCAGTATTTTAGGAGTTGAAAAGACCAGGTTTTGAACATTAAAGTTTACTGGGCTGTGATAATTGTTTTTTATGTTTGGTGAAATTTAACCTTTAGCAGAATGATATAGCAGCTCTAAATTGTCTAAATTCCCTGACACACAGACGTACACTAAAATACCAATTTTTATCTCAATGTTTTAAAAAGTTATTGAGGTAAATTAAACAAGTGCTTAAGCAAGCAAGTGTATCTGCCACCCTCCATTCTACCTTACAATAATATGATTTCCGGAGATTTTTGACATTTAACAAGGGATCTGCAGATGACTGTGACACAGGACAATTTTTCTACCATAAAAATTCTAAAAGATAAGATTATGATAACTTTTCTAAATATGGCAATATTTTAGTTGCATCTTCAAATGTAAACACAGATTCATGGTCCCCCAAAATAGACATTGCTTTTCACAAATCCTATTGTATAATGTGTTATGTGAAAAAAATGCAGTCATTTGTTCCCATTTCTGGGAAGCTTCTCTGTAGAAAATTAAAAGCAAATGTAGCTTTGTTTTAGGTGCCAAGATTTTCAAGATTGTTAAGAGGATTTACAGTTCTTAAGGCTTTGTTTTTCCTTTATTTTATACCTTGTATTTGAATGACTCTTATGGAGCCAAGTGCTGTTCTTAAAGATTTACAGGAATAAACTCCTTGAATTCTCAGTATAATCTTATGAGGTAGGCACTACAATTATCGCCATTTTACAATTAGAGAAACTAAGGCACACCGGTGGAATAATCTGCTCGATATTCCGCAGCTTACATGTGAGGAGCCAGGATTTAAACCCCTGCAGTCATCCTAGGCAATGTCACCTCCCCTAGAGGATGGGAGATTTTCTTCTGACTCTGTGATGTGTTGCTGAGATGATGGCGACTACATGTGATTTGAGGGGCCACTCCAATCTGGCATGTCATTGCTTGTCCTGCAGAGTTGTTGAGCACAGACTTGTCAGAGGACCTGGATTAACACAGAGGAACAAGGAAGGCTTCCTAGAATAATCTTATTGAAAGAAACTTATTGATAGAAGGCATTATACAAAATAGGGCTAAACATGCAATGAATTCAGAGAGAAAAGACCAGTGAGGGAAAATAGGGAGGAAGCTGTTTGAGATTAAGAAAGCTGTCCGGGCGCGGTGGCTGAAATCTGTAATCCCAGCATTTTGGGAGGCCGAGACGGGCGGATCACGAGGTCAGGAGATCGAGACCATCATGGCGAACACTGTGAAACCCCGTCTCTACTAAAAAAAATACAAAAAACTAGCCGGGCGAGGTGGCGGGCGCCTGTAGTCCCAGCTACTCGGGAGGCTGAGGCAGGAGAATGGTGTAAACCTGGGAGGCGGAGCTTGCAGTGAGCTGAGATCCGGCCACTGCACTCCAGCCTGGGAGACAGAGCGAGACTCCCTCTCAAAAAAAAAAAAAAAAAAAAAGAAAAGAAAAGAAAAAAGAAAAGAAAAAGAAAGCTGCCAGACAGCCATGGGAGGCTGACCTTGAATAAAAGAGAGGGGAAGGAAGGAAGAAGGATTGGAGGGAAGCGTACCGGACTGTAGAGCAGTTCTAAGAAGAGTTGAGCAAGGCCACTGGGCAGTCGTTAAGGCAAAGTCATCCTTTAGAGGAAACCTAAAACCTACATCTCCTGGGAATGGGTCTCCTTTAATATCCCTGTCACAATCGCTGGCTGGGAGCAACCCCCACAATCCCTGATGTGAGAGCAACCCAGTCACTGGCTGTGAGCAGTGGCCTTGGCACTGAGAGCAGTGGCAAACATGGTGATGGATTTCAGAGGACGGTAGCTGAGGACGTTGCTCAATTATACTCCCTGCCCTCAGAATCTGAGAGGCTCATTCTCATAGCTGCCATGTCTCCCAGCACTCCCACTCCACCCCTAGAATAATTCCTAGTCCGAGGTTAGGTAGCTCTCATCTGAACTAACTATAGCATGGTATTAGCAGGTCTACCCTTAAAATCTGAGGAGCCTGGTGCAAGAATAGACAGTGGCCCACACATCCTATTCTTAGCTGACAAATGCACACTCATAATAACCTGGAAAGCCTGATTCAAATGTAGAATTCTCAGACGTCCCAAGTTTTCAGGCAGAACTTGATGGCACAGGGAAAGAGCTATTATTCCTGTCCCACTCCTTTTGCCATCTCCAGCTATGTGCCTCACCTCAAGGGGCCTCCTAGGCATGCATATGAACACTGAAACCCACACATCCATGCCCATTCATAGCATCCTCTCTTCTGCCTGGGTCTAAGGGGTAGGCCCTGCTCATTACAACATGATGTACCTGATAATGTATTTAACTGTATCCTTTACTAGATTAGAATGCCTACGAGGGCAGTGCTCAGACTCCTCACCTACAGAAACTGTGAGATAATAAATGTGTGTTTTAAGCTGCTAAAAACAGCTGCTAAGTTTGTGGTAATATTTTTATGCAGCAATGGATTACTAATATAGGCATAAGCTGTATTAATTTGTTGATATAGCACTTAGTGTGCAAATATATATTTCCTAAAGAAATGAATGAATTCATCAATTGTTTATTTTGTATTCACTTAGTATGAAGAGTTATTTTAAGAGTGTGCAACACAATCAAAGGCAAGAGGAAAAATCCTATTAAACCAAGAAGAACAGGAGATTAACCCTGGGGCTACTGCTAGGAGCAGGTAGCAAAATATGGATGCTGCATTTTCCAGGAGTGTAAACAGATTGAAGCTAATGAGGTGTTTATTTGTAGAACATGAGTAAATTTCACTGTCTCGCCTGCTATTGCATTCTTCCTTTTAGCCAAGTGTGAGGTGGAGAAAAAGAGAAACAAAATAAAAAATCAACCAGACAAAAGGTTCTAGTTCCAGTGAGTTAATGCTGAATGTCTTCAGTTGTAGAAACTAGCAAGAGTGAACCTCCTAATATACTCCTGATATACTCCTAATATATTGGCTTTGTATGGCTGATCCTTGGTGTCTATTCACCTGGAGCATCTTTGCTATTGATGCTTGAGAAAAATGAGCAGCCCTAAAGCGAAAAGGCCTCAGCTTTGAAGTTAGGATATTATTCCCCTCAAGGGGTCAGCATACTGAATGAAAGAATGGCTGCATATATATTTATTCAGATGATTAAGAATTTCTTAAAGATTGACCTGAGTGCCTTATATTTTTATCTTTGACTTTGTTCCTAATCTGAGACATTCTCAAGCAATTATAAGGAAATGCCATGGGTTTGAGCCCAATTTGTGTACTGATCTCTCACAATTGAGGATGTTCAGTTAAAACCTTTGCAGTGGCAGCTGGGTCAAAAATCTGAACTCTGAATAACTGAAGTCAGTGTTCTCATGGGAAACAGAAATGAAAATATACTTTCGTCAATGAAAGCAGAGAGAAAGAAAAACCCATTGCTTTCTAATGGCGTGCTTGCTTTTCTGTAGATATCTAAAAATGACCTAGATATATCTGAAAATGGGGCTTTGACTCCCATTTTAAGTTCAAACATGATGCTCATGGTATCAATTTCAAGGCATTTATTGTGTCAATTTTATGAAGGAGAATGATGCCAACCATGCCTTAAATGATAGTAATGATCCGCGTATTCAGAGGTGGAATTTCTTACACCCTCTACCCTTGGAAACTCAGCCCAAACTTAGAAGTAAGAAAAAAAAAAACAGCCTCTTAGGCTGACATAGCGGTTACAAAGGCATGCACTTAACTTCTAGGGCCGGGACTTCTTATTGACTTTCCTTTAATACGCAATTTTTAACAAGCTCGATTATATGGTTATCCAGCTCATAACAGGCAAGAAACTAGAAACTAGAAAAGAGGCAGATCTGGAGGTAGCTTTCAAAATAGCAGTGATAGTTGACAGTCTGACGGGAAAGGCAGAAACAGTACAACTGAAAGGCATTTACTTACAACCCAGGCCAATAAGGAGCCTACGTTATTCAGAAAATGCACAATTATGTTCAGCATCCCCTGTTTAGGAAGTAAATAAGTCATGTGTAGCAGTGTAATACTTTGATATTAAGCTGTGTATTTTTCCAATTCCTTCTAACTCTTCACTTCTCCTTATCATTGAAACAGCAGTGAAAGTTATCTATATTACTCTGCTATGCAGGGCTGAGATGATACAGAAAGAAAAGAGTAAATTCTAGGCTTTTGAGCTCTTGTGCATACTTTTGTATATCTATAGCAGAGATAAAAGTCTTAAAAGCTACAGCTTTCAATTGAAGGAGCCAGAAACTCAGGTCAGAAAATTAGATTTCATGAATTCCAGAAGCTCGCCTTTAAATAGTAAGGCCTGAAGCCTGGGAGATTCAGAGCATAGAATTTGGACCTTAAGCCCTAAAGTGGGAGGAATGCCTAATGAGATAAATGCCATTTCCTGGTCAGAGAGGGCAAGAGAATTAGAGGAGGATGTGACTGGAGCTTAGCTTACTGCCTGGGTCGTTGAGAAAGGCCCAGTGCCCCCTCCTACTTTGATAAGGGGTAGGGAGTAGACATTAAAATCTTAGATCAGTCTAGAGGGTCTGAAAGCAGCGCCTTTTGCGGCAGGGTATAATAAAGGAACACTGAGAGATTCTTAGATAAGCCACGTGTCCAGTGGGACATGAGGAGGGTCAGGAGCAATAATTCAGTGGATCTCCCAGGTCATAAGTTCTTCAGGATTTTCTAGTATAGTAGGGGGAATCCATTGAAATGAGTTCTGTGACCCTTCCCTTCAGAATCACTGCTCTGAAGTGGATGAGATGAGCTCGCACACTCGACATACTTTCTCCAGTCAGGAGGCCGCGTGTATAGGCCTGGCTGACACGGGCAAGGGCCAGCAGCAATGAGGATGACATGAAAGGCAAGAGGATAAGTGAGGCGCCACACATGTTAATTAGCTTGGTAGACTCTTTCTACAACATGCACATGTATCAAAACATCACATTGTCCCCTATAAGTGCATGCCATTATTGTTTGTCAGTTAAAAATAAAAATTTAAAAAAGAAAAGGCGCTAAGTACAAATGGTGACACATGCCTGTCCCCTGCATGCTCATCATTCTCTGGAACCCGTCAGACATTTGGTGAGAAGGAAAGGAAGAATGTGAAGGGAGAGAGTTCTGAATGGACTAAGCAATTACTCAGAAGAGATGGAACTTTGACTGGAGAGACTAGGTTGCCTTTAATTGGCAAAGTTGAAGAACAATGGCTCATGTGCTAACGTAAATTTAGTTATAAAGAAATAAAGAGCATTGTAATTTTTGCACATCCAAGTATGCAGTCTAAAAATGTGAAAAACATCTCATTTAAAATGGTTAAAATGAAAAAGGAAAGTTTGGGCATGTAAATGAAAAGATTTCAGTTCCAAGGGCTCACTTTTGTAAAACATCTCATCTCACAATGCCACTAACAGTGAAAAGGAAAACAAATCCTCTGTGTATGATGTAATAAAAGCATTTGCCTTTTTATAGCAGCCCACTCCTCCTTTTTTGTGGCAAAGCCCCAATACATTGCCCTTAAAGACTTTTTAGAGAACAGAAAGGCTTCCAGATGACAGAAGTCTGAAGCACGATGCTGTATGTGATGCGAGTAGTGAGAATACTGATTGTGTCCTAGAAAGGAGGCAAGTTGTCACCCATTTTCTCCCTGAAGTTGCAAGCATATGCATTTCAGCTTATCGATTCCCAACGCATGCATATTCTAGCAAGGAAATGCATTTTCTTGGTTCCTTGTAGTCCTCCCAACCCTCTTCTGCTCAGCAGCCGTTTTCATACATGATTAACACGCAGATAGCATTTTCCACATTAACCTTGTGATGTCTGATAGGGAGGACAGAGATGGATACTGCCTTGCTGAAATGTGTACACATAATCCATAATGAATAACTGCAGCTCCTTGGTGACCATGACGGGCTATCACAAGCAAAGTGAGGTCCAAGTTGAGAAAGGCGCTGAGTCCTAAAGAGCAATATTTCACAATTTGGCTAAGCATGCAATTTAAAACTCCAGCAAAGTTCTTCCCTGTGTGGCCCAGCACAGGCCTCTGATTGCTGTACCCATTCTGATTTTGTTCCTAAGGAGACTCAGCCATAGCTGTCCTTAATATCCCTTTCCCCTGGGGCACTGATTTAGGTTACACTGAAGGCTGTCTTCAGATAATTCCCTTTTCCAGTTGTTCTCTGTTGTGGCGTATGGATCCTGCTCAGGTATCTTTGTGACTTTTTATGTTCTACATGTTCCAACAGAACTGTGGAGGCAGGAAGGTTTGGGACCAAGTTTCTACAGCAATATCTGTGGGGGGTTTCAAATGGATGTATTAGAGAGGTTTGCATTACTTCTGGTATCTCCTGGGGTTGGAAGATTAATTAGCTTTGAAAAGCTAATCCTGAATGGACACACATTTATTTTTTATTTTCCTAAAACAGATACAAATAGAACTACAATTAATTTCTTGAGTTGGTGTGACTTTTTCTCTATCCATGCATCAATATATGGTGCCTCATGGGCAGTTGAAAGTGCTTGTGCTTTTACTAAATATTGCCAATGATATTTTCCTGGATTAGATTTTAAGGCTTATGAGTAAGTGATAGTATTGCCTTTGCAGCCGTGTGTGTACTTTCATGCATTCTGCACACTTATATGGAGACCTTCATGCATTACTGTCTGCTGAGAGTTGAAGTCTTCCCTGAGGAAGCTGTTTTGTGGATGACAAGTATCTAATATAGCCCTGAGTTTCCCAGTTCTTTGCTAGGTCCATAATGGATTCAAATATGAATCAGAGTGGGAATCAAGTATGCTGTTATGTTATTAGTATTAATATGTTTATGTAACATTGTCTCATTTCAATATTTCAAGAATAGTCCAGTGCTAGTTCTAATCCACTATTCACTACTACTACCTTGGGTTACCTTATACAATGTCAAGTAAACTATTTCTCATTGAACACTTAAATTTATGAATCATACTGGATTCTTGTGAAGATATAGACTGATATTTTAGGTCTTGAGATTCTGCATTTCTAGCAAGTTCTCAGGTGATGCTGATGTTTCATGCACCACACTTTAGTAGTAAGGCTAAAGCAGGCATTGTGGTAAGAGAAGGGTTGATGAAACTGCAAATGTTCTATCTGTTTACATGCAGTATTCTTGCCTTATCTGTAGTAGGGGTTTAGTCTTTATTCCTCTCAACTTCTTCCTATAAAGTTGCTATTATCTTTATTGTATGGTACTTTATTGCCTACTGCAGTATGTAATAGAAATAGCTCCAATTTCAGCCTCATTAATGCTGTAGTAAGGTAATAGGGTCCACATAAACTCTTTAGATCTGTGTACAAATCTTTGCCTAGGCAAAGTTGGCCTGCCTTGGGATAGTTTTGCTCTAATTCTTTTCTTTAACTGATCTGCCCATTGACAATAAGGCCCCTAAAATCTTTGCCTAGCTTAATAAACAATTGCAAGTAAAACTTTCAACTCCTCAAGAGCACAGGAGATAAAAGAATGAGCACATTCAGTTCATCACGGACTTGTTAACTACTGTCTTTATACCGAACTCCCTAAGGACCAGGGCTGAAAAGATAAATGAAATATAAGAGATATGACCATATTTATATAACCCTTCAAATTCATATTGTTTATATTGATAAATGATGCATACATTTACCCAACTCTTAATTAAAGTTACATCTGGCAATAATTTGTATGTGATATTCTATAGAACAACAACTGTGGGAGTAACATTCCTAAAAACAAATATTAGTCCTCAGCCCCATTAAGTGTGTTTCCTCTATTAATCACTCATGGACACTGAGTTTCATCAGTACATGGTTAACCCAGATTTTTTCCTCTTCAGGTAAAGTGAACCTGTTCCCTTTCTCTAAAACTAGGTTTAAATTTATTGACAATTATCTAGTGTGTGTAGATGTGTTTATGTATAGTTTGATATGCACTTTTGGGGAATGCCATAACACCACAGGCATACATGGAGTCAAATAAACCAAAAAATTAAGAAAATGAGTGAGAGAAAAAGTTGTACAAAGTTTGAAATTTACTCATTTGTTTTCTACAAATTAGTCCTTCATGATATATTTGGTAAACTTATCATATTTTCTAATAATATCTACAGTGTTGATGGCTGCTTTGCAGAAAAACTTACTTAAATTGGTATAACTGATGTGTTCTTTTCAAAGAAGCCTTTCTTAATTGAATTCAATTCCAGTTGAATATTCTTAATTACTTCCATAGGCAAATCTCTGCTGGATATTTCTTTATAGAAAAGAAAACACAGGTTATCTGCCCCAAAAGTGCAAAATTCAGTGATAAAATTACATTAAGGCAAAATGGAGCAAAGAAGAGGATTTAACAACGTGTTATGAGATTCCACAGAGATGGATATAGCCAGCACTGGGATTAGAATGGTTGATCTGGTAAATCACATAGAATTCTAATGGGAAGTTTAGTTAAAGAAAGGTAGGAAATGATGAGGTCTTGAATCAGGTTGGTGAGAGAGAAAATAGAGGTACGAAAAGTGAAACAAATTCCTGAAGAAAAATCTACAAGTCTTAGGAATTTATTGAATGTAAGGACAGGAGAAGATATGATTCCAAGATTTCATGTAAGAATGCTTGGATGGATGTTGTTGTAATTAACAGAATAACAAAAATCAAGAGGAAGAACCGGTTAATTGAAGAGTGTAGAAAGATAATTTAAAGTGGAATTTAAGTTTTTTGGGGGGTTGGGCAGAGAAGAGTAGAATGTAGCAGGTGTCAAACAGGTAGATTTTAGAGCTCTTGAGGGCAGGACCTGCAGTGCCACAAATGTAGATTTGGATGTTGTCTGAAATTCAGGTAGAGTTGAAGCTGTTGTAGTGTGTGAGATCCTTAGGGGAAAGAACAAGATAACTCTGAGCAAATACTTACGGGCAAGCTATTAAAGGAGAGGAGTTTTATTCAGAAGGTAAAATTTATTTTCAAGAAGAAAGGGATAGGAAGTGTCAAATTTCAGGATATGAATACATTTTGCTTAGTATGCTGATAGTATCATTGGAGTTGTCTCAGGCTCTTCCTGCTGCTATAGAAAATACCATAGACTGGGTAACTTATAAATAATAGAAGTTTATTTCTTATAGTTGTAGAGACTGGGAAGTCCAAGATCAAGGTGCTGGCAGATTCGGTATCTGGTGAGAGCTCACTCTCTGCTTCCTATATGGTGCCTGTGGCTGTGCCCTCACATGGCAGAAGAGACGAAGAGAAAGGCAGCTCCCTGAAGCCTCTTTCATAAGGGAATTATCACTTCCCAAAAGACCCCACCTTTTGGTACCAACCCAATGGGGATCAAGTTTCAACATGAATTTTGATGGGATACAAACATTCAAACCATAACAGTCTATCCCTGGCTCCCCCAAAAATGTTTTTCTCATCTACAGAATGCATTCATTCCATCTGAATAGCCCCAAAAGCCCTAACTTGTTCCAGCATTAACTTTAAGATCTAAGTCTAAAATCTTATCTAAGTATTATCTAAATCCAAAATCCAATGATGGGACAGGTGTAGGTAGGCATTCCATTACAAAAGAAAGAGTAAACAAGAATAAAGGGGTAATATGTCCCACTTAAGTCCAAAATCTGACAAGGTAAGCAACATTAAATATTGAGCCTTGAGAATAATTTTTGACTCTATGACCCAGCTTCAAAACACATTGGGATGAGGACTGAGCCTTTAAAGTCCCGGGGAAACCTGCCCCCATGGCTTTGCGGGGTGCAGTCCATATAGCAGTTCTTATGCGTTGGAGGTGCATGCCTGCAGCTCTTGTAGGCTGAAGTCTTGGGGGCTACTCTGCCCCCGTTTCTCCAGTAGGCATTGCTCTAGTAGGAGCTGTCTGTGGTGGTCCTTACCCCACAGCTTTGCTAGGCATTGCCCTGGTGGAGACTTTTCACTGTAGCCCTGTCCCTGTGGCAGTTCTCTCCCAGTCCTTGAGACACTCTTGGGTATCCTTTGAAATCAAGGCAGATGTAACCATGCCCCCATGCTCTTTCACCCTGTGTGCCTGCAGAGATAGCACCACATGGACGCTGCCACTGTTTACTGCCTGTGCCCTCTGGAGGGGTGACCTGAGTCACATCTGGGCCCACTTGGTCCACACCTGGAGAAGTCTTGGAGTGCTCTGCTAGAATACAGAGAGCAGGGACTTGAGATGGCATAGAGCAGTAAGTGCTAAGGTCACACAGGGGCCTAAGGGCCCTCTTTTGACATAGTTCTGTCTCCCAGGCCTTGATACTCTGAGCCTCTAATGAAAGGGGCAGACACCAATAATCTCTGAAATGCCTTTGGGATCATTCTTCTGTTATCTTGATGAATAGCATTTGGCTTCCCTTTAGCCATATTAATCACCTTATCAAACCTTTGCTTGGCCATATACTTGGTGTTCTCTCCTGAATACGACTTTTCATTCTTTACAACATGGCTTGCTTCTTTTTTTTTGCCTTTCTGGGTTTCAATCTCCAATACTGGAGTTTGAAGCCTCTACCTCTAGAGGTGATAGGTGCTTTCCTTTTGATTATAAATTCCATATTTATTTTGTTTCTCTCTTCTCACATTTTGCTACTAAGCAATCAGGAGAAGCCATGCCACACCCTCAACACTTTGCTTAGAGTTTTTGTTTTCACCAATCGTTCATAAGTTCTGCCTTCCACAAAGCACCCAGGTAGTGGATGTGGTCTGCCTCTCGCTCCTTTTCCCACTTTCACATGCAGCAGTGATAATCCAAGTATTCTTTAGGCCCTGCTGCTGCCTGAAAGAGACTTTGCTGCTTTGAATATGGTGCAGTATTCCCATCTTAATCATGTTTAAGTGTACAGTACCCCAATAATGTACAAAAAAATCTCTAGATCATCTTGCATAACTGATACTCTATACCCATTGAAAAAGTCCCCTTTCTCCCTCCTCCAAGCACCTGGGAACCAGCATTCTACTTTATGTTTCTAAAAATTTGACTATTTTAGATACTTCACATAAGTAAGATTATATAGTATTTGTCTTTTTGTGACTGGCTTACTTCCCTTAGCATAATGTCCTCAGGTTTACTCATATTATGGCTTATAATATAATTTCCTTTTTTAGGGCTGAAATAATATTTCATTGTATGGATATACTATATTTACTCTATCCATTTATTTATCTACTGCATGGACATTATGAATAATGCTACAAATCTGTACATGGATGTGAAAATATATCTTTGAGATCCTGTTTTCAATTCTTTTGAATATATACCCAGAAGTAGGATTGTGGAATTGATTATATAATAATTCTATTTTTAATTTTTCAAGAAACCTTTAAACCACATGTTCCAATGTGGAAATGCAAACTGGCACAGCTGCTATGAAAAACTGCTCTTTATCTTAATCAATACTTGTTGTTTTCTATTGTGTTTTTATAAATATTTTATTGTGGCCATCCTAATTGATGTGGCAGCATTTCTTACTGAGATTTGGATTTGCATTTTCCTGGTGATTAGTAATGTGGAACATCTTTTTTTTTTTTTTTTTCATATGCTTATTGGTCATTTGTATAGCTTATTTGGGGAAATATCTTTTTTTTTTTGGTCTATTTTAAAATTGGGTTATTTGTTTGGTTCTTGAGTCATAGGAGTTTTGTGTATATTCTGGATAGTAACTCCTTATCAGATATATTATTTACAAATGTGTTCTCCCATTCCAGAGTTTGCCTTTATACTCTATTAATCATTTCCTTATCTGAGCCGAAGTATTTAAGTTTGATGTGGCCCCATTTGGCTATTCTTTTGTTGCCTGTTGCCTTCTTCTTTCTTATAAGATGGGACAGTGATATTTCTGACTCTAAGATGATATTTGAACATTGACCAAGAAGACATGCTACTGATGTTACATTTCGTAGGTCCATAATCCTGACAGTTTCTCAACATTTTGGCATTATGTGGTTAATTTTTCTTTATGAGAGTTAGTTTATCAGGAGTAAATTCTTCTTTAAGATATTTAGTAGGTTTTTCTTCTGCTTATTTGTCAAGATGGGATAGCTGGCTGTGATGGCAGGTCCCTGTAGTCCCAGCTACTCAGGATGCTGAGGCAGGAGAATAACTTGAGCCCCAGAGTTCAAGGCTGCAGTGAACCATGATTATGCCACTGCACTCCAGCCTAGGTGACTAAGCAAAACTCTGTCTAGAAAAAAAAAAAATAAAGATGAGACATTTCTGCTGATGGTATGATTGTCAGATAAGGATTGGGTCAGAAGATTGTCAGTACTCTTTCTTTCAACTATAACACCTTTTGTTGCTTTCTATATACAGCAGCAAAATTCAATCAGGGGAAGAACCATTTCCAAAGTCAATTAATGGGGAAAGGCAAATAGTCCAGAAACCACAGAGGAGTTGCCTGTTGTCCCTCTATTGACTGGAGCTGGAAACAAAGCTGCTTAATGTGGTTTAAGAAGTTGTCATTGCAGGCAGTGTTTTGCTCAGTTTACTAAATGTATTGACTGTAGGATATAAATAAATCCCTTGCAAACAGATTTAAATGCTTTGCAATTACAGAAACAGCCATCCATTTTCCCTCTAATCTCAGAAGAGGGGGAGCTATAGCTGGTGCTGCTGTTTGTCTCAAGGAAAGAAGCACACACAATAACACGTCTGACTCCCCCTGTATCATTTCTCTTTACAACAACACCCCTTACATTCACAACTTGTTTGATATGAGTAGCAAGGACTACTGTCTCCTGTCAGTCACTGTTTACCAATAAGAATAATTAAAAGTTCTGAAGATAAGACAGAACCTTGTAATTGTTTCCCATGATTAAAGCAGGTCCAACATCTTGGTTTTCCATCCCGTTGTATGACAAGTATACAGCAAGATGTCTATATAAGCAGGTCATACCCAAGCACGAGTAAGAGGGATTGGTTTTAGGCTTGGATGTCCTGGCTAAAGCAATGCCATTGTCAGGGTCACCTGTAAATAACAATCATGGACTACACTTTTTGTTTTAATTGACCGCTGAAAAAATTGGTCAAATATCTTTTGACACTTTTTAGAAAGTGTATCTTTAAATGGGACCAGCCCTTCCACATCTAAAGCTTTCTCATTCTTGCCTGAGTCACAAAGATCTTATTGCTTCCATAAATTTTCCTTCTGCGTCCCATGCCATCTGGTTGTTATCATCTTTTCTATGTTGGTTGGCAAACTAAAGATACGAGTGTTATTAAACTTCCACTATCTGCAGGGTGGTAGATAGTAAGTTCAGAGAAGCTTTAAATTATTTAGGTTAGTATATCATCCTTGAGCATAGTCACTCTAAAATGTCCCTATCCAATAAGAAGATTAAATAATGATTTTATGAGAAAAACTACCTGGAAATTGGAAGACACCACATAAAGAAAAAGAGATTACAATTTTTCATTCCAGTGTTAGAGCATATTTAGATTGGCTGTTGAGATAGGAAAGAAAATTAATATTTTACCAGAAACAAAAAGAAATGTGATAAAGAAAATATAACTTGAGGAAATATTTAGTACCTGTTATAAAATCACTTTTCTGATGATGTAAACACTTTATGAAGAACAAATGAAAGAAAATGAGCCCTGCAGTAAAGTAAGAACATAGACAAATCTGCATTGAAACTCTATTAATAAGATGAAGTGTGGTTTGGGTGTCATATAGCTGCCAACAGCGCAATTTTTCTTAGCTTCAGAATGCTGCTTGAATGCTTGTTAAACCGAACAACCTCTAAATGAAAGTTAGTGGGACTGACAATGAACGGAAAATAACCCCTTGAGGTGATACAATTCATAGCCCTTAATCGAAGACATTGGCCACTTGATTTATAACTTAACCCCCACTTTCTACTGCACTTAGAAGAAATGTACTTTAGATTTTGTTTTTCTAACTTTTATTTCTAAATAAAAAGTTAAATTGTTTTGTTTTCTAACTTTTAACTTGTAAATAGTTATAGATTCACGGGAGGTTGCAAATAAATATATACGGAAGACCCATGCATCTTTCCCAAGCTTCCACAAATGTTAACATCTTGCACAACTGTAGCCCAATAACAAAATCAAGAAACTGACATTGGTACAATCTGTGGAGCTTTTTAGATTTCATCAGTGGTGTGTTCATGGAGGCCTTCACACTTATGAAAATTATTGTAATTCTTTAGATGGTCTGGATCTAGAGCTTTGAAGCCTCAAAATCAAATTACCCAAAATGGTAAAAAGCACAATTTGATATCTGTTGTCCTGAAAGAAAGGGTACATGTAGCGATGTCATCACTTCAAGTGGTCTAACTCCTGCCAAATCATTACTCAGAATGGACTGCCAGTAAGGCTTTCCTGGTTTGACACAGAGTGGCAGCCAAAATTGAATCCTTTTGTTCATTAGACTACGTTTATTTCAATTAATAAGGAAAAAGGACAAACAGTCTTTGATAGCTTCCATGGAAAGGGTTACATAGGATAGCATTAGTCACCCAGTGAAACTATTTTGGTTTTCATTTTTAAAAATGTGCTCAAGTTATTTTGCTGGATGGTATGATGTTATCTATTTTTATTTGCTTATAATTTGGTTTGGCTGTTTGTGTTCTGGCTAGAGGCTTCAGGTGACCCTGCACATGCTGTGTTTGTTCTCCTCGTTCCTATTAACATCATCAAGTGTGTTCAGCCTGGCACACAGTAGGAGAGCCGTAAATATTGTTGGAGAGTGAATCACTCTTTTATGTTCTCTATTGGCACCACATGCCTGATTTTCCTTTTTTTCCCCTAAGTTAGCAGCAGTTGTTAAAGTTTTTCTTGCTCCCACCTTCAGGTACTACAGGGCTGAGACACAGAAGTGACTCCTTTAGGAGAACAAATGAAAGACAATAAATCTTTTGTTAATTCTTGTACATACAAACAGCTTATTATTACTTTTTTTTTTTTTTTTTTTTTTTGCTATTCACCTGTTAACTTAGCTGACAGGCCTCCTTTTGGCTTTCACTGGTTCATTAATTTCTTCCAACTCTGATACTAAATGTCTATGAGACCTTGAGTAAATCACTTTACCCTGTTAGTGTTATTTTCTTATCTAAAAAGGGAGATCAGATAAAATACTTTCAACTTTACATTCTATAATTTGATGGTTAGGTTACCATGTTAATTATAACTCCTAAGAACAAAGATAAGTTCTAAAAATTTTATCACTAATTTATAATTGTCTTTATTCCATGATTACTATATTTTAAAGTAAATCTGAATATATTCACACACATCAAGGTAATATATACTTATTGTAAAAAACTTAAATACAAATTTTTAAACTCAGAAAATGAAGTTCTCCACTTCTTTCTTCATGTCCTCATTCCATCCTATTGTTATACCTTCTAGAAATGAACAAAAATAACAATATTGGGTAATTTTATATCACTTATCTAGCAATATATGAATATACGCCACATATAACATGTAGTTCTACTTATTTACATAAACGGAGTTATCCATTATATACTTTTTGGGTAGTTTTGCTTTTTTCAGTAAATAAAAAATATTAAGAGCTTTTCCATGCCAATACTCTTCTTATCATTGGTATTATATTCCATTGTATGGTTATTCAACAATTTATTTAATCAATTTTCTAATGGTGCATATCTAGGTTGTTTCTAATATTTTATCCAATATAAGCAATGTGCTTTATAATTTTCAAATGTATATATATTGTATGAGCCTAGTATTTTTAGTGTTAATATTGCTGAAGTTAGAGATTAAAATATTGCTCCTTAAGTAAGAGAAGATTACTTCCTTCAACCCTCTCTGTCCATCCAATTAATATTTTCATTTCTCTCCCTAATTCTACCTTCACGCTCATTTTAAATTACATCTTCTGGCTCTTTTATTCTCCCTCTTTTTCTAATATCACCTGCTGCTATTCATTTAGACTGAGCAAGAGCCAGGCATCCCTAAATTCCTAAAGGCTTAATATAGTAATAGAAAGTTGTATTATTTATTTAGGCTTATTTATAGTTATTAATATTCGTATTTCTCTTATGAAGGCCCCTCAACACTTGTAAAAGTAAGAATGTAACTTGAACTTCCTTTGTTGTTTTCTCCCAAAGCAAGAATTCTTAGTAATAATGGTCTGAAAAAATATAGAGTAAGGTAAACTGAGAAAAGTCTGACAGTTGAATAAGCAACAGAATATAATCCTACCTGTTGCTCTCGTCTTAATAATTTTTAGGTTTAAGCTATTGTTAAAAAAGAATCTACTGGATGCTGAAAACAGAAAATAAAAGAAGCACAACTGTTGGTGAAGTGTTTTTGGAGATTAGGTTTACATCGTTACATTTATTTTATAACTCATCCCATTACTTCTCCATTTTCTCCCTTTCCAAAAATTTTTGGGAGGAGATATAATATGATGGTTAAGAACAAAAGCTGATGTACTAGGCAAGTAAACTGACTATTGTTCTAGGCAAGTAAATTGACTATTGTTCTAGGCAAGTAAACTATTGTAAGGTTCATTTTCTTTGTCTGTGAATGGAGATAATATAGT
The DNA here is from genome assembly GCF_003255815.1 of Theropithecus gelada. Lineage (NCBI taxonomy): Eukaryota > Metazoa > Chordata > Mammalia > Primates > Cercopithecidae > Theropithecus > Theropithecus gelada. The sequence continues at coordinate 50,280,819 of NC_037675.1, read as the reverse complement.
TTTCCTCTTGATTTCTTAGGATTAAAGTTAAAATGCTTAACACAGTGACTGAAATATTGTCAGTGCTAAAAGAAACACTTTAAGTGATGAATAATTCAATAAATATTCAGGAATAAGTGAGACATATACATTGCTATTAAGAAGTTCAAAAGCTAGTAGAGAGAATACCTACCTCTGTATTAATATATCCATCATCTATCTACCTTGTTCTAGAAAGAATTTAAAATACATTAGAAATACAAGTGAAGTCCTATTAAAGACAAAGGAAAGAGTAATAATTTTGCCTAGGGAGAAAAGGAATAGAGTGAGCTAAACAAAAGAAGAGAATTTGCATCAGACTTTGAAAGATAATTTGATTGATTGATAGAGAAATATAATGGCAAGAAAAATCATTCTGGATACATAGGAACAAAGCCATGGAGGGTGAAAATACATGGCATTATTGGAAAGAAGGAAATACTTCAGTGAGAATGACAAATGGTGCTGGAAAGTGGGTTATAAAGTGAATGCTGGTGAGAAAATGAAAGTATTGAGTATGGAAAATAAATTTGGTGGTAAAAGAAAAGTAAAATTACCAGAAAGTTTGATTAATATTGGGGAAGACATTAGCATCCTTGTAGATTGAGAGCATAAACTCAATAGGAGAGTATAAAATTAAGAAACATAGGAAAAAGGGTTGGCCCTGGAAAAAGGAGGGGCTTTTCTCTTTCTGAGTTGCTAAACAAGAAAGAAATTAAAGGCAGAGTTAAATTTAGAGGTAGAGGTGAGGAAAATTGGGAACTGGCCAGTGCTATAGTTTGAATGTGTCTGCTAATGTTCATGTTTGAGAAATTTAATTCCCAATGCAACAGGGTGGGGGGGTTGAGCCCAAGGAGGTGTTTAAGTCAAGAGGGCTTCATCTTCATGAATAAGGATGATTATAAAAGGGCTTGAGTCTCCGAGTTTATCTCTTGCCCTCCCTCCAGCACCTCTTACCATGTGGTGCCTCCTGCCATGTTATGATACAGCGAGTGGACCCTCAGTAGAGGCAGCTCCTCCATCTGGGACTTCCCAGCTTCCAGAAGCTTGAGCCAGATAAACTTCTATGGTTTATGAATTATCCAGTCTGTAATATTTTGTTATCAACAACACAAAACAGACTAAGACAGCATAAAAGTACTTTTTATTGTTTTGATGTAGTATAAAGTGAAGGCTGTGGGTGGTCCTTTGAGAGCTTAAGGTGAGGAAGAGTTAAAAATTCTACTTGGGAAGTCAACCCAAAATGAGTGAATAGATTAAAACAGCAATGACAATTGACTTGGGGTTATAAATCTCTTGCAGGTAAAGGTCATTTCTTAATCTTATAGATAATCTCCAGTTAGTTTTGACATTTTTTATAAAGACTACTAGTTGAGGAAATCATTCTTTTACAAATGCTTATTCAGTACTTAATATATGCTGGGCACTAAAATAATGATTGCTAATATTTATTGTGTGTTTACTATATACAAAGCACTTTATATCTTTATTTAGTCATCCTAAAAACCTTTGAGGTAAGTACATTTTCTTTTCATCTTTCACATAGGTGTCACTGAAGTCAGAGAAGTCAAGGTCAGAAAGGCTATGAATTAGCAAAGTAGAATTTGAGCCCAGGCACTCCAGTTTTAGAACCTACGCTCTTAGCTTTGTGCTGTACTTACTTGACCAATGCGCAGTAAACAAAACTGATGCCCCCTGTCTTTTGGAGCTTATAGTTTGGAGCGAAAAAACACGTAAAATATGTACATCAGTAAAATAATTACAAATTGTGACAAATACTTGGAAGGAAATGATGGGAGTGGTAAGCAAGAGATAGTGGGCCAGGATAGGAGGGAGGCACAGGCAGGGAATCAGCTTTTGAGAGGGTTGTCAAGGAAGCCTCTTCAAAAAGGGTTAATTTAAGGTGAAATCTATGGTTTGAGCCAGCCAAGAGAAAAGATGGGGCCAAAATATGCTAGGAAGAGGAAAGAGAATATCTAGAGGACCTAGGGCAGGCAAGAGCTTGATGTTTTTGAAGACTTGAAAGAAGATTGGAGCATATTGAGAGAAGAAATGAGAAGCATGAGATGAAAATGGAGAGATAGGTAGATATCATATCAGTTGAAGCCTGAGGGACATGGTAAGGAGTTAATATTCTATGTTGAGAAACAGTTGAAATTTAATCGAGAAATAACACAATTTGATTTACATTCCAAGTCAATATCTCTGGCTGATTTCTGAAGAGAATAGATAGGAATGCTTTAAACTAGCATCTGGAAGACTGGCAGGGAGCTGCCATTGAAGACCAGGAGAAGAGTGATGGTAATCTTGGCTAGGGTAATGGCCAAGGAGATTGCAAGAAGTGAAATGATTTCATATACATTGTGGAGGAAGAATCAGTCAGTCTTACAGAGAAAGGGATGAGGAAAAGATAGATCTCAGGATGACTTCTAGGGTTTTGGCATGAGCAACAGATGGATAGAGGGATAGAGGTACAATTTCCTATGTGGGGAGGTTGGAGATGTGACAAGCTTTAGAGATATAAATCAAGAGCTGATTTGGGGTATGTTAAATTTGGGAACTCTGTCAAGCGTTCAAGTGGAAATGCTATGTAGTCATTTGGATATGCAAGTCTGGAACTTAGAGGTAATTCACACAACTGTTGAATTTTCCATTCTACTGGGAAGTGGAAGTTGATAAATGGTTTTGGATCCATAAACCAAATTTAATAAGATTTTGCTTGTGGCTCTAAGTCATCTAGTAAAGTAAATTATTTTTTGTTTAAATAATGGGTTCAATGAGGAACCCACATTTGGTTTCATAACATTTCTTCATAAATCAAATGAAATTCTGCAACTATAATATAGCAGAAATAATTTACTAAGCAAAAATGTGAGTAAGGGCTATGCCATATATATATAAGGAAGACTAACTCACAGACTGGCTACTTCCTGGCAGGAATTTGAGGTCATGGCCAACACCCTTGCCATGTTTTGTATGCATCAGTTCTGATTATGGGAAAGGATTTTCCACATAACATTTTGACAAATATATAGCATTTATTGGGCCTGTGTGTGTGTGTTCATTGTCTGATATTCTCAAATTTAGAAGACGACTGATATTTTCTATTTTGTTGCTTTCTATCAAAAAAAGAAAAAACATCAAACTGAGATTGTATATTATGCTTCTGTATATACAAAGTGATCATGAACCACTGGACAGGAAAGAATCTGTACAGTCACTAGTGTAACAGTCTTGTTATTCTTTGATTCTCTCTCCAACACTCTTGTCACCAGGAAGCTATGAATTCTTGAATATCCCTCATATTACAAAACTTTCCACCTCTCAAAGGAGCCCATTCTCTCATGGGTAATCCCAGACTATTAGAAAGTTCTTTAAGCAAGTCAAAATTTGTCCCCTCATTACTCTTATACAATCATCCTTTTTCTATCTCCTGGGGACATGCAGTCAAAGTCCACTTTCTTATTATAAGAGAGCTCTTCAAATGTTCCCTATGGTTCTTTTTTATTCTTTTCCAAATATCCTCATTTCCTTAACATTCTTCACACGATGTGCCATTAATCCCTTTACCATTTCCATTGGTTTCCTAAGGGCAGCATGTCTATAACTACTACATAGTTAAGCATAATAATGCAAGAGTGGTTTCATCAGTAGAGAATAAATTGAAATTATTACTTCCCATACTGTAGATGCTCCATTTCTATTAATTCATCTTAAAGCTGCATCAGTTTCTTTGACAAACATTATGTATTGGTTCAAACTTTTAAAATAACCATAAAAATGACAATAATAATGATGACAAAAATACTGTTGATTCAATGTTGGTTATGTGCCAGTCAATTTGCTAAGTTCTTTATATGCTGCATCTTAGGAATTTGAATTTATAGTTGACCAAAACCCAATGTCTTTTTTCACTTGTTGCTACAAGCCACATCTCTCCCAACCTATATTTAAATATATAGGTTTTGGACCCAAGAGAAGGACTTTACACTTTTCCTTTTAAATTTAATTTTTGTTATATTTGGCGCATACTTTCAACCTAAATACGGTCTTAAATTTCTTTATTTATAGATTTGACAAGTTCTTCTTCTCTAAGCCATGCTATTAATAGAAATTGAGCAAGACAAGGTCAAGGATATAGTCACTTACCATATTACTTAAAGCTTTCTAATGAGGTGGTACTATCCTTAATAAGAATCATTTAATAACAAACTAATTTAACTCTAGTTTTCTTCCCTCTCCACCTCCCAGTCAACTTGTTTGTTTCCCAGTCTTTCCTAAATCTGTAAATAGGTTTCCTATCCCACTTAGCGGCTCAAGAAAACAACCTAGGAGTTATCTTAAGTTGCTTCTTTTCTTTTATTTCCCATATCCAATCTGCCAGCAAATCCTTCAAAACATATTGTGAATAGATTCACTTCTCTCCATCTCCATGACCACTGTCCTACTCCAGGCTGCAACAACTCCTCCCTCTCTAGCTCTGCTCTTAACACCTAGCATAATCTATTTGCCACATTGCAACCCATGCATGTCAGATTATGTTACTGTCCTGTTTCAAATCCTCAAATACCTTCCCATCTCATTTAGCATGAAATCCAAAGTTCTTACCATGATTTAAAGGCCTCCCTTGGCCTTTGACCTTATATCTCCCATTTTCCTTGGCCTTTCTCTTCCTTGAATAAGCCAAGTTTGTTCTATTACAGATCTTCACACCTTCTTGTCTTTCTCTCTAGGATATTCTTTCCCTCATTCCTCATTTAAACCGTCACAGGGTTTAAGTCTCAGATCAAGTATGAATACATCAGAAAGACTGATCTAGACTACCAAAATAGCCCACATATTTTGCCCATACACCTCACCGTTTATCATATTACGTTGCTTACTTTGTTCATACCATACCACTTATCACTATCTGAAATTATTTTTTGTCTGTTGTCTGAATTATCCAGTAGGCTATAAGGTATTCAAATGTTGGGATCTTGTCTATTTTGGGCTTCACCTTATCCCTAGTGCCTATAGTAAATGACACATAAAATGTACTTAGTAAATATTTGTTAAAGGGATAACAAACTAATTTGAATAGTCAACCCACTTCTTTATCATCCTGTTCACAGGAATATGAGTTTATCAAAATGTGTTGTCTAAATTAATATATGCATTATTGACCCTATTTATAGATTTATCAGTTAGAAACCTTGCTAAGGCAGAAACTATTTTAATTGGATATGATTTTTTTAAATGAGCTCATTAGTCAAGTCATGAATGAAATTAAAGGGGGTAATGAACTTCCTGAGACTGTATGTAAAATTTAGTTTGTGTGCATGTACATATTTTGGGAGGATACTCATCCTGTATTTTAGTTATTTGTCCCATATATGGGGGCCAAGGTTTGTGTTATTGAATCACATTTCTGAAAGGGATTGTTTTTAATCATTTATGAAAATTTACCAACCTCTGCATTAGTGGTGCTCACGTACTTTCTTTTCATATTTGGGTCCTGCCTGGAATTTAATTTTGTACTAAGTACACCTTACCACTTTTGAAAACGAAAATCACATTATCTACAGTATTCCAGCAACTTTCACTTTTTCTCCTCTAAATATTATCTACAGTAGTTTGTCAAACTCAAGTGAAAGTTTGCTCAGTAACCTGAAATGTAATTCTCAGGTCAAGAGATTTGAACTTATTTGTAGACTACAGGCGCTCCCTTACAACCCCTTTTCTCATCAAGAGCTTCAATTTCCAGGTAACCAATGTTTGTTCTACTCATTTTTGTCTAAATATCTTTTCCCTTGACTGTGAGGACAAAAGCAAAATAGGAGTTGAGGAGTTCAGTTTCTTTTTGTCATCTACCAACAATACACCATCAGCTTCAAACAGCAGGTGTACGCTTTCTTTCTGGATGGGTTTCTTTCTTTGAAGACCCATATCCCATATTGTAGGTAGCACACTAAAAAGTATTTGAGTGAGGCTACAAAAAAAAGAGGGCAACAGAAGTGATACTGTTGCAGGCATATATGAAAAACCCCCTGAGGTAAATGATCGATGGATGTGTTGGTGTGATTTTGACACAGGTCACAGACCTGGCACATAAACAAGATAAGGCGGTGTGCGGGGCCTCCAGCCACTCAGATACAAGCACATTCACATGACTGTCACCAGCAAATTGCCACCAATTATTACTAACTTCCAGGTTGTAAATTGCCCAGCAGACTAAAAAATAAAACTGTAAGGATTCAAGAAAACTGTTCATCTTTTCCCATTCTAGCTTTCTCTGCTTCTTGTCGGGGGTATATTCTTATTCTGTACTTTCTAGGTGGTCTATTTGTTCTCAGTGACATATTCTTGCATTAATGGAGAAATATAGATATATTTGATTATGTGATTTTTATTATTTCTTGCGTGTTCTTCAAGCCTTAGAGAAGAATGTGGCCTTGATGGTGGAGAGTGGGTTAAAGTTTGGTGAAAAAGAAGATTTAAATGTTAGGAAGATGGGCAGGAGGAGGGGTCTGAACCTACAGGGGGATCTCCTGGTTAGTGAGACCTGGTGAAAAATGGTGGCTTGGAAAAAATTCAGGCATGTATGACAGGCTTTGTGTTTACTCTTTTATCCTGTTGTAGGGTGATTAGTAATCTTAGCCACTAGTAGTGATGAAAAAAACCTTTGATACCCATGAGAAGCACATGAGTCTACACATTTACCTAAGATTCCTCCAAGCCAGGGGCATGATATGACAGGAGCATAACAGAGCAGTTCAGAGGTGGTCCTTTGCCCATACTGCTGACTTGGATCTAAAGCTGTTTACTAGTTACCTCTCTGTAGTGTGGTGTGACTGCCAGTTAATCTGCATGAATGGATCATAGACAATGATTTAAGTATCCTGCAAGACTGGGATTCAGAATTGAACTGTAATTTCCTCTTTTTGTTTTCTTCTTGATATCAGATGGACCTTTCTGATGTTCTGTGATCCAACCACAGGGTAACACATTCCTATTTATGTTAATTACATACCGCCAGATAACAGGTGAAATCAGTTTTCCCAATAATCAATGAGTTGTTGCAAAACACTACGGCACAGGAGTTTTAGTTTTCACTGGGGTGTGATAACATACTACAGCCCTAGTCTTATAGTGCGTTGCTTGATCCCTTGTACTTCACAAGCACATTGGCCCTTTGAGTCTTTCCCATCAGAGTTCCCCCTCTGTGATGAAAGTCTTTAACAAAGTAAATGCAATTTCTATATATTCTTCCTAGAATAGTTCTGCTAGGTTAGTGCAGAATCAGTTACCTACATCTATATGGGGACAAGTGTGCCACTGGGAGGAATATTTCTTAACTTATATCATCCTTGGACAGAGCTAATGACGTTAAACACAGTTTAAAGTATAACACCTTAAATTAAAATAAATAAAACAAGTGTCTCGACCTGCTGTAAGCAAGCAAACAGCCATTCAGCCCCCAAATCAACCAAATAAACCAACGAACAAACAAAAGACAGTGGGAAAGAGTGAAAGGAATTACAGAGAGAAACTGAAAGATCTATTTATCCATGATTCCTTTCTGTTCACATAGGTTTTATAGTGGAGAGTTTGTATGTTTGAAGGGTATTTGGAAAACAGTCAAATAAACAGAAGCTTGTTTGGCTGTCTGGTTACCCCGGGAGCAAGCAAGACCATGGAAGTAGCATAGATAAAAATAAGAAAGACTAATACTAGAGTAGTCCGTTGAAGCTTTGTTGAACACACTGGGTATATGATCCTTTGGAAGGTAAAGAACATAGATAGGGCTATATTAGAGTCTATAGTTTATCTCATCTGATAATACAGCAATTCATATACACACTCCACACACCATACACACACACACACACTCTCTCTCTCTCTCTCTCTCTCTCTCTCTCTCTCTCTCTCTCTCTCTCTCTCTCATTTATTCTATTTCCTCTTTGGAGGCCCTGTGATTTTCATAAACACATTTTTTCCCTGTAAAGATCTTGAAATATGTTTTATAGGAGTCTGCAGTGGGAAACATTAACACGCTTCAGAATACGACTGAATTTGGCATCTGTAATAAATTTCCAGTGTCATTCTCTGAACCTGATAGACCTTGCAAGAATTTTAATAGCTTCTCCACATACCTGGAAATACAGCTTCAGTGTCTGTCACCTTTAGAAAATAATGATTCTGACATGCTTTATTCACTTACAACTCACTTGACACATCTTCAGTTACATTTAAATGTGAGCTTCATTTAGTCCCTCATTTCACATAGCAAAGGTTAGGTATTCATTACATACGTTGTTTCCAGAGATAGAAAGACCTAGATCAATGGAATTAGAACGTAATGTGCACATGGTATTCTTGTTAAATCTTCTGTGTTCAAAATATATTTGTAATTAATTACAAATGTCTTTAATGGGATTTCAGGTTAATGGAAATATCAATATTGAATGTATCATTACTCATCTGTATTTTCTTTTCCAGAAAACAGTCATTGCTTTTGCTTATTAGGGAATATTTTATACTTGAAAACTAGCAGTTTGTTTATGGAAGGAAGGAACTGAGTCATTATTCAGATCTCGCATTTGAAATCTTCAATCTGAAGTATTTTTCTTTCCAGTTTGATTTGAGAAGGTTCAGAAAGATTTCATATTTTGTAAGCATTAGGTAATTCATTTCAAAGCTAGAATGATTTGGCAATGTGTTGAGGATATATGTGGGCCAAGAATCCAACTTTCCTCTTTTTATTGAAAGGGAATTTTGGACTTACGGAAACTCAGAAAGAAGACAAAAGCTCAAGAATTGGCTAGCTTTTCATTTAGTGACGAGTTTGCCATTGCCAAACTCGTCTCCAGGATGAATGCGACTCCATGCCACCGACCCCCTGGGATATGACTTGGCAGATGATTTGGATGATGTAGGGCTGATATCTACTTCGTAGACGGCTCTGTGGCCAGGGATTGTGGCTGACATTCAACTTACAATGTGGAGGTGGAGGCAAAGGATGATTTCTGCCTCCTCTAGGCAGAGCATGGTGAGTTGAAGAGAGCTCAAAATAGGGGCTTATCCACTGCTAAGCCCAGACAGCCGAGATGTTTTCTGAATAGCGTGCAAATGTATCATTTCCATGTGGTTTCACGTGGTCCTTTTCAGAAAAGGAAAGTGGGGGAGGGAGAAACACATTGAGGGTGGGGATACTTAATCTTATCAAATTGCTTTGCAGGGAACACCAGTTAGAGCATCAGCCTGTGGCTTGATGGGGAAATGCTCTCTAGAATGAATGTTTATACCATGTAAAGTTCTCCCATAAGTAAGGGAATGATTCTTCCTCCCAGGCATGGTGTAAGAAGGGAGCCTGAAGGAAGATTGTTCATTATAAAGTGGCATTTGTTAAATTACATTTGTACTGGCCTTTGAATTTCTCAAAGTGCCTTAATTTTTTATAATCTCTTTTGACCTCCAAAAGAGACTCATAAAGTTCAGGCAGGCATTTTTCTCAGAGGAAAATGAGGACACCAAAGTAGTCCTTGGAAAATTTGTTTACACTACTTCACTGCTTCCCTGGAGGAACTGTGAAAAAAAAAAAAAATGAAATGTCCTCATAGTGAACACAATAGGATCACATCATTTATTCATCTAATTCAGACCCTGGTCTTGCACCACTGCCCTCCCCACCACCTCACCCTTCTATTCCAACACATACACATAAAACAGCACGGAATATGGAACAATTTGAGGCCAAGCCACGAACCTTACACACAAAATTGAACTCAAAATGGATCATAGACCTAAATGCAAAATGCAAAATGATAAAACTTACAGAAGAAAATATAGGAGAAAATCTATATGATCTTGGGTTTGGAGATGAATTCTTTAATATAATATCAGAAGCTTGACCTATGAAAGAAAAATTGATAAGTTAGACATTAAAATTAAGACTTTGCTCTGTGAAAGACACTGTCAAGAGAGTAAAAATACAGCTCACTGACTGGGAGAAAATCAAATCACATATTTGATCAAAGACTTGTATCCCCAAAATATACTAAAAAAAACCTTCTAAAAGTCAACAATAAGGAAACAAAAAACTCAAAAAGTTGGGCAAAATCCTGAGCAACGCCTCACCAAAGAAGACATTCAGATGGAAAATAAGCATGAAAAGGGTGCTCAACCTGATATATATGTTAAAAGAACAATGAGATACCACTACACATGTATTAGAATGTTTGAAATCCAAAAAGCTTACAATATTAATTGCTAGTTGACAAAGATGCAGAGCAACAGGATCTCTCATTCATTGCTAGTGGGAATGCCAGGTTAACATCAGCAGTGATAAGTCAAGTTTACAGTATGCATGCTTGATGTGATGTGGTGAGACTGACACTCTACCTCTGTAATTTTCTTTCTAAAAGCCCATAATTCTGATCTAATTATGATAAAACATCAGATAATACCAATTAAAGGACATTCTACTAAATACCTGAACAGTACTACTCAAAACTGGCAAGGTCATTGGAAACAAGGAAATTCTAAGAAACTGTTACAGTCACAAAGAGCCTAAGGAGACATAATAGTTAAATGTAATGTGGGATCCTGCATGAGCTCCTGGAACAGAACAAGGATAGTTGGTAAAAATTGAGAAAATATGCATAAATTAAAAACTTAAGTAAATACTGATGTATCAATATTACTTCATGAATTGTTACAAATGTATCATACTAATAAAAATGTTTACAATGAGAAAATACTGGATGTGAGGTACATGGGAACTCTATACAATTGTATTAGTCCATTTTCACACTGCTATAAAGAACCACCTGAGACTGGATAATTTATAAAGAAAAGAGCTTTAACTGAATCACAGTTCCACATGGCTGGGGAGGCCTCAGGAAACTTACAATGGAAACTTACAATCATAGCAGAAGGTGAAGAGGAAGCAAGGACCTTCTTATGGGGGCAGGAAAGAGAAGAGTGACCCAAGGAGGAACTTGCCAAACACTTAAAAAATCATCAGATCTTGTGAGAACTCATTCACTATTACAAGAATAGCATGGGGATAACCACCCCCATAATCCAATCACCTCCCTCCCTCGACACGTGGGGATTACTGGTCCCTCCCTTGATACTTGGGGATTATGAGCATTACAATTCAAGGTGAAATTTAGGTGGGGACACAGCCAAACCATATCAACAATCACAACTTTTCTCTAAATCTAAAACTATTCTAAAATTAAAAAAATAGAAACAAAGAAAACTTGAGAGATCCTAAAAGAAAAACCAACAGAATAAAACAAATCTTAAAGGAATAAGATCATTTTGGAATTCTCTACCAATCTCGTCTTAACTGCCAAATATTGACATTTGTCACAGCAGCAGAAAAGTTGAAATGATCAGAAGCCTGCTTAGATAATTTTTATTTCTTCCATTATTCTAGCTAATTGATTCTCAAACTTTGACATGCATAATAACTATTATCCAGGGTTCTTGATCAAAATCATGTACACTGTACTTTATGCTTGATATAAGGAAACTTCTAGTTAGATTTAGGTGATTTGGGCTGTGTACACTGACTTTGTAATCTAACCCTAAGCTAGGATTCTATTCTGCTGTAATTCATCTTGTTTAAGGGACTTTGAATCCTTTGGTGTGAGTCAGTGATAATGGTGTGTTATGAACAAAGGATTATGATTGATCCAGTTCTTGCACCTATTAAAAAAAGAAAGGAAAGAGCCAAAAAAAAAAAAAAAAAAAAAGAGGGAAAAAAACCTCAATCCTCCTACTCTTGTTTCAAGGACAAATTTAAGTGTATCCTCTGACTTCCTTGATTTCCACAGTGGGATAAAGCATTCTGTTCCTTCAAAGGCAGCAGATCTGACATCATTAAAGGCATTGGTATCTGCTTCAAATCTCGAAGCAAGACATCCTAGTCTGAGAAGTCTAGGTGGGGCCTCCAGGGGCCGTGGCTTCTGGTAGCTGAAGAGTGTGTGACAATGAAGACTGGAAAAAGCCAAGTGGAGGGAGCCATGACCCATTCCTCATTTTCTTGGTCTGTTTTCTGTGATCCCTGGAGGTGAGACTGAGTGACTGAGTTTTTCTATAGCAAATATGATATAAGAATTCTTTTCTTTTCATGAAACAAAATTATAGATAATAAATCATATGCACACTCAATTTTTAAATAGAAATGAAAGTGTAATTTAAGGGAAATGTAATAGGAAACTAATTTTAGTAAAATAATATACAGTTCAATATATAAATGCATAGGCACAGTTATAGTAGCAGACAAAGAAACAAAGCTCCACAAATTTTCAAAATACCTCTGGGCTGGGGCAGTAAGTAATGCCCCATTGAGAACTCTGAGGAACCGTATAACCAATGGGACCTGTAATCTAGGTATTTTAAGGGTATCTCTTTAAGATTTGATGCCTCTCCTGCTGCTTCTTGAGTGTATATGACACATTTTGGAGATCTTGACTGATGTCAGGTTATTCTACTTGTTTATCCAAAAGTCCAAGCTTGATCACCTTTAATTAACTTACTGTACAAATTCCCAGGTTAGTCATAAGCGAAATTAGTAATGGAAACTTCCTTTTTGTTCTTTTCTTTTTTTTACTGGTGCTCATCCCAGCCAGGCCTATCCTATAGAGTCAGTTTGATCTTCCTCTGTAGTTTCCTAAGCCTTCCCACCTCCATCAGAGGCAGCTGCCCTTTGGGTAATGTGTGAGGGCTGTGCTGGTTATCTGACTGGCTTATCTCAATCTAAGTAGATGTCAGAGCTGGAAAAGACATTCATTTAATCGTTCAATACACAATATTTTTAGGTCCTATTGGCAGGTGTTGTACTAGGTGTTGGAGTTGCAAAGATGAATGAAAGATGGTTTTTTACTTGAAAGTTATTTATAATCATGGCTTGCAGCAGAGTGAGAATAAATGTTTGGTACAGGAAGCATGAAAGGCTTCTTATAGAAAGCAATGCTTGAGCAGAGTTTTGAAAGACAAGTAGGATTATGAAACTGAAAAAAAAATGGATGAGGCTTATCCCAGGTAGAGGAACAGCATGTGTCAAGGTATAGAGATCTGTGGCTGAAGCATAGAGTGTGTTCCAGAAGTGGCAGGAAGCCAGAGGCAGGTGGCAGGGGACAATCAGACAGGGAGCATGCTCTGGGTTGGAACGCCACTTAGTTTAACCCATTCATTTTATAGACATGGAAACCAAGGTCCTGTTTCTACCTCTATAGAAATGAGTGGGTTAAACTAAGCGGCTTGACCTTAGTTTGGCCGAGGTAATTAAAATGTAATTCATGCTGGGGGTCTTAATATTTATTTGTATCTCCCTTCTTTTCAAATAAGTTCTCAAGATGACTTACAGAAAAGAATATTTTTGTGTGTGTATATATATATAATGTATATATTTAATATACGTATCTATTATATATTATATATACTATATATGTATATATAAAGGAATAGAAATAGTTAATAAAGACAAATTACATGAGCCAAAAGGTCAATATGTATATTCACTCCACTGCCCTTCTCTCAAGGAGATGGTTTTGGATGAGAGAACCGTAAAATTCACATTGGGTCTTCCACTGTTTCCTTGAGACTTTTACCTGCATATAGCAATTTCAGGGTGAAGTCTGTGCTCAGTCAGAATTGTCCTGAAGTCTTCTGAGTCGTTATTGAAATGGTCCTGCTCCGGTGTGCTGTGGAATGCTGATGCCTCAGTCTGTGGGTGTGTGAGCCGAGCCAGCAGCCCTGAGCTGATTCCATCCTACAGGCTAAAAATAGCCGTAATGATGCTGCTGTTTGTTTTGCCTGCAGCATTTCCTCACAGCTGCTATTGTATACGCCTCCAGATACAGGGGTGCACTATGAAGAGCAGTGATGTTTCAGGATAAGACCTTTGAAAGCCTGGAATGCGGCAGTTCATTAAGGTTAATTATAATTCCCGGTGGGTATTTGTCTGGGTTTTCTGGGCTGCTGTGAGCAGTCAGAACCGGAAGAGTCTTCCTTCTCATTTTTGAAATAAGACTATTCTACAGTATCTAGTGCCAGTGCCTTCAAAGGTTACCCAGGTCATACCTCTGAAAACGTGTTGCATGGAGTCTCTGATTAATGCTGTCCATTTGTTTAATAGTGTAGCCAAAGGCCACATATTGAATATCCTGAGGGCAGTAGCATATCCTGCATTTTAAAAACAGAAACATCAGATATGCCAAACAGTCATTCTGATATGAAATATGAATGTTATAGATAAATTTATTGTCATCTTTTGGGTAATAAAAAGTGTTCTGGGGGAAGAAAATTGTTATAGTAAGGAAAGAGGCCATTAACTGAAAAGACTGGAAAAAGGCTGTAGAGTGTGTGAAATATATGTGAAAACTGCGTTTTTTTGATGATTTAGAATTGTTTCTGTTTCACATGCATGGCAGTTTTTGAATGCTTACAGGATAAAATGACTTGATCAATTATTATGATAATGACACACGAGTCAAATTATGAGTTTAATTATAATTACCATCTTTATAGAGAGTTAATTAATCATAAAAGAGTACATTATATAATCTTTCTGTTTAATGAAATTCATTATAGAGGCTCCCAAAGGCCTAAATATAGTTTTAAACAAATTAAACCTGTGACTGGGGTTAAGGCTATTAATGCAAATGTGGTCTGGATTAGTCACTAGAAAGAACTGAAGAAGACATTAGGCCCCCAAAGTGTTAAAGCAACAGACCCCGATGACATATCCTTTTCCTCTGGTAAGCAGAACACATAATTTAGTGACTTTCTGAGTAGCCTTGAAAAGTAGTGATAAGGCTGAGACTGTGTAATTTAACTAGCACAGATGATCCAAATAGCCATACTCAATATTCTTGCATGGAAAGAGTTAGAGTCATTTATACGTATTGAAGAGGAATCTACTGAGGATGTAAGCTTTGCCCCACTGACTTATCAAAACCTCACATTCAGACGAGCAATAAATGAGAGTAATACACATAGTACTCTAAGGGTATTGAGATAGAAAATGCTTGGAGAACAAAAGAAAGGGAAGATACAGGCCTATCTTCCTGGCAGAACTAAACCCTACTGTTCTATGCAGAGGAAATCCTGCATTTTCAGAAGTTCCTAATCAGGATTTGTGCCATTCTATTCCTTTATATAGCTGAGCAAATTAGCCCAGTCCCCAGGATTGAAATGAAATGAGTCACAGCTAAAAGAAATCAGGCCAAGGATGACGCAGAAACATAATGGGTAGAGTGTAGAGAGAGACTATGGAAATCTGACTATTCAGAAACAGATTTGAAAGCTGTGCAACCTGCACCCAGCATGTCAGAGCTTTCTTCCTTGGTTTGGTGTGTGCTCTGATCCCCTGGGTAGGCCCTTTCAGTGTCACATTTTGGGACAGCTCTATTCATACGGCTGCTTATATGTGTGTTCATATCTCTTTATATATTTTTGTTTTATATCAAAAAATTATATGATTTGGATAGCAATTTTTTAAAATCAGTTTTGTAGTTTTCCTGTTATTAAAAATTTTGGCTGGGCATGGTGGCTCACACCTGTAATCCCAGCACATTGGGAGGGTGAGCGGGTGGATCACGAGGTCAGGAGATCAAGACTATCCTGGCTAACATGGTGAAACCCCGTCTCTACTAAAAATACAAATACTTTTACTTAGCCAGGTGGGGTGGCGCATGCCTGTACTTCCAGCTACTCAGGAGGCTGAGGCAGGAGAATCACTTGAACCCGGGAGGCAGAGGTTGCAGTGAGCCAAGATTGCACCACTACACTCCAGCCTGGGCAACAGAGTGAGACTCAGACGAGTTGATGGGTGCAGCACACCAACAAGGCACAAGTATACATATGTAACAAACCTGCACGTTATGCACATGTACCCTACAACTTACAGTATAATAATAATAAATAAATTTAAAAAAAAAAAAAAAAAAAAAGAAAAAAAAATTCAAGTAAACTTTATTCTGTTCTGTTCATAAGAATAATTCACTCTTGGAAAAATAGAAAATGAAGATTAACACAAAAAAGAAGGTAATAACTAACACCAACGTAGAGCTTACTATGTGCCAGGTACTATTTCTAAGTGCCATACATATAATAAATCATTTGTTTTATAAAGTTCAAAATAGTTTTTAAAATTGCTTTTAATCTAGTCATCCATTGTTTTTTGGGAGGAAAAAAATAGGTGTCAAGCAAATATTTAGTAAATGTTCAGGTAAGATGAACTTTTGAGACAATTGATGTGTATGCTTCCAGACTTTTATGACAAGAATGGGATCATATTGAGGGAAGAGGAAATGGGGAGCTATAGTTTAATGGTTATAGATTTTGCATTTGGGAGGTTGAAAAAGCTCTAGAAATAGGTTGTAAAGATGGTTATACAACATTGTAATATACTTAATACCACTGAAAATGGTTAAATGGTAAATTTTATGTGTATATTATCAACAAAAAGAGTCAAAATCTAAAATATTTGAAGAGATTATTCTGAGCCAAATATGAGTGACCAATGGCCCATAACACAGCCCCAGGGCATCCTGACTATATATGCCCAGGGTGGTCGGGCTACAGCTTGGTTTTATGTATTTTTAGGGAGACACAAGAGATCTATCAATACACATAAGAACTAAAGTTATTTTTTAAATAATAAGCTTTATTGAAGTATAATTTAAATATAATACAATGAAGCAATTTTAATGAGTTTTGACAGAAAGATACAGTTTTCTAACTACCGAAATAACGCAGAACATTTCTGTCACTTCATTGTACCTTTGTAGTCAATCTGCAACCCCACTTCCTGCTTATGGCAACCCCCAAATTGTTTTCCGTAACTATAGTTTTGCCTTTTTTCAAATTCAGTTTGTAGGCCATAAAAAAGAGCAGAGTTATTTGAGTCTGGCTACTTTTACTTGGCATAATGTTTTAAAAGATTTATACAGGTTGCATGTATCAGTAATTCCGTTTCATTACTGAATAGTATTCCGTGTATGGATGTAATCCAATTTAACTAGTCATCAAGCAGTGTGCGTTCGGATAGTTTCCAGTGTTTTGGCTAATAGAAATAAAACTTTAAAAAAATATTCAGGTACAAGTCTTGTATGGATAAATATTTTCCTTCCTACTGGGTAAATATGTAGTAGTAAGATTGGTAAGTTGTATGTAAGTGAATGTTTGAAGTTATATAA
The DNA here is from genome assembly GCF_003255815.1 of Theropithecus gelada. NCBI lineage: Eukaryota > Metazoa > Chordata > Mammalia > Primates > Cercopithecidae > Theropithecus > Theropithecus gelada. The sequence continues at coordinate 50,263,603 of NC_037675.1, read as the reverse complement.
TAATGATGAACTGCTTCCCAAAGAGACTGTACCATTTTGCATTCCCATCAGAAATACGTACACATGACAGTTGCTTCATATGCTTACCAGTACTTGGTTATCACCAGTCTTTAAAATTTTAATCATTCTAGTGAGTGTTTAGTGGTATTGAATTGTGTTTTAATTTATATTTCCCTAGTAACTGTAGGTGTTGAGTTTCTCTTCCTAGGTTTCTTGACCATTTGTATATCTTTGTATACAAAGATTTGTATATCATATATATATATATATCATTATGACATAATTTTATATATTAAAATGGTTTAGTTTGATTCTGGTTACAAATACTTTAATATTTATTTTACAAATACATTCCTATAGGCTTTACTTGTTTTTTTTTGTTTGTTTAGTTTCCAAAGTGTCTTTTGAATAGCAAGCATTTAAAATTTTCATACAGTCCAATATATCAACTTTCTCTTTGATAATTCATGCCTTTTATATCCCAGTTAAAAGATTTGCTTAATTCAAAATTACAAAGAATTTCTCTTAATTTTTTTTCTAATTTCAAATTAGAATTTCTTCAAAGTATTTTCTATAATTGCCACTTTATGCTTAGATCTATGAACCACATTAGATCTTTTTTATGTGAGGTAAACAAAGGTTGATGTCTATTTTTAAAATATGAATATTCAGTTGTTCCAGTATAATTTTTAGTAGAGGTTACACTTTCCCCATTGAATTACTTTGGCACCTTTGTGGAAAAATCATTTGACCATTCGTGTATGAATCTCTGAATTTCCTACTCTGTATCATTGATCTGCATGTCCGTTCTTACACTCATACCATAGTGTTTTCATCATTCTTGCTTTACAGTAAGCCTTGGAATCAACTAATAAAAGTATTTTAATTTTGTTCCCTTTTAAAATTTGTTTAGTTATTCTATATTCTTTGTATTTCTATATGTATTTTAGAATCAGCTTAGTGATTTCTTCAAGATAACTTTCTGGGATTTTGATTGAGATTATATAGAACATATGTCACATTAGAGAGAATTGACATTTTACATATGTCTTCGCAGCCGTAAATGTGGTATCTCCATTTATTTAGTTATTTGTTTATTGTTATTTTATTTTCATAGCTTTAAGGGTACCGGTGGTTTTGGTTACATAAATGAATTGCATAGTAGTAAAGTCTGGACTTTTAGTATACCTGTCACATCAATAGTGCACATTGTACTCAATAGACAACTTTTTATCTCTCACCTCCATCCCTTCCTCTCCTCTTCTGAGTCTCCAGTGTCCCTTATACCATGCCGTATGCCTTTGAGTACTCAGAGCTTAGCTTCTAATTATAAATAAGAATGCATGGGGCCGGGCGCGGTGGCTCAAGCCTGTAATCCCAGCACTTTGGGAGGCCGAGACGGGCGGATCATGAGGTCAGGAGATCGAGACCATCCTGGCTAACTCGGTGAAACCCCGTCTCTACTAAAAAATACAAAAAACTAGCGGGGCGAGGTGGCGGGCGCCTGTAGTCCCAGCTACTCAGGAGGCTGAGGCAGGAGAATGGCATGAACCCGGGAGGCGGAGCTTGCAGTGAGCTGAGATCCGGCCACTGCACTCCAGCCTGGGCGACAGAGCGAGACTCCTTCTCATTAAAAAAAAAAAAAAAAAAGAGAATGCATGGTATCTGATTTTCCATTCCTGAGTTCCTTCACTTAGGATAATGGCCTTTAGTTCCATCCAAGTCACCGAAAAAGATGTTATTTCATTTTTATGGCTAATCAGTACTCCATGGTACATTACACATATATGCACATGTATATATATATATATATGTATATTTATATCCCACATTTTCTTTATCCACTCATCAGTTGAGGAGCACTTAAGGTTGATTCCGTATCTTTATAATTGTGAGTTGTGCTGTGATAAACGTATGTGTGCAGGTGTCTTTTGGATATAATGCCGTCTTTTTTCGGGGGGTAGGTATCCAGCAGAACGATTGCTGGGTTGAATGGTAGATCTACTTTTAGTTATTTGAGAAATCTCCAAAATGTTTTCCATAGAAGTTGTACTAATTTACATTCCCACTAGCAATGTATAAGCATTCCCTTTTCACTGCATCGTGCCAATGCCTGTTGTTTTGTGACTTTTTAATAATGACCATTCTTGCAGGAGTAGGGTGGTATATAATTGTGGTTTTAATTTGCATTTCCCTGATGATTAGGGATGTTGAATCTCTTTTCATATGTTCGTTGGCCATTTGTAGATCTTCTTTTGAGTAGTGTCTGTTTATGTCCTTTGCCCACTTTTAAATGGGATTGTTTGTTTCTTTCTTGTTGATTTGTTTGAGTTTCTTGCAGATTCTGGATATTAGTCCTTTGCTGGATGTATGGTTTGCAAATATTTTCTCCATGCGGTGGGTTGTCTTTTTACTCTGTTGATTATTTATTTTGCTGTGCAAAAGCTTTTTAGTTCAAGTAGGTCCCATTTAATTATTTTTGTTATTGTTACGTTTGCTTTTGGGGTCTTAGTCATAAATTCTTTGCCTAGGCCAATGTCAGAAGAGCTTTTCCAGGTTATCTTCTATAATTTTTATGGTTTGAGGTATTAGATTTAATCCATTTTGAGTTAATTTTAGTACACGATGAGAGAGAGGGATTCAGGCTTATTCTTCTATCCATTTATTTCTCAGCATCATTTATTGAATATGTGTCCTTTCTTCAGAGTATGTTTTTGTCTGCTTTGTCAAAGATCAACTTGTTGTACTTGTCTATTTGTTGTGTTTGTTTTTTCTAATACTGTAAAAAATGACATTAGTGTTTTGTCAGGAATTGCATTGAATCTGTAGATTGCTTTGGGCAGTATGGTCATTTTTATGACATTGGTTCTTCCTATCTATGAGCATGGCATGTGTTTCCGTTTGTTTGTGTCATTTACAATTTCTTTCATCAGTGTTTTGTAGTTCTCCTTGCAGTGATCTTTCATGTCCTTGGTTAAGTATTTTCCCAGATATTTTACTTTTTTGCAGCTATTGTAAATGGGTAGCATTCTTGATTTTGTTCTTAGGTTGGTTCTTATTGGTACATAGCAGTACTACTGATTCATACATAATGATTTTGTAACCTGAGACTTTATTGAATTTATTTATTAAACCTGGGATCTTTTGGAGGAATCTTCAGGGTTTTGTAGATATAAGATTATATTATTGGCAAACAAATAGTTTGACTTCCTCTTTTCCAATTTGGATGACATTTATTTCTTTCTCTTGTCTGATTGTTCCAAGATTTCCAGCACGATGTTGAATAGAAGTGGTGAAAGTGAGCATCCTTGTCTTGTTCCAGATCTTAGGGGGAATGCTTTCAACTTTTCTCCATTCAGTATGATGTTGGCTGTGGGTTTGTCATATATAGTTTTTATTAGTTTGAGATATGTTCCTTTTATGTCTCCAGCCTCTAGTTTGTTCATTTTGTTTTAATCACAAAGGGATGTTGAATTTTATCAAATGCTTTTCCTGCATCTATTAAGATGGTCATACAGTTTTTGTTTTTAATTCTGCTTATGTGGTGAATCACATTTATTGACTTGCTTCTTTTATTTCTCTCAGTAATGTTTTGTAGGTTTCAGTGTATAGGATTTACAAACATGAAACTTATCTCTGTCATGTTTTAAGCTATTCTGAAACTATTGTTATCTTAATTCAATTTCTAGTTGTTCACTATATGTGTAGAGAGTTACTATTGATCGTCCCTTATTGACATTGTTTCTTGCAAATTTGGTAAATCTACTTATTAATTCTATTACAATTAGTTGCTATTTTATAGATTCCCAAGGATTTTATACACAGGTAATCATGCCATGCACAAATAAAAAGAAGCTTAGACCTCCAGTATGTATTTTTGCCTTGTTCCTGATATTCAAGGGAAAGCATTCTGTATTTCATCATTAGATATAATATTAGCAGTAGGATTTTTTTAAAACAGGTTTCCTATAGGAGGTTAAATATTTCACTTTTTATTCCTATGTGATGAGAATTTTTTAAATATCATGAATGGATGCTGAATTTTGTCAAAATCTTTTCTGCATTTATTGAGAGGTTTGTATGGTTTCTTTTTAGGTCTTTTAAAATGGTGAGATACATTGATTGGCTTTTATGTTTTTAAGCAACTTTGCATTCTCAGAATAAAACACACTGGGCCATGAGATATTACACTTTAAAAATATCACTGGATTCAATTTGTAAAAAATTTTTAAGAATTTTTGTGTCTATGTTCATGAGGAATATTGGTCTATAGTTGTTATTTTTTTCCTTGCAATACTGTCTGGTTTGGGCAGCAGGATTTATCTCAATGTTGCCCCTATTAAATAGATTAGATAGAGATACCTCTTATTTTATTTCCCAAAAGAGTTTCTGTGGAATTGGTATTATTTCTTTCTTAAGTGTTTAATAGAACTTACCTCTAAAACTGTCTACACCTGGAAGTTTCTTTGTGGAAAAGATTTTTATGATGGATTTGATTTCTTTCCTAGATATACTGCTATTCAAGTTACGTATTTCTTGTTTTTTTTGTAATTTCATTTTTAATTATGTCTATGTAGTGAATTACATTTATTGACTTAAATCTCAAAGTTTTAAGAAACTTGTCTATTTTATCTAGGTTGTCAAATTTATAGGCAATTGTTCATAATTTTCTCTTAGTCTTTAAATGTTTGATTCATAGTGATGCCCATAGTGACATCCCTAATGTTGGTAATTGGTGGCTTTTTCCTTATTTTTTTCTCATCAGTCTGGTTAGATTTTTTTTCATTTTCTTGACATCTCAAAAACCACCTTTTGGTTCTATTGATTTTTCTCTATTCTCCCTGTTAATTTCATTAGTTTTTGCTCTTCAAAAAGTTATTTATCATTTCTTTTTGCCATTGATTTTGCATGATCTAAGGTGAAAGCTTAGATAATTTATTTGAAATCTCTTTCCTTTTCTAACATAAGTTTTTAATGCTATAAATGGTCTTCCAAGCATCACTCTAGTTGAATTCCTCAATTCTTGAACATTCTATATTCATTTTCATTAGATCAGTGTCTTTTCCAATTTGCTTCAAGATGTCTTCTTTCACCCTTGACTATTTAGAAGCATGCTGTATAATTTTCAAACAGTTGAGGATTTTCCAGATACCCTTCCATTACTTATTTCTACTTTAATTACCTTGTTGTCTGATAGCTTACTGGCCTGATTTCAGTTGTATCAATTTTATTGAGACTTGTTTTATAAATGAATAAATCTATCTTAAATGTCATTTATCTTGGTAAATAAATTTAAGAAAGAATGTGTAGTCTGGCTTTGCAGTAATGTTCTATGACTTTCAATTAGACAACTTCCTTCATTGTGTTTAAATCTTTTTATATCTTTACTGAGTCTGGTTTTTGTTCTGTCAGTTACTGAGAAAGGATATTGAAATATCCCACTGTAGTTGTTATATTAGTCAGGGTTCTCTAGAGGGACAGAACTAATAGGATAGATGTATATATAAAGGGGAGTATATTAAGGAGTATTAACTTACATGATCATAAGGTTGCACAATAGGTTGTCTGCAGGCTGAGGAGCAAGGAAGCCAGTCTGAGTCCTAAAGCTTATATTTGAGGGCAGGAAGCATCCAACATGGGAGAAAGATGTAGGCTGGGAGGCTAGGCTTATCTAATTGCTCCACGTTCTTTTGCCTGCTTTTTATTCTGGCCATGCTGGCAGTTGATTAGATGTGCCAACCTGGATTGAGGGTGGGGCTACCTCTCCCAGTCCACTGACTCAAATGCTAATCTCCTTTGGCAACATTCTCACAGATACAGCCAGGAGCAATACTTCACATCCTTCAATCCAATCAAGTTGACACTCAGTATTAACCATCACAGTTGTGAAGGTATATTTTTTCACCATTTTTTCATTTTTTGCCTCATGTATTTCAGATCTCTGTTGAGGAGCTTATACATTGAGGATTGTTATGGCCTCTTGATGAATTGACCTATTTATCATTATAAAAAGATTATTTTTATCCTAGGTATTATTTTTGCTCTGAAATTTAGCTATATGATATTAACATAGCTAATTCAGCCCTAGTTTTTGATTCCTGTTTTTGTGGCATATTCCTTTTTGTTCTTCTACCTTATTTTATCTTTATGTTTAAAGTGGATTTCCTATTAATATCATATATTAGGGTACTATTTTTAACCAAATCTTTCAATCTTTTCCTTTTAATTGGAGTGTGTGGATCATTTACATTTACTGTAATATCCATCAATGTGAGTTTAATATACTATCTTGCTATTTGTTTCTTCATTTGTACCAACCTTTTATTTGTTTTTTCATTTGTCCCAACCTTTTTTATACTTTTCTCTTTTCTCTGACTTTTCTGGATTAATTTTTTATTATTCCATTTTTATCTCTACTTTTGACTTAAAATCTATACTTCCTTGTTTTATTTTAATATCTATTCTGGTTTTACAATATACATCTTTACCTTATTACTGTCCACCTTCAAAAAAATTATAACATTTTACTTAGCATATTGAACCTTAAAACATACACTTCCATTTCCTTTCCTATTCTTTGTGCTGTGGTTGGCATGTATTTTATTTCTACATATGTAATAAATGTACACACATATTATTATTTCTGCTCTTAATAATTATCATTTACGAAGTTTGAAAATGAGGAATACATATTTGTGCTTATTGAGAGGATTATCACTTCTGTCACTCTTCATTCCTGTGTGTCTACCCAAATTTTCATCTGATATTATTTTCCTTCTGCCTTAAGAAATCATTTTATTTTATTTTATTGTTATACTTTAAGTTCCGGGGTACATGTGCACAATGTGCAGGTTTGTTACATAGGTATACATGTGCCGTGTTGGTTTGCTGCACCCATCAACTCGTCATTTACATTAGGTATTTCTTCTAATGCTATCCTTCCCCCAGCTCCCTAACCCCCAACAGGCCCCAGTGTGTGATGTTCCTCTCCCTGTGTCCATGTGTTCTCATTGTTCAACTCCCACTTAGCAGTGACAACATGCAGTGTTTGGTTTTCTCTTCTTGTGTTACTGTGCTGAGAATGACAATTTCCAGTTTCATCCATGTCCCTGCAAAGAACATGAACCCATCCTTTTTTATGGCTGCATAGTATTCCATGGTGTATATGTGCCACATTTTCTTTATCCAGTCTATCATTGATGTGCATTTGGGTTGGTTCCAAGTCTTTGCTACTGTGAACAGTGCTGCAGTAAACATATGTGTGCATGTGTCTTTATAGTAGAATGATTTATAATCCTTTGGGTTTATACGCAGTAATGGGATTGCTGGGTCAAATGGTATTTTGAGTTCTAGCTCCTTAAGGAATTGCCACACTGTCTTCCACAATGGTTGAACTAATTTACACTACGATCAACCGCGTAAAAGCGTTCCTATTTCTCCACATCCTCTCCAGCATCTGTTGCTTTCTGACTTTTTAAAGATTGCCATTCTAACTGGCGTGAGATGGTATCTCATTGTGGTTTTGATTTGCCTAAGAGGTTATTTTAATATTTACTGTAGTATTTTTTAGCCTGCTGGTGGTCAGTTTTCTTTAAGTTAAGCCTTTGTTTAAGTAAAGGAATTTTTAATGTGCCTTTATTTTTGAAAGATGTTTTTGCTTAATAGGTGATTCCAAGTTAATTTTTTTTCCTTCACTGCTTTAAACTAACTGTGCCTTTGTCTTATTGCTTGCATGGCTTCTGACAAGAAGTCTGTTGCCATTCTTAGATTTGTTCTTTCTGTGTGCAGTGGTGTGCTGTGTTTAACTTGTTACCACCTTGTGAGAGCTGACTGTGTGCCTCAGCCCCGGACTCAGTATTCAAGGACATCAGTTGTAGACAGACAAGGTAGAAGTAGCGACACCACAGGAATTAGCAAACACTACATGTCATGCTCCACCTCCCTGCCCTTCTGCCATAGAGGATGTGATTAATCGTTTAGTCTGTCATCGTATCATTTTTCCTTAGGCTGTTTTTAAGATTTTGCTTTTACTTCTAGTATTCAGCAACTTTCTTATGATATGGCCTTGTGAGTTTTCTTTGCCTTTCTTTTACTTCAGGTTTGTTGAGATTCTTAGATCTGAGGTTTCGCTTTTATAAAACCAGATTTGGGTTTTTTTCAAACATCATTTCTTTAACCTTTTTTTTTTTTTTTCTGTATTCTCTTCTTTCTCTCTTCGCCTCTGGACCTCTAATTACAAGTATGTTAGTCTACCTGCTATTATCCTACAAATTACTGATGCTGTCACTTTTCCCTTAGTATATTTTCTCTGTGTTTCTCCCAGTTCACTGTGCATTTAATATATTATCCATTTCTTTCCTCATTATGTTCAGGTTTTTCTCTAACTTCTTAAACCTATGACAAATATTTATGGTAGCCCTTTAAATGTACGTTAATGCTAATTCTATGGTCTGTTATTTCTGTGTTTGATTCTATGGATTGATACTTAGTAATTGGTCATATGTTCCTTTTTTTTCTGTGTACCTAGTAATGTTTATTAGACAATGGTCTGATGGTCGTTGTGGATTATATGTTCTTGGTTGCTGTGTTCAGTTGTTTTTTGTTGTTGTTGTTGTTTTTTGTTTGTTTTGAGACATTGTCTCACTTTGTCACCCAGGCTGGAGTGCAGTGGTGTGATCATGACTCACTGCAACCTCACCCTTGCCAGGCTCGGGCGATCCTTCCATCCCATCCTCCCTCCCTAGTAGCTGGGGTTACAGGTGCACATCAGCATTCCCAGGGAATTTTTTTGTATTTTTGTAGAGACAGAGTTTTGCCATGTTGCCCAGGTTGGCCTCAAACTCCTGGGCTCAAGTGATCTGCCCCGCTGAGGCTTCCCAAAAGGCTACAATGATAGGTGTGAGCCACTGCACTTGGCTTTGGTTGTATTCTTTAAACTGTATCATGCTTTATTCTAACATGTTACATTATTTAAAATAGGTTCGATCATCTGAAGCTTTATTTTAAACTTAGAGTGAGTCCAGAGCAGACTCTAATATAGGCATAATTTAGCCCCATTATTAAGGAGATATCTTTCTCAGAATTTTAGCCAATGTCCTTCATATTAGGAGGTGTTTCCACATTGTCTGGTCAGAATATGAATGATTTTAAGCCCAGTGTAAACTCTGCTTACTACTTTTCAGTGGTTATTTCCTTGGTTTTGGGTATTTTTCCCTTTTACATGAGCAGATCAGTATTTAAGTATCCAGAGCTCTCTCTGTGCAGTTCATGCCTGCCTGGTGTTTTATTATTTTTTAAAATTTTTCATTAATTTTTTTTTTTTTTTTTTTTTTTGAGACAGAGTCTCGCTTTGTTGACCAGGCAAGAAGAGTACAGTAGCACAATCTCGGCTTACTGCACCTCTGCCTCCTAGGCTCAAGCAATTCTGTCTCAGCCTCCCAAGTAGCTGGGAATACAGGCATGCACCACCACATTTGGCATTTTTAGTAGAGATGGGGTTTTGCTGTATTGACCAGGTTGGTCTCGAACTCCCGGCCTCCAGTGATCCACCCTCCCAAAGTGCTGGGATTATAGGAGTGAGCTACTGTGCCTGGCCCTGTCTGGTGTTTCAGATGGCAAATTCTAGCTGCCTTCGCATCCACAAACTCCAGTCTCTGTTTTTTTCAACTTAATGAAACTTTGGACTCTGACTGGGTTCCCCTTCCTTGGACTGAAGCCTAGAAACTGACTCCAAGCAGCAGACTGGTGCAATTCTAGGGCATATGTTGCTTTTTCCCTTTACTTAGGGATCACAGTCTTGTACTGCCTGTTCAGTTTTGTAGTTATAAATCCCATCCCGTTTCTATCATCACAATTGGAATCAGAAGTTAAAAAATACTATTAATTTGGTTATGAATACTATGAAGCAAATTATCTTTATTGTATGTTCATCTTTTATTATAGATCGTAAATATTTTCCTAATCATTAGCCTCTGTTGAAAATACTAACTGCTGCAGTGTTTAGTTCTTACCTATTTGTTCTTCAGGGCCTACCAGTCATTCAATAAATATTCATTAAATGCTGGAGTATGCCCAGTGCAATATCCAATGGGTTTGAGCAGCAAAGTATTTATTCATAATGTGTTTTCTAAAGGATATTGTCAACACTTTTTATAAAGAAAATCTGAAAGTAAAATTTCTTTTTCTGTATAAATTTAAACTTTCATTTTACCATTGTTCTCACTCTTATACTTGAGTCATCACTTCTGCCCCTTGAAGGGAAAAAGGCAGAGGTGGTTACTGAGTATAAATTTCTACTCTCTTTGGAGAAAGAGACATAAACTATGGAGAAATCTATTTCTACTTATGATCGTAAAATTTGGAAGGAAATGGAAAAGATAATATTGTTAAATAGACACATTCTGATTTCTTTCTTTGGAAAAACCTTGGAAAGCATCATGAGTCTCATAAAGGAAGGAAAGAACCCTGGCATGGCTGGCCATGGCAGGAAAATCTGTCAGTCTTTGGAAATCACAATTTCTTTTCACAGGTGTTAAGTCAAACTTTCTGTGCTTGGATACTTTGTAGTAAGTGGAAGTAGGTAATGTAAAATATAGCTCTTTTTTCTATAATTTTTTTTCCTATTTCTCATTAGACTAACAAATCTGCTTTGTCTCTGGGCCTTTTGCTTTTCTAGCCATCTCATTATTTTCCATCTTTGGAAATTCATTTTTTTTTTTTTTGGTTTTATGACAAGGCTGGTATAATTTACCTTTGAAATTGATGGGAAAACTGTATCTCCCCTCGATTTCTTCCTAGGGCATGCCCACTTGCTTCTAGTTCCCTTGACTTAGTCTCTTGTTATAATATTGATAAAACACATACACATGCTTGAAACAACCCAAGGGATCATGGCTCACTACACATAGGCATAGAATCCCCCAAAGTGTGCTTACAGTAGGGAGTATTTCTTTGATAAAATAAATAATGATAAGGAGAATATATATGCTCTGAGCTGTGTCCCTAGGATGAAAGGCTAAATAAAACACGGTGAATAATTTACTTAGTCTGTTATTTCTGGTTCCCCAGGATCTGATTTCAGTCTTTTCCAGGCTTCTCTTTAACTGCCTCCTCACATGCACCAGCACTACAGCTAAATCTTACTTTGTCTGTTTTCCCAAATTTGGGCCTTTGCTTCATTTTCTTTGAAGAATATTTTCACGTATTTCCATGAAACAGAAATGGAGTAGCTCCAATACAGTCTTGTTCTCAATGCCTTCCCTTTCTCATTAGTTAAAATTTCTCAAAATTATAGGCAATAGGTCTCAATTACAGCTATGATGTCTTTTCATATTGTGAAATAGAACTTTTCTAAGCTTTAGAAATTATTTTCATTTGAAACAGGTAAGTTTTCAATATGTTTCTGTAGGATTTTTTAAATCTATTCAAGATTATTTTTCTCCTTGAAGAAAAGCAGAACAAAATAAGCATCTTTGTGTTTGCTTTGTTTTAAGCCAAAGTCTTGGATTATAAACTTCAACTTTCACCATAAACTGCCACCATGAACTAATAAAGCATGAATTTTTTCTTGTTGAAATTATATTTACAGACACTGTTTTTCTTTCTGTAAGACAAAACTGTAGGAAGGTGAAGAAAGACTTGCAGGAACTTATCTTTTTCCAGAGTTTTATCACCAGCTGTGTGGTTAGTTAGGTCTGGTAGGTTTGTTGCTATTTTCTATATTTCACTTTGTTTTAATGTAAAAATTTATGTATTTCTTTCATACAACAAATATTTATTGACTGATCTCATGGAATAAAATAAGTAATATCTAAAAGCATTTTTAAATTTTTCTTTTTTGTGTGTATACATTAACCCTGTAGTCTGCCTGAAGCATACCTATCTGCCCCCAAAATTAAGATGATGACACAGGAATGAAAGGAGAATAAGAGGATTACTTGTTAGTGTTGACAGTCAAAAAGAATTTTGCAGGATGGTAACTGGTGTAAATTTAAACATGAGAAGGAGAGAGAGAGAGAGAGAGAGAGAGAGAGAGATGAGGAGAGATTTCTAAATTCCTTTCCTTCATCCTTTAGGGTCATGTATGGTTTGGATACTGGATTGAATGCTGGACTCTCTGTCATGGGGTCCCTTCTGTCATGAACAGTAAGGGGCATGTAGGGAGGAAAATGCAGAATAGAAGCTAGCTTAATATAGCAAAGGTTCAGAGGGACCTGTGGGGGTAAAGGAATTGAAGAAAATCAGGTGACACTAGAGGGTCCTGACCTAGATCAGAGGAATTGGGTTATAAGATCTACAGTTACTGAATTTAGCTGTGAAGACCAGCAGGCCAAGTAGCAATCCATAAAGCAAGAGCCATCACCTCAGACACCCAGAGAGCCATAATACCACCCCATATCTCCTCACCTCTAGATCACATAGACCATACCTATCCCCATGGGCTATGCCATGAAGCCATCTTAAAATTGATCAGGAGATGGGGACAAAAACAGGAAATGAAACAGTTTTGACTAAAAAGCCTTAGTATGATCTAAAGGGGAATATTTGGGTGGCATGTCAGATTGAGTTTATCAGAGTGGACATTTAGTGTTTTTGTTCATTTGTTTTTTGTTGATGTACTGCACAGTTAGGAATCATGAGGAGAAGCAGATTAGTTAGGGCGGAATTAAAGGAATCGCCATACTATTTTTCACAGAGGTTGTATGAATTTACATTCCCATCAGCAGTGTATAAGCATTCCTCTTTCACCACATCCACGCTGGATTATTTTCTACAAAGAGGAGAAGTAGGAACAATTTTGCGGCTCTGTCACACTTACTGTGACAATTGCTTAAACCAGGATGATGACAGTGGGGCAGAAGAAAAACAGACACACTTGTAAGTTCTGTCCTCTGCTCTATTCTTGAAACCCCATCGCTGTTTCACCTTGTCAACTTTACTGTCCCCTAGCTTTGCCCTATAAATGGTTGTTACTCTTTTCATTTCTGGAGCATAATAGAAGTAGGAGGGAGAAGGATTACTGTAATTTTAACAAAATTGCCTAAAATTGAATATTAGACATCACAGTTGTTAGGGACCTTTGGCTATTTGGTCACGAGGGCTTCTTCACTGGTGTCTTCTCCTTAGGCTCTGCTCTGCTGACGTTTCCAGGGGCTCTTCTTTGTTTTAGCTTCCATCTTAGATGAGGCTCTGATGGCTACCTCTGATGAATACCAAAAATTACCCCTTACTGAGCTTTCTTAAACTTTATCTACTCCTGAGATGAATGTCAGGGATTGCCTAAAACAAAGAAACAGTCTGTTGTAGCCATTTAAAAGAATTTTCCCATTAATGTTACATAAAGTGGGGACAGGTAATAGCCATGTAGCAGGATCTTTGTTAGGATAAAAGGTGATGTGAGTCAAAGTAGCTTGAGGATAGTGGAAATGAAAATGGTGCTGCTGTTCTGTTATGCTAATGTGCCACATTCTATGCTTGTCAAATCAGAGGAGGCTAAGATGTATCTTGCAGGTCGTTTTCGTTTGGTAGAGATGCCTTTGCGATTGCCAGAACTCCAGTAACCATGTAGACTTGCGGTCTTGAGCTTGAATGAAACAAATTTGTAGGTGGCTAGTTCTGCTATTCTTCTTCTTCTTTTTTCTTTTTCATTTTTTTTGAGACGAAGTCTTGCTCTGTCGCCCAGGCTGGAGTGCAGTGGCGCGGTCTTCGGCTCACTGCAAGCTCCACCTCCCAGGTTCACGCCATTCTCCTGCCTCAGCCTCGGAAGTAGCTGGGACTACAGGCTCCCGCCACCACGCCCGGCTAATTTTTTGTATTTTTAGTAGAGACGGGGTTTCACCGTGTTAGCCAGGATGGTCTCGATCTCCTGAGCTCGTGATGCGCCCGCCTCGGCCTCCCAAAGTGCTGGGATTACAGGCATGAGCCACGACACCTGGCCTATTTCTTTTTCTTTTTGATACTGGAACTTTCCTCCTATTTGACTTAAGTAGGTCTTTCTCCGCCCAGCGTCTGGGTGCTCCTCAGACACCGCCTTCGTTCCTTTTCCTTCTCTGTCGCGTAACTCACAATTCCCTGGGGCTGTGTCTTTTGACCGCTCACCTCTACACACATAGATCTTGCAATTTTCGTGATTCCAACTGCAAACTTATTGTAGAGGCCTCCTCTACAATAAGTATCGGTCACCGATATTTATTGGACACTCAAAACTTATTGAATGAATAAAGGAATAAGTGTGCAGTTGTATCTGGTGTGTCCTGCACTGCTTTTTGTCATGATAGGTTAAGTTCATAAGTTATTTATTAACAAGGCCCTAGATAATCTTGACTTTTTCTTCCACTCCCCTTTTTTCTTATCTTTCTTATCTTTCTTCCTACTCTCTACCTAGCTCACTCTGCTCAGCTCAGCCACACTATCTTCTTTGCTGTTGCCCAGGCATCCCAGGCCTGCTTCCTGCCTCAGGGCTTTTGCAGTGGCTGCTCTCAGCACTTTTCCCAGATGTCCCAAGGGCTTGTTCCTCACCTCCTTCAAGTCTCTGGTCATAAGTCACCTTCTCAATGATTGCAACCCTTTCTACTTCCCTGTACTATAGATCTTCTTACCCTGTTCTATTTTCTTCTTCTTTTTTTTTTCAATAGCATTAACCATTTTCTAATATACAAATATACTAGTGTCTGTTGTCTGTTGTCTCTTTCTCTCCTTGGTGGAATGTGTGCTTCAGGAGGGCTGATGTCTTTGTCTGCTTTCTTCACTGATCATCTTCACTAATACCTCCCCAGTGGTGTAGAATAGAACAATACTTAATGCATTGGAGACACTCAATGAATATTTGTTGAATAAAGAATTTATTAATATTCAAATATGTTTCTTAGGGGATCCCATATTCAGTTATTATATTAATAGCTGAGTATAAATTAGTTTATTTGCTTTTCTAATTGATATGCAGGAACAGAGGAAATAATAGAAGGGTAATACCTTTCAATGGAATGGAAGATGAGAAGGTTTGGATATTGTTTTGTGTTCAAAATAGGTAAATCCAGGAAAGATTTCACTGTGAGAATCAATCAGTGACCCATGTATGGCTATAAAATATGGCAGTGTGGAGTTAGACTAGAAGTGGTGTCAAGAGCTGGAGTTCAATCATTTGTAAAACAAATCTAGGTGTTTTGGTTTTTTTTTTCCCCCACAGGTTTGCTTAGGAAATCCTAAATAAAATAATTGCTTCATTGTGATTTTCATCTGAATAGATTAGTTGAAGCCTGAGGATGTTCATTTCCACTAATGACAAGCACAAAATATTTATCAGTTTGATGAACATATAGAATATTATAAAAACTTATTCCAGAGCAAATGAACTCTACACAGTAAAGAGTACCTTAGCAAACATGAAAACAGAACTCAGTTTTTTAATCCAAACTTGACTTAATTTAGACAAAGTTGAGATAAAATAATTAGTTTATACTATGTAACACCCAGGGTATTTAAGAGAAACATGATTAAAATCTAGAATGTGTTGGTGTGTGTGTGTGTGTGTGTGTGTGTGTGTGTGAATTGTCCACTCTGATATTGTCATGGATAGTTAACAACTACTTCAATATAACAACATTTCTTTTGTTCTTTAGAGTCCATTTTTTGTCATTATGTTTATAAGAATTGAGTAAAGATTTAGTATTTAACACTTAGGAGTCTTTCCTTGTCCTCTATAGTATATCTAGCATTCAACACAGAAAACCATGTCTGAGATATGAAATTGACTTGTCTTTATATCTAAGATAAACGGAAGGAAATATATCAAAATATATTTAAATAGGCTGTGCTGTGTACTGATCTATTATGTTTTGACTTCCAAAAGGTTATATGTTTATCCTACAGATTCAAGAACTGTATTAATGCTGCAGGTTTCAGATGCATGATAGCATGCATTCCCCTTGGATTAACTTTGCTAATACATCTTATTCAAGACTAAACAATAATAATGCTACATGGTTTTCATCACCATTGCAGAGGTAAAGATTAATGTGAGGATATTAAGGAAGAAAGGATTATATCTTGGATTGTTGAAAATTCTTATTTATTTTCTATCTTGTTAATAAAAAGCACTTTGAAGACATTTATCTTTATGCTTCAAGCCATAAGCTGATGACATAATAAAGACATGAAGATACATTTTCCTCTGAGGTGTAATGCTAAACATTTGGATAGGTACATCAAACACATTTTCTTTTCTCTCTTAAATATTGATTGTAGAAACCACATTTGTAAAGTGCATGTGGAAGCATTTGGAAAATAAATCTTAAGACCATAGTTTCTCATTCTGTGGAAGGAAAGGCTAAACAAGAGTTTTGGGGTTCTATTATTAATAGTCAGAGTTTATGTGCATATAAAACAGTAAGTGCTATGGTGACCATAATCTGCTTGACAATTCTTTAGCATCAACAATGTGTGTGCTTTCGTTAGCTTTAATCTCTACCTGAGTGGTAGGCAGTTGCCCTAATCCAGTATTTACACTCTGAAGGTGGTCAACTAACATTTAATTAGCAAGGCCACACTCCAGAAGCACTATTTTAAGTTCTTTAGCTTTCTTTATTCCTAGAACTAAATATTAGCTAATTAGCACATTAGCAATGGGTTGTTAATTAGCATAATGGATGATATTAATGAGTTATGGGGGTGAAAGTAGTGGTTTAAAAATATTAGATTGGCTAAAATATTTTAGACATCTCATTCGCTCTTAAATAGGATATAAAATTTGTAGTGAGTCTTTTACCCTTTCATTTTTCAGAATGGCACCTGAAGCTTGCTTCTAAAATGGTCTTGTGTGGTATCGTGACTTTAGAGGATTCTGATTGCCTGAGGTTCTCTATCAGATTAACTGAATTCTCCCTCTAGAATATTTTTATACATATCCTCTCCATCCAAGAGAAGTTTTGTGCAATGCATGGTAAAAGCACTTAAAAAGTCAATGAGCTTAGACTTCACTAAACTTACAGAACAGATTTGAAGATCACTTTATATTTGCTAATAAATGTGTGTATTTGTATGGATGGACATATTTGCTTTCTTTGTGATCTGGTTGTGAGCATAAAAGGATGCCTAAGTCATTCAACCTTTTATTTACATATTTACCTGTTGCTATGGTCTGAATGTTTGTGTCTCTCCAAAATTGATATGCTGCAATTTGGATCCCTGAAGTGATGATATTAGGAGACGGGGACCTTTTGGGAGGTGTTTAGGTCATGAAGGCAGAGCCCTCTTCAATGGGATTAGCGTCCTTATAAAATATGCCCTAGAGAGCTCATTCAGTCTTCTATCATGAGAGGACACAGTAAGAATGTGAAGAATGTGGCATCTGTGAACCAGGAAATAGGCCTTTACCAGATTTCTAGTCTTTTAGAAGCTTGATCTTGGACTACTCAGCCCTAGAACTCTGAGAAATAAATTCCTGTTGTTTATAAACTGCCCAGTCTATGGCATTTTGTTATACCAGCCTGTATGGACTGATACTTGTTCACTCATTTAATTTAATGACTAATTCAATGAATAATTATTAGATATTTACTATGTACTTGGCATTGTATTCTTTGCTGGGCATTTTAAAATGGAAAAGATGGAGTCCTTGTAAGGACTTTATATTTGGGGAAATGTACAAACACATTCAGTTACTTATACATAAATGCAAAGTGTTACCTACAGAACATTATAGAGGGCACCTTACCCAATTAATGAGGATCAGTAACTTAATAACAATTTATTTATTTATTTATTTATTTATTTAGACACAGTTTTGCTCTTGTTGCCCAAGCTGGAGTGCAATGACGCAATCTCGACTCACTACAACCTCTGCCTCCCAGGTTCAAGTGATTCTCTTTCGTCATCTCCCAAGTAGCGGCGATTACAGGTGCCCACCACCTTGCCTGGCTAGTTTTTTGTATTTTTAGTAGAGACAGGGTTTCACCTTGTTGGCCAGGCTGGTCTTGAACTCCTGATCTCAGGTGATCCACCTGTCTTGGCCTCTCAAAATGCTGGCATTACAGGAGTGAGCCCTCATGCCCAGACAGGAACTTAATAACAATTTAGATGATCATACCAAACAAGTTGTATTTGGTTTGTTGAGAGAATGAGAATAGAATGGGTTAAAAAATGAAAGTGAGTTAGGGGTTGGAGATGAGAGACATCTGGTGTTCACAGGGCAACCTTTTGAGTAATGGGGCCAAAGAGGTGGGCTAGGACCCGGTCATGGAGGTTTGTGTGCTGTCCATGTTAGAGAGCCTGGGCTTTGTCTTAGGGCTCTGTGGAGAATTTGAAGTACTTTTAGTTATGAAGTCTCATGTTACATTTACCTTTTAGTTAGATGTTTGGCAGCTGTGTGATGGCAAACTTGTAGGAGGACACATTTAAAAAGCTATCGCAATGACTAAGGCATCAAATTATAGTAGAAATTAATGGGGGAATTATCTGAGAAATATTTAAGAGAGAAAAATTATGATTTGGGTGGTAATGAATGAATGAGAAAAGCTGTGCAGGGTATCTCACAGGTGATAACTGAAACTATGAGATAGCCAAGGCATCCCAGGATTAGTATTAAATAAAATGAGCAGTAATAGGTGAAAGAATAATTATTAAAGATCCCTGCTTTTAAGATGTGACAGAAGAAGGACAAAGAAAGAAGGGAAAGTGTGATAGACAGCGATCAAATTATCGTTAACATTCACCTCAGCTGAATTGAGCTTTAGACAAGTTCTTTCTAAAGAACCCTATCTGTAGACCCCTGACTTCCCTTTTCTCAGAACATTTACTTTAGAAAACTTGCAATTGTACATTCTTCCTCTGTCCCTTTGAGAGTAAATCTTGTACAATCCAGGAATATCTTTCTTTTTTAAAAAATTTATTTATTATACTTTAAGCTCTGGGATAGATGTGCAGAATGTGCAGGTTTGTTACATAGGTATACATGTGCCATAGTGGTTTGCTGCACCCGTCAACCCGTCATCTAGGTTTTAAGTCTCACATGCGTTAGGTATTTGTCCTAATGCTCTCCCTCCGCTTGCTCCCCACTCCCCAACAGGCCCTGATGTATGATGTCACCAGGAATGTCTTTCTTAAGAGTCTGTGGATTATCCCTTTGAAATATCATCTAAGGAAATGGCACCCCTGTCTCCCATATATGCAGGAGCATAGGAGACTAACTTTAATAAATACTAGTGGGCAAACAAGATGGCCTGATTACATTGAGCTACTCCTACAACATCCTCCAGTGCTTTTCCATTAGTTCTCACCACCATTTAAAAATCTTCTTGCTTTCTGTTTCAGCAGAGTCAAATTTAATCTTTCTCCTCTATGGCAATAGTTTTGAATAGTCCTGCTGGCTTGATTCTGTTTGGTACAATTTTTCCTTGATAAGAGGTAGAATAAAACATAAAAATGGATATGTTCACAAAGACATAGTGGGAGGGGAGGCTGATGAAGTGATTAATACTATCAAAAACCAAAAAAAAAAAAAAAAGACAAGTTGAAATATAAATATTAGTGGATCTATGAAGTAAGAGTTTGGGTTAGAGTTAACTGTTAGACAGGAAGCACTTGATAAGTTTTGTTGCGTGAAGACAATAATGAATTAGTGAATGGGAGGTAAGGAATTAGAAACATAATATGATGATTTATTTTTGACAACATTGGATAAGACATAGAAAAATTATCTAGGTGGTATCTAGAACTGGATGAAAAGCTCAAGAGTAGTCCTGATATAAAATATTTGAACTTATTCTCAGGTGAGGGGAGAGACACATGAGAGAGAGAGAAGAAAGGAAGTTGCATATAAAGAATGAATGATAACAGAGGGAACAAAATCCTGAAGGAGGGGAAGAAAGAAGGAGAAAGGCACAAGATTTGCGGGGAAAATTTGGCCTTGAGCAGGAAGAACACCATTTAATTTTTAAAACAAGCAAGGATTTATACTAAGGGTATAGATAAGGAGGGTTTGAAGTTGAAGGTCATCTTGCGTGGTGCTGGGATGGGATTTTCTTGATTAAATTAAAATCAAAAGATCAACTGCTGTGATAGAAGGCGTGGGCCTTGGGTGGTTTCTTAATTGGAATATTTTTTGATGATCACAAAATCTTTGGTGTGGCCCTTATGGGAAGTAACTGAGTAAACAAAAGTGAGGATCACTGGAGTAAAGACAACTCAGAAGTTATAATATGAGGTTATTGGAGGTTACATTTTCTAGGGGTTACAGTAAATACAGGGTGGAAAATAAACCTTGAAAGAATCTAGAGAACTTAATGAATGAAAAGGACAAGTTTGCATATAACAGATAAATAAATCTCAGAGTTAAATAAAATATCTTGCAATATTATTAACTAACATAAAGTATGCTAGGAAGTGCTTTACATGTTTAAGATCCGTTAACTCATTTAATTCCCAGGTGATGTCTAACTGAGTCTGAGGAAGCTGATGAAACTTTGGAGATTTCTGGAGTCATGAGGGCTCTCCTAAGTGTGAGAGTTTGCAGGAGTTTAGATGAGGGTCCTCACCTTATATTTTACCATTAAAGAGTATATGTCTCATGAAAATTGCTAAAGTTATTGAAACTATTAATACAAAGGCTTGCCTATGATTATTTATTCTCCCATTTTTGTTTTAAATTATTTTATGTCATTCTAAATCAAATGCTTTTAAAAATCAAATATATGCCTTTGCAAAATAAGAAAATAGATTTGAAGTTCTGAGCATTTTTCATTGGGATCCCTGATGAGATACCATTTGGAGGCATAGCTGTTTTCATCAGAGTTACATCTTTCGTTCACTTATGTCTGCTGTGGTGGTTACACAGAATCAGCTGTGATGATCCTGTGTGGGAAACATCACACAGGAGAGGAACATTTGTAAGGAGTAAAGCGTGAACTATCTTAATCAACTGCGCAGCATAATTGGGGGATCATTTGTTAGTAAGAATCTGAAATGTTAGAGTCCTGGAGTGACTGGGAAGAGATGCTTTTGGAGCCATAATAAGTACTATTTAACATGTTGGGAAGCTTTTTTAAACCAGGATGTTAAAAATTTATCTTTGATTATTGTACCTTGCCATTTAAAAGGAGAATGCAGTTATTGTTTCATCTCAAAGAATAAATACAAAAATCAAAACCTATGACAAATGTTTACACAGGTAATCTTGATCTTTTACATATAATACTTCTTTCCTTTGGATGAATATGCATATATGTACAGCTTCCATGTAAACATAATTTTATGGATTTATCTGGGTGATTAGATCTTTACTTGACTTTTGTCCCATTTCCTGGATATTTACTTACTTCTTCTTCCATTTAGGTCTGTCAGTCCTCTGCTTCAGTATTAATTCACCATCAAAAAACACTGTTGAAAGCCTTTCATGTACCTGGTCCTGTACTTGGTACCAGGTTGCAAAGATGTATCTTTGAATTCTTGGACTTCTGAGTGTAGTGGCGGAAATATATAGGATACCCAAAATATGACGTGAAATTGCTAAGCAGAGGAATGTTGCTCTGTGCTCTGGTGCATAGAGGAGAGGAGCCACTGATTTATCAAATAAACTATTGGCTTTTAGATAAAGTAATCATATTTTCTTGCTTGCTTTGATGGTCCAGTTTAAACTTGTTGTCTCAGAAATTATAAATAGTTCCTTCTTTTATTACCAAAAGCATTCTGGTACGAAATGTAAATTACATGGTTATCCTACTCTTAAAGGATGAGACTAAAAATGTTGGTCGGATCTAGGTTATCAAAACATGTATTTCCAAGTAAGCAGTTTGAATTGTGTTCTACAGGATTTGGGTTTCAGCAAGAAGTGATGTTTTAGAAAGATAGCTCAGGCGGCAGTGTGGAGAACAAATTGGAAGAGGATGCCTGAAGAAAATAGTTTTAGCGGTTATCGTAATTGTCCGCGTGTCAGGAAACAAGGGCCTGAATTAAGGGGGTGATCCTGAGGTTAGAAGAAAAGGAGATCAAGGTTGTAATTATGCAACCATAACTTGGTTGTATAATATGGTTATACCACCATAACTTTTGAGTTCCTGAACTACTTATTTAAGACCCTTGTTTGAGTGTAGCTAGCTGATAGTAAAATTTTTGCAGGTTTATTTTATAGAACACCAAATTCAACTCAATACAACATTTAAAAAATATACAAAACTTTATGATTTTTAACTATCAGGATAAACCAGTTGCTTAGTAAAGAATGACCAAAAGCAAGATAATTCAAACGTATTTAATCCGTAGATTTAAATGTTTATCAATTTGTTCATTTCCTTCCTACAAGCTTATATGTAGAAACCTCACCATTTACCACTGTCAAAGTCTTCACTGGCACTGAGTAGGCTGTTTAACTTATTTATGGGAGTTATAAATCCAGCTGTTTTCATTTTCCATTACCCAAGTTCCTCTTGTAACCAGTGACATTCAGTGCTGACTTAATGGTTCACGCTGAACTAAAACTGCTTTTGCTTTTACTCAGATGAGTTTCAATTACTTAATATCCTCTAATTTCCTACCTTTCACATCTTTTCATTCCATATCTATCCTCTTCCAATCCACACCCCAACATGATTCTTAACTTAAAAATGTAGCAATCACAGTTTTTCTGAACGTAATCACCTAATTCAGACGTTATGTCGAAATTCAGATGAGTGCATTTTAGAGACTCCAGATTCCAACAGGTTAACCAGAAGCAATTCTCATAACATAAGTGATACCTTAGGATTTTAATATATGTTTTTAACTTGAATCACAGGTAATTTAATTGAGTTCTCTTGTGAGCTAGATGATCATATTTCAACAATTTTAAAATAGAATTTATATTTTGAGCAGTTTTATGTTCACAGCAAAATTGAGCAGAAAGTACAGAGATTTCCCTCATACCTCCTACCCCTCCACATGCATGGTCTCCCTGTTATCAACATCCCCTACCAGAGTGACACATTTGTTACAATTGATGAACCTACGCTGATATGTCATTATCACCCAGAGTCCATAGTTCACAGTGGAGTTCACTTTTGCTGTTGTACTTTCTACAGGTTTAGACAAATTTATAATGACACATATCCACCATGGTTGTATCATATAGCATGGTCTCACTGCTTTAGAAAACCCCTGTGCTCTTCCTATTCACTCTTCCCTCCCGTTTCCCCTTAACAATGATTCTCTACTCAATGTCTCCATAGTTTTGTCTCCTCCGGAATGTTAAAATAAAGTTCTTTTCCATCACTCAGGTCTTATCTCAAATGTCTTCCCTTGAGAGAGATCTTTCCCCAAATAGCCCCTCATACCTTTACTCAGCTACTTTAACTTATATAAACCTTTTATACATTTATGTATTTATTAATTTTTCCAAGGCAAGTTTCAGAGTAGGGGTGAAAGTTAATTTAAAAAGCTTTAAAACTGTGAGGAAAGGAAAGAAAGGAAGGAAAGTACACTTGAAAGAAGGCCAAGCAGCGACCTGAGAAAGCAAGTGTGCCCTTTTATTTATTTATTTTTAATAATACTTATCACCAGCCAAAATTACCTTGTTTATTTATTTATCACCTGCCTCCTCCCACCAAATTTCCATGAAGGGAGGAACCTGGACTGCTTTGTTCACAGCTGTTATCTCCAGTGCTCAAATGATGCCTGTGAAATGGTAGGGGCTCACTGAGTATTTACTGAATGAATGAGTACCTATCTTTGCAAGGGTGTTGTAAGTGAAGCACTTGACATTGGTAGTATTTGGTCTTATTAACTATTTAATTATTGTTTGCTCTTAAAATGTATCAAGTGGTCATTCCAATGCAGAAATTAACCGAATTACTCAGAAGTTAAAAAAAAAAAACTTTGTAAATAAACCCTCTGCTCACTAACTTACTTGACATATGCCATCTGTTTCTTTTTGGAATCCTGACCGATATATACTTTTTGTTCACCAGACGAAAGATTGCTCATTATTTTTAACATTCAGAATTTTGCTTTCTCTGGTGTAAATTTTTAGGAGCTGTTCTCTCCACATCCAGGTAGGAATCACTACTCTTTCCTTTGTTGTTCCTGTGTTTCTTATATACATTCATCATGGCATCTTTAATACTTTATTTCATCTTAGAGTATCAATAATCTTTAGTAGACCATGTCCTTGAGGAGGGCTTGTGTCTCATTTGTCTTGATGTCTGTAATGCTAAGTGCAGTACTGATCTCTTAGTGACTAAGTCACTGCTCAATCATTGCTGGTTGTGTGAATGACTCTGAAATGTGTCAAGTACTAGATGCAGTCCAGGAGTTTGTATTTTTATCATGATTGTCAATACCTCAAATCTAAGTTCACAATGTGGACTTTAGGAATATTAGTGAATCAGCACTTCTTTTGAGAAGGTGATTGTCTTAGTCCATTTTGCCTGCTGTCACAAGATACCGCAAACTGGGTAATGTATAAATAAGAGAAATTTATTTCTCACAATCTGGAGGCTTGGAAGTCCAGCATCAAGGTGCCAGCAAGTTAGGGCCCTGGTCTCTTGCTTCCCATATGGCACCTGGAACCCTGAGTCCTCTGGAGGGAAGGAGCATCATATTGTTACATGGCAGAAGAAGAGAAATCTGCTACTGCAAGCCCTTTTTATAGTAGCATTAATCCATTCATGAGGGCCAAACACATGCTAAAAGGCCCCATTTCCCAATATCCCCTTCCTTGGGATTGAGTTTCCGACACTTGAATTTTAGGGAGCACCTTTGAACTGTAACAGTGAAAATTGGCATGACTCAATGCTCCAGTATAGCTAAAGAGGGCAAAGGAAGTGGGTCAGGCTAATTATGTGGTTCAAAACTGTGGGATTAACAAGCACTGGGATAATTCATAGCAATGAAAAAAGTAAGTAGGTAAACATCACTGCAGAGAGTTTGAGTAGATAACAATTTTTAAAATTTCCATGCCAAATCAATTTTAATAACCACGTACATGTCTTTTTAGATGGTGAACAAAATGAATTTTAACAGTATTTTTGTGCCAAAGTATCAGTCTTTCTGGTTCAAAGTTAGATTCTGGTGCTTTTCAGAATGTGTAAGCTTTATCTTCTTCCTGAAACTGAAACATCGAAGAACAATCAATCATGATGGACTGTGTTTTATAAAGGGAATATGTTAAGAGTAATTACAAATTATGCTCTACTACCATATTAAGTACTATGAGATATTTTAGACAGAATTATATCTTTGCCGTCCATATGCAAGCTAGCAACTATTTAAACATACTTCGGATATGTAATTAATAACTTAATGACCCTAGTGTTAGTGGAAATATGCATTGTTCTTCATTTCTTCCGCGGTGGTATTAGAAGAGTAGATTAAAATTCACGCACATGGCCAAAGAATTTAAAAAAAGCAGTTCCATTACTGGTTTAAATGTCTCCTAAGACAAATTTACATACCATATAATTCAAATAACTCTACTTAGTCATACTAAGTCTTCAATGAGAGCCTTGTTACTGGCTTCAAATCTGCTAGGCCTGGTGTGCATTAATCTGTATAATCTTATTCTTTCTTCAGGGAATGAATGCCATAGGACTAAAGTCTAACAAGATTGTGAGAACTTTCTTGAGTACTCAGTGAAAGTTTTGGAGTTAATAGATCACAGAACTGTGAATGTCAGTCAGATCTGTGTCTTGGAGACCTCAAAAACAGCTGTTCTTAAGCATGGGAAAGTAGGAAGCCACTTATGTGATATGTTTTGGGAGAGGAAAGGGGAAAGCCTGCCTGCTAACACATATCTTCCCCAAGATATCCTCCATAAACTATTATGGAGATGTTAAGTTATTTCTCATTAACATCACTTAGTTTGAATTAAAATAATTTATCCAAATAGACTCTGTTTTTGTTTTTGTTTTGTTTTTGAGACGGAGTCTCACTCTGGCACCCCGGCTGGAGTGCAGTGGCACGATCTTGGCTCATTGCAAGCTCCACCTCCCGGGTTCACGCCATTCTCCTGCCTCAGCCTCCCAAGTAGCTGGGACTACAGGTGCCCGCCACCACGCCCGGCTAATTTTTTGTATTTTTAGTAGAGATGGGGTTTCACCGTGTCAGCGAGGGTGATCGCAATCTCCTGACCTCGTGATCCACCCGCCTCAGCCTCCCAAAGTGCTGGGATTACAGGCGTGAGCCACCGTGCCTGGCCAAATAGACTCTGTTTTAAACATTTGGCCTCAAATAGTGAAATCCTATTAATCAATAAGCAGTGATGAACTAATAAACACAGATTAGTTTATAAGTGAGTGTGCTGCTTCATAGAATTCCGTCCCTCATCCTTCACTCTTTCCACTTCTATTTTTATGCTTGAGTGTTATTTCCCATTTCTGTAAAATATTAGTATTTTCTAAGTGTATCCTGCAAAACACCTATATCAGGATCACCTCTGGTGCTTGCTGAAATAAAAACTGCTGGGGCATCTGCCACACCTGCTATATCAGAGACTCTAAAGGTATTATTGTGGAACATGCATTGAAATGCTTTTTTGCTTTCTAAGGAATCATTGACCTATGCGTTGATGGCTCTTAGTGTATATCTTGGGGTCCTAACCATGGCTATCCTCTGAAGAAGGTCTGAGGCAAGGGTCATGGAGAATTCAGTTATGTGGGGGGAATCAATAAGAGATGGAGTAAAAGTATTAGACAATTGGTGAATGTTTTGGGATGCTCACCTTAGATACTGTGTGGTTTCATGACTTTTTTTTTTTTTTTTTTTTTTCATGACAGCCCACCATTGAAATGACTTTTAAGAGTAACATTCAAGTCCTCTCTGGGGTAACAGTCCACAGCAGGGCTGGTGGTAGGGGCAGAGGATAAGTATTACTCCACATTCACAAGATGAGTCATCACTCAATGTAGAATCTTTGTAGTGTATGTGTATGGCAGTTATACTGAAAAACATATTAGAAAAAGAATGCTCTATTCAAAACAATACACGTCTAATGGGAGTCCTTGTGGCTGTCAAGCTAAAGAGCTGTTTTGGGCAGTTTTCTCCTTGCAGTCCTAATACAAACTGTGTAGGAGACGTTCGTCTGTTGTCACAGGTGAAGATGAGCCTCATTAGGCACAGGCCCTCAAGTGCTAACCACATTCTCTGTAGACAGGTCTAAGACATTAGCTAATGGCCCTTTCGCAAAATGGAACTGAACAGCTTTCATCAATAAGAACTCTTGAAAACACGGAGTGTTGCTGTCTCAGGTCACTAGCGTTAAAAAAAAAAAAAAAAAAAAAAAAAAGGAAATGACATTCTTATGCTCCACCCTCAACTTTAAGATTATTGTTTACTTATATCTTTTAGAGATTATTTCCTTCTTATTATCTGTCAAATTTCTGGGAGTGGGAAGGTTCTTTTCAGTTATTTTCTCGCATGGAATTTATCTTTTTAAAAGTTTTAGTAACAACTAGATGAGGTCAGAATATGTGAAAGTAACAGAGTGATGCCTCAAAGCCACTACAAGTTTGGGATTTTGAAAAGTACAATTGAAATTCTAAAGATTTTGGTATGGTCTGAATGAAAATTAGATTAATAAGTGACTTATGTTTGCTAAAAATTGGCACTTTGGTGAAGAGTGCTTTTGTTGTGCCATGCGTTGACAAACCAGCTAGAGATTTGTCAAATCTCTACCTCACTGTTGAAAGCCACTGCCTAAGTGAATGTCTATGATGGGTTCACTTTGCAAGACAATAAGGCTGATTTAGTAAAGCCAAATTCCCAGTATGTAAGTAATTTTTTAAATCAGTTACTTGACTAAAGTATACATTCTTTACTAAATTGATTTGACTGTAGATAGAATTTGAATATCAAAACCATCCCCCATCTCATTGGGGGACATTATTTGCCCTTGGTATCTTAATGAAACCCTATAGAAATGTCTTCTTTCCTCAACTGGTATGCCAAAGGTTTAGGCTAAGATTTCAAATTCCAGACTGAAGTGAAGATGTTTTTTCACCCTCTCCCAAACTTATATGTGCCTCAAGAGGGAGGATTTTAATGAAAGTGCCTTTTCAGCCTTAGCTATTACATCCAGCCCGACACCAGAATGCTCGTTATTGGCAAGTTCAAACATTTTAAATCATGAAAGATTTACATGAATGATGTAAGGTTTGAAATGTTTTATGGCATGTTCATTCACACTAAATCAGCCGTTGCCTTTTTAGACTTTTCTTTCAAGACACTTATGCAAATCCAAAATGACAGGAATAGATTTAAAATGATTTTCAGCAACTGAAGATTAGCAAAAAAATGACAGACTTAGAAAGTACTTCACTTTTTCTGAGGATGAAAGCTTCCAGACATTGTGGGTTGGAGCAGACTGGAATGAGAATAGATAAACAGATTAAAACTATTAATTTCACCTTTGTTATTAAAGCACTAAGTTCCTCACTCTCAGGATGCCTCCTCATTCTGTCCATGGGCATTTGGAAGGAATAGCATCTTTGGCATACATACTGCTCTACTCAAACGTTTTATCTTCTGTGTTCTCCACATTGTGCTGTATTGAACTAGCATAGTAGAGTTTTGCATATTAAGCAAAAGCTTTGTGGCGAAGGACTGAATTGTTATTTGATGAATTTGACACAGCTCCCACAGAAGTTGACTTTTATGAGTCAACTTTTATTATTATGCATTTTCTTGCAGTTTAATAAATATGTAATTAATTGCATATCAATAAGCATAACTTGTTTATTGGTGCCCCTTCATAGTTTTCAGTCATTTTATTTCTATTTTCCCATATTAACTACTTCTATCAACAGAATCCAGGGGTGTAAAGAGCACAAGTGTTGGTGTTATTCATTAGATTACTTGAAAATTTGGTGGAGAATATAGAAAAGGAAATAAGTAATCATAGTAAAACACTGTAAGTACTATGGAGAGGAATCACAGTTATGGTGATTATGGCAGATTGTATTTTCCAAAGCTGGCTGCATCAATATCTTCTATCCTACATGCTATTCTGAAATTAGACCTTGACTTCTATCAAGAGGTGGAGTCTAATTCTGCTTCCTTGATTCTGGTCTGGCCACACTGACTTGCCTGTATCTGCAAACATAAGACAGAAATGATGCTGTGGGATTGCTGAGGCTAGGTCAGAAGTGTGACAGCTTCTGCCTCGGACCCTTTGAATCCTTGCTTTCTGCATGCTGTGTCTTAGAGTGTTTCCTCTTTGAACGCAAAAGCCTATACTTCCCTTTTACTTAGGGAAATGAGGTCCCTGCTCAAGACCCTATGCCTCTGGGTGTTATTACACTTTGGAGTGCCTTCCTTGGAATTTTCTAAGACACCCTCTGGTGACTAGCTGGGGCTGGCAATGTTGTCTGGACAGAATACCAGCTATGGTCTGAATGTGTCCCCCTACAATTCATGTGTGGAAATTTTAACCCCCAGGGATGATTTTAAGAGGTGGGGCCTTTGGGAGATCTACCTTCCTATACCTAGTCATTCACAGAGATTTCTATGTAATAAATGTTTGTATCTCCCCAGACTTTTATGTTAAAATCTAACCTCCAGTGTGATGGTATTTGGAAGTGGGGCCTTTGGAAGGTGATTAGGTCGTAAGGGCTCTGCCCTCATGAATAGAATTAGGGCCCTTATAAAGGAGGCCTGCAAGATCTTGTACAATCTTTCTGCCATGTGAGGATGCACAAACAGGCATCTGTTTTATGAGCCAGAACACTTACCAGATACAAAATCTGCTGGTGACTTGGTCCTGTTATCCTCCAGAACTGTGAGATGGACCTCCATCCCTGTTTATCTAATTCTCTACCCAACTCATGAGATTGACCAGATACTTAAGGAATCATGCCTAATGGAAATTAGGAGCTCTGTGGCTGGGCCCATTCCCAGGAGAGCTGCTTGATGTGCAATATCCTCTTGCTGGCCAATGCTGTACTTCTTTTATGGGAACTATGTGAGCTTGGGCTTCCAAAATGGTGCTGACATGCTGATTTGGGGTGACTTAATCTCATATTGGACATGAGAGGAGTCTAGGGTTTAGGACTAGTGACAGTCCGTCACTGATTCCTGGGATTGAGTTGCCATCCGTGTTGCAAATGCAGTGCACACTCCAGTCTACAGCCTTGTGAGTCTTACACTGGGCTGAATAAGTGATGGGCATTTCTTGTGCCAATGGAACTGCTTTTGTCTACAGCAATAAATAAAATATTATGAGAGAGCTACCCACTATATGTGTTTGCCTAGACAGACAGACACAAACACACATACATAGAAAAGGAAAGAAAATAAAAAAGAAAAATCCAAATCATTATCAAGTGATAAAGCAATCAGCAAATCAAGACTCAGAGGTCTCTGCATGGTTGAATGATGAGTAAAGTATAGGTAACTAGGTCAGACAGCTGGAAGGAGAAGACCTTGGAACTTAGAAGAATGTTTGCATTTATTATCTTGGTATCAAGGGATGCCAGACTTCAGAGTGTGGACATAGACATAGATGGTTGAAGTGAAATGAAGTGGAAATCACTGATGTTTCTAAGGAAGTGCAGGGACTCACAGAGGTGGCTTTGAATGTAAGTAACATTTAAAATAGAAACCCAAATTAATTATACATAACTAGATATTTATGTATCTCCTAAAACCCAGAAAATGGATGTTTCTCCTGTATCTGTCTTAAAACAAATTTAAGGGAGATGCCACTAATTAGCCAGAATCCTGAAATTCAATATGAAACAAAGCTCTAAGGGAGTTTATTTGTGGGTCAATAAATACAAATATGTCAGCTATCCTTTAATTTATGATTTCAATAATATTTCTGTGTTTAGAAATAAAAATAAACTTGAGAATTATGCTTTATTCCCAATGTGATTTTTATAGTTTGTATCCTGAATATATATTTTTTGCAACAAAGCTCGTTTCTGCTAACCTAACTTCTACCTTGAGGTCAATGTAATGTTTTAATTCATAAGTAAATCATTCTTTGTCTTTAGAAACTTTTGATAACTTAAAAACGTTTTGTTTTAAATTATTTTTGCATTGAACAGTATGTATATTGTTATAATATTATTTTTATTAAGAAAAATGAAATCATATCCAAGTATAATTTCATTTGGTAGCTAATAATAAGTAATTAAGCACAATCTGGGAATGAATAAAAATTTCAGTTCTTTGACCAACCTCCAATTCTTCATTTTCTTTTTTAGTAATGTGGTGGGAACACTATCTACATATGTTATAGAATTGAGAGAAACAACAGTAAAAATAACATAATTTGGTTCTTTCATCTAGAAAGTACTCAGATACATACCTTATTACATCTAGGGAGGTATAGTTCCTGTCTCTTATGACCTAATGGCTGATGATTCTGTGACTAACAGCTCAAAGATGGGAATAATTGAAAGTGATCTCTATATGTTAGAGAAATGATCTATTGAAACCAAGATACATTATGGTTGGAAAATTCTTAGGCAGAATAACTACAAAATAAGTAAAGACTTTCAAAGCCCAAGTATACCATAAAAATACTTAGGAATTGCAATAAGATACAAATTATAAATGAGTCAGCAACACAGGATTATATACAGAAAAGCAAAAGGGATACAATTAATTATGAAGAGCATGCTAATCCTCTAGCCTTACCAGTGAACACATTCTTGCTGATTATTCAAAAGTCTTGTTTTTATTTCTGCATTTTAAATAGGATTGAAAAAAATAGGCTAGAGGAGGACTTAAATTTGTGAAGAGATTTAAATTTAGGGTGACCATACATTTCAGTTTACAATTATTATTCTGGCATAACTATGTGTGAATGACAAATTATATGGTCCCCTTGGATGATAAAAATCTTTATGAAGAAGATATTCAGCAGCTTTTTCTCTACCTCCCAAGTCATTTAACATAAAGAGGTAAAGAAGCTGAGAAAAGGATAAAATACTCTTTCTCTAGCTCTAATCTGACCTAGACTAGACTCTTGTGTGGTACTTCTTTAGGGAGAACCCTCAATGGCTTCATGTATACCCTTAGGATAAAGTTAAAAATGTGTAGCATGGATTACCAGGCCCTTCATGAACCTGCCTCTTCCTGCTTACCTCCCTAGGCTCATCTCTTTATACTTCTTCCCTCAATCTATACTCCTTGCACATTTTTCAAACTATCACCCTCTTGTCTGGAGACCTGGGCCAACAAATATGTCCTACTGGAATAATCTCTCATTCTATACCTCCCAGCCTGCACTTCCCTATATTAACTACTAGCTGTCCTAGTGGCCTCAGTTCAAGTATGACTTCTTCCAGAAAGTAGTCTTAGACCACTAACATCTAGGTTAGGTGTTTTACATCCTAGGTCCTTCTATAGCACTTTCTGCTTACCATAATCATGGCATTTGTCCTGACATGTTTTGATTCCCTGGTTACTTTGCTCTATTCCTAGTTATAGACTGAACATTCCTCAAGGATAGGTATATACTCAATGTGTAGCCGAGTGCTTTGTGCATAAGAAACAATTAATGAGTGCATGCTGAAATGATCTGTCGAATTAAAGACTCCCCAGTGTCAAGATTTTCTTGTGTTTACACAAATAGTTGGTCAGGTCAGTAAAAAAAAAAAATAAAAATTTGAACTATAATCTATAATTCTGGGTTGATTAATCACAGAAGCTTCTAGTACTTTTCAAGTCTGTCTGTATTTTTGCAGTCTGAACTTTAACTGCTCCAGGCAATGTTTGTGATACCCGTCCTTAAAGCTCTGGGAATGGGCACACCACAACTCTTTGGTAATGTTACTGCATTGTTATAAGCATATTTGATATTAGGAAATTCACAAGAATTACCTTTTTTAAGAATACTAGATCTTAATTAATTCTTCTTGTATTTTAGATAGTTTTTTTCCTCAAGAAAGGCAGATGGTTTTCAATGTAACAGTGCAACTGTTATTAGGAAAGGCCAATTTTTGCATGGCAAGTGGATATATCCAACATTGTATTATTCTATGAGGAAGTAACTCTAAAAAGCATCACTATGTTTCTTGTTAGGAATAATTTAAAAGAAAGTTTGACTTTAAAATTTTGAGGTATTAATATCTTTCCTTCATATATATATATATCATTTGTTCTCTTACAAACTGTGTTAATATTTTCTAACTCATTTGGATAAAGAGAGCTAATTCAGGTATTGATGACTGCTTTCATACATATATTTATGTATTCTCACTACAGATATTTTCTTTTATTATAAATAATTGTCAATCATAGAGTCTTACTATGTGCTGTAAGATGCTGACTTAAGTGTGCTTCATTAATTAAGTCAAATAATTCTCAAAATAAAGAGGTGAGCATATTGTCACACTCATGAGTAAGCAGATTAAATTCCAAGGAGATTATATAATTTGTAACAAATTCACATTAGATCTGGAATTTGAACATAGGTAGACTGGCTTCAAAGTCTCAACACTTAACTACTCTGTTATTAATTTTATGGGGCTAAATACAAATATTTCTATTAATAGGCTAATCAGAGAAATTTCTTAATTAGAAGTGGAACAAATCATCTGAACATGACAGACTAACCTATGAACTGTAGTACAGAAATCTTAGTGTAGACAATCAGTGATCTCATGGCATGGTGAACCAGCTTCCCACTTTCAGAGCGTAAACCAACACATGGGGCAGGTAGACATTATAGATGGCATAAAAAGGAACATTTCCAAACATATATCAATCCATCTATTAATCTATTAATTTAATAAATATCATTAACATTTTATTACATAATATCTCTAAGTTCTAACACTAAGCACTGTGAAAAATACAAACTACAAAATGTGGCCCATCCCTAATGGTCTCTATTTAAAAATAGCACTTTAAGTACAATCAAAGTAAGCACTATAGGGTACTGCTAACATTTTGCTTGGATTAGGATGGTGGTATTGATAATTTGGACAACAAGGCTTAACAGGCCCCAAAAGGTACAACACTGAATAATTTTGCCTCCATGAAGTAGTTATCAGAGTTAAGTACAGCTTTCTAGGTAATATTTAGGCCAACTAATTTTGAGAACTATGGAGATACAAATGTTAAATTTTTTTGTTATGTGTCACACGATATAATACGGTTCTTAATTTTGGGAGGAAGGGCATTTATCCCCTTGGCAGTCTACCGAGGCCTCTTAGAAATATCTGTTCCTGAAATGCTCTTTAAAATCAATGAAATTTCAAACATAGAATTACAAAGAAAGCCAATGAATTGAAATCCACTTATATTCATGAATCTCTTGAGGGTCCCCCAGTTAATAACCCTGGTGGCTGGGGTTGAAGAATGTTTGGCAGAGTAGAAGTGGAATATAGTCACGGTGGGTGTTATGGGTTGAAATGTGTTTCCTCAAAATTCAAATGTTGAAGTGCTAATCCCTAATGACTCAAGATGTAACCTTATTTTGAAATAGGGTTGTCACGCATATAAATAGTTAAAGTCCTACTTGAGTAGAGTGGACCCCTATCCAATATGACTTGTGTCCTTATAGAAAGGAACACATGCACAGGAAGAACACCGTGTGAAGTCTGGAGTTATGCTTCCACGAGCTAAGGCACACCCCTAGCCAAAAAGCTTAGGAGAGAGGCCTGTAACAGATCCTTGCCTAGAGCTTTCAGAGAGAGCATGGGCCTGCCAACACCTTGATCCTGGACTTCTAATCTGTAGAATTGGGAGAGGATACATTTCTGTTGTTTAAGCCATTCAGTTCGTGCTCCTTTGTTATGGCAGCCCTTATAAACTAACACAGTAGGAGAAGAAAGATGATTTTTTCCAAATTTCTTGATCAGGCTTATAGATTGTTATAACAGAGAAGTAACGGGTACATTAAAATTTGGTTGCCCAGAATCATTCTGAATGGTGAGGGATAATTGTGAAGTAAAGAAATTAAAGGTTAGGGAAACAATATTGTTTATGGAAAATGGATTTTAGTGTCAGAAAGACCTCGGTCCAAAATCTAACTCTGCTGTTTATTAGCTGTGTCACCTACAATATATTAATCTCTCTGAGCCTTAGTGTTCTCATCTGTTGAATGGTAATGACAATAAATTTCTAGCTTATATAGTTAAGAAAATAAAAGACATAAAGTCTGAAAATAAAACAGAACATCTTAAAACAGGGCTATGTACTGTGCTAAGTATTCAATAAATGAAACTCTTGCTAGTATCTATTATTATCATTCCCCAATTAGTGTTTACACTTATAATAATTCCCCTATAGGAAGAAAGGAAAACCAGTTTTGTTATTGCTTTTCCCCTTTTACACTAGATATGAGAATCTTGCAATGTCCTTGGTTTGATGGATATAAGAGAGTTATGGATATATCATTATGAACCTAACTAGGAAATTTATTGGTAGAAGGAAGTGATTTCATTTTTAAAATAAATATTTTAGTTTATTTACAATCCAGCATAGCAATGACTTATCCAAGAAAACAGGTTAACCAAATCAAACATTTCCAGTCTAGAAAGGTCTCATAAAACATTTTTCTTTGTGTCCCAGAACATTTTATTTCATATACGTAGAAGGACAATAGTCAAACTTAGAATATAATTTTTTGATACAAAGGTAATGCTTTTTCATTTTAGAATTTTTAAAAATATAAAGAAGAAAATAAAATCACTATTCACCACAAAAGCCATATATTTTTTAAAAATCACTATTAATGATATATATATTCATGTATATATTTGTGGCTAAAAATGTACTAATAAATGTGGCTCAGTTGGTCCAAATTGTTTTGTGTTTTTCCTTCTTTAAGAAGTTTTATCCTGACAAGTTGTATTATTTTTCAAGAATATAATACTTAACAACTTCAACATGTGTCCATATATTTATATACCCTATAATTTATTAACAATCTCACATTTTGTATATTTACATTGTTTTAAAGCATTAAAAATCATTGAGTTAATATTCTTAAGCATAATTCTTTGTGAATCTCTTTCATTATTTCCTTAGAAGAAATTCCTGGAAATCGAATTATTTATAGACCACATGAACCCTACTTTTGGGCGACATATGTGAAAAATAAAACCCAATACATCTGATTTGGGATTCATTTTCACATAGAACCTATTTTGATTAAGGTCAGTGAAAAATAAAACTCTAGTTAAAGAGCCAAAAGACTTATGGATACCTGGAAACCAAATATCAGCCTTCCTGGTTTAGTGCTCCGCAGACAAGGCCTTGGGTTGCCTGCACCACAACCTCGTCATGATTATCATTGTTTCATTACGGTCTTCATCAAGGTTTTAGTAGCTAACATTTGTGAAATGCTGTAATATGTATTTTATGTATTATTTTAATAAATCCCATCAGTAGCCTTATTTAGTGGGTATTACCATGTCCATTTTGCACAGGAAAAGATAAGTTTAATAAATATTAAGTAAATTTCCAGTGTTCCAAATAAATAGCAGAATGAGTTGAAAGTCAAGCCCACTGCTCTCTGATTTCAGAGCTCAGGCTCTTATTCACTAAGCCCCACAACCTCTCCAAACTTTTAAGGATTCCCAGGATTTTCAAACCTATTCACAATTTAGATCAACTGTAAGCTTTCTTAATCAGACACCTGTTACATCTGCCTTGATTTTTCTCCCACCTGAAAATTGTATTTCTATTTTTGGGATGGCCCTAATTTCCTGTTAAATACCTGAA
This sequence comes from Theropithecus gelada, assembly GCF_003255815.1. Classification (NCBI taxonomy): domain Eukaryota; kingdom Metazoa; phylum Chordata; class Mammalia; order Primates; family Cercopithecidae; genus Theropithecus; species Theropithecus gelada. The sequence goes on along the minus strand of NC_037675.1, from coordinate 50,226,964 downwards.
GCCTGGTAGTACATGACAGGAGCATTTGAAAATCTATGCATTTGAGAAGGATAAACTATGGCAAATCTTTCCCATCCCCTGTGTTCCTGATGCTTCCTGTAAAAGACACTGTGTTCTATATCCTTTCACTCTATTACCTTAGAACTAATTCAGAATTTATGTAATTAGAATTTATTTTAAAACATCACTGGACTGATTTAGAATTTACGTAATTAGAGTTTATTTTGAAACATCACTTATGATGCTTGGGGCAGAGAAAATAGGTTTTTATTTTTAGTGAAAAGCATGAAGAGCGTATGTGATTGCTAAAATCTTGTAAACTTGACAGCCGACCTCATTGTAATTCCCAGAAAGCAATGTAAAAGGGAAATAATATCCAGAAGATCAGACATGTTATCTAGAAATAATCCCTTTACAATGACTAAAGGCAGGCAAAGGAAAAAACATACATTTAAAGAAAAGCATTTACATAATCTTTTGAATTTTTAAAATATGTTATGAAATATACAGATATTTCTCAATACTGCTAAAGCTACAAATGAAGTAGTTCAATTTGATTTAAAAAGTTAAGTGGAGACTTTGGATAACAGTCTACCTTTTAAAAATTACTTCAGTATTGTTAGACAAACTTACCTAAATTCAATTTTTGAAAAATATATTTTATCCAAGACTTGGAAAATAGACTAAAAGAAATGGAATGCAAAAGTTTGCAATAGGCCTTAACACATCAAGCCCTTCTCCTGTTTATAAAGTTTGTGATCTATGAGGCTGTTTTTCTAAATTCATTCAGATTTAAAATGTAACATTTAAGTTGTATTTGAGGGGTTGTTTGTTTCTGTATACCGAGAAAATGAAGACAGATGGATTTCTGGAGATCTCATTGATGTATTTATTACCATATAAAGGAAAGAGAATGAGAGGGAGAGAGGAAGAGACCGAGAGGTGGAATGAGAGTGAGAGCACGAGAGAGGACAAGTTACTTGCAGGTTTACTGTTTGGGTCTCATTGGTGAGAATGTTTGCAAACCAGAAAGAAAGGTTCTGAATGGCTAAACTTTGGTTGTTCCTCAATGTCTACTGAAAAATTCAAATCTGCTTGAGTTAGACGTTTTGTGTTGTGGAATTGAAGGAATGATTTTTCCTTTTGCTAAATTTAAGCTTCTTCAGGACATCCAGGTTTTTATGCTGAATATAGGGTTTGGTGCTGAAGAGTGGTTAGGCTCACGAGAAAGAAAGAGGAAGAAAGAGCACCCATTACAATGTCTGGCATAGAAGTTGATATTTTCTTTATCCTGCTTACATAGTAGGTGAAGTGAGGGGAAAGTTCTGGAGAAGTTTGCCATTACTTAAGATGAAGAGCAGAGATACCTTAAGATAAAGAGCAGAACTGGAGCTGATAGAAAGAAATAGAAAGATGCTTCCTCTTGTCTCTCTTCATCTCACAAACTATCAAGAATTTACGTTAAAAGGGACTGTTATCTGATATTCTTTGGTTAAGTCACAAATCAGTGTCATGTGTAAGTGTATCTCAGGCTTTGCGAAAATCAGGCATGAAAATGCACACTGATAAATTACCTTCTTCTTACACACTTAACGGGATTCCTATAACGGTAGGCACAAAATGGCGTTGAGAGACAATTCTCCACAGGTGTCTCGACTTTTCTAAACATTTTGTGGGTGAGGCCTTAATGGATGTTTGTCCTAGACGTCTTTACAAGGATATCTGAATAGTGAAAAATTGTCTTCCTCCAGAGGAAAGAGGAGGCATACTTGCTGTACATTATAAAAGATTCATTTTCTTTAAGCTCAGAGTTTCTTGTTATGCAACTCACTTCCTCACTACATCTGTAACATTCATCTGAGTCTATTCACATCACCCCATGAGACTTGGGAGGAAAAGGGAATTGCTACAAATATTCTGATGGTCATGCTGTTTGCTGTGCCTTAAGTAATAAATGTCCTCTTTTTTAATCCCAGGAGTCTCAGGTCTTTTGCCAGCATCCACAAAACTGGCAGCCTAACTTGTTAAACTCTTAAGACCCTTCACTGTTCTTATGGATAGGTTTTAAATAAACACCTCTTGAGTAACTAAACAGTTTTCCTGGCAAATTTATAGAACTTGATTCACATAAAGTTGAATTACAACTTTTAAATAGTATTAACATATATTGGAAAAATCAAGGAGTACCCATTTCGACTGGATTCATCATCTTGGCCCTCAGAGTTGTTAAGAAATACTATTCTAATGCTTTTTAAAATGATGAGGAAGACTCATTCAAGACTATTGCAATATTGCAATTGAGGGGAGAGATCAAACTCAACTTCAAGTACAAGAAGACAGCTGAAGATTGATAGCCAATAAGCAGAATGAGGGGCTCAGTGGATGGAAATTAATAAGATAAGACATCAAGAGCATAAGAATTCTTGCTAAACTGAATTACTAGGATTTTTGCTGAAGGCAGGACAAGGGCAGACGTCAAGGATAGGGGAACAAGGAATTTGATCCGATGTCAAGGGTGATCATATACTAAAAGTGTGGGAATTCTTGCTAAACTGACTTGGCAGGATTTTTGCTAAGACTGAGCTAGGCATACCAAAGACAGGACAGAGGTCAAGACTGAGGTGTAATAGAAAGGAAGGCTTAGAGGAGCCTAACTAAGATTTGGTCAAGAAGAGAGTCTTTGTCAGAGTTCAAAGGTTATGTGTAAAAAATTCTTATTTGTGTGGATGGAAGGCAGTAGGGCAGTGGATGCTGTGTGTTTCCTCTATAGAAAAATATATCTATATTATTTATCATTCCTTTGTTATGTAGGGTTTCTGTTGGCTTTATAGGGAGTAGATGTTTATTGCAGTTGCAGCTCGGATGACACTCCACCCAGGAAACCTGTCTAGATCAACCAAGCCAGAAATATTTCTTGTTTCCAGGAATACCTACAGCTCTCTATTTGTTTCTGAACCTACATTTTGGGGACTCATAACTTACTGCTGTGTACTATAGCTTGCAGTATGGGACTTCTAATTTGTATTATGTAAAACTTTATTATCTTTTCTAGATTTGAAATTCATTAGATCTTTAGTCATTTTCTGATTTATATTTGTAAATCCAGAAATGCTTCACATAATTCCTTAGCCATAGCAAATATCAAAAGTCCCATTTCCCCTTTCCTCCATTTTTACACACACACACACACACACACACACACACACAAACACACATACACACATATGCATATATTTTAAACATTTGCTTTTTAGACTTTAAGATCATATAGGCTGTAACATTCAATGCATTGCATTGAGAAAAATGATGATGAGTGATGGCTATTACAATATTCATGTTTAATGCACCACTTGGCAAATACTAGTAAGACATTACAAAATTCTAAAAGGCATAATTAGAGTTACAAGGTTTGCTTTTTGAATTAGCAGGTAATGCATGGACTGTCTTTGATATTTCCAAAGCAGCTGGATGCAGCCTTATGCGAATTAACCACAAAGGGAGTTTGATTTCAGTTTTTACTATTTTAGCTTTGTTTAAAATGTATGTTTGTTTCTCCTAACCACAGTCTGTCAGGGTCGATTTCTATTAGGTACTTTAAAGCTAGGGGCCATGTTTTTTTCAGGTATGTGTAATTTATGATGCATATCATTTCCTAATAAATGTTCATTAATGTAATGGGAAGTCTTGGATTTCCTTTTTTAATTGTGAATGATGCTTTTTATCTAGTTATAAAATAATTACATATTCAGTGTAAAACTTTGGAAAGAAAAGATTTCTTTTATATACACAAAGCACCTTAAATAATAAAACCAAGATGACAACTTTTAACATTTTAATGGACCTATTTTATTTTGGGGGGTAATCTCATGTGTTTCAGAACTTTCACTACTATATATATTTTGAAAATGAAATCATTGTGTATGCTGTTTGTAATACAATTTGCATTAGGTTAATAGTATGTTGTGAATATTTTCCTATGATATTAAGTATTTGTTTACAAGATGCATAGTATTCCACTGTATGGATGTAGCACAATTTCTTTAATTACCTACTCTTAGAAGTTTAATTTATTTTTAATTTAGTTCTTAAGATACTGTTTTGAAGAATATCATCACTGAAAAATATTTGTGCATATACTGTGTAATTACCTTATTACAAAACCCCAGAAGTGAAATTTCTGGATCAAATAGACATATATATTTGATTTCAAAATGAAGATACTGATTTAAACTACTATTAACATTGCTAATCACTGATACATGCTTAATATTTTATCTATGAAATGCATATATGATACATATATGTATTATGTATACACATATAATGTAATGTATGCATTATATATGTATATATTTAATACAATGTATAATATAATATATAATATAATATAATATAGTATATATAATACATATATATTATATATGCGCATATGTATATGTATTATATATACTCATATATGTATTATATACACATATATAATATAAACATTATATTTGCATATATAATATGTACAGATTATATATGCATATATAATATATATTTTTTATACCTATAGACAAACATATTATATATATTTGTAGGCAAAGATAGAAAAAATAACATACACAATCAAATATATTAGATTCACTTGTCTACTTCTTGTTCAGAGTTACAAAATATACATTATGGTATCTTTTTTTGTACACAAATATCAGACTACCCATTTACTTTCTTCTTAAACAAGACTGATGAATCTAATTTAGCAAATAATTTTAAAAATATCAATATTCAATAAGATATTTTAAACACATTTAGGTTAATCAGTTCTGCTTTAAACTAACATAAAATTATATTTTTTTGTTTTGATGTGACTACTCTGGATATTTAATTTGTTATCAGTAATTGCTATTTGCATGTGACATTCTATTAAATAATATATGTAAAGTACTGTCTTGCAAATTTTAGGTTGACTCTTATTTACGCAAGTAACTTAAAACAAAGTCTCTGAATTACAAAGCATTTAACAAACTCAGCTGATGATCCAAATACATTAAAGGTAGGTTAAACACAAGTAGGTTAACACAAGTAGGTTAAAAGTAAAAGTATGGCCGGGCATGGTAGCTCACTCCTCTAATCCCAGCACTTTGGGAGGCCGAGGTGGGCTGAGGCTGAGGTCAGGAGTTCAAGACAAGCCTGGCCAACATGGTGAAACCCCGTGTCTACTAAAAATACAAAAGTTAAGGCCGGGCGCGGTGGCTCAAGCCTGTAATCCCAGCACTTTGGGAGGCCGAGACGGGCGGATCACGAGGTCCGGAGATCGAGACCATCCTGGCTAACATGGTGAAACCCCGTCTCTATTAAGAAATACAAAAAAAAAAACTAGCCGGGCGAGGTGGCGGGCGTCTGTAGTCCCAGCTACTCAGGAGGCTGAGGCCGGAGAATGGCGTGAACCCGGGAGGCGGAGCTTGCAGTGAGCTGAGATCCGGCCACTGCACTCCAGCCCGGGCGACAGAGCGAGACTCCGTCTCAAAAAAAAAAAAAAAAAAAACAAAAAACAAAAAACAAAAGTTAGCTGGGTGTGGTGGCACGTGCCTATAATCCCAGTTACTTAGGAGGCTGAGGCAGGAGAATCACTGGAGCTGGGAGGCGGAGGCTGCAGTGAGCCCAGATGGAGCCACTGCACTCCAGCCTGGGTGACAGAGGGAGATTCTGTCTCAAAAAAAAAAAAAAAAAAAAAAAGAAAAGAAAAGAAAAATAAAGATCAAACACAATATTTAGTAAACAAAATAGGAAACAAAACTATGTGTATGTTTTAAAAACTTTAAGTATGTTAAATGAAAGGCAGGTACATAATTTGGAACTCAATTTGTAAGAAAATATGATTATATATGCAAAAAAGTTTCAAAGGAGGAACATTAAAATGTTAACATCTATGCAATAAAAAAGGGATAAGAAAATATATACCATGCTAATACTAATAAAAAGATAGTAGCTATATTATTATCAGAAAGATTAGATTTCAGGGCAAAGAATGTTAGCATAAATAAAGGATATAGCTTCATAATAATAAAGGGGTTATTTAGTCAAGAGTATACACAATCCTAAACAATCAGGCACCTAATAGCAGAGTTTCAAAAATATGAAGGAAAAATTGATAGAACTGAAAGGTAAGATAAACACATCATCAGTTATGTTCAGAGATTTCAATACCTTTCAATAATTGATAGAACAACTAGAGAAACATCAGTAAGGATTTAGAGGTGAACAATACTGACAACCAAATCGACATAATTGACATTTTTAGAACACAGCCACTTAAAACAGCAGAATACACATCATTTTCGTATGTATGTGAAACATTTACCAAGATAGACCATGTTCTGGGCCATAAAATAAGTCTTAATAAATGTAAAAATATTATCAAACCATACAAAGCATATTTTAAAATCATAGTGGAATTAGATTAGAAATCAGTAACAGAAAGGTCACTGGAAAATTCCTAAATATTTGGAAGCTAATATACTTCTAAATAACTCATGAGTAAAGTATAAATACAAAAGGAAATTAGAACGTATTTTGAGCTTAGTGAGAATTAAACACAAATATATCAAAATTTGTGAGTTACCATAAACAGTAATTAGGGATAATTTATAGTGTTAAACATATTTATTTGAAAAAATTTTCAAATCAGTTACCTCCAGTTTCCATTTTAAGAAACTAGTAAGAAAAGGAGCAATTTCCTGCTATTGTGGAAGAAACAGAATACTATCAGAGTAGCAATCAGTGAGATAGAAAACAAAAACACAATAAAAAGTATGATGAAATCAAAAGCTCCTTCTTTGGAAACATCTATGAAATTGATAAATCTCCGGCCAGATTGATTAGAAAGCAAAGCAAGAAATCAGAAATTGCCCATGTACGGAATAATATAACTAAAGATTCTACACATATTAAAAAGATAATAAGAAAATATTATGAATAAATTTTCGTAAATAATTTGATAGCTTATATGCCTATGAAAGACATAAACTATTGAAGTTTGTTTAAAAAGATATAGTTGACCTAAATAGTTCTGTTAAAAAAAATGGTTTGTAGTTAAAAACCATTTTACAAAGATAATTCCAGGTCCAGATGACTTCACTGGTGAATTCTTGGCCTCTTCTAGAAAATTAAAGAAAAGAAAATACTAGAGAAAAACTATTTTTGACAGAGGTGCAAAGGTGATTCAGAAAAGTTAGTATTTTCAACAAATGGTGCTAGGAAACTACAAACCTGAATGCAAAAAAAAAAAAAAAAAAATCAATAACCTAAATGTAACACTATGAAACTTCTGGAAGAATTAACAGAAATAAACCTTTGTCAATGTGGGTAAGGCAAACATTTCTTAGATGTGGTCAAAATCATGACCAAAATCATGGTTCATGAAATAATAATTTTATAGCTTGGACTTCATAAAATTAAAACTTCTGCTTTTTGAACAACATCGTTAAACGACTAAAAGAGCAAGCACATTTTGGGAGAAAATATTTGGAAATATTCATATACCTGATAAAGGATTTGTTCCAGAATATATAAAGAAGGCTCAAAGCTTAATAATTAATAATAAGCAAATAAAAACCCTCTATAAAATGGACAAATATTTTAATGTCCCCTTTACCTAATGAGATATACAATGGGAAATAGGCATATAAAAAGATGCTTAACATCATTAGTCGCTACATAAATGCAACTTAAACCAAAATGAAATACCATTAAACATTTATTAGGATGGCTGAGATGAGAAACACTGACCATACTAAGTGTTCATGAGAATGTAGAGGAAGTGGACTTTCACACTCTGCTAGTGGGGATGTAAAATAGCACAATCAATTTTTTGGAAAAGAGCCTGGCATATACCTACATACTATTCAATCGTTCTGCTGTAGACATTGACCTTCTCTCACAAAAAAAAATTGTCCATACAAATACTTGTAGATATTCAGCACAGCTTTATTTGTAACAGCCAAAATCTGGAAATAATCCAAAATTCCACAGAGGAACGGATAATTTGTAGTATATCTATGCCATGGAATACTACTCAGGAATAAAAAAGGGATGATCTATTCTTACATGCAACAAAATAGATGATACAGAAAATAATTGTACTGAGGGAAGGAAGCCAGACTAAAACAAAAAAGAGTACATATTGTATGATTTTATTTATATAAAATTCTAGAAACTATAAACTAGTCTACTGTAGTGAAAAGCAAGTCAATGTTTATCTGGGGAAGACGAGGCAGAAACTTGAGGGAAAGGTAACAATAGGGCACGAGGAAACTTTTGGGGGCAAAGGATATGTTCATTATTTTGATGGTAGTGACAGTTTTAAGGATGTATCCATATGTCAACATCTTTCTGATGGTACACTTTTAGGTATGTGTTCTTGTTTATGTCAATGTCAGTTATACTTCGATACAAAATAAAAAGAATTATGTTTATTTTGATTTGAGTATTTGCTTTAGGTATTTATCAGTCAGTAATTGTTATTTGCATTTGATGTTGTGCTGAGGCTAATTGTGCAAAGTACTATCTTATAATTTTATTTTAATCCATTTTTAATAAGTAACGCTAAAGTAAAATGTCCCTATAATGGACAATTTTGAAGACTTTAATGATCTGATATAATGAAGAAAATGATGTGAGGACATGCTTAACTTTTAGATGTCTCATTGCTGTTTGTACTTTAAATTGACATTTATTTCTTTTGGGATCTAAAAACATTTTGAATGTGAATATGTCCTGGAAAAGTGCTTGAAAGTCATTAAGATCATGCATGTATTAAACATGCATGCCTAGAATATTCTTGTGTTTGGTGAATGTATATTATGTAGGAGGGGGAAAATATCTCAAGGTTCCTATTTTGCAAATATGAAGAATGGAGTGACTCTTCAAAATATCTGTTGCCTGTAGTCCCAGCTACTCAGTAGGCTGAAGCAGTAGGAATTGCTTATGCCCCGGAGTTCAAGGATGCAGTGAGCCATGATGGAGCCATTGCACTCCAGCCTGGGGGACAGAGCAAGACCCTGTCTATATATATCTAGATGGATATCTGGAGGATGGTGAGGTATTTTTCATGAGGTATGATTACAAACTGACACATCTAGGACAATCTCTTCCGCTCTGCGCATAACAAGGGTGAGGCACTGACCAGCCTGCTGCTGTCTCTCACTTCTGACATGAAGAAAATCAAAATCCTCAGTGCCAGGCTAAGGCAGCTAGGTTAGCATGACGGGTCTCTCTTGACTATTCTTGACATACCAGTTTAGGTTCTCTTATTCCAGTCCACCTTGATGGTTGGGTAAAATATGATTTTCTTCTGTCATATTTAACTTTACTTGGATCAAGCATATACATAAAACTTACATAAAGCATGAATCTTATTTTGAGAAACTGGGCTGTCAACCTCTGTTAGATTGAGTGAATGCCCACAATTTGTTAGGCATACGTGGAAATAAAAATCTTTTAAGATTTGTACTTGTAGAAATGTCTGAGGCATGTTTTTCTAAATGTGTTATTATTCTCTTCTTGATAAAGTACTAATGGTGACAACAGTATTTCTGTGTGTGGATGAGGCTAAAAAGACAAAGTACAGCTGTCACCTCTACATCATGTACAGTTGACATTTGTCATTTGCTTTATTCTGCTAGCTGCAATTTTAGTATCTTGCTACCGTTTACTCTGAGCTGTGGCTAAATAATTTTCTTTTTTTCTTTTCCCTTCCTTCCTTCCTTCCTTCCTTCCTTCCTTCCTTCCTTCCTTCCTTCTCTCTCTCTCTCTCTCTCTCTCTCTCTCTCTCTTTCTTTCTTTCTTTCTTTCTTTCTTTCTTTCTTTCTTTCTTTCTTTCTTTCTTTCTTTCTTTCTTTCTTTCTTTCTTTCTCTCTTTTTTTGAGACAGAGTCTCACTCTGTCTCCCAGGCTGGAGTGCAGTGGCATGATCTTGGCTCACTGCAATCTGTACCTCCTAGGTTCAAGCAATTCTCCGGCCTCAGCCTCCTGAGTAGCTGGGATTGCAGGCGCCTGCCACCATGCCCAGCTAATTTTTGTATTTTTTAGTAGAGGCGAGGTTTCACCATGTTGGCCAGGCTGGTCTCGAACTCCTGACCTCAGGTGATCCACCTCCCTTGGTCTCCCAAAGTGTTGGGATTACAGGTGTGAGCCACCGCACCTGGCCCAAGAATTTTCTTTGGATGTCATTTTGATTTGTCTATCATTGTTTTCCACAATCACATCAAGTTACTTGAAAATGTTAATCAGTCACTCATAGAAAACCTTTCCTCAGTCTCTCTTGTTTGCAATGACCTCACTTGGGATTACTTACACAATAACTGTCACACTACCCTGCTGTTGTTTTTCTTTGAAATTCTCAATAACATCTTGAGGAGCTGTGTGGTGTGATCTGAACTCCTAACTGCTGAAATGGGCTATTTTGCAGACATCCATTACAGCTCATCTTTCCATAGAAAGTGGTATTAACAGAATGCTAATGATCCTGAAACTGTTATCTGTTGTAGGTCCAGGTCTCACAGCTGAAGAAAAGGCAAGCAATGCTGGTGATTTATAAACTAAATTAGTTCTGTAACTTCTTGTTGGGGCTATGCTGTTAGGTTTCCAAAGGACGTGCTAACTTTATTATTTCAACATGAGCTCATAGTCACATTTAACTTTTCTTTTATTCAACAAATATTTCTTTCTTTTCTTTTTCTTTTCTTCTTCTTCTTCTTATTTTTTTGAGATGGAGTTTCGCTTTTGTTGCCCATGCTAGAGTGCAATGGTGTGATCTCAGCTCACTGCAACCTCCGTCTCCCAGGATCAAGCAATTCTCCTGCCTCAGCCTCGCAAGTAGATGGGATTACAGGCATGCACCACCATGCTTGGCTGATTTTTGTATTTTTAGTGGAGACAGGGTTTCACCATGTTGGCCAGGCTTGTCTTGAACTCCTGACCTCAGGTGATCTGCCTGCCTTGGCCTCCCAAAATGCTGGGATTACAAGCGTGAGCCACCATGCCTGGCCTCAACAAATATTTCTTAATTGATAGCTTGGGTCAGGTACTAGGGCTTCAGTGGAGAATAAGGTAAAACTTTCATTTATCATAGGAAGATCATCTAGTAATCATTTTAGTCTGGACAATATCTCGCATAGTTTATCTTGTGGGTTAAATTGTATCTCCCTACATACACAAAAATTATATGTTGGGGTCCTAACCCACAGTATCTCAGAATGAGACCTTATTTGAAAATAGCATCACTGCATTATAATTTTTCTGGATAAAATATTCTTGGAGTCTAATTTGTTCTTTGAGCACTTTGAAAATGTCATTCCACTCCCTACTGGCCTGTATGGTTTCTGTTGAGAAGTCTGTTGTCAGATGAATAGGTGTTCTTTCACATGTTATTTGCTTCTTAGTTCTTGCTGTTTTTTAGGATCTTCTCTTTGCCCTTGACTTTTGATTATTATGTGCTTTGGAATAGTCTTATTTGGTTTGAGTCTGTTAGGTGTTCTAAGACCTTTTTGTACCTGGATGTTTATGTCTTTCTCACGTTTAAGAAGTTTTCTGTTATATTATTTCTTTGCAAATGTAATTAGTTGAGATAAGATTATACTGGAGTAGGGTGGACCCTAATAAAATATGACTGTTGTACTTATAAAAAAGATGACTGTATGAAAACATAGAGACACGGAGAGAACACATAGTGATAATAATGGCAGAGATTGGAGTTATGCAGCTACAAGCCAAGGAATGCCAAAGATTGCCAGAAAACCACCAGAAGTTAGGAGGAGGCAAGGAAGGATCCCTACAAGTTGCAGAGGGATCATAACTTGGCCAACAGCTTGGGTTTTTTGTTAGCCTCCAGAACTGTGAGACAATATATTTCTGTTAAGTCATCCACTCTGTGGTATTTAGTTATGGCAGTCTTAGGAAATTGATACAACGTATGTTTAATATTTTTATTGAATTGAATTTTTGCCTCTTTGGATAATTGTTAATCTGTAGTTGTCAGTCTTCTTTGGTTACTTACTTACTTCTTTGAGAATTTGATAAAATAAATGTAGCTTCAAAAGAGAAAGTTGATGCTAAAATTCTAACCTCCTGAAGTTAGAAAGGATTTCCCAACGTCTCTGATTCAACCTTCTATTTAATGTAGTAGTTTCCCTCTATAACAAAAATGTTATATTGTGTTCCTAGCCAGAGTACTTACAAAAATGGGTGGTCATTACCTTACAGGATGGCACTTTACATTTAAATTTTAAAAACCGTGATAAATATACATAGCAAAAAGTGTATCATCTTAGTTATTTTTAAGTGTAAATTTCAGTAGTATTAAGTATATTTGCATTGTTGTGCAATCTTCAGAAATTTTTCATCTTCCAAAACTGAAACTCTAAACCTATTAAACAACAATTCCCATTTCCTATCTGAAAGCTCTGTTAGAAAGTTCTTTTTTCTAGTGGAATTAAATTATCTTCCAGCTACTGAATTGAGTTAATTCTAATTCTGCCTATTGGAGTTGATCCAATTGGCATAATGCCCATTCTGTTAAAAAAAAAAAAACCTGTAAACTATTATTGTTATTGTTGTTGTTATTTTCTTATTTGCCTTCCAGAGATACACAGTCTATAATATCTTCATGTTTAACCCAGCAGCAATTCCTTCTGCCTTATGTCTAATATTCTTTGGATTTTTAGTTCCTTTTTTATTTTATCCAGCTCCACAATAATTACTTGGTTGTATTTAACTCTCTTCCCATCCTGTCCTTTGGTTTTCATAAACCTCTTTCAACTTGTCCAAGATATACCACAGAGGAACACTCTGAAGACCTTCAGGATGTACCTGTAATGTTTCCAATTTGGCATTGAAAGGGAGTGAACAATCATTATTTAATGTCCTTATGCCTCTGTAAACTGAACTATATAGACTGCTGCTATGCAATAAAGTCCTTTTAACAAAACCACAAATCTTTAAAAGAGCTCTAAACTAAAACATTTAAAGTGTTCTCAACCTAAACTGTGCAAGTACATAAAGATACATTCTTAAATAGTTGCTAACTGGATAGTGAATCATCAGAAATATTGATCATCAAAAGATAAAAGTATTCACATATAAACAAATTAAAAAGTCAATTTTAGTACTGCCCCCCCTCCTTTTTTTTTTTTCGAGACAGAGTCTTGCTCTGTCACCCAGACTGGAGTGCAGTGGGACAATCTCGGCTCACTGAAACCTTTGCTTTCCGGGTTCAAACAATTATCCTGCCTCAGCCTCCCAAGTAGCTAGGATTACAGGCACCCACCACCACATCTGGCTAATTTTTGTATTTTCAGTAGAGACGGGGTTTCACTATGTTGGCCAGGCTGGTCTCGAACGCCTGACCTCGTGATCCACCGACCTAGGTCTCCCAAAGTGCTGGGATTGCAGGCGTGAGCCACTGCACCCGGCCAAGCATTGCCCATTTTAACTACTTGTGACATTGGGAGAGTCACTTAAACTCCTTGAGTGTCTGTTTCCCGCTTCGTAATTTAGGAGATTTAAACTAGTAACCCAATGTATATTTCACCCTCAAATAATCAGATACCTGGATTATTTTCAATGGTATATAATATTGTTAATAAGTAGAAAGTAATAAAATGATTATATAACTGACATATTTACCATTACTAAGTGAAGCCAGTTAAACTAAGTTTCTAATAAACCTTCTAATAGGCCATTGCTTCATTAGTTTGAACATTGATTTATGAAAAAATTCACTGAGGCATGCAGCACGATATGGGCAAGACCAACAACAAGAGTTCTGCCTTTTCATCTTAACCTTGTGTGGACTTTACAATTGTCACTTGTATAGAACCACCAAGGCTATGCCTTTGGGAGGACTGTACTATTACATTGGACTAAACTCGGAATCATGTCAAGGTCTCTAGTATTCATGTCCTTCATAGAATTACCTTCTTTCTCTGGCTTCCTTTCCACTTTGTTCTCTTCTTATAGAATTTACTGCCTTTCTTTGCCTTGTGTTATGCACAGCTTTTGCAAGTGCCAAACTCTTTACTAGATTAGGGGCTGCAAACTATGCTTTTATTAGTTTTATATTGTCCACCACCCTTAAAACTGACTTAGCATGTAGTCACTTTGTACATAGTTTTTGAATTGAACCCATTTGGTTTTACTTATGTCTCCCAGATTAGAATGACAACTTTTGAATGTGTATGAGATTCTTGATTTGTGAGATCAAACCAAATTCAGAATGGCATTTTCAATAGCCCAAGTGGTCAGGCAAAGGTGGCTGTGATGACTAGGATGGCCTGTGGCTGCCCTCTAATCGAGGGCTTCAGTTGAGAGGTTACCACCACTTGTGGCCTTGAGCTTGACAACACCAAGGCTTTCCAAAACTCATCTTTTTCACTGTGTTTTTCTTCTAATAAGATACTATCCCAAACTTTTAATATTATTTTATGTGGTTATCAAGTTTTGGCATTTTAGTTGTAGAATGATTTTAACTTAAGAATGTAGATATCTCTGCATCTTTTTAGTAGGGATATAGGGGAAGGTATAAGATAATATTGTTCAATAGTTTTAAGTCAGAAAATGAATGAAAACAAAATGTTTTCCTGAAATTATAGGCCAATCCAGGAAATTACTCCAATAGAAATCTGGCCTAGGTCCTAAATTAAACTCCAATTAACAGATCTGCTGGTTCTTAGTTTTATGGTTCGACTGAAGAATAAGGTGATAATTTGCATGTGCTATTAAACTAAAGAATGGCCAGACAATTAGAATGAAGAATTAGAATGTCTGAGCAGTTGCCACTACTTCTCAGAATGCACCCACGCTGAGTACCAAGCCAAGTGCCTGCAAATTACTGTGACCACAATTGAAAGCACAATTAAATTGCCTTTGAGTATTAAGAAAGCCTTGAACTGCTGTGTGTTCTCCAAATCATTAAATGGCAGATATCTTCTTGACTATTTTCACTGTCTGAAAAAGAGGAATAAATCAGAGCTACAATTATTGAGATAAAAGGTAACTCTTAACGGCTGAACTGGGTTTAAGGAAAGCACAAAAGAATCAGAGGTGCAAATTAAATTTCCATAATGATAAAAAATTTACATGATATCAAACAGTGAGATACCCTATTAGCTGATAAATAACCTCATTGCTCTGTACCTTAGTGTACCTTTCTCACATTTTATGATAATTATTTCTTGCCTGGGGACATTTGTTAAGGAAAACATTCAACACTCTCCAACAGAAAGGTCACAGATACACTTTTCTAATTAAATTTTAGGATGAATCAAATACATTCTTTGATTTGTGCTGTGTCTATAGAATTTTGATGATACGATTTGAAGTTGGTTCGTGGCAATTACAAGAATGCTAAAACAAGTCAAATAAACAGAAAGGGAATAATTGTATAATTAGTATATTTTGATGCAGCTTTTATGGGATGCATTATTAATGAAAACATCTATAAGTAGTTCTTCTTGGAAACTTTGATATATGCAAATATTAAAAATTCATAGTTCTTGGACAAGAAGACCAAAGTGCTCATTAAGCAACTTTCTAATTCTTCTTTTCTGTATCTTTGTGCCATGTCATTTCATTTCTGTCCATTTTATTCCTTAGAAAGGATAGATTCTCAATATTAAAGATATTTTCCAAAGCAAAGATGGTAATTCAGGGAAAGGGATTCATTTCTATCCTTCAATTTGTTCATCAAATGTTTTAAAGAAAGATCAATTTTACATTTAGTTTAAGATAGCTAATAGAGGCGTCTTGCTTCATGAAAGAGACAAGGTACAACGTGATGCCCCAAACTACATTCTATATTATAATAATAAAAGCCATAATAAAACATTGTTCAAAGAACAATGATAATCACTGTTGTTAAAATAATAGTTAACTTTTACTGGGACTGCATGTGTCAGACATTATGCATAGATTGAAATATACATTTATCTCAGTAATAGCTTTATGAGCTCCTATTATTATCTCTGTTTTATAAATGATCAGATAAGGGTACTGTGTGTATATGTATGCATGCATGTAGGTGCATGCATAGGATCAGGCTATTATTTTGATTACATCTTTGCATGTCCCAGCCTACAGAAAAAATGCAGCTGAGTAAGGTGATGATTCCTACCTCCACTGATTTGGAAGGATTGTTTAACAAACTTTCATGTGACTAATTCAGATTTCAAGATACATGTAAGTGTGATTATTTTATTGAGGTTACACACACACACACATACACACACACACCTATGTGAACTGTAACCTAATTTAGATTCGCTTAGGTGAGAGAAGTAACATAAATGTATTCTGTGTGTTTGGAGTTCCCTGTATAAGATATATGATATTATTCTAATCTAATTCAGGTTATTAGAAAAGCTTGAAACACCAAAACATGCTTATTATATTACCTGTTTACTACCAGATGCTAATATTTGCTTGCATAATATTCAGATAAAATTTGATATCTTCTAGAGCTAACAATGACACGGCGGCTTTGATTCATGCCATGAAATAGTTCTGATGAAGCACTATCATGAGTTTCTTCCAGGACATCTAATAATCAACTTTATAGGTGGGGCTCAAGATAAACCTCCCGGTATTCTATTTTACACAAAAGGGAGCTGTATTGAGGAAGATCACAAAATATTTATAAAAATAGCATATTCTTAAGGATGAGGACTTATTTTAGAAGTCTTTGGAATGCCTGAATGCAGGATAGACCAACCATCTCATCAATGAACTTAGATTTAGAAGTGAGACAGATACAAGTTGAAGTTGACTCCTAGTGAGGAACATAGAACTTGGGCTATAAATGATCAAATCTCCATGACTTAGACAATATGTGACTGCAGTGGGAAAAAGGATGGACATACAGTGCAAACCAAAGAAAAAAAGTACAGAGGAAGTCAAGCTTTCCAAAAGTAGAGTTAAATTAGAAATTTGAAGAAGACAAGGATGCAGTAAATTATGTAACAAAAACTGCAATTAAATGTAATTTATAGTGACATAAAACTAGCTCTCCATTTAGCAAAGACCAGCTGTACAAAATACCTCATAAAGCACAAGGTAGTGCTGATGCTTTGTGATGCATTCTAATTGTCTTCTGAATCCTTCTTTGGGTGCTTTAATTAACCTTTGTAACGTAATCCTCAGCCTAATCCTTAACCATAGCTGAGCTGCTACAGAATTATGGTCCTGTTCAGTGGTGGGTCACCAAATTGAATGATGTAAGTTTACTAATTCCAGGCCTTTTCTCCTTCCAGGGACTGTGGAGCAAAATGAATCATGAAGAAATTTGGTGATTCTGGAGTGTTGCACATTTTCAGTAGCTCTTAGTTCTCTTCCTCAATAATTTCCCTTTCCCCAGATAATGCATATTATTTATAAATACCTACCAGCAAAGTCAGTCTTAATAAATTTATTATATATTCATTACAAACACTTTTTAGAAAGGTTCTAACGGAATATTTGGAGGCATTTTAGGATGACATGAGACAATGCTGTATGAATGCTCATCCCTACCGTTGGAGCTGTTCAAACCTTCTTAGCTTTGTCTCTGCTTCATGGCATATGCAGTGCGTGAGGAAACAGTCAGAACTAATTAGAGTAAATCACCAATCTCTAGGTGGCATGGGCATTTTGGAGAGCCAAATTCGTAAACATTTGGAATAAGACTTTAAATTACTTTCAGAGAATAAAATTACATATATTATAAAAGCAGGTTAAGATAACTAGCATATTTATCAATTTCCATTTCATTTTTCTCCTGAATGTACTTTTGAACATCAGCTAGTACTGAAAATTTATTTTCATTATATCTTGGTATTGGTAACTTCATGATAGAAATATCAAAAACCTGGTGGTGTATATAACTGATATCTTGTTAAGTAAAAGGAGAGTCATGTGTGTCTCATTTTGGCTAGTACATGCTTAATACATGGCTAGGGTCGACTTTCCACTTTCTGCATGTGACTAAACTGCGCCTCACTGCCAAGCATGATCCTTCATGTTCTTTTCCTGTCTGCCAGCTTGATGTTCACATCCAGTTTAAGGTGTAGTTACGTACAGAGTATCTGTCATTATGGGTTCCAAAATTATTAAGCAGAGCAAAACTCTACTACCTGAAATGACATTGGAGTGTTAATGTGAGTTAGGAATAAATTATTGTATATTAAACTACGGAAGTGAAGTTTTGTAAAGCAGCTAGTATTACCTTAACTAACATGGAAGGTGATATAAGCATGATAAAGTACAATTAAATTTTAAAATAAACAGGGGAGGAATGTAAGAATGCATTTTTAAAAGTAATGAAAACATTAAGAAATAAATACATAGAGCAAACAATGATGTTAAATAAAGAATTAATGGCCAGGCGCGGTGGCTCACGAATGTATTCCCAGCACTTTGGGAGGCCAAGGCAGGTGGGTCGCTTGAGGTCAGGAGTTCGAGACTAGTCTGGCCAACATGGCAAAACCTTGTCTCTACTAAAAATACAAAAATTAGCCCGGCATGATGGCATGTGCCTGTAATCCCAACTACTTGGGAGGCTGAGGAAGGAGAACTGCATGAACCCGGGAGGCAGAGGTTGTAATGACCTGAGATCAGGCCACTGCACTCTAGCCTGGGTGACAGGGTAAGACTCTGTCTCAAAAAAGAAAAAAAGAAAATAAAAAAACATAAAATAGATGGAAGAAATAAAATGAAGTATATTGCAAATATGAAGGGATTGATGATTTTCAATAAAAGGCAGGCTGCTATATAGCATTCAAACAAAACCTAGCTGTATGCTATTTACAAGAAATCAACTACAAAAATGTTGAAGAATGATTAACAATAAAGAAGTCCTGACAGATACACAGTAGTGGAAGCAGGGGTGGCAATATTAATGACAAGATTAAATTTAAGAGCAGTAAACAAGATGAAAAAGAACAAAGAATAACACCAAAAAAATTTATTTTGTTGTGTTTTTAGACTGATTCTCACTCTGTTGCCCAGGTTGGAGTGCAGTGGTGCAATCTGGGCTCATTGCAACTTTTGCCTCCCGGGCTCAAGCAATTCTCCTGCCTCAACCTCCCAAGTAGCTGGGATTACAGGCACCTGCCACCATGCCCAGGTACTTTTTTGTATTTTTAGCAGAGATGGGCTTTCACCATGTTGGCCAGGCTGGTGTCAAACTCCTGACATTAGGCGATCCACCCACCTTGGCTTCCCAAAGTGCTGGGATTACAGACTTGAGTCACCATGCTTGGCCCCAAAAAACATATTTTTAAACAAGATGCAATAGTAATAAATTAGTATGAAATGTACTTGGCTGCGAAGAAAACCTTTCCATTTTTTTTAAGTGTGCAATTTTACCATCTTATTCTCTACTAATAAGTCAATATAATTGAAATAATTGATGATAAATTGATCGAAATACTTTAAGTACTTAAAGTTAGAAAACACAGGCCTAAATAACCCTTGTAGCAATGAGGAAACTGAAAAAAGAAACTGTGAACCGTGCAAAAAACAATAAAAAGGAAACTACTTCATATATGTGGAATCTAGAGAAAGCTGAAAGCAAAGGGTACTCTATAGCCAAAAGGCTTCTTAAAGAAGAGAGAAAACAAATAGAGAAATCAATGACTCATCTTAAGAATTAAAAATAAGAAATGCACTGACTAGGGATTGAAATCATATTGTGTAAATTCCATGACTATAGAGATTTAGTCCATTTCTTTAGATTTGTAATCTCAGCTCTCAGAAGAGTGCCTAGTTTATAAGAGGCCTTTAGGAAATATGTGTTGAATAAGCAAAGTATAGGAATCTCAATAATAAATACAGCTGCAATTCACTGAGCATTTACCATGGACTAGTCACTGTGCTTAACATGAATTATTTCATTCATTCAGCAATCCCATAAAGGTATCACACTTTTATATCTGAGAAGATGGAAGCTTAAAGAGGTTAAATGAAAATTGCCTATTCCAGACAAGCTAGTAAGTATTAGGGCTGGGACTGGAACCCATGGGAACCCACGTATGTTTTACTTTAAACAAATCATAAACAAAATAACTGTTTTACTTAGAAATAACAGAACTTGAATAACCTTGCAAAGAGAGAATTACATTTTTCTTACAACTGGGGAAAATCAAATTTTAACATGTCCAGCCACGTGCAATTATGAAGCTACAAAAGTCCAGGTGTCTCATCAAGATAGGCTGAGCTTAGCTATATGCTGAATTATTATACAATCCCTCTGTGAGGAGCAGTGGGTTAATTAACAAACTTATTTGGTGGACTATATTAGTTTCCTGTGGCTGCTATAACAAAATCCCTGCAAACCACTGGCTTAAACAACAGAGATGTATCCTCACAGTTCGGGATGCCGGAAGTCAGAAATCATAGTCGGCAGGGGTTCTTTCAGCCTGAAGTCTCTAGGGGAGATTCCATTTCCACGTTGCCTTCTCTTGTGTGCGTGTATGTGTTAGCTCCTTTTGTTTCTCTGTGTTTTGTGTTAGCTCCTTTTTTTCTCTGTGTGTTTTTTTGTTTTGTTTTTGACAGAGTTTCGGTCTTGTTGCCTAGGCTGGCAACCTCCGTCTCCTGGGTTCAAGCGATTCTCCTGCCTCAGTCTCCCGAATAGCTGGGACTACAGGTGCCGGTCACCACGCCCAGCTAATGTTTTGTATTGTTAGTAGAGATGGGGTTTTGCCATGTTGGCCAGGCTGGTCTTGAACTCCTGACCTCAGGTGATCCACCTGCCTCGGCCTCCCAAAGTGCTGGGATTACAGGCGTGAGCCACAGTGCCCAGTCTGCTTCTCTTTTAAAAAGACATTTGTTATGGCATTTAGGGCCTCCCTGGATAATCCAAGGCAATCACCTCATCTCAAGATCTTTAACTTAATTACATCTGCAAAGACCCTTTATCCAAATAAGGTAACATTTACAGGTTCTTGGGATTAGAATCTCATATCTTTGGTTGACTATTATTCAATTTACTGCAAGGACTTACCAGGAGAGAGCTACAGGCTTTGTGGAGGAAGCAGGAGCATATCAATTTGAATAGTGCAGATAAAACCTGAGAAAATAGGGGAATCATTTGGACTCAGGTTTATATAGGATTTTTGATAGAAAAGTTGAGCAGGGATCTGGTGTTAGCAATGGCTAAAATAAATTTTGGGACAATGAGGAGGCCTTTTGGGTAGAATCTGGTAAGTATTACTTAGGAAAGTCAGTATTCATATATTTTTAAATGATTATTATCAAGTTATTTTTTAAAAACTGGCTGTGCTTAAATTGCTAAATGCAGGGCTTCATTCTCCAATAAATTCCCATTCTCTGGCAGATGTGAAAGTAGCAGTTCAGAAATCCCAAATATTCCTCCATATGCACCTTGAGGTAGCCATTTGTCTCTCTATAGTAGAGCTCAAAACACATATTATTAATAAGGAGTCTCTAAGATTTGCAAGAGTGGAATGTGATCCAAACTTACAAAATACCTTTAGGAAAATTGGAATAACATCTAGGGATTTGAGAACTAGAGCCTCTGTTCTTGAAAGATTATCAATCTTCACTGATGCTGCTTTATTCTAAATATAAATCCTCATTTACCCAAGTTCTTTGCCCAATGATTTCAGCTCAGTCCTATGTCTCACAGCAGCTGAGCACTTGGGGCTTAGGGTGACTTGGGTAACTTTATTTTTGCAAAAGGTGTATTTACTCTGCTGGGGGATATCATCATTTTTCTTCATTCTCCCTGACACTTTGTCCATTATATTCTGAGTTTGCCCACAGGATAGAAATAAATAGCTCAGTCTTCTTTAAAAACAAAGTACGAATTGAATAAATTTAGAAGCTGCTTGGTGTTCCAGATGCTGATCGAAGAGTGTCTTGCTTCAACTTATTCAGTCTGCCTTTATTCCTAAAGGAGAATGTCTATTTATTTTGGTTTATGGAAAGAGCTCTTGGCATCATGGATAGAGCCAGCATAATTATGAGTAATAGTTGGGCGTAACTAAAGCCTAGTAAAGACAGTATTGAAAATCTGATTTAACATTTCTGTTTTAGAAGGTAAAAACAAAAGCCCTAGAACAGGAAAATTATATTTGTAACTGAGCACTTTAATGTTTAAAAAACCTACTCTCGTGTAAATTAATTATATATGTGTGTTTCTGCGTATAGTCTCGGTGTAGACAGGTCTTCAGCATTTTCCTGTTTTGTTTCATGGGGGAATCATAATTCTCAGGAAAATGGTCCTCAGCCACCCGTCAAGATGGAGGATTATTTCATAGCAGCAATTTCACAGGGAAACCTTTTTGGTCTACAAGGATCAGAGTACTCTTACAGGAAGTGAAATTCAAGAGTGCTCTTCAAAGCACCTTCTAGTCTTTCTTATCCCTCCTTAGCTTCTGAAGAATGTTAAGGACCCTGCTGCTTCTTTGAATTTTCCCAAAATGTGCTCCTGACCTTGAGGCTTGGGTGTCACCTGGGTTCCATCAGTCAGGTAGTAAAGAAGTTGATCAGAAAGAGAAAACTAATATCCTAGCTCTCCTCTGACTAGGATATGTACTTGGACATTTATGTACTTGGACATTTCCTGCTGTCCTGGGCTACTATCTAACAGCCGTAGGCATGATCTGAAAATAAAAAATAAATAAAATGAATAAAAATAGATAGCTGCAGATTTGGGTGAAAGAAATTTTGGAATATAAACAATACCTCAATATAAACACATTCAATTAGGGTTTTATAAGTCAATTCCAGATTTCCATCTGTGTGGTAGGCCAAATTCTAAAATAGCTCCCAAGATTGCTGGCCTCTGGAGTTCACACACCTTCTTCCAGTTAATCAATCAAGCACTCATCTAGGTGCTGCTATGAATGGGTTTTGAAGATATAATTAAGGTTTACTTTAAGAAAGGGAGACCATCTGGGTGAATTTAACTTAATTACATGAGCCCTTTAAATCTGAGCCTGAAGGTCAGAGATACAGAAGTCATGGAGATTTGAAACTAGGGAGGGATTTGATGTGAGGGAGATTTTTTTCACAGATTGCGTTGAGGATAGAAGGGTCTATGCAGCAAATAATGTAGGCAGTGTTTAGGAGTGAGATCAACTCCTGGCTAACAGCCAGCCAGGAGAAAGGGCCTCAGTCCTATAGCACAAGGAACTGAGTTCTGCCAATGAACTCAGTGAGCTTGGAAGCAGATTTTTCTTGAGCCTCCAGGCAAGAAGTCAGCCTTGAAGACACCTTAATCTTAGTCTTCTGACACGTTGAGCAGAGAATTCAATGTCGTCACTTCTGACTCACAGAAGTGTGAACTAATGGGTGTTATTTTAAGCTCCCTAAATTCATGGTAATTTCCTATACAGCAATGGATAACGAACACATTTGCTTTTCTCTGAGGTTGCATGTAAGTTCTAATAGGCTAATGTAGCGTTAAGGTGTCAGGAGGGGAGAGAGTTCAGAAGATGACACAAGATACTCAGAGGCAGTCAGTCCAAGTTGCAAACCCACTGCTGCATCGTCTACTCCTCCATCTCTCTCTGATCAGTAGGCTTTCCACACTGGTCTCTGTTGTATATTCTCCCTATTTTCCAGTTATATTGGCCCATGCTGGTATCTGCTGCTGTCCTCACCACCTCCCTCTTTAGGATGATCCCTCGGGCACCTTCTCTGTGAGGCTGTCTTCAGGAGCGAATTCCTGAAATCCTTGTGCAGGCATTTCCAAACAATTGTTCCTCACCATTCTGGACGTAGAATTTTTCTACAAGGATGGAAAAATTCCTAGAGCTTTCTTGGTGAAAAAATTGTTTTCTGTGCTCTCAAAACTCCAGACGTCTTTGGGGTTCTCTCATTTTTAGCTCTAAATTTCTCTAACCTAATATACTAGATGTTTGAGTTAGGAGAGGGACAGGGTATAGATTCCCTCCTTTAGGGATTGACATCGACATAAAATTTTGTGGCTTCCCTTCTCAGCACTTTGCAGGAAAACTTTATATCCATTGAACAGAAACGTGTGTGCATAACAATGATATGGTTAGGCTCTGTGTCCCCACCAAAATCTCATCTTGAATTGTAATCCTCACAATTCCCATTTGTCAAGAAAGAGACCAGGTGGAGGTAATTGAATCATGGGGGTGGCT
The DNA here is from genome assembly GCF_003255815.1 of Theropithecus gelada. Classification (NCBI taxonomy): domain Eukaryota; kingdom Metazoa; phylum Chordata; class Mammalia; order Primates; family Cercopithecidae; genus Theropithecus; species Theropithecus gelada. Next base: position 50,202,819 of record NC_037675.1, on the reverse strand, counting down.
TCTCATGCTGTTCTGATAGCGAGTGAATTCTCGTGAGATCTGATGGTTTTATAAGGGGCTCTTCTCCCTCTGCTTAGCACTTCTCCGTCTTGCTGCCTTGTGAAGAAGGTACCCTGCTTTCTCTTTCTGCCATGATTGTAAGTTTCCTGCGGCCTCCCCAGTCATGTTGAACTGTGAGCCAATTAAACCTCTTTCCCTTATAAATTATCCAGTCTCAGGCAGTTCTTTATAGCAGTAGGAAAACAGACTAATAAAGCTAGAATTCTTTCAGTTATATTTGGCTCATACCTAGGCATTGGCCTATTAAATCGAGACCCAATTATTTGACTCTTCATGTCTGGTTTTGCTGTGACAACTCTGTACTAAGGTAATGAGTGCTGCATAAGGGTGATGGGATATAGAACTATAGAGAAGAGAGAAACAAATCAACTAATGCTTCAGATATTTCCTTACCACCCACACGTTTTTAGAGTAACTCAAGAAAGGTGGAGCTATTTAAAGAGGCATGATTGTCTAGTTCTCAATTAAAATTAAGAATAATGACTGAGGAACCAGAAGTATTCTCTCTGAAATAGGGCATTTAAAATAAAATAGTTTTAGAAAGGTAAAGAATGAGTTTAATTAGTGTGCTGTTACATATTTTTCATATTTGATTATTTTCAAATATGTAATTTGAAAATATTAAGATTTTTCAGATAGTGATCCAACATTTAATTTTTGAAAGTATACTTAATAAAAATATAGGTTTGGAAAATTCTGAGGAAATTGGCCCAAATGTTCTGATTTTTGGTATATTGGGTTCTATAATTTTATCTAACCTCAAAGAATATTTTTATGAAATAGTATTGTTTAACAAGGTAATTCAAGGATTTGTAAAACAATAAAAAATATTAGGACTCTCAGGGGACTTAATTGTTTTAATTTTCAACTCTCAATGACAGACTGTGTATACCTAACAACCTTGTTTATAAAAGACATTTATTTATTAAGTTCCTGCCTGTGTTGCAAGTCAGTGGAACTTTATGTTTAGATCAAAGACTTATCATTTATTTATAAATCTAAATGTTTTATATTTGGATCTTAAAAATTTGTCTTTAAGACGGTAAACTAGTTTAACATTACTCTGATGAAGAACATTTTTACATTTCTAATTTGGAAATTTGCTTTGTGTTAATGTAATGTTTTCAAGAAAATTGATGTAGGGAAGGGAACATGTTGATACTGCTGAAACAGATGTTTTTAACTATTGCAAAGTTGATGATAGCTCAAGGTTAACTGCTTTCATAAGTTTACATTACATACAAAGGACAATTGATAAATGTTATAATTTACTAATTAAAGGTATGATTTCTGTAAATGATAAGGGATAATATTTGTGAGTAGCAAGTATTAGGAATGCCATTTTATTCAAGTTTTGGTCAGTAATAACTGGGGGAAATTCAGGTTAAATATATCAGATATGCCATTGGAAATGAAGCAGTTGGTTTAGTGTACTGCTACTTACTTGTCTGGGTGTTTTATGCTATTTGGTAGTGGTTTAGCAGACATCAGGGTGTACAGGAAAAACATGGGTCTAGAAATTAGGAAAAATGTATTCATATTCTTAACATTGCAAATACTAGCAACCCAGCCTGTATAGGTTAAGCAAACAGTGAAGCACAAGGAGCTTCAGCTGCAGACAGTTTCTACTGATGTCAACATTTATTCTCTTCCCGTTTCCCTCTCCACTTTATCTCAGCTAACTTTTGATCTTACAGCAGAATCACTGTCAGGAGAGGAGTAACTTTTAAAGAATTCTCATGGCCTTTCTTGAGCTACAAATCCACCCCTTTACCAATCATTCCGTCTGGAGATGGAGTGAGGTGCTCTGACTGGTTGGCCCGAGTTACATTGCTCCTAGATGTTGGAGGGTCGCGGACCCACCTAATTTACAGCCATATCCAAATAGCACTGAGAGGGGGAGATGAGGTTCCCAAAGAGAAAAATGCCTGATAACTAAATCTTCTCTACCTGTGTTTTAATTACAGTTTTCATTAACTAGAAGTGTGACCTACACCAAATCATTTAAATTGTCTGGGCCTTGGTTTCTTCAGTTATAAAATCATGTGCTGTATGATTTACATTTATCCATTTGTCCATTTATTCTTCAGTCAGTAACTGCTCTCTGCCAGGCACGGTGCTGGTTGTTAATAATTAAAGGATTAAATATGATCAATTCCTCCCTCTGATGGCGTAGTGTGGAGGATAGACATACATTAAATTATGGCAATGGGATCTTGCATAGAGTTGTCTGAAATACTAATAGTGACAGTTCTCATTCACTGTCATCAATTATGTGCTAGATTCTGGTCTGGATGCTTTATGTACCTTATGATATTTGTCCCTCCTATTATATAAGGCAATTACTGAAATGTAGTACTTTAAAAATGAGGAAACTATGCTTAGAAGGATTTGGTAAGCTACTCAGAAACCAGTGGTCAGTGGTAGAGGCTAACACTTTTGAATAAATACCGAACTCTAGATTCTCTGTTATTTTCACTACACTATAAGCAGAGAAGAAACAACTGCCTCTACAGGCAAGGATCAGGGACACCTTTGTTGCAGAGGTGATGTTACAACTTAGTGGAAAGAAAAGAACTCACCAAGTGGAGAAGAACAAAGAAAACACAAAAATTTGTGATTATTTGGGGAACAGTGAGCAAGTGTTCTTTCTCGCAGGGTTGAGTCATAGGCTAGCAGGGAAACGGAGATACTGCTAAGAGTTGGCTACAGACTTGTGAAAGGCTTTGGATGAAGGGCATTTGGACTGGACTTGTAGGCAGTAGAGATTCTATGGAGGGGTTAAAGACAGGACTTTGAAGAATATTTTGATTTAGAAATATTACCTGAGGTCCTTTAGGTGCTAGTATTTTATAATCTGGTGTCACATGCAGTTATATATTTTTAAGGTAATTTAAAACAGGAGTGTGAAATATTAGCGTGTAGATCAAGTACAGGATTTATTACTCACAATTTTTAAGTTTTAAATTCCATCTTGTCTTTCATATGAGTTAACATGTTTTTCCTTTTTCCCCCCACACTAATTCTCTTCTTGGATAGTGTTCCTAAGCACACAAATGCAGAAATTTGGATTTCACGTTGTTACCTGGACACCATGATTCTTATTTTGCATAAATAAAAACTTAGAAAGCTCTTGCTTATTTGTGGTTATGTCTACAAATGAGCATTTCAATTCAATGCCATTTTGATACAGAGTGTCTTTGTGGTCATCGGTAAATAGAATGATTGAAGTGTCTTGGAGATCATCATCTCCGTGGGTAAAGATGACATGAGCCAAGAATGAACAGAAGCTGTGCTTATCCTATAGACTGTAATTACATTGGGCTTATTTATTTTTACAATGTGGACTATGGTAAATTATGAAATGGGCAAATCAACTTACTGTATATTAACAAAGTTGCTAAATTATTTTGAGTCATTTTTGTTTGGGATTTAATTATGTTTTCATGTTAAACCATTAATTTAAAAATTCCTCCTGGTACTTATAATGATGTCTCATTTATTCTAATAATTTCTTTGAATGAAAATTGTGCTTGCGTTTTTATGGCTTTTCTTTTTGTGTTTCTTTTTAAAAATTTCAACTTTTATTTTAGATTCAAGAGCACACGTGTAGGTTTATTACTTGGGTATACTGTGTGATACTGAGATTTCAGGTATGACTGATCCCATTACTCAGGTACTAAGCATAGTACCCAATAGTTAGTTGTCCCCTAATCCTTGTCCCCTTCTCCCTCTGCCCTCCAGTGGTCCCCAGTGTCTATTATTGCCATCTTTTTGTCCATGAGCACTCATTGTTTAACTCCCACTATAAGTGAGAACATGTGGTATTTAGTTTTCTGTTCCTGTGTTAATTCACTTAGAATAATGGCTTCCAGCAACATCCATGTTGCTGCAAAGATGATTTCATTCTTTTTTTGTGGCTGCATAGTCTTCCATGAATATATATGTATATACCACATTCTCTTTATACAATCCACTGTTGATGGGCACCTAGGTTGATTCTGTGTCTTTGCTATTGTAAATAGTGCTGCGATGAACATAAGCATGTGGGTGTCTTTTTGATAGAATGATTTATTTTCTTTTGGATATATACCCAGTAATGGGATTGCTCAGTCTAATGATAGTACGGTTTTAAGTTCTTTGAGAAATATCCAAACTGCTTTCCACAGTGACTAAACTAATTTACATTCCCACTAATAGTTATAAGTGTTCCCTTTTCTCTGCAGCCTCACCAGCATCTGTTGTTTTCTGACTTTTTATTAATAGCCATTTCAACTGGTGTGAGATGGCATCTCGTTGTGGTTTCGATTTGCATTTCTGTAATGATTAGTGATGATGAGGATTTTTTCATGTTTGTTCGCTGTTTGTATGTCCTTTTTTGAGAAGCATCTGTTCATGTATTTTACCTATTTCTTAATGGGGTTGTTTTTTGCTTGTTCAATAGTTTGTTCCTAACAGATTCTGGATATTAGGCCTTTGTTGAATGCATAGTTTGTGAATATTTTCTCCCATTCTGTAAGTTGTCTGTTTACTCTGTTGATAGTTTCTTTTGCTGTGCAGAAGCTCTTTAGTTTAATTAGGTCCCATTTGTAACTTGTAAAGTTTTGTTTTTTGCTGCAATTGCTTTTGAGGACTTAGTCATAAATTCTCGCCCTAACCGATCTCCAGAATGGTGTTTCCTAGGTTTTCTTCTCAGAATCGTATAGTCTGAGGTCTTATACTTAAATCTTTAATCTATATTGAGTTAGTTTTGTATATGGTAAAAAGTAGAACTCCAGTGTTATTCTTCTGCCTATGGCTAGTCGGTTATCCCAGCACCATTTATTGAACAGGGAGTCCTTTCTCTATTGTTTGTTTTTGTCAGCTTTCATGATTAGATGGCTGTAGGTGTGCAGCTTTATTTCTGAGTTTTCTATTCTGTTCCATTGATCTATGTGTCTGTTTTTGTACCAATACCATGCTGTTTTGGTTACTGTAGTCCTACTCTACACTTTGAGGTCAAGTGATGTGATGCCTCTTGCTGTGTTCTTTTTGCTTAGGATCACTTTGGCTATTTGGGCTCTTTCTTAGTTTCATATGATTTCTAGAATAGTTTTTTCTAGGTCTGTGAAAAATGGTGTTGGCAGCTTGATAGAAATAGTGTTGAACCTGTTGCTTTGGGCAGTTATTATAACTTTTTGACTTTTTTTGAGATGATATTAACCCTCTGGTCTAGTGCGAAAAATGCCTTGCCACTTGAAAAGATTAGACAGTGTCTTGATACATTTAATAAAGAATGGTCCTGCAGAATCCTAAAATAGATTAGACAGTGTCTTGATACATTTAATAAAGACTCATCCTGCAGAATCCTAATATGGCGTGAAAGTAAAACCTCATACACTTCAAAAAATTAAAAACATAACACAAGTCTGTTGTATCTTTATTTTTTATGATAGAAGGCATAGTGTCTACTGCTATTTTCATTTTATTTTATTTTATTTTACTTTATTTTACTTTATTTTTGAGACAGAGTCTCACTCTGTCGCCAGGCTGGAGTGCAGTGGCACGATCTCGGCTAACTGCAACCTCCGACTCCCTGGTTCAAGTGATTCTTCTGCCTCAGCCTCCTGAGTAGCTGGGATTACAGGCATGCACCACCATGCCCAGCTAATTTTTGTATTTTTAGTAGAGACGGGGTTTCACCATGTTGGCCAGAATGGTCTTGATCTCCTGACCTAGTGATCTGCCCGTCTCTGCCTCCCAAAGTGCTGGGATTACAGATGTGAGCCACCACACCCGGCCTATTTTCCTTTTAAATGGATGTTTAACTATGTTTAGATAACCAAACTCATCAAACTTCCCTTTCTTGATTTTTTTTTTTTTTTTTGTCCTGGACTCTCATTTTTAGATACAGAGGCTGGGAGCCAATTCTGGTGTTACAAATGTATTACAGGTCATATTGGGTAAATACATTCAGAGTTTAGTTGATATGTTTAGCATGTGAAATGGCCCAATCATATTCATTTCAAAAAGAAAAACTCCTTTCTCTTCCCCTCCCTCTCTCCTCCTTATTCTCCCCCTACTCCAAATTATTGGAATAGGTTTAGTATATATTTGCCCTTATGTCAATAACCCTTACACTCACATTGGGATTTTTTTTTCAGTTTTTCTATCAATATATACTGAAAAAGAGTTCCCACCTAATGTGGCTCCCAATTTCATTGCATGATTTGTTATTTGATTTTACTAGATTTACAAATGTGTTCATGATTTACTTGCAATTATTTGGCTCCGTAATTCACTGGTGCTCAGTGGACACATTACTATTTCTCATGGTTGGCTGAAGTAGAGTTTTTAGTATACAATTATGTTTTTTTCATCTTTGCTGGTGCAGGAGTTCAGGTAAGGTGATGGATTAGAAGTATACAGGCTTTGCTTTATTTGCTATCATATAATGTCCTTGCTGACACAAGGCAAGTTGATGCATTTAGTAATAAAATTCTCCATTCATTGCCCAAATAGGCTAGGAAAAAATAATCTTTAAAAAATAGTATTGATAAGAAAAAGGCTGAATATGTGGAAATTATTTTTACTCGAGGACATGTTGGGTAAAATTGAGTGAAGAAAATGAATTAAGAAAAACTGGTCTGGAGCCTGCTTAAAAACTGGGTGTCATTGTTGTATTTTCCCAAGTTAATGCTCATTGAAGGGTAAATGTGACTGTAAAGAGACTCACAAAAAGCCAATACACATTTTCATTCCTGTTGGTAAAAGTTTCTCAAACTCCAGAAGACTACCTGAAAGGTTCTTAGAATGAATTTTGCAAGATAATTTCCATTTTATTCTGGAAAATAAAGGGAATTGTCCATCCTAGAAAAGATGATGACATTATGGAATATTGTTTACCTAATGCAGCAGAAATATTTCAATAAATGTTTCAAATATTTTTATTAAACTACACATATTTAAAGGGTACAATTTTTAAAATGTTAAATATATAATTCCTGTATCAGTTATGATTTGCAAATATTTTCTCCTGTGGCTTGTCTTTTCCTTTTAATAATATCTTTCAAAGAGAACATATTTTAATTTTGATGAAGTCTAATTTATCAATTTTTCTCTTATGGCTTACACTTTTTGTGTTGTATCTAAGAATTCTTTGCTTAGGTCAAGGCTAGGTAACAAAGCGGTTTCTCCTATATTTTGTTACAGATTTTAAAAAGTAATTGTTGGCTCTACATTTTAATACATAATTCATTTTGAGGGTATTTTTATAAGATGTGAGATATAAATTTATTCAACTATTTGTTGAATAAACTGCCTTTTCTCTACTGATTTGTCTTTGCAACTTTGTTGAAAATCAGTTGTTTATATAGCTGTATTTCTGGACTCTTCAGTTTCATTGTTATTTTTCTATCTTTACAAGAAAACTGCACTATCTTGACTATGTCAGGTTGATTAGAATCCTTGAAATCAGGTGGTGTTCGTCCTCTAACTTTGCACTTCTTTCCCAAGTTGTTTTACTATTCTAGGTCCTTTGCAGTTCCATGTAGGTTTTAGAATCAGTTTGTCAATTTCTACCAAAAAGCCCACTGAGATTTGGATTGAGATTGTATTAAACATATAGATCAATTTGAGAGAATTGTTATCTTAACAATATTGAGTCCTCTGACTCACGAACATGGTGTATCTATTTTTTAGTCTTTTAAATTCTCTCTGTCCTATTTGTTAGTATTTAGATCTTTCTTACACATATTTTGTCAGTTTTTTTTGCCTATGCCATGTTTTTCTGATTATTGTAAATGGCATTTTTAAATAAAATTTTAATTTCCAATTGTTCGTTGCTAATATATAGAAGTAAAATTAATTTTTGCATATTAATTTTCTATCCTGCATCCTTGCCAATACATTTTAAAAGTAGATTACTTTGAGTTTTCTCTGTATTTCAATAATTTTATATGAATAGTTTTATATGTTGATATGCTTGATGTTTAGGGGCCATGAACCCTTAGTTGCTTTGTCTAAGGTTGCTTGCAAAGAATTTAACAATTTTATAACAATTAACATTTAGATCTCTAACAAAAGAAGCATGGTTGTAAAGAATGATGGCTGGAACCCAAATGCAGTTAGGAATTTAAAAGATCATATTTGGCCAGAAACCATGACTAACTTGAAATTTAAAACAGTTTTCTATATATTGTTAATGTTCAATAAATATTAAGTATTAGTACAGTTAAGTCGGTTAAAACTCTTCTTCCCAATATTGATTTACCTTCATAAAACATTTGTCTTGTAAAGAAATAGAATAATGCATTGAGAGAATCACAATGTCTCTTTCTTAGATCATTATTTTCTGTTTGTCCTTTGGAATTTTATAAAAGGTTTTAATTAGGATTAGCAACAGTATTCTGCCTTTATCAAAGTTCATTTAATAAAGGTTTTTGGGTTATCTTCTCCCGAATAATTTCAAGTATTAAAACTTTATCCTTTTAGGATGTTTACAGAGGACTAATCACAGCTAATAAATCATTTTCAGAAGAAATCTGTTAAAAGACAGACTTATATTGACAGCATTCTTTTGCCTTGCCTACTTAAAGACAAAGGAAGGCAAAATAGCTAACTCTAACTCGCATAGACATTTTCAGGTAAATAGTTTCTTTTGATCTCTTTTAGGGAACCAACTTTATAATAGAAAAGCTTTTTATTTCAATTATTAGGCAACTAGATAAGGATTTCTTTTGAGAACACAATTCTTATCCCATAAGTCTGGATTAGACAGCCGTCCTGGGTACATGAAAGTTCTGTTTTTCTCTTAAGGTGCAGCTCATTCTGGGTTGGCACTGCCTGTTCACACGTTGGTAATCTCTCTGGACTGTCAGCATTGTGTGGTCAAAGGCCTCAACCTCTCCTTCTTGTTGACTAGCACAGTCTAGAAGACAGAAGACATTTGAAAATGCTACTAATTCATGCTTTCAACATGATTGCATAAATAATCAGGTTCTATGGACAGTGTCAAGTCAGTAAGTCATTTAGAATTGTAGTGACCTAATTTTTATGCATATAAATATTATATAAGCAAATTATAGTATTAATGGGTAAACCAAATAGAATCATGTTTTTAAAATATTTAAGACAATTTTTCTGTGCAGGAAATTAAATGTATTCAACATGTGATACTAATTCTCAAAACTGAATGTCAGTTAGGAATGCTTTGTTCTCCTAAATCACCATGTTTTTTCCTCTCATACCATACTACAAAGCATGCAAATATCAATCATAAATGCATTTTCAAAAGGAAAGTAGATAAATTTGCAGCTAGCTGTATTTATTTGTATTTCAACTTAAGAATACTAAAAATGAAGTTTGAGACTATTATAATGTGATTTATTCTTATTGGTAGATATTGTTTATTCATGCAACACTTCTCCCTTATTACAGAGCTCAAGGTAATGAGGAACAAAGAGTAAATTCCCTTCTCCTTGGATTATCTAATATTTAGGCCATCTAATTCTGCTTCAATTATTAATGACTTCTAAGCTTTCCAAAGTAAATTGTTTACCCTTTAGAAAAACTTTTTACCTTTTTTTTTTTAAAAGGAGAAAACCCTTCATTTGTATGACACAAGGTCATCTATAACTCTAAATCTTAAGCAGGGTGTGTATATTTGAATATTTGAATTTATTTGATCCTGAGTTGTCAAAGTAGCAATATTATAAATCACAAAGTCTTGTGACAAAGCAGTCTACCAGAAAATTTGGGGTTATCACTTGAGGTTAAGTTCCATATTGTAGAACAATGTGGGGGAAAGGGCTTAAAGAGAGATTGTATAGATATTTGTATGTATGTCCTAGTTTGAGTTTCTTCAAAGCAGGACCTGAGGCAAGGATTTTGGCACAGAGAGATTATTTAGAAGGTGACTCAAGAAGCAGGAGCCAGAGAGCAGAAAAGGTAAGACAAGGATGCAGAGAAAGCCCCTGTTCAGGTGTGTTATCAAAGTTGCTACAGTAAGTAATAAGCATGTGATTCCACTGGAACCTCTGAAGTGTACAGAATGCCTCTCAGAATTGGTCAGTTGAAGGACAGGAGACAAAGCATTTATCTCCTGTCTCCAGAGACAAAGCATTATCTCTCTCTATTGGCTGAAGATTGCCTCAGGGGTCCTGACCACCCCCATACTGCCAAGCAGCACTGGTGGGCAGATGAACAGGCTCCTAAGAGGCAGTGACACTGAAAGCAGAGTGATACACAGCTTAGACTTCAGATTGGATGCCGATGGTGTGATGTGAGACTGAGCTCAAATAGAATTCTCCACTAGCACTAGAGCTAAAATCATAAGTGGAGTGATGTGAAGCATATCGCAGTACCTGCTGTAAAATAAGATTATTCCTTTAGGCAACTGTAAGTTCTAACACAAAGAATTGATAGAGATGAGGTAGGATAGATGACAGAATGGAAGCGGAAACTAGATGTGCAGTTTTCAAGAAATAAATAAATGCTAAATCACTTCAAAGATGATCTTACCTTGTTTTTGTGGAATTTCTCTTTGTGGATTGAACAGATCACCACAGTTGGAATGGCTTACAGTGTGCCCGTGAGACTACTTAGTTTACATTAGAAAAATAGAAATTGGCTCTAAAAAGCATGTTGAAATAAAAGAACATGGACTCTAACGGGGGAAGAAAGGGAAAGGACGCGTGCTAGAGAAGCTGAAAAAGAGTTTAAAGAGAACAGAAAAAAAGAAGACATTGAAAAGTAAGACTGGAGAGCTAAGGAAGGAAATTGAAGATAATAAAGCCATTACAAAAATGAAAGCCATATTAGAAGCAAAAGAGTATATATGATGAAAAAATGAGCCAGTGATAATTTAAAATGCTAATAAAAGCTAATGTTTACTTACTACTCACCAGGAACTCTTCTGAATGCCTTACTGTTACAGGCTCATTGAAATATATGCTCATCGAAATAATATGACACTATTATTTCAGTGTTCTAGAATACAGAAAAGGCTAAAAGTTTTGATATCACAGAAAAATTTGACACCAACACCTGACAATTATAGATAAAAAGTAAAATTAAGACTTGCATTTTAGGTGTTACTATTATCCCCATTTTTACAGACGAGAAAACCGAGGCACAGACGTTACGCCCATGCTACGTCTTTGTTAGGAGTCCAGGTGGTAAAAAATTATATATCTCTAAAATTCTTTCAGTTCTGTACCCTCACTGCTAGACAATGTGGAACCAAGAACATGCATGAGGAAATTACATAGACAAGATAAGGAAAGCAAATAACTCTAATGGCCAGAGAATGGGGTTATAAAATTTGTCTGATTTTTATCTCTGAATTAGAGACTGGATTAAATATGAAAAGCAATAAAATTGTCTCTATATAAAAGAACTGAATTTACAAATCTGAGATGAATACTATGTTCCAGGGAAAGTAGCATGAACAACCCTGAGGGGTAGTATTGTATAGATATTAATATTCAAGATTAAATAAAAATATTATGGTCATCCATCAGAAAAAGCAGTTACCTTTAGAAGGGAAAAATCAGACTAAACTCAGATTCTCCATAGTAATGTGCAATGTCAAGAGACAGTAGATCTTGCCTGTAGATTTCTGAGGTTAAAAATTGTGATTCAAAATTTAATAGCTTGCTAACTATTTATCCCTGAATAAGGGCAAAAGGGAATCGTTTTTGAACAATAAATAACTTAGAGGATATGCTACCTGTTAGAGACTAAAGAAGAAAAAATCTTAGCTATGAATTCTTTCAACCAACCTATATCAATTCGCTTTTGCTAAACAAATCAACCTGAAATTTGGCAATGTAAAACAATAACCCTTTATTTAGTTCATGATTCTGTGTGTGGGCTCAGTTGTTCTGTTCTAGATAACTTGACTGATCTCTCTGGTCCCTCATGCTTCTTACTTTCAGCTGCATGTTCCCCAGCAGCTGGATGAGCTAGGATGGCCTCACTCACACATCTGATTGTTGGCAGGCTGTCAGTTAGGACAGCGGTGGGGGTCACATGTTTTTCATCCCTGAGAATAGTCCAGACTTCTTCGCAGGTAAAGGTGATAGGATTCCAAAAGCAAAAGATACAACTAGAGTAGAAACCCACTCTAAAACATTCCAGTGATCAGAGCACGTCCCAAGGAATAAGGAGAGACTCATCTCTTACAGGAGAAGTTAATAAGTACTGGAGCCAATTTTGCCATCTACCTTATAACGGGAAGCTTAACAACATTAGGAAATGGGGAAGCTATAGTATCAAGAACCATCTGTTCATGCTGAATTCATATAATTCATAGTAAGGGTAAATGTTGCTTTATAATGATAGAGATTAAATTTTACACTGAAGATGAAGTAATTTTTTGTCATTAAAATACAGTATCAAAAAACATCAAAACACTTCAGGAAAGGGAAGAAATTTACAAAAACACACAACTGTAGTAAGGAAATTTTAATTCTTTCCTCATAGACTTTATCAGTTGATTTACTTTTAATGAAGATAAACATACCACTGTTAGAGAATCTGATTTGTACAATTGTTGAGGTGTATCTCATATATATATTTATGTGGATATGGTGTACATCTATGTGTATATAGCTTAAAATCAGATAATTCACTTTAATTTCAGACAGCGATAGAATATTTATAAAACTTGACCATGTATTTACATATTTTAAAATCCTCTACAAAGTAACAAAAAAACTTAAAAATATTACAGACCACATTTTTCTTTTTTCTTTTTTTTGCAATGTCTTAAAAGTAGTGAATTAGTTTGAAAACCTTGATGAAATTGACTGCTTCCCAGGCAAAGTTAACTCTGGAAGAGAAAGAATCTGAATGTGGAAGGTGAGAGGGTGGTCAAAGAGTTACACTGAAAAAACAAGCAAACAAAAACCTAAAACTCCCGGCTTAAGTAGTTTCTCAGGGGATTTCTTTAAAAATTTCAAAGAACAGAATATTACACTATTATTTCAGTGTTCTAGAATACAGAAAAGGCTAAGAGTTTTGACATCAGAGAAAAATTTGACACCAGCACCTGACAATTATAGATAAAAAGTAAAAGTTAAAGACCAAATTTATTAATGAATATAAATGCAAAAATAAAATATTAGGAAGAGGATTTTAAAAGATTTTTAAATAAATTGTCATCTTTGGATAAAGCAATCTTTGTCAATGTGACACAAAAACCAGAAGCCTCATTTGGAAAATGTAATGAGTTTGATTACAATGTTGGATATTTTCCTTTTGGCCTATTTTCTGTGTTTTTTTAAACTATATAAAACAAATATTCAGAAGAGGATAAGGTATCACTTGTAGAAATAAAAAGACAAAACCTGAAAGTTATAACAGTACTAACTTTCTTTTGAAAATAGTAATTATAAATTAATAAAGGAAATATCAATTTTTAAAACTTTGTTTTTAAATTATGGATACACTGGAAGTTGCAAAGATAGCACAGAGTAGTAGTTCCATGTACACTTCACATAGTTTATGCAAGTAATTGCATCTTACATAACTGTAGTTAGCAGAACCAGGATATTGACATTGGTGTAATGTAGCTGAATAGTTCAATGCCATTTTATCACTTGGTATCATTTGTAGAAATAATAGTCATGTACACATACATGGGGGTGTCAAGATATAGAACATTCTATCATCACAGCATTGTCTTTTGCTACCTCTGTAGTCCACACAAAATCTTGTACACTAATTTTCATAGCAGATTAGGTTGAAATAGTAAAAAACTAGAAACAACAAAAATGCCCTTGAAGAAGTGAAAGTTTAAAACAACTGTGCACACATACCATGGACTACTACTCAGACATAAGGGGGAATAAGCTGCTGCTACATGCAACAACTTGGACGGATCTCAAGGGCATTTTGCTAAATGAAAAAAGGCAATTTCAAGAGGTCATATACTATGTGATTGCATTTATATAACATTTTCAAAATGACAAGATTACATGGCAGGAGAACAGATCAGTGACTATTAGTTTACTTTTAAAAATAGATAAAAATCAATGTATTGGGAAAAATGGAAATAGTATGTGAAAATATGAACTACATAAATGCAAATTAAAATAAAAATGATACAAGAGTTTTTAAACCCTCAGAGTGTCAAAAATGAGAAGAAATTATAATACCAACTGATAGCAAGTTTTCAGGAAACAAATCTCTTGGATCCTGTAAGTGAAAGCAGATAAGCTCTTAAATTTACCGGCCCAGGACAAGAGCATAAAGTAAAGCTGCCAGGTTTCTGTGGAACCCTTTTTTTTGGTCACACCGTAGTGTTATCCTGTTCCAGAAGGGACCTTGCAACATATGTGTGAACAATCTAAGTCTCTGCATTTAAATTCAATTCCTCCATACCCACTTTCAAACAACATTCCTTGGCCACTCCACAATCCTGTGTTTGTGCACCTGTAATTCACCCTGAGAAAGAACAGACCCAGCTAAGAAGTCCTTTCAGTACCTGGAAGCAGGGTCAGGGCTGTTTAGACAGGGAATTCTCCAGTTCCAGGTGCTTAGATAATAATCTAAAATACAATATGCAGCTTCTGGCTAGCTAGGCGTCTCCTTAGTTGATATGGTTTGACTATGTCCCCAGCCAAATCTCATCTCGAATTGTAGCTCCCATAATTCCCATGAGTCTAGGGAGGGACCGAGTGGGAGGTAATTGGAGCACAGGGATGGGTCTTTCCCATGCTGTTCTCATGATAGTGAGTAGGTCTCACAAAATCTGATGGTTTTATAAAGGGGCAGTTCTCTTGCACACATCCTCTCGCCTGCCACCATGTAAGATGTGCCTTTGCTCTTCCTTCATCTTCTGCCATGATTGTGAAGCCTCCCCAGCCATGTGGAACTGTGAGTCAATTAAACCTCTTCACTTTATAAATTACCCAGTCTCGGGCATGTCTTTATTAGCAGCATGAGAACAGACTGATATATTAGCCCTGGAGTTTTTTCCCCGCTCTTGGCCGGGTCAGGATCATAGCTGGAACAGGACCAGAGAAAGAGCCCTCTGAAGCAGGGGTTAGGACAGGGACCCTGGGTGCCCAGCTCTAATGGTGGTCTTGAGTGAAAGTACAGATGAACATTTTTATGACAGGCCTTTGATAATATCTATCCAACTTCGAAACTACTCTATTGTCCATCAAGAGTGGTTAAATACAATTTGATACATTCATACAGTGAAGTATCAGGTAGCTATCTCAGATACTAAGATATTGAAATAGAACTATTGTATCCTGTAAAGAGTAAAACTAAGTAAAACAATAGCAAAAATCAAGGTGTAAAACAGTGCGTTTGTGATTTATTTATTTATTTGTTTATTTATGTTTTAGACTGAGTTTTGCTGTGTGGCCCAGGATGCAGTGCAGTGGCAGTCTTGGCTCACTGCAACCTCTGCCTCCTGGTTTCAAGTGATTCTCTTGTGTCTGCTTCCTGAGTAGCTGGGATTACAGGCATGCACCACCACACCCGGTGAAGTTTTGTATTTTTACTGGAGACGGGGTTTCACCATGTTGGTCAGGCTTGTCTCAAACTCCTAACCTAGGTGATCTGCCTGCCTTGGCTTCCCAAAGTACTGGGATTACAGGCGTGAGCCACTAACCCTGGCCGTGATCTGACTTTATATGTTTTTTTGTTTTTATTCTTCCATTTTCACCATGTTGAGATATTACTCTATGATTTCATATGCTACGTTCTTTCCATTGCTTACGTTTCAGTTATGATTCAACCATGACTTGCTTGCTTCTTTCTAGATCACAGACATGTTTAGAAGAATAGAGGTCAGCTAACATAAGCTACCTCAAAGGAGTGGGAATTTTGAGAGAGAGCATGGGGGACAAGCAGGTTTTTAATACATTATACTCATGCATACTTTTTACATGGAACATTAATTATTTTGTTATAAATTATTCATTTTTATGCTAATGAAAATTATTTCATTAATATGCAAGGAGATAAAATGGGTATTACCTTCATTTTTATTTTACAGTTGAGGAACTGAGGCTCAGAGAGTTTGGGCTTAGCCAGTCATGTGAGAGAGTATCTTAGTCCAGTTAGGCTGCTATAACAAAATATCACAGACTGGGAAATTTATAAACAATAGGAATATATTTCTCACAGTTCTGGAGGTTGAGAGTCCAAGATGAAAGTATTGACAGGCTTGGTGTCTGGTATCGGCCTGATTTCTGCTTCCAAGATGGTACCTTGTGTCTGCGTCTTCTGGAGGGTTCTCTGTGTCCTCACATGGCATAAGGGCAACAGAGTCAACCCACTCACTCAAGCCCTTTAATAAGGGCCTTAAACCCATCCATGAGGGGTCTACCCTCATGAATTAATCACCTCTTAAAGGCTCCACCTCTTAACACTATCACATTGGTGTTAAGTTTCAACATCTGAATTTTGAAGAGCATACCATTATTTAACCCAGAACAGAAAAGAAGCCAGGTGAGACAAATAGATGGAGATACTAAAAATAACCTCTTCAAACTAATATGCTGCAGGAATAATTTAATTGGTGAACATTGTCATCAGTAAAGTGTAGACCTGAATTTCAATTCCAGTGGCTTTTGGTCTTAAAGTTCAGTCTAAGTTGCGGTTAAGGGAAGCTTTAGAATTTGGTATAGTTTTCAGCACATCAGACGGGATGAGAAAGGAAAATGTTTAAAAAATCTCCTTTATTTATCTCCTTAGGTTTACTTTTGAAGGTATTTCCATCCAATGCTGAGGATACATAAAGCAGGGAAGAGACAGAGTTTTCTTCTCTATTCCTGAAGTTATGAAAGAAAGGAAAATGGCCATCATCCAAGACATCATTGTTTTCTGGCTAAACCAAAACCAAACAAAAAGCAACAGTACAACTGTAGGTCTGAAGGTAGTGGATAGAGATGATGGAAATGGTGAAAAAAGAGTTGAAATTTTGTGAACTATGACAACTTATAAATAAAAAACTCTGTTCTCTCTATTGATAGGAAGAATCCATATACACTATTTAATTCATCTTTCATGCTGTAAAAGTTTAAATAGTGACTGGAATTTCAGAACAGCAAAGGTTTTATCTAAAAACAGGAACTTTTTTTTTTTTTTGAGACGGAGTCTCGCTCTGTCACCAGGCTGGAGTGGAGTACAGTGGTGCAATCTCTGCTCACTGCAACCTCCACCTCCCAGGTTCAAGTGATTTCCCTGCCTCAGCCTCCCGAGTAGCTGGGACTACAGGCACCCACCACCACACCCAGCTATTTTGTGTGTGTGTGTGTTTTTAGTAGAGATGGGATTTCACCATGTTGGTCAGGATCGTCTTGCTCTCTTGACCTTGTGATCCACCCGCCCCAGCCTCCTAAAGTGCTGGGATTACAGGCGTGAGCTACCATGCCCAGCCCTGGCATCAAAATTTTAACTGCAGAAGTATGACTTGCTCATTCTAACGCATTTACAAATACAAGCTATGGTATGCATGCTTGAAATGGAAAAATCACTACATTTTGGCTACAAATTCCTTTTGTCCCTTTGCTCTTATATTGTGTGCAAGAGAAACAATGTTTCTAGTCACAGTACATGCCTCATCCTTGAAGGAGAAAAGCCAATAGGAACAGTAATTTATCACCTGAGTGTAGTCTTAATGGTTTCCTATGGATGTGATTTTGTTCTAAACTGCCCTGAAAATTCTAGAAAGAAGTACATTAACTGGTCTCCTGGGATCTGATTTTCTACCTTAACTGTCAACATATTAGTCAATACGTATTAGTCAGTGGCCAGCTTAGACCATTGTGGTGATAGTATTACTAAATTCACTTACAGTGAATGACTGAGAGTAAAAAATTCATTCTCTTTTATAGTCAGGCATTTGATAATAGGCATTTAAAGACATCACTTTAATTACTGAGGTGGTGGATCAAGTCCATTTTACCCCGACCCCTGCTAGTGTAACATCTGTTAAATTTATCACCTCTCCCCCAGTATGACTGTGCAGTGTTGATTAACTAAGCATGTGGTCCTTCCAATTTGGTGGCTCAAGAGAGCCCATATATCACTTAGCACATCAGAAAGCATGTTCAATTGCTTTTGCCTTCATTTATTACCCCACAGGACAGAAATGACTATTAGCTTTCCTGATTAAAACACTGTGACCATGCTTTAAGTTTAATTGTATACATTGCTAGTTAATAGCAAGCACTTCCCTTGGGCATAAACTTTTAAATCTCATTTAGATTGGCTCAGTATTATGATAGAGGTTCCAGCTTGGGGAAAAGAGAACGGTCACCATATCTTTGGTCTTCAGCCATATATAAAGTATTCCAGAAATTTACCAAAAAAGCAAATGCAGGTAATTTTTAAAGATATAATCCCAAATAAATAATTCTTAGAAAATATTTAATTTAAATTAAGAATAGTATGGTTTTGATAACATATATAAATAAAACAGGTTTATTTATATGGAACATTTAGGTAACTAAGAACTGGAATAAATAATCCTGGAAAATATATGTGATCAATTGCAAACATTGGGATCTTTAAAACTGTTGACTCCCCTCAATGGATAGAAAAAAGACAGTTAGCACATACAAGTCCAGGGGAAAAAAATCTGAAATGTTAAATAAATTTAAACCATTTTAGTTAAGCAATTACAAACTTTCAAACATTCTTAAATATTTTCTTCACTCTTCTTACCTCTTAATAATTTAAAAGAATATTTTGGGTGTGGTGGTACTTGCCTGTAGTCCTAGCTACTTGAGAGGCTAAAGCAGGAGGATCATCTAAGCCCAGGAGTTTGAGGCTTCGGGGAGCTACGATTGTTCCAGTGCACTCCAGCCTGGGTGACAGAATGAGGCAGTATCTCAAAAGAAATGAAAAAAATTATTAATAAATATTGAGAGATTAAATGGAGTTTTGGACACTTTTAAACAATCAAGAGTTTCTTAAGGAAATCTTTTAAAATTTTTATTAAAAAAATTTTCCTTTGTTATAGAGAGAGGAGGCTCAAGGGAGAGGAAGTTCTGACAATCAAATCTGTACCATAAGCTAGTATAAGGAGACTGTGGAGAATCTCAGGCATATGCCCAAGGAGTACATTTGCCATTAATCAATTAAGAGAACTATATGGAAATGGGGCAGAGGAACAAAATAAATATAGAGAAGTTGAATTTAAAATATAATGTAAGCAATTGCATATTGGGAATAAGTGGTCTGTACCCATATTGCAGATACAATAAACATACAGTAATCTATAAAAGAAACAATAACTTGTATTTGGATGAAATAGTTTTGATAGAATAGTAGTGGTGGATTAATGAATTGGGTTGCCAGTTTAAAATTTTGGCTCAGTGATGCTCCTTTTTTTGTGTAAGAGCTCTTTTTATATCTATTAATTTATTTTTAAAGTTACTTTGGGCCAGGTGCAGTGGCTCACATCTGTAATCCCAGCACCTTGGGTAGCTGAGGCGGTGGATTACCTGAGGTCAGGAGTTCAAGACGAGTCTGGCCAACATGGTGAAACCCCATCTCTACTAAAAATACAAAAAATTAGCTGGGCATGGTGGCATATGCCTGTAATCCCAGTTACTCAGGTGGCCAAGGCAGGAGAATAGCTTGAATCCAGGAGGCAAAGGTTGCAGTGAGCCGAGATTGAGCCACCGCACTCCAGCCTTGGCAAGAGAGTGAGACTCCATCTCATAAAACAAACAAACAAACAAACAAAAACACTTTGATAATTTTTGCATTAGTATTGCTATATGTTTTACTGCTCCAATGGCAATTATAAATCAAGGCAAGATTATGTTATGTTAGATGATAATTAATGTCCTCTAATATAGTCATTCATCTAAAATAGGTACCATTCTAGACCCTGGGATATAGTGGTGGACTAAAGCAGTAATATCCCTGACCCCATGGAGTTTTCATTTTGGTGAGGAGAACAGATGATATGCAAATGAACAAATACATATATAATATACCATGAAAATGAATGAAACAGCATAAGAAGATCTAGGATAGGGGATGTGTGCTCTTTTAGATAATGTCAGCAATGAAGCCTCTATGAGCAGGGTCTGCATACACTTAGAGGTCATGTGAAAATTTTTGTGTGGGTGGGAACGTAGTGGGAGTCGCAGAAGAGCCTCTGAGTCACAATGACCAAAGGGCAAAGGCTGTAAGTTGAGAATATGCCTGGCATGTTAGGAAAAAACACAATAAAGACAGTAAAGACTGGGGAGAGAAATTGAGAAGAGTGGCAAGATTAAGGTCAGGGACTAGAGCATGGTGTCAGGACATCATGAGCCCTATAAGTCATAGTAAGAAAAATAGATTTGATTGTAAATACAGCTGGTATGACTTTGAGCTGGAGAATACGATAATCAGATTTTCATTTTAAACACACAACTCTAGGTGCAGTAGAGAAAAATAGATGTCTATGGAGCAACAGAGCAGCTAAACCAGGTAGGAGAGTGTTGCGGTAACTAAGCAAAGCTGGTCATTGGAGCAGTGTGGTAGCATTGGTGAGAAGTGATTGGGTTTTGAGTTATATTTGGATGTATTTTGATTGTAGAGATGATAGAATTTGCTTGCAGATGAGGCGTTGGGTGCATAGATAAGGAAAAGGATTAATAATGACCTCCAAGTTTTGTAGAACAATAGAATGAATATATGTTGCTCTACAGTTTCTGAAATGAGGAAACTTCAGGGGCCAAGGGAGTGATTCAAGAGCTGTATTTTGGACTTGTTAAGTTCGAGTTGGTCATTTGACATATAAAGAGAGAGATTCAGCATGCTTGCATGTATAAAATTTTTGTTCAAGGAAAAAGTCAAGGCTAGATGTCAACTTTGGTTCACCAGTGTACAGAGGCTATATAAAGCCATGGAACCGCTGAGTTCAACTACAGTGTAATTTCAGAAAAGAAGAATAGAGAATGATGGGCAGAACCACTCTGAATTTGGGAAGGAAAGTAGAACTCATCAATGGAGATCTAGGAATGATCAGTGAAAACCAAGTTTAAATAATTATAACCCAAAATCAAATGACTTCATGTAGCTATCCTGAGATACATAGGAAGAGATGGTTTGCTCATAGCAACAGAAGGTACATTTTACGTCCCTGGAGTCTGTGTCCTGTGTTTTCAGTTTCATGGAAACGTATGGAGAAGGCTAGTGTTGGTGTCTCCAGTTTGCCATGAAAATAATGAATTATTTCCTCTGAAGTTGCCTGAATCATTTATT
This sequence comes from Theropithecus gelada, assembly GCF_003255815.1. Lineage (NCBI taxonomy): Eukaryota > Metazoa > Chordata > Mammalia > Primates > Cercopithecidae > Theropithecus > Theropithecus gelada. The sequence goes on along the minus strand of NC_037675.1, from coordinate 50,181,546 downwards.
GCAGTAATGTAAATAGTAGCATCAATACTATTCAATAGGAAGAAACACTACTTAAACTTTGGCTATTGTGTGAAAAGTAAAGTGTAGGGGCACCAAGTGTGGACTCAGAGAAGCCCATTAGGAGGCCTTTGCAATGTTCCAGGTCAGATATGATGGTGGCTTAGGCTACAGTGATAGTGACATTCTGAAAGGACTAGAAGCTAGCTGGCTAGCCAACCTTGAACCAAGGTGCCTTATTCTAATGCTGATTGAGCTTAGTAGTTTAAGCACCTAAAGGAGTTTTTTTAATGCAGGACTTAGTAAATATCATTATTTATTAAGAAGAGTTAAGTTACTCTTTGGACTAAATCACCCATAAATTACCAAAAAGTTGTTTGGTTACAAATATTTCCACACAGTGCAGTGTAATTGTATATTTTCTTTTTATTTATTTTTTTATTATACTTTAAGTTCTAGGGTACATGGGCACAACGTGCAGGTTTGTTACATATGTATACATGTGCCATGTTGATGTGTGACACCCATTAACTCGTCATTTACATTAGGTATATCTCCTAATGCTATCCCTTCCCCCTCCCCTCTGCCTCCCCACAATAGGCCCCAGTGTGTGATGTTCCCCTTCCTGTGTCCAAGTGATCTCATTGTTCAATTCCCACCTATGAGTGAGAACATGAGGTGTTTGGTTTTCTGTTCTTGAGATAGTTTGCTGAGAATGCTGGTTTCCAGCTGCATCCATGTCCCTACAAAGGACACAAACTCATCCTTTTTTATGGCTGCATAGTATTCCATGGTGTATATGTGCCACACTTTCTTAATCCAGTCTGTCACTGATGGACATTTGGGTTGATTCCAAGTCTTTGCTATTGTGAATAGTGCCTCAATAAACATATGTGTGCATGTGTCTTGATAGCAGCATCACTTATAATCCTTTAGGTATATACCCAGTAATGGGATGGCTGGGTCAAATGGTATTTCTAGTTCTAGATCCTGGAGGAATTGCCACACTGTTTTCCACAATGGTTGAACTAGTTTACAGTCCCACCAATGATGTAAAAGTGTTTCTATTTTTCCACATCCTCTTCAGCACCTGTAGTTTCCTGACTTTTTAATGATTGCCATTCTAACTGGTGTGAGATGGTATCTCATTGTGGTTTTGATTTGCATTTCTCTGATGGCGAGTGATGATGAGTATTTTTTCATGTGTCTGTTGGCTGTATAAATGTCTTCTTTTGAGAAGTGTCTGTTCATATCCTTTGCCCACTTTTTGATGGGGTTGTTTGTTTTTTTCTTGTAAATTTGTTTGAGTTCTTCATAGGTTCTGGATATTAGCCCTTTGTCAGATGAGTAGATTGCAAAAATTTTCTCCCATTCTGTAGGTTGCCTGTTCACTCTGATGGTAGTTTCTTTTGCTGTGCAGAAGCTCTTTAGTTTACATAGATCCCATTTGTCAATTCTGGCTCTTGTTGCTGTTGCTTTTGGTGTTTTAGACATGAAGTCCTTGCCCATGCCTATGTCCTGAATGGTATTACCTAGGTTTTCTTCTGGAGTTTTTATGGTTTTAGGTCTAACATTTAAGTCTCTAATCCATCTTGAATTAATTTTCGTATAAGGAGTGAGGAAAGGATCCAGTTTCAGCTTTCTACTTATGGCTACCCAATTTTCCCAGCACCATTTATTAAATAGGGAATCATTTCCCCATTTCTTGTTTTTGTCAGGTTTGTCAAAGATCAGATGGCTGTAGATGTGAGATATATTTCTGAGGGCTCTGTTCTGTTCCATTGGTCTATATCTCTGTTTTGGTACCAGTACCATGCTGTTTTGGTTACTGTAGCCTTGTAGTATAGTTTGAAGTCAGGTAGCGTGATGCCTCCAACTTTGTTCTTTTGACTTCGGATTGTCTTGGCAATGCAGGCTCTTTCTTGGTTCCATATGAACTTTAAAGCAGTTTTTTCCAATTCTGTGAAGAAAGTCATTGGTAGCTTAATGGGGATGACATTGAATCTATAAATTACCATGAGCAGTATGGCCATTTTCACAATATTGATTCTTCCTATCCATGAGCATGGTATGTTCTTCCATTTGTTTGTGTCCTCTTGTATTTCACTGAGCAGTGGTTTGTAGTTCTCCTTGCAGAGGTCCTTGACATCCCTTGTAAGTTGGATTCCTAGGTATTTTATTCTCTTTGAAGCAATTGTGAATGGAAGTTCACTCATGATTTGGCTCTCCGTTTGTCTGTTATTGGTATATAGGAATGCTTGTGATTTTTGCACATTGATTTTGTATCCTGAGACTTTGCTGAAGTTGCTTATCAGCTTAAGGAGATTTTGGGCTGAGATGATGGGGTTTTCTAAATATACAATATGTCATCTGCAAACAGGGACAATTTGACTTCTTCTTTTCCTAATTGAATACCCTTGATTTCTTTCTCTTGCCTGATTGCCCTAGCCAGAACTTGCAACACTATGTTGAATAAGAGTGGTGAGAGACAGCATCCCTGTCTTGTGCCAGTTTTCAAAGGGAATGCTTCCAGTTTTTGCCCGTTCAGTATGATATTGACTATGTGTTTGTCATAAATAGCTCTTATTATTTTGAGATACATTCCATCAATACTGAATTTATTGAGAGTTTTTAGCATGAAGGACTGTTGAATTTTGTCAGAGGCCTTTTCTGCATCTATTGAGATAATCATGTGGTTTTTGTCTTTGGTTCTGTTTATATGCTGGATTACGTTTATTGATTTGCGTATGTTGAACCAGCCTTGCATCCCAGGGATGAAGCCCACTTGATCATGGTGGATAAGCTTTTTGATGTGCTGCTTAATCCGGTTTGCCAGTATTTTATTGAGGAATTTTGCATCGATGTTCATCAGGGATATTGGTCTAAAATTCTCTTTTTTGTTGTGTCTCTGCCAGGCTTTGGTATCCAGAAGATGTTGGCCTCGTAAAATGAGTTAAAGAGCATTCCCTCTTTTTCTATTGATTGGAATAGTTTCAGAAGGAATGATACCAGCTCCTCCTTGTACCTCTGGTAGAATTCGCCTGTGGATCCATCTGGTCCTGGACTTTTTTTGGTTGGTAGGCTATTAATTATTGCCTCAATTCAGAGCCTGCTATTGGTCTATTCAGGGATTCAACTTCTTCCTGGTTTAGTCTTGGGAGTGTGTATGTGTCCAGGAATTTATTCATTTCTTCTAGGTTTCCTAATTTATTTGTGTAGTGGTGTTTATAGTATTCTCTGATGGTAGTTTGTATTTCTGTGGGGTCAGTGGTGATAGCCCCTTTATCATTTTTTACTGCATCTGTTTGATTCTTCTCTCTTTTCTTCTTTATTAGTCTTGCTAGCAGTCTATCAATTTTGCTGATCTTTTCAAAAAACCAGCTGCTGGATTCATTCATTTTTTGAAGGGTTTTTTTGTGTCACTATCTCCTTCCGTTCTGCTCTGATCTTAGTTATTTCTTGCCTTCTGCTAGCTTTTGAATGTGTTTGCTCTTGCTTCTCTAGTTCTTTTAATTGTGATGTTAGAGTGTCAATTTTAGATCTTTCCTGCTTTCTCTTGTGGGCATTTAGTGCTATAAATTTCCCTCTCCACACTGCTTTAAATGTGTCCCAGAGATTCTGGTATGTTGTATCTTTGTTCTCATTGATTTCAAAGAACATCTTTATTTCTGCCTTCATTCGTTATGTACCCAATATTCATTCAGGAGCAGGTTGTTCAGTTTCCATGTAGTTGAGTGGTTTTGATTGAGTTTCTTAGTCCTGAGTTCTAGTTTGATTGCACTGTGGTCTGAGAGACAGCTTGTTATAATTTCTGTTCTTTTACATTTGCTGAGGAGTGCTTTACTTCCAACTATGTGGTCAATTTTGGAATAAGTGTGATGTGGTGCTGAGAAGAATGTTTATTCTGTTGATTTGGGGTGGAAAGTTCTGTAGATGTCTATTAGGTCCACCTGGTGCAGAGTTGAGTTCAATTCCTGAATATCCTTGTTAACTTTCTCTCTCGTGGATCGGTCTAACATTGACAGTGGGGTGTTAAAGTCTCCCATTTTTATTGTGTGGGAGTCTAAGTCTCTTTGTAATCTCTAAAGACTTGCTTTATGAATCTGGGTGCTCCTATATTGGGTGCATATATATTTAGGATAGTTAACTCTTCCTGTTGAATTGATCCCTTTACCATTATGTAATGACCTTCTTTGTCTCTTTTGATCTTTGTTGGTTTAAAGTCTGTTGTATCAGAGACTAGGATTGCAACCCCTGCCTTTTTTTTGTTTTCCATTTGCTTGGTAGATCTTCCTCCATCCCTTTATTTTGAGCCTATGTGTCTCTGCATGTGAGATGGGTCTCCTGAATACAGCAAACTGATGGGTCTTGACTCTTTATCCAATTTGCTAGTCTGTGTCTTTTAATTGGAGCATTTAGTCCATTTCCATTTAAGGTTAATATTGTTATGTGTGAACTTGATCCTGTCATTATGATATTAGCTGATTATTTTGCTCATTAGTTGATGCAGTTTCTTCCTAGCATTGATGGTCTTTACATTGTGGCATGTTTTTGCAGTGGCTGTTACCGGTTGTTCCTTTCCATATTTAGTGCTTCCTTCAGGGTCTCTTGTAAGGCAGGCCTGGTGGTGACAAAATCTCTAAGCATTTGCTTGTCTGGAAAGAAGTTTGTTTCTCCTTCACTTATGAAACTTAGTTTCACTGGATATGAAATTCTGGGTTGAAAAGTCTTTTCTTTAAGAATGTTGAATTTTGGCCCCCACTCTCTTCTGGCTTGTAGAGTTTCTGCCGAGAGATCTGCTGTTAGTCTAATGAGCTTCCCTTTTTGGGTAACCCGACCTTTCTCTCTGGTTGCCCTTAACATTTTTTCCTTCATTTCAACTTTCGTGAATCTGGCGATTATGTGTCTTGGAGTTGCTCTTCTTGAGGAGTATATTTGTGGCGTTTTCTGTATTTCCTGAATTTGAATGTTGGCTTGTCTTGCTAGGTTGGGGAACTTCTCCTGGATAATATCCTGCAGAATGTTTTCCAACTTGGTTCCATTCTCCCTGTCACATTCATGTACACCAATCAGATGTAGATTTGGTCTTTTCACATAATCCCATATTTGTTGGAGGCTTTGTTCATTTCTTTTTACTCTTTTATCTCTAAACTTCCCTTCTCAGTTCATTTCATTCATTTGATCTTCAATCACTGATACTCTTTCTTCCAGTTGATCGAGTCGGTTACTGAAGCTTGTGCATTTGTCACGTAGTTCTCATATCATGGTTTTCATCTCTGTCAGTTTGTTTATGGACTTCTCTGCATTGATTATTCTATTTATCCATTCTTCCATTCTTTTTTCAAGGTTTTTAGTTTCTTTGTGCTAGGTGTGTAGTTCCTCCTTTAGCTCTGAGAAGTTTGATTGACTGAAGTCTTCTTCTCTCAACTTGTCAAAGTTGTTCTCTGTCCAGTTTTGTTTCGTTGCTGGCAATGAGCTTCATTCCTTTGGAGGGGGAGATGCGCTCTGATTTTTTGAATTTCCAGCTTTTCTGCATTGCTTTTTCCCCATCTTTGTGGTTTTATCTGCCTTTGGTCTTTAATGATGGGTGACATACTGATGGGGTTTTGGTGTGGGTGTCCTTTCTGTTTGTTAGTTTTCCTTCTAACAGTCAGGACCCTCAGCTGCAGGTCTGTTGGAGTTTGCTTGAGGTCCACTCCAGATCCTGTTTGCTTGGGTATCAGCAGCAGAGTCTGCAGAAGATAGAATATTGCTGGACAGCAAGTGTTACTGTCTGGTTCTTGCTCTGGAAGCTTTGGCTCAGAGGTGTACCCAGCCATGTGAGGTGTGAGGTGTCAGTCTGCACCTAGTGGTGGATATCTCCCAGTTAGGCTACTCAGGGGTCAGGGACCCACTTGAGCAGGCAGTCTGTCCGTTCTCAGATCTCAGCCTCTGTGCTGGGAGAACCACTGCTCTCTTCAAAGCTGTCAGACAGGGACAGACATTTACATTTTCAGAGGTTTCTGCTGCTTTTTGTTTAGCTATGCCCTATCCCCAGAGGTGGAGTCTACAGAGGCAGGCAGGCCTCTTTGAGCTGTGGTGGGCTCTACCCAGTTGGAGTTTCTGGGCGGCTTTGTTTACCTACTTAAGCCTCAGCAATGGTAGGCGCCCGTCCTCCAGCCTCGCTATCGCCTTGCAGTTAGATCTCAGACTGCTGTGCTAGCAATGAGAGAGGCTCCATGGGCGTGGGACCCTCTGGGCCAGGCGTGGGATATAATCACCTAGTGTGCTGTTTGCTAGGACCCTTGGTAAAGCACAGTATTAGGGTGGGAGTTGCCCAATTTTCCAGGTGTTGTGTGTCTCAGTTTCCCTTGGCTAGGAAAAGGAACTCCCTTCCCCCTTGCACTTCCCAAGTGAGGTGATGCCTCGCCTTGCTTCAGCTCTGGCTGGTTGGGCTGCACCCACTGACCAGCATGGACTGTCTGACAGGCCCCAGTGAGATGAAGCTGGTACCTCAGTTGAAAATGCAGAAATCACCTGTCTTCTGTGTCACTCACACTGGGAGCTGGAGGCTGGAACTGTTTCTATTCGGCCATCTTCGTAATTGTATATTTTCTGTAGTTATGGCTCGTTTAGCCCTATCCCTTTTCCCTAGGAAACTAGGGATACCCTTTTTTTCAAGAGAGGCTCTTGGAAGATTCACTTTGGTACTTTGTACTGGTCTAGGCATCCTCTTCAGATTTAATTCTGTATCTTTCTCCAGGTTGCTTTAGTAACCCATGGCAGTCATTGTTGCATTGATTCATGTCTCATGTACTTCTTTACATCATGATGGATATAAAGAGTTCTTCAGGTTGGGTGCAGTGGCTCATTTCTGTAATTCCAGCACTTTGGGAGGCTGAGATGGGAGAATCCCTTTAGCCCAGAAGTTTGAGACCAACCTGGGCAACAATGCTGGACCTCATCTCTGCTAAAAATAATTTTAAAACGTTAACAAGAAATGATGGTGCAGGCCTCTAGTCTCAGCTACTAGGGAGGTGGAGGCAGGTGTATTGCTTGAGCCCAAGAGTTTGAGGATGCAGTGAGCCACTGCTGTACTCCAGCTTGGGTTACAGCAAGACCCTGTCTCAAAAAAACAAAAACAAGGTTTAGTCTTTTGAACATTTTAACTGAATTTATGTTACTGTAGTCATTTCTCTTATTTACTATTGTGCAATGGTGAAACTCACTAAAAAGTCTGTGCGTTTTATAAAAATGCCTATCAGAGGTGAGAGGAATTATAGATGAGTGTATTAGTCAGAGTTCTTCATAGGGATAGAAGTAATAGGATATATATATATCTTCTATATATATATATATATGAAAGAGAGTTTATTAAGAAGTATTGCTTTACATGATCACAAGGTGAAGTCCCCTGATAGGCCATCTGCAAGCTGAGGAACAAGGAAGCCAGTAGTGGCTCAGTCTAAGTCCAAAAGCCTTAAAAGCAGGGAAGAATGGTGCAGCCTTTAGTCTTTGGCCGAAGGTTGAGAGCCCATGGCAAACCACTGGTGTAAGTCCAAGAGTCCAAAGGTGGAAGAACCTGGAGGCTGATGTTCAAGGGCAGGAAGCATCCAGTATAGGAGAAAGAAGAAAGCTGGAAGAGTCAACAAGCCAGCTTCTTCCACCTTCTGCTGCCTGCTTTTCTAGTTGTTCTGGCAGCCAATTGGATGGTGCCCACCCACATTGAGGGTTAGTCTTCCTCTCCCAGTCTACTGGCTCAAATGTTAACATCCACTGGCAATACCCTCACAGACACAACCAGAAACAATACTTTACATCCTTTCATCCAATGAAATTGACACTTAAAATTAATCATCACAATGAGAAAGAATAGCTTTGGCTGACTGATTGATCTATCTATGTATCTATCGTCAATGTGTTTGACATATATTTGTGTATATAAAGTGTGTGTGTGTGTATAAAACTGTGTATACTACCTGGCACAAAATCAACTGTCAAAAATATTACCTATATAGCTGATGAAATGCAATTGAATTCACCATCCCAGTGTGAAGTGATAAACACCTCTTCTTTTTTCACCTAGCATAGTTTCACAAAAAATTATTCAGTAGCCAGATAGATAGTTAAAGATAAAATATAAAATCATAAAATGACTTTAACACCTTTACTCTTTTATGTACATGCCTTTACCTATATCTTTGTTTCTCTTTATTAGTCCCAGATATATAGGAGGCCAAGTCAATAGGTAGGTGGAATATAAACCAAAATGTTAGACTGTTTTTACTTGTTATCTTCTGGTAAATTCTTCACTTTATAGAGGAAATACGAGGTGTACCTACTGACTTGTTTAGTAACAAATATATAAAAATTGTCAAAACTCAATTCATGGAAATCTGGTTTCAGGCCTAGAATAAAAGCATGTAGATAAAACCAAGGACCTGGATATAACTTGAATATGTTATGCATTAGGGCATTTGTTTAATAATATATAAAACCAGTCAGGAACCACAGCAATTTTGCTCAATAAAAATGGGAAATCAGGCCGGGCGCGGTGGCTCAAGCCTGTAATCCCAGCACTTTGGGAGGCCGAGACGGGCGGATCACGAGGTCAGGAGATCGAGACCATCCTGGCTAACCCGGTGAAACCCCGTCTCTACTAAAAAATACAAAAAACTAGCCGGGCGAGGTGGTGGGCGCCTGTAGTCCCAGCTACTCGGGAGGCTGAGGCAGGAGAATGGCGTAAACCCGGGAGGCGGAGCTTGCAGTGAGCTGAGATCCGGTCACTGCACTCCAGCCTGGGCGACAGAGCGAGACTTCGTCTCAAAAAAAAAATAAATAAATAAATAAATAAATAAAAATGGGAAATCAAAAAAATGGAGAAATAGATTTATAACAAATGTTCCACCACACTAGAAATCAGAGAAACCTTAAATAGTAATGAGAAATCAAATAAAAATTTTATCAAAATAACTAAAATTTTTTAAAAAACCCAGGTTTTGAGGATATGAGAAAATGATTATTAATTTTTCTTGAGAACAAGTTGGTCATATTAATTAAAACCCCTTGAGAACATGTGTCTTTTTTATCTGATAATTTGACTTATAGGAAATGTGTTAATTATAATTAAAACAAGTCATCTATTAATGCCCACCATATGCTATGGGTTTTAAAATCCCTCTCACAAACTCAAAGTAGAAGGTGGTACAGGTATTAAAATGATGTTGTCAGAGGATATCTAAATATATGTAAAAGTATGCCCAATACACTATATGAGGTATGACTGTGTGTGCATAATTGTGCATGTGAGAATGTGTGTGAGCAAGAAAGAGAGAAAGGAGAGCATGAGCTAGTGGTTGAGAGTTTTGGCCTTGAAGCCAGACTGCTTAGATTAATATTCTAGTTCCATCGTTTTCTAGCTGTATCTGGGGCGAGTTTTTTAATATCCCTGTGCCTCAATTTCCTCATTCATATCATGGGAAAAATACCTTTTTCATCAGATGTTTGGGAGGATTAAGTAAGTTTATGCATATAAAGCATTTAAAAGAATGACTGACTGTATAAATTTAAGTAGTGATACATGTTAGAGTTTAAGAAATGGCAGGGTAAAAAGGAGAAAGGGTGGTGGTAAAGGTGTTTCTTAAGAGGGAATTATCAGGAAGGACCTCACTGAGGAGGAGATGTTTGAGCAGAGATCTGAACAAAGTGTAAGTATCTGGGTAAGTAACAATTCAAGTCAAGGGAACAGCCAGGAATGCCCTGTGGTGGGAATGTACTTGGCATGCTGGAGAAATTGCTCCTGGGTTCTGGGCTGGAGTGGAATGAGCCAGGGGAAGGAGTGGTGGGAAATTAGTGAGAAAAAGTGAGCCTGGGACAAGGTCATTTGGACTATGTAGGCATGGAGAGTCATTTAGACTTCGTTTGCCAAAGACTTCGGTGTGCCAAAGAGCCATTAGAAGGTGGTGAACAGATTAACAAGTTTAAAAGATCACATTAATTGCTTTGTACAAAATGGACTATCCTGTGGCAAAAATAGTGGGACAATGGATTATTTAAATGATTCTCTTTTTGTTCATCTATATTTTCCAAAACACTTACAATGGTCAGGTATTCTTTTATAAGACTTTAACAATTAGGCACATGGGATAATTACTATTTTCACCATTTTCCACAACTTCCAAAAGGGATTGACTTCTGTATAGATATATACACATTTCTGGTTTTTTTCCTAACCAACTCTTAAAAGTTATTTTTAGTGATTTATCCTTTGTGAGACATAGAAAGCAGTTCACTGTTTTATTTTCCTTTTTGGAGACATCAGTCTATCATTATACAAGGGCATCTTCACATCCACGGCAAAAAACATATTACTTTTTATACCCTTCTCCATTGGTTTTGTTTTCAAGACCCTAACACAACAAGTGGCATTGTTGTCAAAAATACCTTTCCTCCATTGCGCACTTAATGCTTCATTCAATGCAAGCAAGTCATTGTTGATTTTCTAGACCAATAGAAACTATGATAGTTACTGCTGAAAATAACACTTTTGAGCTAGTATATTATTACTGAATGACTCTGGCAAAAAAAAAAAAAAAAAAATCTTTCATGTTGGCAATGAAACATGGCATGTCACAAAGAGGGGACTCATCTTACTTTCCGCCACATTGGCTGTAAGAAGGATGGATAACTGTGCTTGATTGCTATTTGAAGCGTGCAGTTCATGAGGGATAATGTGAGCACTTAGGCATTTACTACCGTGGAGACTGTGTCTTTTGCATTGTCATTTTTTTTGAACAGTGACTTTATATCTGACACTGATGCCATTAGGCAGAATTCTTAGGAACAACTAAAACATACTCAGTTTGGAAAAAAGTCTCAAGTATGGCCTCCAGTCCTGTATATGTTTAAAAATAAAAAATGTAAATGAAGAAAAAGAAAATGGAATGTTATGATCTCAGACACTTTATATGACATGTTTTAGGTATATATAAAAGTATTAAGCTGAAATATTTTTAAAGTAATGATAGAGCGTGGTTAGGAGTTTAAATTCAGGTGAATATAAGAGCATATTTGGGAAGAATTATCTGTTTAACTACTATTTGTTACATAACAAATATGGCCAGGAGCTGTGGCTTACACCTGTAATCCCAGAACTTTGGGAGGTAGTGGTAGGAGGATCACTTGAGCCCAGGATTTCTAGACCATCCTTGACAACATAGTGAGATCCTGGAGAAATGAGCCAAATAAAAGTAGTATTTTTTTTTTTTTTTAAAAAAGAAACAAATACATATGCAGTAGTTGCCCTATCAAAGTCAACCCCATATGATGACATTATTTATAACTTTTATAGAACTCAGATTATACAGGTAGGATTTATTGAAATGCTTCTGAAAAACTATGTGACTCAAATCAGCTACATAATTTTTCTTCATCAAACAAGATATTCCTGAAGGTGCATACTTCCATCATTGGTTTCTTGTAGAGAAAAATCTATTATAAGTGCTATGCTTGCCTTCAATCAAACACTTTGCATAATATTTAGAGTATCTCAGCCACTCTGAATGGAGCTAAAGCTTCTTCCTTAAGATTCATTTTTGTTCTTTCCTTGAAGAGACTGAGTAAGCCGCTATTATTTTCTCAGTGGTTTAGGAACCCAGCTAGGCCTACAACCACACGTTCTCTCAATATACCCTAAATACACAATTAGACTCATATATTATGTTCAGATAGATAATTAGAGTAATCAACATCTACTCACAGCCTCTGCAGAATCATTTTTGACTGAAGGTATTAGCAACTGAATGTTTCTATTTAGACCGAGAGAGAGCATGAACTTATCACTAGTGGCAGTTCTTGCTACAAAGAAAGTCTTTGCTCTTGTGCATACTTAAAATTTATCACACGTCAGGGAAAAGCTGCTGTATAAACCATGCTAATAACTATTTGGGAAATTTGGTAATCCATTCGAAGGGAGCAACCTTGTTCTTACTAATTTCTAAATTTATTTTAACTTCCATTGACTCAGATTAAAATAGAAATCTTGCTGTCTATTGATTTTGTCAGTAGTAAATTATTTTCTCTTTAGAATTCTGGTTTTTTTTTTGTTTTTTTTTTTTTTGAGACGGAGTCTCACTGTGTGGCCCAGGCTGGAGTGCAGTGGCGCGATCACAGCTCACTGCAACCTCCGCCTCCTGGGTTCAAGTGAGTCTCCTGCCTCAGCCTCCCGAGTAGCTGGGACTATAGGCGTGTGCCACCATGCCATTAATTTTTGTATTTTTAGTAAATATGGGGTTTCGCCATTTTGGCCAGGCTAGTGTCGATCTCTTGACCTCATGATCTGTACACCTCAGCCTCCCAAAGTGCTGAGATTACAGGCATGAGTCACTCCTCCTGGCCTAGAATTCATTTTTAAAGACTTTACTTTTATTAAACTGAATACTGCTAGTTAACTAAAGTCTCTTGGATTTTATAGACTCAGGAGAGTAGGATTTAACATGAATTAATCATGACTTAATTGACTGAACTAATTCAAGTTCCCTCCAGTCCACTGCACAACAATATTCTTGTCCTCCCAATGAAGGTTAAATGGTACTTTGCTCTAGGAGTATCAAGTTCTATATCTCTAGCACTGCATTTTTTACTGAGATTCTGTTTTAATATTCTTAAAATTATATACAAATGTCCATAGAGTTAGGAATACTAAATTAATTGACCTTACATGTAATCTACATTACAGCTGGCCAATTCCTTTCTATTATTTATTCCATGCATGGACTAATATTTTAATTTGGTAATACTGTTAAACACATACACATCAATAAGAACAAAATTTATTTGATTGTAACTTTCATCTGTTTTCTCAAAGAGAATTTTAAATGTGCATTGAATTCCTAATGCTTCCACTATATTTGCTGTTAGAAAACAAAAATTATTTAGCAAAATTAACTAAGTATCAATTATTATGTTTTTTCAAAACATGATTAGGTGGAAAGCAAATATGATAAAGTTGATGAAGTAATTGTCAAAAAACTGTTTGCTGGTCTTAGTTTTCTAAGTATCATATTCAAGAAGGAAATGTAGTAGAATGTAAAAATAAATACCAAGATTTTTATATTTTTAACTTTTTTATATTTTTCTTAAAAATTACCTGCTAAAATTTATAACAACTGTAAAGCTAAAAAATTATTCAGTTTCACTGATGGAAGATAACTATGTAAAGACAAAAATTATATTTGATATTATCTTTTTTCTCCAAATCAGTACTTTCATTCATTAAAAATGAATGAGGGACAAAAAAGTGCAGAAGAATAATTATTTACTAGAGATTGGCATAGCTGTGCAAAAGCTAGATTTCATCAATGATTTTTTTTGTCTTGTTTATTTTTGTTTTGTCTTACTATATTTTCATTGTATTTATTTGTTGGTTTGTTTGTTAGTTTGATCAGTTCTGTTCTGTCACCCAGAGTTCTCTCTCAACAACACAAGTTCGTTCTCTTTTAGAGCTGAAATACAGCTACGAGTCACTTGATATTGTGACTTCGGAATGTCATTTATTCCTCAGTGTCTGTGATTATAACCATCAAATAGTAACAGGAATTGACTGCTGTCAAGTCCCCAAAAGTCAAGGACTAAATGATAGCATCATAATTTGCAGAAAATGCGGAAAGTGTTTAAGATTTAGTAGGATCGGCCGGGCGCGGTGGCTCAAGCCTGTAATCCCAGCACTTTGGGAGGCCGAGATGGGCGGATCACGAGGTCAGGAGTTCGAGACCATCCTGGCTAACACGGTGAAACCCCGTCTCTACTGAAAAATACGAAAAACTAGCCGGGCGAGGTGGCAGGCGCCTGTAGTCCCGGCTACTCGGGAGGCTGAGGCAGGAGAATGGCGTAAAAACCCGGGAGGCGGAGCTTGCAGTGAGCTGAGATCCGGCCACTGCACTCCAGCCTGGGCGACACAGCGAGACTCCGTCTCAAAAAAAAAAAAAAAAAAAAAAAGATTTAGTAGGATCTCTTTGTATATTTCGTAATGTGTTTAGTGATCTTGTTAAAATAGCCTGCAGTATTAAAGAGAGATATGTAATCAGATAATAAGAATTTGAGTTTTATTTCTGCTACTTGCTATGTCAGCTTGGACAAACCTAATCCATTAAAGCCTGCCTTTCATCAAGAGTAAAGTGAGATTTTATGTACCTTATGTTAGTAATGGTAAAATGAAATAACATGTAAAAGCACTTTAGAAACAGAAAAATACTATTTATTTGTGAAGACTTTTTTTTGCCTTTGACATGGTAACTAACATTTAATTTCACATATGCACTAGTAATATAATTACCCTCTTTGAGATTTGTCTCATTTCATTTTAGTGAACAAAAAGCAAACTTGACATTTGTGAATTAGCATGTTTCTTATGAATTTTCCTTCAAGGATTTTCTGAATGTGTGTGATAAGTAAAAGGCAGGTAAGACCTGCCACCTAAATTATTGGAGTCATGATTGTTAGTACATACAGGAAATTCGTGGAGGTAGCATTATTAAATATGTCCCCAACTTCTCCTTTCTGCCTAGCTTTAAATATTGGATTTGTGGGACTTCTGTATTTAAAATGTGCAAATATCAAAGAAGAAAGATCAGACTGAAGCTGCTGACCCTTTACTGATTTTTGTTGAACCACAATTGCTACTCTTATTGAAGCATAACTTCTTTCAATTTCCCAAGACCATAGATGGAAAGACCTTTCTATCCTGGGGAATGATAGAAGACACGGTCAGGCGGTAGGATGGTGGATTCTTAACCAGTTCCTTGATACTGAGAACTTACTGAGCAGCAGTTTCAAAATAGTTTTGAAATTCAAATGTGTTTTCCCACAGTTGTATTTCCTCTAAGTTAAATTTCTAAGTAGTCAGATAATATTAAGCTTATATTAAAAAGCCAGTGCGGTTTTGATTTACGTTTACCTGATGATTAGTGATGTTGAGAATTTTTCATATACTCCTTGGCTGTTTGTCTTTCTTTGAGAAATGTCTACTCGTGTCCTTTGTTCATTTTTTAAGGGGAGTATTATTTTTTATTTTTATTTTCTATTTCTCTAAGTTTCCTGTGTATTCTGGATATTAGTCCTTGAATGAATAGTTTGCTAATATTTTCTCCCATTCTACAGGTTGTCTCCTTATTCTGTTGTTTCCTTTGCTGTGAAGAAGCTTTTTGGTTTAATGCAGTCACATTTGTGTATTTTTGTTTTTGTTGCCCGTGCTTTTGACGTCTTAGCCAAAAAATATTTGCCTAGATTAATGTCCTGACACATTTTCCATATGTTTTTGTCTAGTAGAAGTTTTATAGTTTTGGGTCTTGTATTGAAGTCTTTAATCCATTTTTAATAAATTTTTGTGTATGATAAGAGACGGGTTTCATTTCATTCTTCTGCATGTTGATACACAGTTTCTTCAGAAGCATTTAAAGACTTTTCCCCAATGTATGTCCTTGGCACCTTTGTTGAAAATCAGTTGGCTGTAAATATGTGTATTTATTTCTGAGTTCTGTATTATGTTCTCTTGGTCTATGTACCTATTTTTATACCAATACCATGCTGTTTTGGTTACTTTAAATATCGTCTCACCTCATTTAGAATGGCTGTAATAGAAAAGACAAAAGAATAGCAAATGCTGGCAAGGATGCAGAAAAAAGGGAACTCTTACACATGGTTAGTGGGAATGTAAATTATCAGAGCCATTATGGATAACAGTATAAATGTTTTTCAAAAAACTGAAAATAGAACTACCTTATGATCCAACTATCCCTCCACCTGGTATTCACCCAAAGGAAAGGCAAGGAAATCTGTGTATCAAAGAGATACTTGCACCCACATGTTTATTGAGGCACTGTTCACAATAGCCAAGATATGGCAGCAACCTAAGTATCCATAAAAACATGAATGGATAAAGAACATATGGAATAGATAGGATAAAAAGCATAAGATAATACTAGTTAGCCATAAAAAAGAATACAATTTTGTTATTTGCAGCAACATAGATGGAACCGGAGACCATTAAGTTAAATAAGCCAGGCACAGAAAGACTAACACATGTTCTCATTCTGATATGGGAGCTAAAAATGTTGGTCTCATGGAGGTGTAGATTAGAATGATAGTTACTAGAGGCTGGCAATAGTGTGTATGGGGAGGGGAGGGAGTGAAGAGAGTTTGGTTAATGGGTATAAACATAGCTAGAAGGAATAAGTTATATTGCTTGATAGCACAGTAGGGTAACTATAGTTAATTTATTGTAGATTTCAAAATATGTACAAGAAAATTTTGAACTATTTGCAACATAAAGAAATGATATTTGAGGTAATAGATACCCTAAATACCCTGACTTAATCACTATACCTTGTGGCATGTATCAAAATATCACAGTACCCCAGAAATATGTATGATTATTACATATGGATAAAAATTAAAATGAAGACAAGATTAGAGGAGAGAGGTACCTAGAAAAAAAGCCAATGTGGTACATAATAGATGATTATTTAATGTGAAGTTTCTAAGGTAACACATGAAAACTTTTAATGAAATGGTTGGGTGAAGTGGAAAAATGCTCTTTAAAATAAAACAAAAATTTTAATCTGTTATAAACTATGGTTTCTTAGATAATAATGGAACCAAAATAGAATGTTTAACTTCTTCGTCTTAGAAAAAAAATTTATTCAGTTTTCTTTCTTCTGCATGATTCCCTAAAATTGAATTGATCATTTTCAAGGTTAGATACATGTATAACTTCAGACTTTTTAAAAGCTTGAGTTACTTACAAAATTTAGATTCCATCCATTTCTTGAAAACTGGAAAATTAAGTCCTTGTGAGTATCTCAAACACATAAAAAACTGATTAATATATTTGCTACAGTCTTGCTGTCATATAATAAGCTGAATCATATACAAATAAGTTTGTAATTAAAAACATGACCAAATCTCAGCAATTTCGTATGTTTAAACCTATTCTCTTTGTTTCTCCTTTCTAATCTTGTTTTGCGAAGGGCATGGTCTTTCTTCAGATGTGGTACAAAGAACATTAGACAATATATGTGTCATTAATATCCTTAGATCTATGAATATTTTTTCAGTTGTTTTTACTTGGGTTCTTAAAAGTATATTATATAAACGGGGGTTTCTATCAATGACAATTAGAGATAAATCAGTTTTGCTGTCTTCTAGTGTTTTGAATATACAAAATATTATTAGTTAAATATATTTAAGGTACATTGTTTCCAACACTCAATATAATACCCAATAATTAGCATTAGTGAAATCTTATTTTAGGATTCTGTATAATACACAATTCAATGTGTAGTATAGTATTGTATATAAACTGCTTGATTCTATTTGCTTTTTTTGTTTTTACTAAAAGACAATCAAATAGAGTGAAACTACTTCTCTGGAAGCTTTTTAGAGGAAATATAAATGTATGCACCACAGAAACCACCTAATTAAATAATAACTTCAATAAGCTTGAAGTACATTTACCTAATATTGTTCCTAGGAATATTTCATTATAAGGTTCAATTCTTTTATATGTCCATTTTTGTTACAGGTCATTAATTGCTGATAGGGATTATTTTATTTTATAATTTGGTAAGATTTCATTTCCTAAGAACACTCACTCTTTTTACTAAAACAATATGACATACTTGACAAACTGAAGTATTCTATACATAACTTGAAAGCAGATATAAATGCTGAAGTGTGCTTTAATGCAGTCACATGTAATGAAACGTGAAACTTAATTTTAACTTAATAAAATATTTTTTAAATTGAAATGTCTTTTCCTTTTAATTGGGAATATTTTCATTTTAATTATATTTCATTCAAGAGAAGAAAAAATATATTCTAACAGCTAAATGATGACTTTAAATATTTTCTACCAAATATTTCAAGAATGTTTTGATAAAATAGAATAATCTGAAATTGGTCAATTTTAATTTAGATTTTTATGTTTATAAATTGACTGTGCCAAATCATGAGACATCAGCACAATTTTAGTATGACTAAAAGGTTTTTGAGAAGCTGTTACAATGTTTACATTAGATATGGAGGGAAAAATTCAAATGATTTCTAAATTGATATTACTTTGTATTTCACCATGAATTAAGTTGTAGATTAGAAAAACAGTATCTCAAGTTTTGAAATGCATGTTAGAAGTAATAGCACTTATTATTGTTGATAAATTCCAGAGAAGATAAAAAGGATAAGAAAAAGAAAATAAATTCAGACAAATATAAGCTGGGTTTTGGTTTAGGAGCACCCTTTTCTGGGTGTGCATTCACAAATTTAGAAATTTATTGAGTATTTGGTTTTAGACATGCTGTGCTTAAGATACTAGGTCAGGCGCGATGGCTCATGCCTGTAATCCCAGCACTTTGGGAGGCCGAGAGGGGGTGGATCATGAGGTCAGGAGTTCGAGACCAACTTGGTCAATATGGTGAAACCCCCGTCTCTACTAAAAATATAAAAATTAGCCAGGCATGGTGGTGTGTGCCTGTAATCCCAGCTACTCAGGAGGCTGAGGCAGGATAATTGCTTGAACCTGGGAGGCAGAGGTTGCAGTGAGTCAAGATCATGCCACTGCACTGGAGCCTGGGCGACAGAGCGAGACTCTATCTCAAACAAACAAAAAGATGTTTGGTTCTAGATATTCAGACAACTAAGTAGCAATGTAGAATAAGCAGTTGGATATAGTAACATAATAATAATAATAATAATAATAATAATAATAGGTCATAATATAAAAACATTTACTTGACATTTCCTTTCAACTGTGGATCTTAAAACTTTGAGTCACCTCAACAGTATTTATGAGGTTGGTACTATTATTATCCCCATTTTACAGATGAAGAGACTGAGACACGGATGAGCAGCTTGTTCGTAGTCACACTGAGCTGGGATTTGAACCATGTCAGTTGGACTCCATAGCCTACACTATTTTTGGGGGTGGGGTGTGGCGGACGGAGTCTTGCTCCCTCACCAGTCTGGAGTGCAGCGGCATGATCTTGGCTCACGGCAACCTCCACCTCCCAGGTTCCAGCGATTCCTCTGCTTCAGCCTCCCCAGTAGCTGGGACTACAGGGGTGTACCACCACGCCAGGCTAATTTTTTGTATTTTAGTAGAGACAGGGTTTCACCATGTTGGCTAGGATGGTCTCCATCTCCTGACCTCGTGATCCACCCACCTTGGCCTCCCGAAGTGCTGGGATTTCAGGCGTGAGTCACCATACCTGGCCTCGCCTACACTTTTAACCACCATATACAGGCAGTTCTCACAGAGGAAGGAGGTTGAGATGAAGATATTTGTGAATAGACGCTGATCCACATACTGTCTTCATCTGTACCCATGTACATTCTCTTTCTTCCTGTCAAAATCAAACTCTCCTCTGTGTCCATAGGAAGTCAATTTTTTTTCTGCTTGGTTATTAGATACTTTGGTCAACTCAAGGATATGTAATTACAGCTTAGTTTGTCTCATAATCAATTTCATTTCTTCCATCTGACGATCACCACCAACATTAAAACAATGAGAGTATCTTCCTCTTAAACATGATTCCTAGTCCCCAAACGTTCTTTTAGCTCTTAACCCTATTTCTCTGCTCATCTGCAATCATGCATTCTAGCACACTCTCTCTCCATTCTCTTTTCTATCCACTTCAGTTAAACTTTTGTTCATTAATCCATTGAAATTGCTTTTGTCAAAGTCACCAACATTTTCAATCTTGGTAAGTCCACTGGTCAATTATTTTTTTTCAGCTTTGAAATTCCCAGCAGGATTTACATAGTTGATTACTCTTTCTTCTTGAAATTACACTTCCTTTACTAGTCTCTTGGAAGACCATTTTTACTCACTTTTATCCTATTTCTTAATCTCTTCTGCTGAATTGTCCTTTTCCCAACCTTTAAATAACAAAATAATTCAAATTTTCATGTCCACACTGTCTCCTCATGTGATCTGACGTAGTCCTGTGGCTTTTCATACCATCCTATATGCATGACTATCCAGTTTGGATATCTAGTCCTAACCTCTCAGTTTTACAATGATGTACCTGACTCTCTTACCTTTTCACTAACTCCCTGTGGATATGCAGTAGGCATACTAAACCTAATTTATCCCAAGTGTCTCTCTCAGTTTTGGCTCCATCCTCCACCTCCTGTCATCCTGCTACTCTTCTGGCCTTTAACATCTCAGTAAATGATACCATCATTGACCCAGTTACTAAAGAAAAATAGAAGTTACTGTTGACTTCCATTTTTCATATATCCAATTCATCAGCAATTCTGGTGAACCCTACCTACAGTATATTTCTCAAACTTTATTACTTTTCACCTTCTCTATGACTACTACCTTCCTGATTACTAGTCTTTTAAATGGTCCCTTTGTCTCTAACTTTTCCCCTAGACCAATTGGTTATTTTATTGCTTATAATCTTCTAATAATTTTCCATTATGATAAAATCCAAATTATGTTCCACAGCCTATAAAGTCGTAAATGATATGGCCCCTGCCAACTCTCATCTCTTACTGTGCTATTCTCTACCTAGTTTCCTTTCTCTGCCCACTTTAGTTTTTCTATTTTTTTCTCTGACAATCCATACTTATTCGCATCTTGGACATTTATATTTGCTATTATTTTTGGAAGTCTCCTTTTGTTTTTGTTGCATTGTAATGCTGAGTTGTTTTCATCTTTCAACTCTCGGTTGAAATTATTTCTTAGTAGGGCCTACACTGACTAAAATAACCCACTCGCTCCATGTTGTTATCCATTTCTTACCTTCTAGACGCTTAATCATTGTCTTGTGTTTTTTTTGATTCATTTATTCGATTATTGCTTGTTTCTCTACTTCTATTTTATTGACTCTGACGGTGCAGGTGCTTGGTCTTGTATTTAATAAATGGTCAATAAACATTTGCAGGGAATTATTTCATTAATATTTTACAATTCACAAAGGGATTTTATGCCTGTAAACTCATTATCCAAATAACAAGTATTCGGAAGGAAGGCAATATGTAAATGCAGTTTAAAAGATCATCTATTTCAACTCTCATTGTCTGCTGTTCTGAAAACTTGAGCTTAGAGATATTTGACTTGCACAAATCATAAGGAAGCATTGAGATGGAGTTTACCCCTAAACAATCTAACATCAAATTATTCAATGCCTTCCTTATATTTCTCTCTTGACAGTTTAAAGTGTGACACATTTTAGAAAATGTGACAGTAGTATCCAAAAATATTTTCAAGTTAAATACATTCAGTATGAAAATTGACAAAATTAAGCTTCTGAAGGAGTGATCACTTGAGATAATAGATCAACTTAGGACCCTTCAGAATATGATGGTCCTCAGTCTCCCTATCTGACGAGAGAAAAGGTCAAAATTAATCCAAGGGTACCAGGATATCTTCCTTCACTCATTGAGGTGATCAGAATGTATATAGATCCAAATCTAACCAATTTTTATGTGCTGATATTGTGCTGGTTACTTTTGCCCTTATTATCTAATTTAATGCTCACAATCATTTGTTTAAGTTTTATAATTTTCATTTGAGAGAAAGTCTTGTGCAGTGGGTGAGCTTTATAAGAGTTGTACCAAACTCTCTGGACTCATAATTAATAGATCTGTACATTGTACTTTTGTTTGTTTGTTTGTTTGAGATGGAGTCTCACTCTGTCACCCAGGCTGGAGTGCAATGGTGTGATCTCAGCACACTGCAACCTCCACCTCCTGGGTTCAAGTGATTCTCCTGCCTCAGCCTCCCACGTAGCTGGGATTACAAGCATGTGCCACCATGCCCAGCTAATTTTTGTATTTTTAGTACAGACGGGGTTTCACCATGTTGGTCAGGCTAGTCTCGAACTCCTGACTTTAGGTGATCCACCCACCCCGGCCTCCCAAAGTGCTGAGATTATAGGCGTGAGCCACTGTGCCTAGCCTGTACATTGTACTTTAATGTCTATGTACTGCCAGGAAAAT
The DNA here is from genome assembly GCF_003255815.1 of Theropithecus gelada. Lineage (NCBI taxonomy): Eukaryota > Metazoa > Chordata > Mammalia > Primates > Cercopithecidae > Theropithecus > Theropithecus gelada. Next base: position 50,159,568 of record NC_037675.1, on the reverse strand, counting down.
TTCTGTGTAATATAATTAGTGGAAATAAATTTGGCATCTTGATAACTGTATTGCAATGTGTCATAACATTGTTCTAGTATTCCTCTTCTGAAGACCCAAGCCATGGATTTATCCTTTATTTCTCCCCACCACTCACATTTAATTCATCAATAAATCATGATTGTTCTGCCTCTAAATTGTGTCTTTAATTGGCTCACTTCTCACCATCTTCACTGTCATTATGCTAGTTCAAACCCATATTATCTTTAAACTGAATTGGCATCTTTAACCCTACTCTTCCCACCTTACATGCCATTCTTTGCAAATACAAGGGCTAGTATTACTTTGCCATAAAACTGGACAAGGACAGTAAGAAAAAAATTATGCGTTATTAATGATGCAAAGAATGGCTTGTAAAGCCATGAGAATAGGAACAAAGATGCCAACAAGTAATAACAAAAACTGTGTAGTAACTTGCTAATGTGTTCAGGATCAAAACAAACCTTGGCCTACAAGACATGATGTGATCTGACTCCCATCTACTCCATCATCTTCAGGGCCCCTCTTCTTCCCTGGGTTCCTGCTCTTACTCAAACATGCCAAGTTCTTTGGTCTTTGTATTCATTATATGCTTTTCTTTCAATTGCATTCCCAGTTCTTTCTCTTTCTTTCTCTTTCTCTTTCTTTCTCTCTTTCTCTCTTTCTTTCTCTCTCCTCTCTCTCCTCCCTTCCCCTCCCACCCTTCCTTCTACAGAGTCTCACTTAGTGGCCTAGGGCTGGAGTTCAGTGGCATGATCTTGGCTCACTGCAACCTCTGCCTCCCAGATTCAAGCAATTCTCATGCCTCAGCCTCCCAAGTAGCTGAGGTTACAGGCAGAGGCCACCACGCCCAGCTAATATTTTATATTTTTAGTAGAGATATGGCTTTGCCATGTTACCCAGACTGGTCTTGAGCTAAGGCAATCCACCTGCCTTAGTCTCCCAAAGGGCTAGAATTCACGAGCCACTGTGCCTGGCCAGTAATTTATTTTCTCATGACTCATTCGTTTTCATAATTTTGGTATCAGAAATATATTTTTCAGAGATACCTTTGATAACCACTTCAGATAGTATGCTCCCTCCCCTCTATTTGGCATTGTCTTTATTTCTTTACTTGTCTTTTTTTGAACTTTCCTCATGAAAGAATGTAAGTTCTGGGAATCAGGATCTTCCTGTTGTTATTTACAAGTGTGTTGTCGTGTCCCAGAATAGTGCTGAATATTTATTTCTGGAATGAGTCAATAAAGATGAGACGAATACAACTGAAATAAAAAAAATGACAGAACATAAAAATGCGTTAGTTTGCCTCCTTCACTTATTCAACTCAAGACATAAGATCGAGTACCTGTTATTAATATATGACAGACAATGAAGAGGAAAGAAGACATTGATTCCTAAGGAATAATTTTGGTACTTAAGACAAATACGCCTTAATTGAAGAATAACAATCATCCATCTAGCCATGCTTGCAAAAAATCTCTTTAAAAATCTTTTTTTTTTAATTCAAAAATCTTATGATTGGTCCTCCCTACCAAGAGTGAATTTTATTAGAAAATTACTCATATTGGTAATCAAGCCAGATGCATCTTCTATTGTATATAAATTGATGATATAATTTCAGATCACTTCAAATTTAATTGTATTCAACTGAAAAATATATTTTTTACAAAGAGATAGTAGGTAAGATAAACTAAACCTGGAGTTGATGATTTGAAAAGATAAATTCACCACCACCTAGCAAGAATGATTAAGACATGAAAAAACGGTATTCATTATAAAAAGAGGACATAGATTATGTTACATTTTACTTGTCCACATTATCAGCAAAATGAGCAAATTTATACCAATAAAGCTGAAAGATTAGATAAAAAATGTTCTGAAAACACTTAAAGTATCAAAATAGCCTCAGAGAAGTAAAAACTAGATGAAACCTACAACTACTGAATAAATGGTATCTTTGTTCCACATCCTGTGCCCACCTTTCAAAATCGTGGGTTTAGAAGGGATTACAAGGGCGCTTTGCAAAACCTTAAAGAAAGGATAATACCAATGTAATATAAACTACTCTTTAGATTAAAGAGCAATAGGTCTTCCAAATCCTTCTGAAGGGCTAGTATTACTTTGCCATAAAACTGGACAAGGACAGTAAGAAAAATAAAAATTATAGGTTATGAACAGAGAGGTAAAAATACTATGAAATTATTTAAAAATCTATCAAATAATACATAGATAAAATGCATCAGAGGAAAGTAGGATTTAACATCAATATGCAAGAGTTTGTTGAATATTTTAAAATATATTTATTTTAATTGCTATAAACCCCCAAATAACCATAATAATTAAGGCACAAATATTAGAAACATTTAATGTCAAGAAAAAGAAAGGATACTAGTTACAATGGCTTCTCTTCAATATTTAACTTGAGGTGTCCAATAAAGCAACATTTTTAAAATAGGAGATACTATTATAAAAAAGGAAAAATAAAAATTTATTTGCTGATAAAATGATTGCTGAATTGAAAAAAATCCAATAGTATCAACAGAAAAAGTAGTACTGAGAGCAATTCTCTGTGCACTGAAAAACCCATTGGGAAAGTATATTTAAAAAAATACTTTTCACAGTAGCATTTAAGTATAAAACCTACGAAGTGTAAGACCCACATGGTGGAATATATACACAATGTGCTGTGTATATATGCATTAGTTATATATATACACACACACACACAGACACATATATATCTACATATTATATAAATACTAAATAAAACTATGCTTATGTATGGGGAGATGCAGTGTTATTAGAATGAAAATTCCGCTCATAAAAATGTATATATTCTGATAATTTTCATTGAAAATTCCAAGAATATTTGTTGGAATTACATATGGAAGACTAAAGAGGTTAAAAAGTACCAAAAAATGTTTTTAATATTTTTATGAAAGTATAACATACAAAAATATATACAAATTGTTATGGTAAAGCTCAATGCATTGTCGCTAAATAAACTAAGGAAGTCACTACACAGACTAAGTGACAAATGTTATCAGCACATCATCAGCCACCCTCACATTCTTCTCCTCCACTGGAAGTTCATTTTTTTTTCATGTTTGGTGTTATTAGAAACAACACTGCTAAAATGATTTTGTACATATTTTGGGTACACACATGCAAACACACACTAACACTTCTTTTGGGGATACATCTAGAAATAGAATAGGATTTTGAGGTCATCAGAACATGTATGTTCAACTTCAGTTTGTATTGCCTGACACATTCCCAGAATAGCTTTGCTAAGTTATAGCCACCTTTGCAAACTTTCTATTGTTCATGGACACACCAACACTTCATATTGTCGATTGCTTTAATCATAGCCAGTTTGGCAGGGATGTAGTTGTGTATCATTATGATATTACTTTATGCTTCCTAATGAGTAGTGGAGTTGACAACATTTTCTTACTGATGATTTACGTCTGCTATTTTGTAGAGTATCTTCCTAGATATTTTCATCCATTTTTTGTTAAGGTGTCTTTTTTTTTCTTATTGATTTATGTATGTTTTTCTGGGCAAAAGTCCTTTGTTAGTTCTGTATGCTGTAAGTATCTTCTCCATTGCTAGCCTCCATTTACATTGTCTCGATGATGTCTTTTGATGAACATTCTTCCTTTTAATAAAATCTAACTTATCAACATTTTTCTTTATGATAGGTGTTTTCTGGTGACATATTTTGACAATCTCTATTTACTCTATGTGTATTTGTTTCCTGCACCTGCTAGAGAACACATTCTCAAAAATTTGGTAGCTTAAAAAACAGAATTGTTTTCTCTCACAGTTCTGAAGCCAAAAAGCCCAAAATTAGTGTCACTGGGTGGGAATCAAAGAATTGGTAGGGCCACACACTCTCTAGAAGTTTCAAGGGAGAATCCCTTCCTTTCTTCCTCCAGCTTCTGATGGCTGCTGTTGTTCTGTGACTTGTAGCTCACCACTATGCTCACCACCTCTTCACATTGCCTTCACCTCTTCTGTCTTTTTGGTCAACATCGCCCTCAGCCTTCCTTCCATAAGAATACGTGTGATTGCATTTAGTATGCACTCAGATTATCCTGGACAATTTCTCCATCTAAAAATCTTTAATTACATCTAAAACATTGCTTTTTCCAAATAAGGTAACATTTACAGATTCCAAGGATTAGGAGGTCATTATTCAGCCTAATACACAGAGTTAATGAAGATAGTTTCCTGATTTTTCCAGAATGATTGTTGTTTCACGTTTTTATTTGCAAACTATCTAGAACTGAGGTTGTGTGTGTGTGTGTGTGTGTGTTTGGTACAGGGTAGGATACAATACTTTTTGAATTTCAATGTTTACTAAAGTGTAAGTGCCATCTCTGTCATAAATTATTCATACTTGTCTGGTTGTTTCTAAACTCTCCTTGGCTTCTTCTGGTTGTTTATCTTTGCATCAATAGTATGCCATCTGGATTACTGTAGTGCGAACATAAGTCTTTATATCTGGATGCATACACCCTCCAAGTATGTTCCTCTTCTCCAAGACTGTCTTTGATATTTCTGATACAATCAATTTATCGGTCTCCCTCACTATGCCTTCTAACTTCCCCTACTCTGCACCAAACCTGCTGAGATTTACATTGTGATTATATTGCATTGAGATTTGAGAAAAATTTGGTGAAGAATTCTCAATTTCATGATAATGAATCTTCAAATTATTAAATGTGATAATTTTTTCCATTTATTTTGGTCTTTGATTTCTCTTGATATTTCATAGTTTCAATGAAGATGTCTTACATGTCTTTCATTATATTTTTGCCGAAATATATGTTTTCTGATAGATCATAAAAGGCTTGTTGAATTTGAAATATCGTTTTCCATTTTTCAGTTGTTATATTTAAATACAATTGTTTTGCATATGTTGATCTTGTATCCACGGAACTCATTAAATAGTAATTATTTGTAAACAATAATTTTGATTGTCTATGAACAAGTCATTTCTAATGATGTGTTTTTTTTTCTTCCCTGGAGCTTTCTTAAGCGTCTTTGACATGCTCTTCTCTTGTTCTGGATTTGGATACTAGTACAGTATTAAAAGAAGTGTTGATCGTACGACATTCTTATCTTGCTTCGAGTTTCAGGAGAAATCTTTTGATATTTCATCATTATGTATAGAGTTGAAAGTATTTTGCAGATAATCTTTATCAAATTAAGAAAGCTTGTTTTTAATACTACTTTAAGAGGTTTTAAAATTTTAATTATGAATGTAAGTTGAATTATATTTTAATTACTTTTTAGAGGATGTGAAGAAAGGGAGTTCTTTATTTTTTTCCTTTCTACTTTTGTATTTATTTATTTATTTAGAGACAAAGTCTCACTCTGTCACCCAGGCTGGAGTGCAGTGGCATGGCTATGGCTTACTGCAGCCTCAAACTCTTGGGCTTAAGCTATCCTCCCACCTCAGCCTCCTGAGTAACTAGGATCACAGGTGTGCTCCACCACACCTGTATCAGGAGAACCCGCTCCAGATGTTTAACGTGGGTTCTTTTCTTTTCCTAAGTGTCTCGGCTGGGTTGAGAAATAAAGGGAAAGAGCACAAGAGAGAGAAATTTAAAGTTGGGTGTCCAGGGGAGACATCACATGTTGGCAGGATCCGTGATGTTCCCTGAGCCGTAAAACCAGCAAGTTTTTATTAGTGATTTTCAAAAGGGGAGGGAGTGCACGAATAGGGTGTGGGTCACAGAGATCACATACTTCACAAGGTAATAAAATATCACAAAGCAAATGGAGGCAGGGCAAGATCACAGGACCACCGGATGAGGAGAAATTAAAATGGCTAATTAAGTTTCGGACACGCATTGTCATTGATAACATCTTATCAGGAAACAGGGTTTGAGAGCAGGTAACCTGTCTGACTACAATTTATTAGGTGGGAATTTTTGTCCACTTGATAAGCCTGGGAGCACTGTAGGAGACCAGGGCTTATTTCATTCCATCGGCTTCGACCACAAAAGACAGGACGCCTTAAAAAGGGGCCGTCTGTAGGCCTACCTTCAGGGCGCATTCCCTTTCTCAGGGATGTTCCTTGCTGAGAAAAAGAATTCAGTGATATTTCTCCTATTTGCTTACAAAAGAGGAGGAATATAGCCCTGTTCTGTCCAGCTCACCTGCGTCCAGTTCAAAGTTACCTCTCTTGTTCCCTGAACATCACTGTTCTCCTGTTCATTTTTTAAGATGCCCAGATTTCATATTGTTCAAACACACATGCTCTACAAACAATTTGTGCAGTTGACACAATCACAGGGTCCTGAGGCAACATTCATCCTCCTCAGTTTACAAAGAAGATGATGGGATTAAGAGATTAAAGTAAAGACAGGCATAGGAAATCACAAAGATATTCACTGGGGAAGGGATAAGTGTCCATGAAATCTTCACAATTTATGTTCAGAGATTACAGTAAAGACAGGTGTAAGAAATTATAAAAGTATTAATTTGGGGAACTAATAAATGTCCATGAAATCTTCACAATTTATGTTCTTCTGCCACAGCTTCAGCCAGTCCCTCCGTTCAGGGTCCCTGAGTTCCCGCAACACACCTGGCTAATTTTTATTTTATTTTTTTGTAGGGACCTGGTCTCACTATTGCTCAGGCTGGTCTGGAACTCCTAGGTTCAAGTGATCCTCCCACTTTGGCCTCCCAAAGTGCTGGAATTAGAAGTTTGAGCCACTGCATCTGGCCTTCTACTTCTATTTTAGATTTAGGAGATACATATGCAGGTTTGTTACATGGGTAAATTTTATGTTACTGAGGCTTGGTGTCCAAAATGATCCTGTCCCTCGGGCAGTGAGCACAGTACATGATAAGTAGCCTTCCAAACCATAACCCCTTCCCATCCGCCTCCATCAAGCAGATGCCTTTGTCTATTCTTTCCCAGTTTGTGTCCATGTGTATTCAATATTTAGTTCCCAATTACAAGTGAGAACATGCAGTATTTTTCTTTATCCCCTCCATTATTGTTGGGCATTTCCATTGATTCCATGTCTTTACTATTGTGAATAGTGCTGCAATAAACATATGAATGCATATATCTTTTTAGTAGAACAATTTATTTTTCTTTGGGTATATACAGAGCAGTGCAATTGCTGGGTTGAATTGTAGCTCTGTTTTAAGTTATTTGAGAACTCTCCAAACTGCTTTCAACAGTGGCTGAACTAGTTTACATTCCCTCTAGCAGTGTATAAGTTTTCCCTTTTCTCTGCAATCTTGCCAGCATCCGTTGTTTTTAGCCTTTCTTTTTTCTTTTTCTTTTTTTGAGACAGAGAATTGCTCTGTCCCCCAGGCAGGAGTGCAGTGGGGTCATCTCGGCTCACTGCAACCTCCACCTCCCGGGTTCAAGTGATTCTCCTGCCTCAGCCTCCCAAGTAGCTGAGACCACAGGTGTGTGCCACCATGCCTGGCTAATTTTTTTTTTTTTTTTTGGTATTTTAGTGGAGAGGAGTTTTCACCATGTTGCCCAGGCTGGTCTCAAACTCCTGAGCTCAGGCAATCCACCCACCTCGGCCTCCCAAAGTGCTAAGATTATAGGCATGAGCCACTGCACCCGACCATTTTTATGCTTTTTAGTAATAGCCATTCTGATTGGTATGAGATGGAAACTCATTATGGTTTTAATTTGCGTTGCTCTAATGATTAGTGATGATGAGCATTTGGTAATATATTTGTTGGCTGCATGTATGTCTTCTTTTGAGAAGTGTCTGATCATGTACTTTGCCCATTTTTAATGGGGTTGTCTTTTGCTTATAAATTGTTTAACTTCTTTATAGATTCTGGATACTAGACCTTTCTTGAATGAATAGATTGAGAATATTTTCTCCCATTCTGTAGGTTGTCTGTTTACTCTGTTGATAGTTTCTTTTGCTGTGCAGAATTTCTTTCATTTAATTAGGTCTCTCGTCAATTTTTGTTGCAGTTGTTTTTGGGTACTTAGTCATAAATTCTTTGCCAAGTCAGATGTCCAGAATGGTTTGCCCTAGGTTTTCTCCTAGAGTTTCTAATAGTTTTAGGTACTACATTTAAGTCTTTAATCCATCTTGTCTTACATTTTGTGTATGATGAACTGAAGGGGTCTAGTTTCAATCTTCTGTATATGGCTAGCCAGTTATCCCAGCAGCATTTTTTGAACAGGGAGTTGATATGGTTTGAATATATGCCCTTGCAAATCTCATGTAAAATTGTAATCCCCAATGTTGGAGGTGGGGCCTGGTGGAAGGTGTGTGAGTTATAAGGGCAGTTTCCTTATGGCCTGGTGCTGTCCTTGTGATAGTGAGTGATTTCTTATGAGATCTGATTGTTGTAAAGTGTGACATCTCTCCTTCATACTCTCTTGCTTCTGCTCCAGCTATGTGAGATGCCTGTTCCCTATACACCTTCCATCATGATTGAAATGTTCCTAAAGCCTCCCCAAAAGCAGATGCCGGCACTATGCTTCCTATACAGCCTGTAGAACTATGAGACAATTGAACTTATTTTCTTATAAATTACCCAGTCTCAGATCTTTCTGTATAGCAATGCAAGAATGGCATAATATAGTAGTCCTTTCCCCATTGCTTATTTTTGTCAGCTTTGTCAAAGATGAGGTAATTGTAGGCATGTGGCTTTCTGGATTCTCTATCCTGTTCCATTGGTCTATGTCACATTGTTTTTCTACCAGTACAATGTTGTTTTGGTTACTGTAGCTGTGTTAAATAGTTTGAAATCAGTAGTATGATGCCTTCAGCTTTGTTCTTTTTGTTTAGGATTACTTTGGCTATTCAGGATCTTTTGTGGTTCCACATGAATTTTTTAATTTTTTTTCTAGTCCTGTTAAAATATAACATTGGTAGTTTGATAGAAATAGCACTGAATCTAGGCTGGCTGTGGTGGCTCACTCCTGTAATCCCAGCACTTTGGGAGGCCGAGGTGGGCGGATCACGAAGTCAAGAGATCGAGACCGTCTTGGCCAACATGGTGAAACCCTGTCTCTACTAAAAATACAAAAATCAGCTGAGTGTGCACCTGTAATCCCAGCTACTCAGGAGACTGAGGCAGGAGAATCACTTGAACTGGGGAGGCAGAGGTTGCAGTGAGCCAAGGTCACACAACTGCACTCCAGCCTGGTGACGGAGCGAAACTCCATCTCAAAAAAAAAAAAAAAAAAAAAAAAAGAGCGTGGAATGTTTTCCATTTGTTTTATATCACCTCTGGTTTATTTCATCAGTGTTTTGTAATTATTCTCATTGTGGAGATCTTTCACCTCCTTGGTAAGCTGTATTACTAGGTATTTTATTTTCTTTTGTGGCTATTGTGAATGGGCTTTCATTCTTGATTTGGCTCTCAGCCTGGACATTATTGGTGTATAGAAATGCTACTACTTCTGGTACACTGATATTTATATCCTAAAAACTTGCTAATGTAGTTTATCAGTTCTAAGAGCTTTCTGGTGGAATCTATGGGGTTTTCTAGGTATAGCATCATACTATCTGCAAAGAGAGATGGTTTGACTTGTGCTATTTCTATCTGGATGACTTTTATTTTTTTCCCTTGCCTGATTTCTGTGGCTAGGATTTCCAATACTATGGTGAGAGTGGGCATCCTTGTCTTCTTCTAGTTCTCAAGGATAATGCTTCCAGCTTGTGCCCATTCAGTGTGATGCTGACTGTGGATTTGTCGTAGATGGCTCTTACTATTTTGAGGTATGTTCTTTTGATGCCTAATTTGTTTACAGTTTTTAACAAGAAGAGATATTGAATTTTATCAAAGGCTTTTCTGTGTCTATTGAGATGATTATGGGGTTTTTGTTTTCACTTCTGTTTATGTGAAGAATCACATTTACTGATTTCTGTATGTTGAATCAACCTTGCATCCCAGGAATAAAGTCTATGTGATCATGACAGATTAACTGCTGGATTTGGTTTGCTAGTATTTTGTTGATGATTTTTGCGTCTATGTTCATCAGGGATATTGGTGTGAAGTTTTCCTTTTTATGTTGTGTCTCTGCCAGGTTTTCGTATCAGAATGATGCTGGCTTTATAGAATGTGTCAGGGATAAGTTCCTCCTCAAGATTTTGGAATAATTTTGGTAGGACTGGTAGTAACTCTTCTTTGTACACCTGGTAGAATTCAGCTGTGAATCCATCTTGTCTGGGGTTTTTAATTTTGGTTGGTAAGGTTTTCATCACTGATTCAATTTCAGAACTCATTAATGGTATGTTGAGGATTTCATTATTTTTCCTAATTCAATCTTGTGAGGCTTTGTATTTTCAGGAGTTTAGCCATTTATTCTAGATTTTCAAGTTTGTGTGCATAGAGGTGTTCATAATCCCTTATAATATTTTGTATTTCTGTGGGATCAGTTGTAATGTCAGCCTTTTCATTTCTGATTGTGTTTATTTGGATTTTCTTTTTTTTAAATTAATCTAGCTAGCAGTCTATCAATCTTGTTTAGTCTTTCAAAATACCAACTTTTGATTTCATTGATCTTCTGTGTGGATTTTTACATCTCAATTTTGTTCATTTTTTTTCTATTTAGTTCTAATTTTGGTCATTTTTTTTCTTCTTGGGGCTTTGGCGTTGGTTTGCTCCTGTTTTTCTAGTTACTCTAGGTATGAAATTAGGTTGTTAGTTTGTAATATTTTTAACTACTTGAGGTAGGTATTTAGTGCTAGAAAATTTCCTCTTATACTGCTTTAGCTGTGTCCCCAGTATTCTTATATGTCGTGTCTCTGTTTTTATTAGATTCAAAGATTTTTTTTTTTTAATTTCTGCCTTAATTTCTTTCCTTACCTCAAAGTCTTCAGAAACAGGTTGTTTAGCTTCCATGTAATTGTATGGTTTTGACAGCTCTTCTCAGTATTGATTTCTGTTTTTATTTTACTGTAGTCTGACAGTGTGGTTGGTAAGATTTTGACTATTTTTTAAACTTGTTGAGGCTTGCTTTATGGCTGCATATGTGGTCAGTCTTAGGGAATGTGCATGTGCAGATGAGAAGAATGCATATTCTGTTGTGTGGATTCTTCTGTAGGTGTGTAATAGGTGCAATTAGTCAAATGTCTTTGGTTAAAAACTTTGTATGTTCATCTGGTGATTCTTCCTCTACTGTTGTTTCCTTTTCTTTGTATGGCTTATAATGTTTTGATAAGCTTAGTGAGATCTCAGTTTTCTGAACTGTGAGGCCATCCCTACAGCCTGTCTTTACTACTCCCAGGGGTTCTATGGATTTAATAATGTATATACAAGGAGTTCTGTGTCTCTATGCAGGTAGCTGCTTTCTATCTGGTTACGGAGGGAGGCCTGTGTATAATCACTACTAGTGATTATACTTCTTTGCCCCAAAACATCTAAGATAAATTTGCTTGAAATTTCTATACAAAAGGGAAAGTTTTTTTTAACAACTTTAAGCATAAAATTATTTCTACAAGAAAAAAAATTATAAGATAAATAGTCCTAAAAATTAAAGTAACTTTTGAAAATCTCACTATACTTCGTAGCTAACAAACTAAATGAATGTATGTGTACTTTGCATTTTAAGTCATAAAAAATGAAATGCATCTTAAAATAATTCAACCCCCATTTTTTTTAAGGTGACCATTTTACTAAAAAAATATAGCTGTCAAAGTGACTGGAAGGTCATATCATGTTTTCATGTTATTATATTCTTTGAACACAACTATTTAGAATTTTGTGTACAATGCAGAAGGATTTCATGAAAATTTGAGGCTTTCCCCATTCCACAAGTATATGCTTGAAGTTCTAAACATTTTTCCATAGAAATGTCAAAGGGTAGCTTTAACCTAGTAATTCAAGTAGAAGCACTTAAAGATGTAACAGTTGGAGCAGTTTCAATGGTTTGTGATCCAAACAATCAGTTTCTGAACGTTACTACTTTATCCATGTAATGAAATCCATCTTCAATTTCTTATCTAACTTTTTCTCTTTCCCTTTTGGGTTTCCTTTTTGTGAACTCATCCTTTTTTATGGCTGCATAGTATTCCATGGTATATATGTGCCACATTTTCTTAATCCAGTCTGTCACTGATAGACATTTGGGTTGATTCCAAGTCTTTACTATTGTGAATAGTGCCGCAATGAACATACGTGTGCATGTGTCTTTATAGCAGCATGATTTATAATCCTTTGGGTATATCCCCAGTAATGGGATGGCTGGGTCATATGGTACATCTAGTTCTAGATCCTTGAGGAATCGCCATACTGTTTTCCATAATGGTTGAACTAGTTTACAATCCCACCAACGGTGTAAAAGTGTTCCTATTTCTCCACATCCTCTCCAGCACCTGTTGTTTCCTGACTTTTTAATGATCGCCATTCTAACTGGTGTGAGATGGTATCTCATTGTGGTTTTGATTTGCATTTCTCTGATGGCCAGTGATGATGAGCATTTTTTCATGTGTCTGTTGGCTGTATGAATGTCTTCTTTTGAGAAATGTCTGTTCATATCCTTTGCCCACTTTTTGATGGGGTTGTTTGTTTTTTTCTTGTAAATTTGTTTGAGTTCTTTGTAGGTTCTGGATATTAGCCCTTTGTCAGATGAGTAGATTGCAAAAATTTTCTCCCATTCTGTAGGTTGCCTGTTCACTCTGATGGTAGTTTCTTTTGCTGTGCAGAAGCTTTTTAGTTTAATGAGATCCCATTTGTCAATTTTGGCTTTTGCTGCCGTTGCTTTTGGTGTTTTAGACATGAAGTCTTTGCCCATGCCTATGTCCTGAATGGTACTACCTAGGTTTTCCTCTAGGATTTTTATGGTATTAGGTCTAACATTTAAGTCTCTAATCCATCTTGAATTAATTTTCATATAAGGAGTAAGGAAAGGATCCAGTTTCAGCTTTCTACTTATGGCTAGCCAATTTTCCCAGCACCATTTGTTAAATAGAGAATCCTTTCCCCATTTCTTGTTTCTCTCAGGTTTGTCAAAGATCAGATGACTGTAGATGTGTGGTATTATTTCTGAGGACTCTGTTCTGTTCCATTGGTCTATATCTCTGTTTTGGTACCAGTACCATGCTGTTTTGGTTACTGTAGCCTTGTAGTATAGTTTGAAGACAGGTAGTGTGATGCCTCCAGCTTTGTTCTTTTGACTTAGGATTGTCTTGGCAATGCGGGCTCTTTTTTGGTTCCATATAAACTTTAAAGCAGTTCTTTCCAATTCTGTGAAGAAACTCTTTGGTAGCTTGATGGGGATGGCATTGAATCTGTAAATAACCTTGGGCAGTATGGCCATTTTCACGATATTGATTCTTCCTATCCATGAGCATGGTATGTTCTTCCATTTGTTTGTGTCCTCTTTTATTTCACTGAGCAGTGGTTTGTAGTTCTCCTTGAAGAGGTCCTTGACATCCCTTGTAAGTTGGATTCCTAGGTATTTTATTCTCTTTGAAGCAGTTGTGAATGGAAGTTCATTCACGATCTGGCTCTCTGTTTGTCTGTTACTGGTGTATACAAATGCTTGTGATTTTTGCACATTGATTTTGTATCCTGAGACTTTGCTGAAGTTGCTTATCAGCTTAAGGAGATTTTGGGCTGAGACAATGGGGTTTTCTAAATATACAATCATGTCATCTGCAAAGAGGGACAATTTGACTTCTTCTTTTCCTAACTGAATACCCTTGATTTCTTTCTCTTGCCTGATTGCCCTAGCCAGAACTTCCAACACTATGTTGAATAGGAGTGGTGAGAGAGGGCATCCCTGTCTTGTGCCAGTTTTCAAAGGGAATTTTTCCAGTTTTTGCCCATTCAGTATGATATTGGCTGTGGGTTTGTCATAAATAGCTCTTATTATTTTGAGGTACGTTCCATCAATACCGAATTTATTGAGCGTTTTTAGCATGAAGGGCTGTTGAATTTTGTCAAAAGCCTTTTCTGCATCTATTGAGATAATCATGTGGTTCTTGTCTTTGGTTCTGTTTATATGCTGGATTACGTTTATTGATTTGCGTATGTTGAACCAGCCTTGCATCCCAGGGATGAAGCCCACTTGATCATGGTGGATAAGCTTTTTGATGTGTTGTTGAATCCGGTTTGCCAGTATTTTATTGAGGATTTTTGCATCGATGTTCATCAGGGATATTGGTCTGAAATTCTCTTTTTTTGTCATGTCTCTGCCAGGCTTTGGTATCAGGATGATGTTGGCCTCATAAAATGAGTTAGGGAGGATTCCCTCTTTTTCTATTGATTGGAAGAGTTTCAGAAGGAATAGTACCAGCTCCTCCTTGTACCTCTGGTAGAATTCAGCTGTGAATCCATCTGGTCCTGGACTTTTTTTGGTTGGTAGGCTCTTAATTATTGCCTCAATTTCAGAGCCTGCTATTGGTCTATTCAGGGATTCAACTTCTTCCTGGTTTAGTCTTGGAAGAGTGTAAGTGTCCAGGAAATTATCCATTTCTTCTAGATTTTCTAGTTTATTTGCATAGAGGTGTTTATAGTATTCTCTGATGGTAGTTTGTATTTTTGTGGGGTCGGTGGTGATATCCCCTTTATCATTTTTTATTGCATCTATTTGATTCTTCTCTCTTTTCTTATTTATTAGTCTTGCTAGCGGTCTGTCAATTTTGTTGATCTTTTCAAAAAACCAACTCCTGGATTCATTGATTTTTTGGAGGGTTTTTTGTGTCTCTATCTCCTTCAGTTCTGCTCTGATCTTAGTTATTTCTTGCCTTCTGCTAGCTTTTGAATGCGTTTGCTCTTGCTTCTCTAGTTCTTTTAATTGTGATGTTAGAGTGTCAATTTTAGATCTTTCCTGCTTTCTCTTGTGGGCATTTAGTGCTATAAATTTCCCTCTACACACTGCTTTAAATGTGTCCCAGAGATTCTGGTATGTTGTATCTTTGTTCTCATTGGTTTCAAAGAACATCTTTATTTCTGCCTTCATTTCGTTACATACCCAGTAGTCATTCAGGAGCAGGTTGTTCAGTTTCCATGTAGTTGAGCGGTTTTGATTGAGTTTCTTAGTCCTGAGTTCTAGTTTGATTGCACTGTGGTCTGAGAGACAGTTTGTTATAATTTCTGTTCTTGTACATTTGCTGAGGAGTGCTTTACTTCCAATTATGTGGTCGATTTTGGAATAAGTGCGATGTGGTGCTGAGAAGAATGTATATTCTGTTGATTTGGGGTGGAGAGTTCTATAGATGTCTATTAGGTCTGCTTGCTGCAGAGATGAGTTCAATTCCTGGATATCCTTGTTAACTTTCTGTCTCGTTGATCTGTCTAATGTTGACAGTGGAGTGTTGAAGTCTCCCATTATTATTGTATGGGAGTCTAAGTCTCTTTGTAAGTCTCTAAGGACTTGCTTTATGAATCTGGGTGCTCCTGTATTGGATGCATATATATTTAGGATAGTTAGTTCTTCCTGTTGAATTGATCTCTTTACCATTATGTAATGGCCTTCTTTGTCTGTTTTGATCTTTGATGGTTTAAAGTCTATTTTATCAGAGACTAGTATTGCAACCCCTGCTTTCTTTTGTTCTCCATTTGCTTGGTAAATCTTCCTCCATCCCTTTATTTTGAGCTTATGTATGTCTCTGCGTGTGAGATGGGTCTCCTGAATACAGCAGACTGATGGGTCTTGACTCTTTATCCAGTTTGCCAGTCTATGTCTTTTAATTGGAGCATTTAGTCCATTTACATTTAAGGTTAATATTGTTATGTGTGAACTTGATCCTGCCATTATGATATTAACTGGTTATTTTGCTCGTTAGTTGATGCAGTTTCTTCCTAGCCTCTATGGTCTTTACATTTTGGCATGTTTTTGCAATGGCTGGTACCGGTTGTTCCTTTCCATGTTGAGTGCTTCCTTCAGGGTCTCTTGTAAGGCAGGCCTAGTGGTGACAAAATCTCTAAGCATTTGCTTATCTGTAAAGGATTTTATTTCTCCTTCACTTATGAAACTTAGTTTGGCTGGATATGAAATTCTGGGTTTAAAATTCTTTTCTTTAAGAATGTTGAATATTGGCCCCCACTCTCTTCTGGCTTGTAGAGTTTCTGCCGAGAGATCTGCTGTTAGTCTGATGGGCTTCCCTTTGTGGGTAACCCGACCTTTCTCTCTGGCTGCCCTTAAGATTTTTTCCTTCATTTCAACTTTGGTGAATCTGGCAATTATGTGTCTTGGAGTTGCTCTTCTCGAGGAGTATCTTTGTGGCGTTCTCTGTATTTCCTGGATTTGAATGTTGGCCTGCCCTACTAGGTTGGGGAAGTTCTCCTGGATGATATCCTGAAGAGTGTTTTCCAACTTGGTTCGTTTTTTCCCCTCACTTTCAGGCACCCCAATCAGACGTAGATTTGGTCTTTTTACATAATCCCATACTTCTTGCAGGCTTTGTTCATTTCTTTTTCTTCTTTTTTCTTTTGGTTTCTCTTCTCGCTTCATTTCATTCATTTGATCCTCAATCGCTGATACTCTTTCTTCCAGTTGATCGAGTCGGTTACTGAAGCTTGTGCATTTGTCACGTATTTCTCGTGTCATGGTTTTCATCTCTTTCATTTTGTTTATGACCTTCTCTGCATTAATTACTCTAGCCATCAATTCTTCCACTTTTTTTTCAAGATTTTTAGTTTCTTTGCGCTGGGTACGTAATTCTTCCTTTAGCTCTGAGAAGTTTGATGGACTGAAGCCTTCTCTCATCTTGTCAAAGTCATTCTCCGTCAAGCTTTGATCCGTTGCTGGCGATGAGCTGCGCTCCTTTGCCGGGGGAGATGCGCTCTTATTTTTTGAATTTCCAGCTTTTCTGCCCTGCTTTTTCCCCATCTTTGTGGTTTTATCTGCCTCTGGTCTTTGATGATGGTGACGTACTGATTGGGTTTTGGTGTAGGTGTCCTTCCTGTTTGATAGTTTTCCTTCTAACAGTCAGGACCCTCAGCTGTAGGTCTGTTGGAGATTGCTTGAGGTCCACTCCAGACCCTGTTTGCCTGGGTGTCAGCAGCAGAGGCTGCAGAAGATAGAATATTGCTGAACAGGAGTGTACCTGTCTGATTCTTGCTTTGGAGGCTTCCTCTCAGGGGTGTACTCCACCCTGTGAGGTGTGGGGTGTCAGACTGCCCCTAGTGGGGGATGTCTCCCAGTTAGGCTACTCAGGGGTCAGGGACCCACTTGAGCAGGCAGTCTGTCCCTTCTCAGATCTCAGCCTCCGTGTTGGGAGATCCACTGCACTCTTCAAAGCTGTCAGACAGAGTCGTTTGCATCTGCAGAGGTTTCTGCTGCCTTTGTTGTTTACTGTGCCCTGTCCCCAGAGGTGGTGTCTACAGAGACAGGCAGGTTTCCTTGAGCTGCTGTGAGCTCCACCCAGTTTGAGCTTCCCAGCAGCTTTGTTTACCTACTTAAGCCTCAGCAATGGCGGGCGCCCCTCCCCCAGCCTCGCTGCTGCCTTGCCGCAAGATCACAGACTGCTGTGCTAGCAGTGAGGGAGGCTCCGTGGGTGTGGGACCCTCCCAGCCAGGTGTGGGATATTATTTCCAGGTGTGCCTGTTTGCTTAAAGCGCAGTATTGGCGTGGGAGTTACCCGATTTTCCAGGTGTTGTGTGTCTCAGTTCCCCTGGCTAGGAAAAGGGATTCCCTTTCCCCTTGCGCTTCCCAGGTGAGGCGATGCCTCGCCCTGCTTCAGCTCTCGCTGGTCGTGCTGCAGCAGCAGACCAGCACGGATTGTCTGTCACTCCCTAGTGAGATGAACCCAGTACCTCAGTTGAAAATGCAGAAATCACGGGTCTTCTGTGTCACTCGCGCTGGGAGTTGGAGACTGGAGCTGTTCCTATTCGGCCATCTTGCTCCACCCCCTCTATGTTGTGCTTCTTGTAAGCAGTATATAATTGACTTTTACTTTATTCTTTTGCTGCATAATTGCTTTCTGTGATAATGTCTTATTTTTTCATTTTAATTTTAATACATTTACTGGTATGTACCATGTTAAATTTGGTTTCATTTTTCCTATTTCTAATTTTCTTTTACTTTCTTGCCTTCCATTGAACCAGTCAGTTGTTTTAAAAATTCTTCCAGTTTTCTCCTTTGTTGTTTGATTCTTTATCACTGTTACAGGAACACTTACTATCCCATGTTTCAGATAAAGCCAGAGCTTTAGAACACTATTTATTCAATTCCCAATTCTGTGGTTCATTGTATAATATATATGTATTTTAATTTTTATTGATACATAATAGATGTATATGCTTTGAAGGTACCTGTGAAAATTTAATATATTCATATTATTTGTAAAGATCAAATCACTGTAATTGGGATATTTATTACCTTAATTATTAGTCTTTTCTTTGTGTTAGATATATTCAAATTATTTTCTTCTAGTTATTTTGAAATATCTAATAGATGCTACAAACTGTAGTCCTCCTACTGATCTATCAAATATGAGGTCTTATTTCTTCTATCAAACTATATATTTGTACCCATTAATCAACCCCTTCTTCATCTCCCACTTCCTTCTTCCCTTCCTGGCTTCTGACAACCACCAATCTATTCTCTATCTTCATGAGATCCACTTTATTAGCTCACACATACGAATGAGAACATGCAATATTTGTCTTTCTGTGCTTGACCTATTTCACTTAACACAGTAACTTCCAGTTTCACCCATGTTGCTGCAAATGGTAAGATATAATTCATTTATATGGCTGATATTCCATTGGATATATATACCATGATTTCTTTATCCATTCATTCATTAATAGACACAGGTTGATCCTGTATTTTGGCTATTCTTAATAGTGCTGCAATAAACATGGGAGTGTAGATACCTCTTCACTATACTGATTTCCTACTATATCCAATAGTAGAATGCTAGATTGCATGGTACTTCTATTTTTAGCTTTTTTGTTTTTTTGAGGAATCTGTATACTTTTCTCCATCATGGCTATGCGAGTTCACGTTCCCATCAGCATATCCTCAGCAGCATCTGCTATTCCATGTCTTTTAGATAAATGCTATTTTAACTGGGGTGAGATGGTATCTTATTGTAGATTTGATTTGCGTTTCTTTGATTAGTGATGTTGAACAATTTTTCATATGCTTGTTGGCCACTTGTATGCCTTCTTTTGAGAAATGTCTGTTCTGGTCTTCTGCACCCCCTTTTTTTTTCATCAGATTTTGTTTTTTCTTCTATTGAGTTGTTTTGAGTTTTATATATTCTGGTTTTTCTTTGTCAGATGGGTAGTTTGCGGATATATTCTCCCATTCTGTGGGCTGTCTCTTCACTTCATTTGTTGTTGCACAGAAGCTTTGTAGCTTGATATAATCCTTTGTCTTCTTTTGCCTCCATTATCTGTGCTTTTGAAGTTTTATTGAAGAAATCTTTGCCCAGACCAATGTCCTGTAGAGTATATCCAATATTGTCATCTAGTTGTTTCACAGTTACAGTTCCTAAATTTGAGTCTTTTATCCAGTTTTTAATTTTATTTTTTGTATTATCAGAGATATGTGTCTACTTTCATTCTTCTGCATATGGCTATTCGGTTTTCCCAGCACTACTTGTTGAATAGATTGTCCTTTCCCCAATTGTATGTTCTTGGCAACGTTGTTGAAAATGAGTTAACTGTAAATTCATGGACATATTTATTTTTCACTTTCTTGTTAGGGTCAATCACTGGTGCCTTAATTTGTCTGTTTGATGAGGTCATGGTTCCCTGTTTGCTCTTGTTTCCTGTGGATGTATGTCTATGTCTTATCTTTGAAATGTTATTTATTTCAGTCTTTTCTGTCTGGCTTTGCTTTATTTTTTATTGCATGTGTTTTATTAGAGATTCTTTGTAATTTACCTATTGATTTTATTTTATTTTTCCTCTAGGTTTATGCCTCTTTTTTCAGCACTAGATGACTCCTTAAACCCAAGTTTGGCTTATTAGAGTAAACAATCAGAGTGCTGCCTGTACTGAATGGGGTTGGTACCAAAGGGCATTTTCCAGTAGTTTGGGAAGGCTGGCTAGGGGTTCATGTCCAGGGGGCCTTTGGGACAAACTTCCTGCAGCATAGTGCTACTGAACAGCCACTCTTATTTGGCTTCTCCTCATTCCAAGTTGCAGAGCAGAGTTGTCAGGGTGGTAGTACTGTCTCTGCCCTTTGTCTTTGGTTGTCCTTGGGGTTATTTCTCCCTTCAAGTGTTCCCTATGATTCCCATGGGTTGAGGCAGAGACAGATCTCTATCAGAAAACCCAACATAATGGAGAAGCTGGTTGTCTACTTCAATCTGACTTTTTCTAGTATAGAGGAGGTGAGTCAGGGCGAAGTTTTTCACATACTTTTTGCTTGGCAGATTGGTCAGAATAGAGCAGGTGTGTCACAGGTATGGATGTCCAATTCTTTTACTGTTTGCCCTGATTTTTTTTTTCACTTCTCTATGGCCCTGGAAACTGCCTCATCCTCATATTTGAGTTCTGAGATATTGTTGGTATTAATCTTGGCACTGTATATTTGTTTTTAGTTTTCTGTGTGGGGTAGGGAAAATGAAGCCCGCTTGTTTCTCTGCTGCCATTTTGAAATTGAAAGGATCATTTGTAGAATATTTTAATTTTATATATATCTTAATTTTCACCAATCACTCAAAATACATAGTCAATTTGAATTTATATTTTCTCTCACAAATACTATATTTACTTTTATTCTTTCATACATTCTCTATTACTATCTGCTGTAATTTCCTTTGCCTTAAAACCATCTTATGGTATTTCTTTTGCTGTTAATCAGGTGATGCTGAATTATGTGAGTTTCATTTGTCTAAAAATGTCTTAAGTTCATCTTCATTTTTGAACAACTTTTGCTTGGTGTAGAATTCTTGATTGGCTCTTCCTTAGTTTTACCGTTCAAAGACATAATGTGATTGTTTTCTGGCTTTCATTGTTTCCATTGATTTGTTAGCTGTCAGACTCCTTTGAAAGTAATATGCCTTTTCTCCAGCTGCTCTTAATATTTTCTTTTGGTCTTTCATTTCCATCAGTTTTATTATTATCATTCCATGTATGACTTTATATTTATCCTACTTGGAATCTGTAGCAATTCTTGAGCCTATAACCTGGTGTCTTTAACCAGTTTAAAAAATATTCTTAGCAATTATGTTTTCAATTATTACCATTCTTTCCTTTTTCCTTTTGGACTCTAATTAAATACATTTTAGACCTTTTTACCATTTTGCACAGTGAATGTTTCTCAAAGTCTTTTCTAGTAATGTCCATCATTTTGTCTTTTTGTTACTCAGTATGCATAAATTTTTTGGATCTATCTTCTAATTCTATAATTACCTTCAATGTATATGATTATTAAACCAAAGTATTTAGTTTTTAACTTCAGCTACTGTATTTTTCATTGTGAGAATGCCCATTTTATTCTTGTCCTACTTTCTAGTTATTGTCTAAATATTCTTCATTTTGTTCTTTAATTTTGTGACAAAATGAATTATTTTTATATCTACATATTAATTTTATTATCTGGTTCTCCTGTCATTTTGTTTCTGTTGTCCATTTTCTCTCTTTTCCTTACTTCTGGTCAGCTCATGTCTTTTTTCTGCCTTTTATAATGTTGATTGTTTTATATAAAAATATAGAGATATTTTGAATATGTGGACATTGTTCTTTGAAGGAGTAATTTTATTTGCTTTTTTTTTTTTCTGAAAGAGTAGTAGTAGTTCAGACCAATTCAATCAATGATTGAGATAAATTTCTTTTTTTTTTTTCGAGACATAATTTTGCTCTCGTTGCCTCAGGTGATCCACCCGCTTTGGCCTCCCAAAGTGCTGGGATTACAGGCGTGAGACACCATGCCCGTCCCTGGATAACTTTTTTAAAAAAATATTTTTTGCTTAAGTTTCTTCATTTGGAAAAATGATAATGTGCTTATTAAATAGAATTTCTTAGGTAAAAAGCTTTAATATGTAATTGTGGCTTGACAAAAGTAAGCACTTTATATTATTATAATTTATCTATTGTAAATTTTTCGGGCAATAATGTGAATTAAAGTTAACCTCAATTTTATTTATTTTCTCAATATGTATGAACCAACACAAAAATATCTAAAGAACTAAAAGAATTGTTAAAATTATTTTAATACTACTTTTAGAATTCCCTATAAGAAAGACAGAGAAATGAGTAAAATATATATTTTACCTCAAATGTCTTATTCCTTTTGCTTTAGTTTTTATTTATCATTTTTATAAAGCAGTATTGCTGGGAGTCTACAATTGTTTATAAAAAAAGAAGATGAGAGTCCTCTGTCAAAGGCATAAAAGGAATAATGATAATAAATAAGATTACAATTTGGACTCCCTCTGTTCTCTTTTTGGGAACACTAGGAATTATTGTTCAGTAGGCTGAACATTAATGTTGAAATAACTCTGGATTGATAATACACAAAAGGACATGTACTATATGTGTATCTTAATCTTCACAGTTGCTTCCAAAAGCAGTATAATGCAAAGTGAATGAGAAGTCATCCTTAGTATGTCTGAGTCAGAAGGATAAAAAACCGATGCCACAGGAGAGGGTTGAAACTCAGGAGAGCAGCACAATAGTCTATCCAGTACCTTACTGATGAAGTTATAACTTTGAAAACTGTTTAGATCCCTAAAGAAAACTATGTTTATTTTATAACGATTTAGTGTAGTTACATAATTCTTATAACTTTAAAAAACCTTCCCAGGAAGACTACATAGTTCTTATGTAGCCCTCCTTTTATTTGTAGGAGACTGAGGCTATTTTTGAATGGATTAATCAGATAGCAACAAAGGCATAGTATCTTTAAAAAATATTCTGAATATACCAATATGTTAGTACACTCTGGGAGAGGAATACAGAGAGAGAAATACATTTCTTCCACAATCTGATTTATATAGGAGTTAATCAAGAATTTGTTAGTTCATAACACTAACTTGAGGTCAGGGTCTGGATTCAGTGTGAATGCAAATTGCTTCAGACACGAAAAATAAATACCATAAAGGAAGTAACTCAGCTAACGTTAGGTCTATCAGTAAGCTGAGGGCTGCAGTTTCTGCTTGGAGTTAGGGCAGTCGTTGTGAGCACTTCAGGGAACACCCTGACTTAACCCAGTGTAGAATACTGTGGCAGGCATACCATAGGCTCTCAGTGTAAGTTCAATGCATGGATGAATGAATGGCACTTTTGTAGACCCCAACTGCAGCTAAAATAGGTTTCCAGATGATTGCTTTTTAAGTGGTTTCATCTGAAATTATATTTCAGATATGGGGATTCAAGTTGAACCCCAAGATCATTTTTAAAATCCATTTTATAAACTCTATGTTTCTTAGATTCAATGCAAAATCTTTAGACGATTCTTGGCTATAGAAACCTTTTTTTAAAAAATAATTTTCTTAAACATTGTATTTAGCTAACTTTATTTTTTTATTATTATACTTTAAGTTCTAGGGTACATGTGCATGACGTGCAGGTTTGTTACATTTGTATACTTGTGCCATGTTGGTGTGCTGCACCCATCAACTCGTCAGCACCCATCAACTCGTCATTTACATCAGGTATAACTCCCAATGCAATCCCTCCCCCCTCCCTCCTCCCCATAATAGGCCCTGTGTGTGATGTTCCCCTTCCTGAGTCCAAGTGATCTCATTGTCATTTCCCACCTATGAGTGAGAACATGTGGTATTTGGTTTTCTGTTCTTGTGATAGTTTGCTGAGAATGATGGTTTCCAGCTGCATCCATGTCCCTACAAAGAACACAAACTCATCCTTTTTTTCTGGCTGCATAGTATTCTATGGTGTATATGTGCCACATTTTCTTAATCCAGTCTGTCACTGATGGACATTTGGGTTGATTCCAAGTCTTTGCTATTGTGAATAGTGCCACAATGAACATACGTGTGCATGTGTCTTTATAACAGCATGATTTATAATCCTTTGGGTATATACCCAGTAATGGGATGGCTGGGTCATATGGTACTTCTAGTTCTAGATCCTTGAGGAATCGCCATACTGTTTTCCATAATGGTTGAACTAGTTTACAATCCCACCAACAGTGTAAAAGTTTTCCTGTTTCTCCACATCCTCTCCAGCACCTGTTGTTTCCTGACTTTTTAATGATTGCCATTCTAACTGGTATGAGATGGTATCTCATTGTGGTTTTGATTTGCATTTCTCTGATGGCGAGTGATGATGAGCATTTTTTCATGTGTCTGTTGGCTGTATGCATATCTTCTTTTGAGAAATGTCTGTTCATATCCTTTGTCTACTTTTTGATGGGGTTGTTTTTTTTCTTGTAAATTTGTTTGAGTTCTTTGTAGGTTCTGGATATTAGCCCTTTGTCAGATGAGTAGATTGCAAAAATTTTCTCCCATTCTGTAGGTTGCCTGTACACTCTGATGGTAGTTTCTTTTGCTGTGCAGAAGCTCTTTACTTTAATTAGATCTCATTTGTCAATTTTGGCTTTTGTTGCTGTTGCTTTTGGTGTTTTAGACATGAAGTCCTTGCCCATGCCTATGTCCTGAATGGTATTACCTAGGTTTTCTTCTAGGGTTTTTATCGTGTTAGGTCTAACATTTAAGTCTCTAATCCATCTTGAATGAATTTTCGTATAAGGAGTGAGGAAAGGATCCAGTTTCAGCTTTCTACTTATGGCTAGCCAATTTTCCCAGCACCATTTATTAAATAGAGAATCCTTTCCCTGTTTCTTGTTTTTCTCAGGTTTGTGAAAGATTAGATGGCTGTAGGTGTGTGGTATTATTTCTGAGGGCTCTGTTCTGTTCCATTGGTCTATATCTCTGTTTTGGTACCAGTACCATGCTGTTTTGGTTACTGTAGCTTTGTAGTATAGTTTGAAGTCAGGTAGCATGATGCCTCCAGCTTTGTTCTTTTGACTTAGGATTGTCTTGGCAATGGGGGCTCTATTTTGGTTCCATATGAACTTTAAAGCAGTTTTTTCCAATTCTGTGAAGAAACTCGTTGGTAGCTTGATGGGGATGGCATTGAATCTATAAATTACCTTGGGCAGTATGGCCATTTTCACGATATTGATTCTTCCTATCCATGAGCATGGTATGTTCTTCCATTTGTTTGTGTCCTCTTTTATTTCACTGAGCAGTGGTTTGTAGTTCTCCTTGAAGAGGTCCTTGACATCCCTTGTCAGTTGGATCCCTAGGTATTTTATTCTCTTTGAAGCAATTGTGAATGGAAGTTCATTCATGATTTGGCTCTTTGTTTGTCTGTTACTGGTGTATAAGAATGCTTATAATTTTTGTACATTAATTTTGTATCCTGAGACTTTGCTGAAGTTGCTTATCAGCTTAAGGAGATTTTGGGATGAGATGATGGGGTTTTCTAAATATACAATCATGTCATCTGCAAACAGGGACAATTGGTTTCCTCTGGATATATTTGCTATGATTCCTTTAGAATTGTATAAACCTTTAGTATTAGAGATAATTGCCTGTAATGACTAATAAAGATGAATCAAATCATTGGGTTAAGTAAATCTTGCTTATTTCATGTCAGAGCAATATTCCCTGTGGTTTTGAATAGTTATAAATATATTTTTCCAAGTTAAGTAGAGCAGACTAGCATATTTACTATGACCTATTTTCTGCATTTGGGTCAAAAGCATGCACATCAAAGTTACCTCTAATGCAGAATGAAAATGTCCAACCTGTGCAAAAAGTATTCATGCATTCCATGATTAGAAATGCAATGGCAGTTGGTCCAGCTTGTGCCAAGAGGGCCATAGTTACGGTTAGTAGATGAGACACTGATTTTAGGTGGCTTCAGTACAAATATATAAAAGATTACGGATTGCTTGAGACACTGTCTGCTTGACCAGGTAGACATAATTACAACAAGTTTATAGAAACCTCACTACATAGGAGATGAACTTTGAATCTAACTCTTCCAAAAAGTACATGATTCAGAGTAGATACAGCGAAATTTAAAATTTTCTGATGGGATTTAATAGAGAGTTTATTTGCCAAAAATGATAAATTAGAGATTATATCAAAGCTAAGGTTTTGCTACTTCTAAAAGAGTAGTCTCCAGTAGTATAACTGTGGGAATGTTTATATTTATTTCTTTTGCTGAACCTATTGCTTGATACGTATGTAGCAAATTTTGCCAGCTTTTCCTTCAACATCTATATGAAGTCTGACTACTTCTCAGAGCTTTTGCCACCATCCTCATCTTGGCCAAAGCAATGCTGTTTCTCTTTTGGACATTGCCATCGCCTCCTAATTGGCCTTCTTCTTTCCATTTTCTTTTTTCTTTTTTGCCAATAGCTCTCCACTCATCTTTTGTCTATTCCTTATTCAAAGCAATTCTTGTAAAGTAAATCAGATTACAATATAGCCTGCTCAAGATCCTCCAGTGTTTTCCATCTCACTCAGGTAAAACCCAAAGCTCTAACCAGGGCATACATGCCCCTGCACTCTCTGGTCTTATCCCCACAACCCTGTCCTCCTCCTTTTGTGCTTTAGCCTCATTAGCTTCCTTGATGTTCCTCAAAAGCACCAAGCAAACTTCAACCTGAGAGCTTTTCTATCAGTCTAAGAGATGATTCCCCATATACACCCCTGTAAAGACAAACAAAGCCAGACACTGGCTAAAACAACAAGGAATTATTTTATTCAGAAATGACTATTGCAATAGGGAAGAGGGCCCAGCATGATCTAAACTCAACTCAACTTTACTGAAACAAAAAGCAGGAGACATTTAAAGACTGGAGTGGACTAAGGGAAAGACTCTTGGGGGTCTTAAGGTGTTTGGCCCATCAACTGGGTGTGCTAATTGGATCTTACCCATAAAAGAACAAGCTTCTCATATCTTTATGACAGTAGGCAGTGGTACAAGTTAAACAAATTTGAGTAGTTACTTTCCCACAGTGAGAACAAGGGAGAAAGTGATCTCAGTGAATGATTGCATGTCAAAGAAACAGCTCTTAGGTCCTTGAGAAGACAGTTCTCTGGGGTATTAGATTTACTGCCTAAAGGGGTAGAAAAAAGATTTCTAATTGGAAGTTTTCTAAAGTAACTGCTCTAAGAGAAGGTTAGGGCCTATTTGCCTATTACCAGGTTTTGGCTGGAAAGAATAGTAAATTCTCCTGGCAGCATTGAGCGTTTTCAGGCAGGCACTTAAGGGGGAAGTCATCATCCTAGCGATGTGGCCTTGAGCTGTTAAAACTATACTAATGTTTGTTCAAGTCTCTTAAAGAGTGTGTGTATATAGGGGGTGGGATGCACTAGATGAAAATAATTTGTACTGAGAGTCTGCAGGTTTTATGGGATAAGTTTGAGGTCTAGTCAAGAAGAGGGCTCAGAGAAGCTTGACTAGAGGTTGTCCAAGGAGAGAATCTTTGTCATCTCCACCCAATGGTACTCTCTTATTCACTGAGGTCTTTACTCCAATCTAATCACCAATCCAGAAAGGCTTTCCATGCCTATTCTATCTAAAACAAAACCTGTTCATCACTTTCTATATCCTCAAGCTAGTTTTATTTTTCATAGAAGAGATATTTATTTGTTTATTTGTCTGTCACTTTACATTAGTATGTAAATTCCATGAAGGGCTTTATCTTATTCATTACAAAATAGTAGGGAATCAATAAATATTTGTTGATAAAATCTGATTATTTTAAAACATTGATTTAGAATTAATTGTTCATATGACTTTCACCTGGAATATAAAGATAAGTAAGATAGTCTCAGCCTTTAAAGAGCTCCTGGCTTAGTGGAAGGAATAATCATGAAGAAAAACCATTACACAATAGAGAGATCCTTGTGGAAAATTAACTAAGTACAAAATCGTATGAGAATTCTGAAATCAAGCAATAATATTTTTGGGAGAAAAAAACATATCAAGGAAAACTGTTAAACAAGAGTTAAGTATTCAATCAGAGTATTCAAGGAAGATAATAAATATGTTTGAATATATTTCTAATAAAATTTGGCATCTTTTTCAAAATGTATTGGCAATTTGTGAATATGGACATTTTAATCTTTCCTTTTAAATAAGCTTGTACTATAGAAAGTTGACAACTGGTAACACAATGGAATTACAGGCCTCAATCTTATTCTCAAGGCAATTTTCTTTCCTTTTTGCCTTACCACAAGGACCTGATATTTAGTAAGGGAACATGCCCACATTTCTGGTAAGTTTGGGGGTAACCTAAAGTTACATATTTATTTTCTTTTCTTTCTCAAATCACCACATGGTGGAGTCAAATGTAACTGTATTGCTATTGGCACACATAAGAAAGGAATCCATTTAGGCCCCCAATTCCTATTACAGTTCCATCCACACTCTTCAAAGTACCAGCATCTCTCTCTCTCTCCCTCTCTCTCTCTCTCTCTCTTTCTCTCTCTCTCTCTCTCTCCCCTCTCTTTTGAGATGGGGTCTGGCTCTGTCTCTCAGGCTGGAGTGCAATGGCATGATCTTGATCTTGGCTCACTGCAACCTCTGCTTCCCAAGTTCAAGCAATTCTCCTGCCTCAACCTCCTGAGTAGCTGGGATTACAAGCATGTGCCACCACACTTGGCTAGTTTTGTATTTTTAGTAGAGACAGGATTTCACCATGTTGGCCAGGCTGGTCTTGAACTCCTGACCTCAGATGATCTGCCTACCTCTGCCTCCCAAAATGCTGGGATTACAGGTATGAGCCACTGCTCCTGTCCCCATCATCTCTTAATATAAGAAAATATTCATAATGCAGAAAAATAATTTAACCTAAAATTCACATTCATATAAATTTATTGTACATATGTACCTTAACACTGAATGAAAAAGATGCTATTTCAAACAGACATATAGACAGGAATTTACAAGAAAATATATTTTATAGGACTTTCATTTAATAGAATATATTATATTTACAGCATCAAAGTAGTATTAATTGAGTCTTTTTTCTGGGAAATGAAAGTAGTGGTCACATAGAATGAAATGGTATGATGGCAGTCATTAAAATGGAATTCTGTATACACTGGAGGATTATTTAAGGTACAATACTAATTATGGGTCAAATTCTCATCTTAGACAATGAAGTAAATGTTATTAGTTTGACTGAAGTAGCAATCAAGAAGGACAAACTTCTTTATAATACATTTTAAAATAAACAATCTTGCCAGACAGTCATTTACCATAAAACATCTCACTAGTTAGTTATTTTCTTAGCACTGGTAAGATGATATTAATGATATATAGTGATACTTCATTCTGACATAGGTCATTAAGCCATTCTGATTCATTTAAAGTAATGTTGTCACAATGACTTCAGTCATTGAATTTCAATGATAAACTTTGCTCAAACAACATAATTGATCATTAATGTTCTCATTTGCTTCAGGCTAACTGTAGATTATTAAAAAACCTCTAAAATCATTACCAGGAAATGAGAGGTTAATCTCTTCAGCAGTGCAGTTGATCACAGTTGAGAGATCCTTTTTCACAATAATAAAATAACAATGAAGACCAGAGCAAAGAACAATTGATTTAGAACACAAGACAGCTGGGTTTTGTAATACAGATTTCAACAACATGCTAAATATTCTTTGTAGCTTGCTAATTATAAACTTGGGAAACTACTTGCTCCATTCCTGTATCTGTGAGAAATGATGTGAATAAATGGGTTAATTTATATGTAGTGGTTTTCATTATTCTCAAAAAAGAGAATCCTGGCATAAATTCAAAACACTAATGTTACCAAATAACTAGTTTTGCTATCCCCTGGGGTAAGAATATTCATGTGTCATTATCAAAATAGACATTCAGAAGCTAGTTAGTACTATAAAAATAAGTTCTACTGATTCCAATACACCCCAACTCATTCTGAACTGAACTGCCTTGTGTTTTTTAAATACTTGGATTTTCTTTTGTAAAACATAGCTTATAATTTTCTAATAATTAGTTCCTAGAAAATATTTTAAATACTGAATAATTCTTATCCAAGACCAGATAACAGCTTTAACTTACTAATAATGTATATTATTAGTAATATATATCTAAATATATCTTCAATAAACCGATTTCCAAGGTTTTGTTCAATCTTTAAAGAAACCTTTCTCACCAAAGCCTAGAAATATTTTGAGTGGGCCTTTAGCCTAGTTGCCAAATTCATTGTTTTCAGTCTTTGTAAACAACACTTAAAAATATCTGTCTATTCTATTGGGTGTTTGTGCCTTTCCTTACTTGGCCATTTTCTTACTGTTAGTATGAGATTATCCCCTATTTTATCCTTTCAAAATATGTACATAATAAATATCTTTGTGCATAATTTTCTTATTTTTAAGATTCTTTCCTTAGAACAGATTTTTGGAAGTGGAATTTTACTGGGTTCAGGAGACTTAGCATTTTAAAGCCTTTTAAATACATACTGCTAAATTGTTTTCCAAAAAACTTGTACCAATTTACATGACCATGACGAATATATGAGAATGCCTGTTTTTAGTGTAGCCTCATCACATTATCAAAATTCAAAGAATAAGAACATATTTTATGAGATTAAACCAAACCAAAACAGAAACTAGTAACTCTTAGTTTATACATAAGTGACCTGTTGACACAATTGAGGGATTATACTATTCAGGAGATTTGAGTTTAACCGTGTGTACTGCACATATGCATTTATCTCAGCCCCTTTCTTAAATCTGGGTAAAGTGGGAGTACGAAAATAAATACGGTATAAGCCAACAAGATATTGGATAGGAAATGACAACATATATTTTAGAAGTCAGAAAGTGGTATGAGCTAGGAAGGGAACAACAAAGCAAAGCGAGGCTGGTCTTGCTGGGAGGGCTCTCACACTGGAGTACCAGGTTTGGCTGGCATGGGATGGGACGTGGACTCAAATAAGAAGGATGAATTGAAAGTGTTTGTAAGACATTTTCACTCCCAAGCCCCTCCCTAAACCTGTACTGTAGGGGTTCAGTCAGGATGGTGGGAAAAATTGTAAAATAAAAATAAACCTTCTTGGAAGGCCAAACGGTTTTTGCAGAAGTCTCAGGATAAAGTTATGGGTGAAGGCAGCCTAATCCTCTTTGAGCTATAGCCCGAATTAACACAGGAATGTACAGGAGTCTATGTAAATAGCTCGTTTACTCATGTAGTCCTAAAACTAACCTTTGACTATCTGTGGGTGCATGATTGCTCTCTACTCGAGCGGGGTGGGGGGGGGGGGGGTCAGCAATGGTAATTACCTTCTAGTGGTGTTTACTTAAGACTTTTGTCATTTAATGTGTGCTAAATAAATACCTAGAGAGTCCGGTCCAGTGGCTGCTGACTCATTACAGCACTCTCCTGGGAGTCTGTAAGCAGCCCTGACTTTCAGCCGGACTGACAAGCAGAATGTCTGTGTTAGTGTACGTTATTCATCCATCGCTGGGTCAGGGTCTGCGGGATGGACTCCCGCAATGTACAACGAAGCAGCTGCCTCATTCACCCCTGCAAGAGAAGAGAGGTTTATTTGGTGGAGAAATTGAACTAGAGGCTCCATACTGAAGGACACCCAAAGCATAGCAGGAGAGTGAGAGAGGCTGGCACTGAAACAGAGCTAATAATTGAAAGTTCAAATCTTCTTCATACATAATACTATAAAATTGTTTATGTCTTAAGTCCATAAGAAGTGGGAGTATAACATTATAACCAGGTAGGTTAGTGTCAGAAAAAAACAGCTAAAAATATTAGAGGAGGAGGGATTCAGGAATAGGGAGAGGTGAGGAAGAGGTCAATTGTTTTTCATTATAGTTAGACTTTAAAAATGTGCATGTATTACTTTGATAAAAAATATTCATAGAAAATAAAACATGGTAATAAAGCCTACCTGCCTAAATAAATGGACCAACGTTTATAATACTGTGGATCGCTCCTTACTCTTGAGACCTAAGGGTAGGGAGGAGAGCCATCAAACAGCAAGCTGTGTGGGCTTCTGTAGAGCCAACCGAGTGGGAAACTTGAAGCCAATGAGTTAACCAGGTGAGACAACATGCATATATAGGGGCATCATTAATTCTTTAATACTGAAACCCACTGGAATAATCACTAGAAATAGCAACTCAGTATTTCTTGGAATAAAGCTCTCTCTCTTTTTTAGGTAGGCAGGCTCAA
This sequence comes from Theropithecus gelada, assembly GCF_003255815.1. Taxonomy (NCBI): domain Eukaryota; kingdom Metazoa; phylum Chordata; class Mammalia; order Primates; family Cercopithecidae; genus Theropithecus; species Theropithecus gelada. The sequence continues at coordinate 50,127,471 of NC_037675.1, read as the reverse complement.
GCTAACCATTTTCTACATCACTCATATCTTTTCCCTGATATCCTTATTTTGGCTCAGCCTCAGCAAATGTTTATCAAACATCCTACCTAAAATAAGTGGGGCTTCTCCTCTAATTGCCATTTTATTTGCTTGTGCATTTCATCATGACATTATTTTGATAATGTGAAGGTCCTATACGTGGAGCAACCAGGAATGGTACATGGGCAGAACAGCATTGATCTTTAATTCCCATAATGTCCTAGAAACGATTTCTCTTAAAGTGAAGAGAATTCTAACTGTTCTGCAATTCTGCTCACTTCCTCTTTTATTTTTCTTTTCCTCTCCAAGGTTCAACTCACCTGCACTGTTTTTGGCTTTTCTAATTTTACCCATTCTGGTTCTGTAAAAGAACTGAGATGCTACTCCAAACTCCTTATAAAGTAGATTTCTCTTAAAAAATTCCTGCTCTACACTTTAAATTTGTGATTTCAATGCAGATTGTTGTAAAACAATTATTTTAAATTAAATCTGCATATTCCAGATATCTGTCTCCAGCATTTTTATGCATTTGAGTGTACATAAGAATTCTCCTGAGGAGCTTATTAAAAATGCAGTCACCAGCTCTCCCGCTAACTTCTTTTCAGTAGATCTGCAGTGGAGTCTGCAGTTTGTATTCATAACAATTACTCTGATGCCAATGTACCGCATTTTGAAAAACATTAGTTCACACATAATTTCTCTTTTGTTTGTGAAAAGGTGGCCAGATATTTCCTATCTAGAAAATATAGCTATACCTAAAAATATGCAATTTATCTAGCATGAATATATGGGGATATCAAATCCATCGGGGTAATAGAAATAAATATTTTAATTTCCAAAATACTGAAATACAAAGTCAGACTGAAAAGAAAATAATACTAGTTATCAGGAAACTCTATAAAATCCTTTAAAATAAAGAGGAAAATAAGGATTATTTGATGTTTATAAATCAAGTTAATATTTGCCTAACATATAAAATATGATTGAGGATTTAAGATAACTCAATGTAATAGACTTTTTTAAAAGATGATCTTCATTTTCATGAAAGCGATTAAGAGAAAAATACTACTGGTGCTAATTAAAGTTAAAGTAAGTTGAAAGATACAAAATAGGAAGAATGCATAATATAAGTTAATTTTCATGATTAAGGATAATTTAACATGCTGCTACTAATTGTGCTGTTTATTATGCCTTGTTGGACACAGGAAATTTTTCTTCATGTTTCTCACTTGTCTTGAAATATCTTAATCCTCTTCTTTAAAAACTAGTGAGTCTTTCTGGCTAAATTTACAGAAATGGAGCAGAGTGATTTTGTTAATCATGGAAGCTACCTCTTTTGTTGAATTGTCAGCACAGTCTATGAGCCAGCCCAGCAAAAATGACCCACACATTTGGTTCTTTTCTGATTAATTCCCCAGGGAACTCTACATTTGGCCAGAAGTTAGAACTGGAAATCTCAGAGTTATCAAAGCACTATGATTAGACATCAACTTTATATATTTTTGTGTAGTTTTGAAATCATATCAATTTCAGTCTTCAATCTGTAGCAACTGAAATTCAGTATTGAATTCTACTCTGTTGATATGCTTGCTTTATGTCATGAACAGCTAATATGAGGGTTCTAAATTTTATAGTTCAATTTTTATCTCAAGATACTTGACCTCCTACTGCTCTTAGGAATGTATCTGAAGGCTTTCCATCTTTCATATTCTTATTCTGAAGTGCATCTGTGGATCCCAGAACTATATAATAGAAATTTTTGTTTTTGCACAGCTCAAGAGGATGTTTAATTAACATTATCTAGATAGTAGCTCTGTTTTTCCAGTTTATATAAAGCATAAAGATCAGAGAAGAAATAAATGAAATAGACAGTAGAAAAACAATACAAAAGATCAATAAAATTGAGGGGCTTTTTTGAAATGCTTAAAATGGACACATCCTTAATAGAGAAAAAAAAAAGACTCAAATAAAATCAGAAATGAAAGAGAAGATATTACAAGTGATAACACAGAAATACAGAGAATCATAAGAGACTACTATGGCCAAATATGTTACAACAAATTGGACAACCTAGAAGGAATTCACAAATTCCTAGAAACATATAACCTACCAAGACTGAATCACAAGGAAATAGGAAATCTGAACAGATAAATACAGAGTAAGGAGATTTAATTAGTAATTAAAGGTGTAATATCAAAGAAAAGCCCAGGACTAGGAGGCTATATGGCTCAATTCTACCAAACATATGAAGAATTAATGCCAGTCTTTCTCAAACCCTTCCAAAAATTTGAATCGGAAGGAATACGTCCAAACTCAGCTTACAAGGTCAGCATTATCCATGGGGTGCAAGGATGGCTCAACGTACACAAATCAATAAATATGATTTGCCATATTAACAGAATGAGAGACAAAAACCATATGATCCTCTCAATAGATGCAGAAAAAGCATTTGACAAAATTTAACAGTCTTTCAAGATTAAAACTCTCAGCAAATAAAACATAGAAGGACTGTATCTCAAAACAGTAATGATGAACTCATAGCTAACAACATACTCAACAACTGAATAGTTGAAGGCTTTTCTTCTAAGATCAGTAATAAGGCAAGGATGCCCACTCTCACCACTTCTATTCAACATAGTACTGGACATCCTAGCCAGAGCAACTAGGCAAGAGAAAGAAAGAAATTGCATCTAAATAGAAAATGATTATGTAATTGTCTCTGTTTGCTGATGACATGATCTTATAATGTAGAAAATCTTAAAGACTCTAGCACAAAACTATTTGAAATAAAAAATTCAATAAAGTTGCAGGTTACAAAATCAACTTACAAAAGTCAGTAATATTTCTATACATCAATAAAGAACTACCTAAAAAAAGAAATAAAGAAAACAATTCCATTTGTAGCAGCATCAGAATGCTTAAGAGTAAATTTAACCAAGGAAGTAAAAGATCTGTACACTGAAAACTGTAAAACATCAAGGAAATAAATTGATGATACAAATACATAAAAAAATCTAATATTCTTGGATTGGAATAATTAATATTGTTAAAATGTCTATATTACCCAAATAAATCTATAGATGTAATACTCATAAAAATTCCAATGTCATTATTCATGAATATAGAAAAAACTGTCTTAAAATTAATATTAAACCACAAAAGACCCAAAATAGTGAAAGCCATCTTGAGCAACAATGAACTAAGCTGGAGGCAAAATGCAGATTTCAAAATATACTACAAAGCTATAATTATAAAAACAATATGGTACTGGCATAAAAACAAAGACATGAAACAATAGAATAGGATATAGATCCCAGAAATAAACCCACACATTTATGGTCAGTTGATTTGTGACAAAGGTTCTAAGAACACCCAATGGGACAAAGAGAATCACTTCAGTAAGTTTTGGGAAAATGGGATATCTCCATACAGGATAATGAAATTAGACTCTTATTTCACTCTTTCTATAAAAATCAACTCAAAATGAATTAAAGACTTAAATACAAGGCCCAAAGCTATAAAACTACTAGAAGAAAACATAAGGTAAAAGCTCTATGCCATTGGTCTGGCCAGTGATTTGTTAGAAAAGATCCCAAAAGCATAGTAAATGAAAGCAAAAATAGACTGTTGGGATTGCATCAAACTAAAAAGCTTCTGCACAGAAAAAGGAAACAACAGAGTAAAGGGACAACCGATATACTGATAAAAATACTTGCAAATTATACATTGGATAAGTGGCCAATATTCAAAATATACAAGGAACTTAAATTACTCAATATTAGAACAACAAATAACTCTATTAGAAATTGGCAAAGGAATCTGAATAGACAGTTCTCAAAAGAAAACACACAAAAGGCCAACAGACATATGAAAAAATGCTCAACATCTCTTATCGTCAGAGATCCAAATTAGACCACAGTGAGATATCACTTCACACCTGTTGGATTAGTTATTATAAAAAAGATGATAAATAAGTTTGTCAAAAACGTGAAGAAAAGGGAAGCCTTGTACACTGTTGGTGGTATTGTAAATTAGTACACATATTTTTGAAAACAATATGGTGGTTTTCACAAAAACTAAAAACAGAATCACCATAAGATCTAGTAATTGCACTTCTGGTATATAGTCAAAGGCATTAATAATCAATACGTCAAAGAGATGTCTGCACTCCCATGTTCACTGCAACATTACTTACAATAGCTAAGAAATGTAAACAGTCAACTTGTCCAACAGTGAAGGAATAGATTAAAACAAATCTATATATACAATAGGATACAATTCGACCTCAAAAAACCAGAAAATTCTCTCATTTTTGAGAACATGGGTGAACCTAGAGGATAGAACCAGCTTTATGCTAAGTAAAATAAATCAGACACAGAAAGACAAGTATAATCTCACTTGTACGAGGAATCTAAGAAAGTCAAACTTATAGAAGTATAGATTAGAATGGTGGTTCCCAGAAGTTGGGGGTATGGGGAGATTGGTGGGGAAAGGAAAGACATTAGTGAAAAGGAACTAAATTTCATTCAGACAGGAGAAATAAGATTTGGTGATCTATTGTGCAGTATAGAGTTAATAATAGTATATTGTGTATTTAAAAATAACTAACAATTTAAAATATTCTCACCCCCAAAATGGTAAATATTTGAGGTGATGGATATGTTAATTAGCCTGATTGATCATTCCACAATGTACACAATGTATCAAAACTAAAAATTTTACCTCTATTTTAAAAATGAAAAAAAAAAACAGGTTGCTGGTATAACTTTTGAGATTAAATAGCTGTGTAGTAGCTGTGTTGGTAATGTGATCTATTGTGAAATTTGAGACTCTCTAAAAAAAATGCCGTTTTTATAACAAGGAATTAATTATTTGGTCATCAGACAATTCCTTAAAGTATGTGAGCCAGTTTTACTTCATGAATTTATCTTTAGTTTTCTTGTATGAAAATTTGGGATTCTAACAATGTCTGCTCAGGCTTTTCTGTGGTGCATATGTTTTGAGGGAATGCAAGAGCTGAACTAACGCTGAAATCATGATGTCGATACTGTTAGAGTAGGCTCTACTGTTTTTCTTCTTTTTCTTCAGTTTTTCTATCATTCCTTAAGATGTTTAAAAAAAAATCTTACATTCAGTTCTCAAAGCATATAAAACAGTATTTTCTAACTAGGTAATAGCTAATAATGCTGGTGTGACAATAAAAGCAAATCGTAAATTCTGCAATATCATCCAGTATTTAGCTGATGTGACAATAAAAGCAAATCGTAAATTCTGCAATATCATCCTGATGAATAGAACCAGTTTTGTCAACCCACATATTTACATTTTGTAAAAGAGGTTTTTATTACTTGAGAACTGCCATTTGGAACTTTTCTGGTACAGCTAATTGGTAAAGAAATATTATGTAATGGACATTTCCTAACATCTCTGACTGCTGCTCCATTCAGTACACAATCTCTTTAGTTTTCAGGGCAACACTGATAATTCAACATACTATGGCTACTTTGGTTTCAAAGGAACCACCTAGAATGTATGTTTTTCATTGTCTACTTTTTGCATCTTATAAAGAATTCCTTAAGGGTTTTTGTTTTGTTTTGTTTTTATTATACTTTAAGTTCTGGGGTACATGTGCAGAACATACAGGTTTGTTACATAGGTATACACTTGCCATGGTGGTTTGCCGCACCCATCAACCCATCACCTACATTAGGTATTTCTCCTAAGGTTATCCCTCCCCTACAGACCCCAGGGTGTGATGTTCCCCTCCCTGTGTCCATGTGTTCTCATTGTTCAACTCCCATTTATGAGTGATAACATGCGGTGTTTGGTTTTCTGTTCTTGTGTTGGTTTGCTGAGAATGATGGATTCCAGCTTCATCCATGTCCCTGCAAAGGACAGGAACTCATCCTTTTTTATGGCTGCATAATATTCCATGGTGCATATGTGCCACATTTTCTTTAGTCTATTATTGCTGGGTATTTGGGTTGGCTCCAAGGCTTTGCTATTATCAATAGTGCCACAAAAAACATACATGTGCATGTGTCTTCATAGTAGAATTATTTATAATCCTTTGGGTATATACCCAGTAATGGGATTGCTGGGTCAAATGGTACTTCTAGTTCTAGGTCCTTGAGGAATTGCCACACTGTCTTCCACAGTGGTTGACCTAATTTACAGTCCCACCAATAGTGTAAAACGTTCCTATTTCTCCACTTCCTCTCCAGCATCTGTTGTTTCCTGACTTTTTAATGATCACCATTCTAACTGGTGTGAGATGGTATCTCATTGTGGTTTTGATTTGCATTTCTCTAATGACCAGTGATGATGAGCTTTTTTTTTTTCACTATGTTTGTTGGCTGCATAAATATTTTCTTTGACAAGTGTATGTTCCTATCCTTTGCCCACTTTTTGATAGTTTTTTTTTTCTTGTAAATTTAAGTTATTTGTAGATTCCTATATCAGCCCTTTGTCAGATGGATAGATTGCAAAAATTTCCTCCCATTCTGTAGGTTGCCTGTTCACTCTGATGATAATTTCTTTTGCTGTGCAGAAGCTCTTTAGTTTTATTAAATCCATTTGTCTATTTTGGCATTTGTTGCCATTGCTTTTGGTGTTTTAGCCGTGAAGTTTTGCCCATGCCTACATCCTGAATGGTTTTGCCTACGTTTTCTTCTAGGGTTTTCATGGTTTTAGGTCCTATGTTTAAGTTTTTTATGCATCTTGAGTTAATTTTTGTTTAAAGTGTAAGGAAGGAATCCAGTTTCATTTTTCTGCATATGGCTAGACAGTTTTCCCAACACCATTAATTAAATAGGGCATCCTATCCCCATTGTTTGTTTTTGTCAGGTTTGTCAAAGATCAGATGGTTTGTAGATGTGTGGCATTATTTCTGAGGCCTCTGTTCTCTTCCATTGGTCTATGTATCTGTTTTGATGCTAGTACAATGCTGTTTTTGTTACTATAGCCTTGTATTATGGTTTGAAGTCAGGTAGCCTGATGCCTGTAGCTTTGTTCTTTTTGCTTAGGATTGTCTTGGCTTTTTGGGTTCTTTTTTGCTTCCATATGAAATTTAAAGTAGTTTTTTTCCAATTCTGAGAAGAAAGTCAGTGGTAACTTAATGGGGATAACATTGAATCTATAAACCACTTTTGGCAGTATGACCATTTTCACGATATTGATTCTTCCTATTCATGAGCATGGAATATTTTTTTCCATTTGTTTGTGTTCTCTCTTATTTCCTTGAGCAGTGGTTTGTAGTTCTTCTTGAAGAGGTCCTTCACATCCCTTATAAGTTGGATTCCTAGGTATTTATTTCTCTTTGTAGCAATTGTGAATGGGAGTTCGTTCATGAATTGGCTCTCTGTCTGTTATTGGTGTATAGGAATGCTTGTGATTTTGCACATTGATTTTGTATCCTGAGACTTTGCTGAAGTTGCTTATCAGCTTACAGAGATTTTGGGCTGAAGCGATGGGGTTTTCTCAATATACAATCATGTCATCTGCAAACAGAGTCAATTTGACTTCCTCTTTTCCTAATTGAATACCCTTTGTTTCTTTCTCTTGTCTCATTGCTCTGGCCAGAATTTCCAATACTATGTTGAATAAGAGTGGTGAGATAGGGCATCCTTGTCTTGTGCCGGTTTTCATAGGGAATGGTTCCAGTTTTTGCCCATTCAGTATGCTACTGTCTGTGGGTTTGTCATAAATAGCTCTTGTTATTTTGAGGTACCTTACATCAATACCTAGTTTATTGAGAGTTTTTAGCATGAAAGGGTATTGAATTTTATCGAAGGCCTTTTCTGCATCTATTGAGATAATCAGGTAGTTTTTGTCATTGGTTCTGTTTATGTGATGGATTGCGTTTATTGCTTTGCGTACGTTGAAACAGCCTCACATCCCCAGGATGAAGCCAACTTGATCATGGTAGGTAAGCTTTTTGATGTGCTGCTGGATTCGGTTTGCTAGTACTTTATTGAGGATTTTGGCATTGGTTTTCATCAGGGATATTGACCTGACATTTTCTTTTTACTGTTGTGTCTCTGCCAGATTTTGGTATTAGGATGACGCTGACTTCATAAAGAGTTAGGGAGGATTCCCTCTTTTTCTATTATTTGGAATAGTTTCAGAAGAAATGGTACCAGCTCCTCTTTGTACCTCTGGTAGAATTTGGCTGTGAATCTGTCCGGTCCTGGACTTTTTTGGTTGGTAGGCCATTAATTCCTGCCTCAATTTCAGAACTTGTTATTGGTCTATTCAGGGATTCGACTTCTTCCTGGTTTAGTCCTGGGAAGGTGCATGTGTCCAGGAATTTATCCATTTCTTCTAGATTTTCTAGTTTATTTGTGTAGAGGTATTTATAGTATTCTCTGATAGTAGTTTGTATTTCTGTGGGATCAGTGGTGATATCCCTTTTATCATTTTTTATTGTGTCTATTTGATTCTTCTCTCTTTTCTTCTTTATTAGTCTGTCTAGCGGCCTATTTATTTTGCTGATCTTTTCAAAAAACCCAGCTCCTGGATTCACTGATTTTTTTTAAGGGTTTATCTTGTCTCTATCTCCTTCAGTTCTGCTTAATCTTAGTTATTTCTTGCTGCCTTCTGGCTTTTGAATATTTTTCTTCCCGCTTCTCTAGTTCTTTTAAATGTAATGTTAAGGTGTCAATTTTAGATCTTTCCTGCTTTCTCTTGTGGGCATTTAGTGCTATAAATTTCCCTCTACACACTGCTTCAAATGTGTCCCAGAGATTCTGGTACGTTGTGTCTTTATTCCCATTGGTTTCAAAGAACATCTGTATTTCTGCCTGCATTTCATTATGTACCCAGTAGTCATTCAGGAGCAGGTTGTTTAGTTCCATATAGTTTTTCGGTTTTGAGAGAGTTTCTTAATCCTGAGTTCTAATTTGATTGCACTGTGGTCTGAAAGATGGTTTGTTATGATTTCTGGTCTTTTACATTTGCTGAGAAGTGTTTTACTTCCTATTATGTGGTCAGCTTTAGAATAAGTGCAATGTGGTGCTGAGAAGAATGTATATTCTGTTGGTATGGAGTGGAGAGTTCTGTAGATGTCTGTTAGGTCTGCCTGGTCCAGAGCTAAGTTCAAGCCCTGGATATCCTTGTTAACTTTCTGTCTCGTTGATCTGTCTAATATTGACGGTGGGGTGTTAAAGTCTCCCACTATTATTGTATGGGAGTCTAAGTCTCTTTGTAATCTCTAAGGACTTGCTTTATGAATCTGGGTTCTCCTGTATTGGGTGCATATATATTTAGGATAGTTAGCTCTTCTTGTTAAATTGATCCCTTTACCATTATGTAATGCCCTTTTTTGTCTCTTTTGATCTTTATTGGCTTAACATCTCTTTTATCAGAGACTAGAATTGCAACCCCTGCTTTATTTTGCTTTCCATTTGCTTGGTAAATATTCCTTCATCCCTTTATTTTAAGCCTATGTGTGTCTTTGCATGTGAGATGAGTCTTCTGGATATAACACACCGATGGGTCTTGACTCTTTATCCAATTTGTCAGTCTGTGTCTTTTAACTGGGGCATTTAGCCCACTTACATTTAAGGTTGATATTGTTATATGTGAATTTGATCCTGCCATTATGATACTAGCTGGTTATTTTACCCTTTAGTTGATGCAGCGTCTTTATAGTGTCAATGGTCTTTACAATTTGGTATGTTTTTGCAGTAGCTGGTACTGGTTGATTCTTTCTATGTTTAGTGCTTCTTTCAGGAGCTCTTGTAAGGCAGGGCTTGTGGTGACAAAATCTCTCAGCATTTGCTTGTCTGTAAAGGATTTTATTTCTCTTTCGCTTATGAAGCTTATTTTAGCTGGATATGAAATTCTAGGTTGAGAATTATTTTCTTTAAGAATGTTGAATATTGGTTCCCACTCTCTTCTGGCTCGTAGGTTTTCTGCAGAGACATCTGCTGTTAGTCTGATGGACTTCCCTTTGTGGGTAACCCAACCTTTCTTTCTGGCTGTCTTAATATTTTTTCCTTCATTTCAACTTTGGTGAATCTGATGATTATGTGTCTTGGGGTTGCTCTTCTTGAGGAGTATCTTTGTGGTGTTCTCTGTATTACCTGAATTTGAATATTGGCCTGTCTTGCTAGGTTGGGGAAGTTCTCCTGGATAATATCCTGAAGAGTGTGTTCCAACCTGGTTCCATTCTCCCCATCACTTTCAGGCACACCAATCAAATGTAGATTTGGTCTTTTCTCATAGTACGATATTTCTTGGAGGCTTTGTTTCTTTTCACTCTTTTTTCTCTAATCTTGTCTTCTCCCTTCATTTCAATGAGTTGAACTTCAATCTCTGATATCCTTTCACTTGATCAATTCGGCTCTTGATGCTTATGATTCACAAAGTTCTCGTGCTGTGTTTTTCAGCTCCATCAGGTCATTCATGTTCTTCTGTAAGCTGGTTATTGTAGTTAGCAATTTGTTTAATCTTTTTTCAAGGTTCTTAGCTTCCTTGCATTGGATTAGAACATGCTTCTTTAGCTTGGAGGGGTTTGTTATTACCCACCTTCTTAAGCTTATTTCTGTCAATTCGTCAAACTCATTCTCTGTCCAGTTTTGTTCCCCTGTTGGCAAAGAGTTGTGATCCTTTGGAAGAGAAGAGGCGTTCTGATTTTTGGAATTTTAAGCCTTTTTGCACTGGTTTCTCCCCATCTTCGTGGATTTTTCTACCTTTGGTCTTTGAAGTCAGTGACCTTTGGCTGGGGTCTCTGCGTGGCTGTCCTCTTTGTTGATGTTGGTACTATTCCTTTCTGTTTGTTAGTTTTCCTCCTAACAGTCAGGCCCCTCTGCTGCAGGTCTCCTGGAGTTTGCTGGAGGTCCACTTCAGACCCTGTTTGCCTGGGTATCATCAGCAGAGGCTGCAGAACAGCAAAGATTGCTGCCTGTTCCTTCCTTTGGAAGATTTGTCCTGGAGGGGCATGTGCCAGATGCCAGCCAGAACTTTCCTGTATGAGGTATCTGTTGGTCCCTACTGAGAGGTGTCTCCCAGTCAGGATATACGAGTGTCAGGGACCCACTTGAGGAGGCAGTCTGTCCCTTATCAGAGTTCCAACACTGCTGTGAGATCTGCTGCTCTCTTCAGAGCTGCCAGGCAGGGGATGTTTAAGTCTGCTGAAGCTGTGCCCTCAACCGCCCCTTCCCCAAGGTACTCTGTTCAGGGAGGTGGGGGTTTTGTTTATAAGTGCATGACTGGGGTTGCTGCCTTTTTTTCAGAGATGCCTGGGCAGAGAGGAGGGAATCCTTATAGACAGTCTGGCTGCAGTTGCCCTGGTGAGGTGCGGTGGTCTCCGCCCAAATTGAACTTCCTGGTGGTTTTGTTTACACCGTGAGGGTAAAACCGCCTACTCAAGCCTCAGCAATGGCAGATGCCCCTCCCCCACCAAGCTCAAGAGAGAGTCCCAGGTCCAGCCAAGCTTGAGCATCCCAGGTCGAGCTCAGGCTGCTGTGCTAGCAGCGAGAATTTCAAGCCAGTGGATCTTAGCTTGCTGGGCTCTGTGGGGGTGGAACCTGCCAGGCCAGACCACTTGGCTCCCTGGCTTCAACCCCCTTTCCAAAGGAGTGAATGGTTCTGTCTCACTGGCATTCCGGGTGCCACTGGGGTATGAAAAAAAAAAAAAAAACAAAAAAAACCAAAACTGCTGCTAGCTTGGTGTCTGCCCAAACAGCCGCCCAGTTTCGTGCTGCGAACCCGGGGCCCTGGTGGTGTGGGCACTGTAGTGAGGTCTGCGGGTTTTGAAGACCTTTGGTTAAAGTCCAGTATCTGGGCTGGAGTGCATGGTACAGTCCCTACTGGCTTCCCTTGGCTAGGAGAGGGAGTTCCCCCTAGCCCTTGGGCTTCCTGAGTGAGGTGATGCACCACCCTGCTTTGGCTGGCCCTCATTGGGCTGCACATACTGTCCGATCATTCCCAGTGAGATGAACCAGGTACCTCAGTTGGAAATGCAGAAATCACCCACCTTCTGTGTCGATCTCACTGGGAGCTGCGGACTGGAGTTGTTCCTATTTGGCCATCTTGCCAGCAAGGGACTTTTTAGAAAAGATATTTAAATGTAGTAAAGGACACAATATTCAGTGTGCAGCTCAATGGAATTTTAAATAGGTGTATATTATACCCTTGTAACTAGCACTGAGATAAAGATATAGAATATTTCTGTCACACCATGAAGTTCTCTCATGCCCAAGAGATTACTTACTGCTAGTGGGACTTTTAGTACCATGGGTTAGATTTGTGTGTTTTTGAGCTTCCTATAAGGTGGAATCAAATTCTATGCACTCTTGTGTTTGACTCAACATAATATTTTTGATACAGCTAGGTTTTATAAATATCAGAAGTGTGTTCTTTTATTATTTTTATTTTTCTAGTTCATTGATTAAATATACCATTATTTGGTTACTTATTCTCCTGTTATAGACTTTTGGATTGTTTCCAGTTTGTGGCTATTATAAATAAGGTAATTCTGAATATTCTTGTATGTGTGTTTTTGTAGACATTTGTTTTAGGTTATCTTGTGAAAATACCTAGACTTGAATTACCATTATGTAGTAAGTGTATGTATTACTCTGTATGAAAATGCCAAGCTATATTTTCAAAATGATTACACTGTTTGCATCAACACTGGTAATGTGTGCATATCCAGTTGCTTCACATCTTTGCTTATGTTAGAATTTGTCTTTTTCAATTGAACTTTTCTGGCTTATATGTTGATATGTTATTGTTATTTTAATTTTCACTACCCTAAGGTAATAAAAATATTTTTTTTCTAATGTGAATACTGGATATTTGGAATCCCATTTTGTGAAATACTGGTTTTGATTCTTTTCTTTTTTTTTTTTTTTTTTTTTTTCATTGGATTGACTGTCTCTTTGTTACTGAGATATAGGAAGTATTTATATGTTATGGAAATGAATAGTTTCTTAAATATATACATTGAAAGTATCTGTCACCAGTGTTGCATGCTTATTTGCTTTCTTCATGATGAAATAAATCAACTTCAATGATGCCCAATACGGTCATTATAACATTTAGTGCTTTTTATTTATTTAAGGAATCTTTGCCAATCTCCCATTTGTACTTATTCTCTGTGATTTATTTTTGTTGCTGTTCTTTAGTATAAGCTTAAATGTTTCACTTCCACATTTAAGTCAAGTTTCCACTTTAAATTAATTTTTTTGTAAGATGTGAGGTAGGGGTCAAGGCTCATTTTTTTCCTACATAAGGATATTCAATTGCTCCATTTATTGAAAAAAAGTATTTCCCCATTAGATTGCAATGATACTTGCACTGAAAATCAAGAAAGTATATATGCATGGATGTGTCCCTGGGCTTTTAATCTGTTCCATTTCATATTTAGCTATCTTTTAACCCTCACTTTATGTCTTCATTGTAACTTTATATTAAGTCTTCAAATTTGGTAATGCAAATTCTTCAAATATTTCTTCTCTTTCAGTATTTGCTTAGATATTTCATATATGTACTATTTCAATGTAAATTTACAATCAGCCTGTCAGATTACAAAATGCATTAGCAAGTTTTAATCAGTATTGTATTGCAAAGATAAATCTGAGGAGAATTGACATATGAAAAATCGACAGATATTGAGTTTTCTAATCCATGAACTTTAACTCCTTTCTTTCCTTCTTTTCTTCCTTCTGTCCTCCCTCCTTTCATCATTCCTTCCTTCCCTCTCTATTATTTTTATTGTTCCTTCATTAAAATTTTTTCTCAGCAATATTTTTATGATCTTATAAATTTTATTTTAATATTTTAATATTTATTTTAATTGTTTCCCTAGTATATATAAAGACAAATATATTTTCTATGAAAAACAGATTCATGTTGTAAACAGTGACTTTGCTAAATTTACTTATTAATTTTAACAGTTTATTTTGTAGATTCAATTGGATTTTGTAAATTCCAAATGAGGCCATCTATAAAGATAGATTAACTCCTTCCTTTGTGATTTTATGCCCTTTGTTTCTTTTTTGTGCATTAATGTTGAGTAAATTTAACGTTTGTTGAACAAATAGTACCAACTTTAGGAGTAAAAATGTGCAGTATTTCATGATATATTATGATGTTAGTTGTAAATTTTTCTAAGCATCCTCTTTCAGAAAAAGGTAGTTTTCTACTTTTCTTAATTTTTGGAGAGGATTTTTGGTATTGTGAATGGGCGTTTTTCTGTTTTGGTGGAGAAGTTCATAGGTTTATTTTTCTTTTTGTGTTAATATTTTTGATTTCATTGATTTTTTTTCAAAAACAAAATTAATACATATTTCTAGAATAAGTTCCATGTATTCTTGATGTATTAACCTTTTATATATTTGTATATCCTTTTGATGTTTGTTTAGGATTCTAGCTTCTATGATCGTGATATTACTCACTCATAATTAGTCTTTCTATTATTCTCTTTGTCAGGTTTTGGTACTGAGATTATTCTGGCTTCGTAAAATAATTTGTGATTCTAATCTCTGAAAAATTTGCAGAATATATTTTTTTCCTTAAAATATTAGGAAGAACTCACCAGTGCAACTGTTTACACATTTTATTTTAAAGGATTTGAATAACATTGATTTTTAAACATGGATATAAGCATATATTTATATATGTAGATACAGATTATATGTATTATATATATTCAAAATTTATATTTACTCATTCATTAGTTTAGTATATTGTGTTTTTCAAGAAATGTGTCTATATTATGCAAATTTTTAATCTCTTGTGATAACCTTGTTTATAATATTTTGTTATTTTTCCTTTCCATGTCCCTAACATCTATAGTGATGAGCGCCTTTTCTTTTCTAGTGTTGGTAACTGAGCTCTGTTGCTAGAAGTGCATCAGTTTTGTTAATCTTCTCAAAGATCTTTTGCTTTTTAAATTTGCTCTATTGTTTGTTGTCCATTTCATTAATTTCTCAGCTCATGTGTATTATTTCTTTCCATCTATTTTCTTTTACATTAAAATGCTTGTCACTTTCTACTTTCTTAAAGTTGAAACTTGAATCATTGATTTAAAATCTTTATTTTTTCTTTAATATAACCATATAAAGCTATAAAAATTTCCTATACAGCAGGTCCTCAAACAATGTTTCTTTATAACATTGATGAGGGACAAAAAAATCACTTCCCAGCCAGTGCTACTCTCTGTGTGGAGTCTGCGTGTTCTCCCCATGTCTGTGTGGTATTTTTCTAGGCACTCTGGTTTCCTCCCATATCCCAAAGCCGTATGTGTTAGAGGAATGGGCATGTCTATGTGGTCGCAGTCTGAGTGAGTGTGGGTGTGTGGGAATGTGCCCTGTGCTGGGATGGGCTCCTGTCCAGGGTCGGTTGCTGCATTGAGCACTGAGCCACCAGGATAAGCTCCAGCTTCCTGCACCTCTGAACTGGAATAAGTTGGTAAATAATCATTATACTTGTATTTATTAATGTTTCTTAAGTGTATGTGTAGTTCATTTATTTCAGCATTTAATGTTAGAGGTTTTTGGTCTTTGTTTAGAAGTTCGGTGATGCTTTTGTGACTGGAAATATGCCACAGGAGCTTAACTTTTGTTTATATCAGTTAGCCCATGGTAAAACTGGTTTTGTTGAATGTCGTTTTACTTAAAGTTGCAGTTTCCAAGAACAGATTATTGATGTTAAGTAAGGACTTAACTGTTCTGATTGCTTTGGCTTCATCTTTAAAATTTTGATCTGCTATGTTTTCATTATTATTGAGTTCAAGATTTTTCCCATGTGATTAACTTTTAAAATTTTACCCAAAGATGAAAGTGTTTTCACTTATTTTCGCAAATGTGGAGACATTCTAGTTATTTTTTCCTTATTGACTTCTAATTTAATTCTACTGTATCACACAACCTATTCTGTCATGTTTTCACCCTTTGAAATGTGTTGGAAAACAATTCATGGTTCATAATATTTTGGTAAATGTTCCATGTACACTTGAAAAGTATACATATTCTGTATTTGTGGGAGCAGTGTTCTGTAAATCTTGATTAGGTTAAATTGGTTAAATACTTTGCTTAAGTATTCTATAACTGTCTTCTTTTTCTATAAGTTACTGAAATAAGTACTTTAAAGTCTTCTATTTACAGTGTAGATTTGTTATCTCATTTTAATCACTTTTTGATTTATATATTTTAATGTCATATTATCAATTATACATATATATTTAATGGTATATCATTAATGTTATATATTTCTGTTAAATTAACTATCGTTATGAAATGTTCTTCTTTATCCCTATCACTCTTACCTTAAGGTCTATTTTGTGCTATGTTAATATTACATGTTAACAATAATTTAAAATATAATAATATATAAGATATAAATATAGCCAAACCAGCTTTATTCTTGCTTGCCTATGTATAAACACATACACATATACACACAGTGTTGGCATGTATGATCTTGCTCTCTGTTTTATTTGTGACATCTTTTATTTACTCACTTTTTTCTTTCTTGTTTTTATTTGTATTAATTACATACTTTTAAAAGTCATTTCAATGTGGTTCTTCTATTATCTGACTTGCTATGACTTTGACTATCATTCCTTTACTAGGTACTTCAGGTATTACAAAAGACATCTGTAACTTATTACCATGTACCTTAAATTAGACCTCTTCCCAAGTCCAGTACAGTGTGAAAATTTCAAAACAGTTTTTAAATTTACTTAATTCATCTTGCTCTTTTATTCACTATTGTTATATATTTTACTTCCAGATATGTTGTAAACACCAGAGTGATTTGTTCACACTGTCACTTTAAGCAGTTAGTGGTCTTTCGTATTTATCCTTTGTGCACTTGCTTTTTACGTCCTGTGCTTCCATTCTTCTACCTGAGATAGATTTTTCACACTATTGTGCATTTGTTTATAAGAACTGTTAGTTATCATCACTTCAAAAGAATTGGAGAGCTAGGTATTAATTTTTTACTTTATACTTTTCCAAAAAAGAGTGGCTTTATACATGACATTTTGCTATTTTCTGAAATGTTCAAGTAAAATACGAATATATCATGGACTATAAAGCCTAAAATATGTAACATTTAAATATATTTGGTGTATTAAAATTATAAAAACCATTATTGTAAGCTTTGTTAATGTTATATAAACCTTTTCTCTGCCTGATTACATAGATAGCAACCTATGCATACAGATGTCAAATGTTAAAAACCAATGAGATATTTGAGATGGGCAATAGAAAGACAACATACTTCTTTATTGTGTGTTTGTCATTCCTGTTAGAAAAATAAAAATATGTAAAGTAAGAGCTAACAATCTCCATAGTTGAACACACTTCAATGAGATAGCTCTTCAGATCACACATTTTTGGGAGTAGACAGGAAACACAGTATTATGGATTCTCTGTCAGACTCTGTATATTTAATAGTCTTTTGGGAACTACTTCAGACTGTGTGATTATAGAACTGTCAACACCATTCTCTTGAGAATGTGCCATAATAATTCTATAGAACAATTTCCTTTTATTCCTCTGTATCTAGGATGAAGTACTTGATTTCTAAGGAAACTATGGGCTTCTCTCAAGGCCCAGTTTACTCAACAACTCAAAGCTAAAACTGAATAAAGTTTATTTTATTTTTATTTTAAATGTTTATGTTTCCTCTTCATATCCAGAATATAAGCATTTTCACTCACCAAAAACTGAGAAAAGCAATAGGTTTACTGTATATTTTATCATTTAAACATAATAGTTTTGGAAAAAAATTGAAAACTCAGAAATACAGAAATGCATATTATGTACAACTTAAAATAGTTAAGACAATACTATATTTAATTTATTCTATTTTTTCTGATAAAATGTTAAATATAAAATTGAATCCTTTTTGACTTCCTAGATCCTCCCACCTAATCCTATTCTCTCTCTTTACATAGTTTCTCCTATTGAGATATCGAATGTGTCCTTTCCACAGAACACCTAAAATGTGTTCTACACGTTTTCCAAAGAGAAATCATGTGAGATAACGCATAAAACCTGTATTATACATATTTTCCAAAGATGAATATATCGTTAACTTGTTTGAATTACACACACACACACATACACACACACACATCCCCTCCCCCACACACAAATACACACACAGAGGTGACTGGTACCTAATATTATTTGATCTTTTTAATTTGTAGATTTTATCAGTTTGTGTTTATTGCCTGCAACTTTCCTTTTTACAGTTTTGATCTTAAGAGCTATCTATATATGATTATACAGAGAAAGTTTCCTTCTTCTGCTTCCTCACTTCTTGGAGAGTCCTTAGAGACTAGCAAACCTTTAGAACTTTGGGCATGGGATAGAACAGGGTTGATTAAGCATTCCTTCTGGTTCAATAGAGTCCTTGGCAAGTCATGAAAATCACAGTCATTCTTAGAAGAATGGGTGTTCTGAAGCCAGTGCAGTTCTAGTTGTAAACTTATTTATTTTATAAACCTCCCAATATGGAAGATGAGTAAGACAGAATATCTTCCCTCAGAAAACATAAAAATATAACCTGATATTTTCCAAAAGACGGTCATGTAAATAGAGCCATAAGTGTTCTAAAGTGAGAAGAATTTACAGAGGTTGTGATATTTTTATTGTTGAAAAGAATGTATGGTATTTTACCTCACAAAAAAATAAAAAAAGTTATTTTAAATGAAGGATAGAATATATTCTATTGTATATCAAAGTTTTGAAAATTTAGAAAAAGAGGAAAGATTGGTAGATTCATGATGGATTCAAAAAATCTGGTTTGAAACCAGCTTGTTAAAGACTTTTAAATATTCATTTTTACCTCTGAAGTTTTTGAACTTTGTCCTGAAAGCATATAGTCTGGTTAGAATTTTAAATATGGGAAACTGTCATAATTAGGTCTCTGTATTAAATATTATTTTGATAGCAATTAGATGAAGAATGGACTATTTGGCAACAGCCTAGTTAGGATACAATTGCAATAGTCCAGGAAAAGTATAAAGGCCTGAAGTGAATATGGCATTAGAGTTATAATGAGGACAATACTTAAGAAATGATAAATAGGTTGGTAAGGATATGGGAGGATTATTGTGAGGATTAAAATGGGTGTCCATTAAGCAGTATAAAATAGTTCCTTATTAGCACTAAGGATCCAGTTGAGCTAGAATAAATACATTTGTAGTGGATCCAATTGTCATGCTCCTTTTACTCCTGCTTGACTGCTCATCAGCGTGAGAGCAATAAAACAGAAAGGAGATGTTTGAATTTTTCTTGGTCCAAGGATAGGTGGAACAACTACAGAGAAAAATATGATAGATAAATAACTGATATGTGTTGAAGTGTTTTGCCATGAATTTATGGCTAAATAAAAATGGTAATTAACACAAGTGAGAGGATAGGATGACTGGATGAAGTGAGAGTCACACTTGTAGAAGATTTTAATTGTAATTAATAACAGATCTAATAACTTATATTAATTAAATTAATTAGTCATTAATTACATTTTAGAGTTTCAGATTTTCCAGGTGACATTCAGACCAGGGTCATGACATGGGGATAACGATTGTTTGAGGTTAAAAGATCACTGTACACATTGTTAGAGAATTAGAAGTATAGACTGTGAAATGCTTTCCGAATTTCAAGAGGAAAGGAAAACTGTTATCCAAGTGCCTAAGTTACCAGTGAATGACAGGGAACAGTCGGGAGATGTAAGCCCATGCTAACAAAACAGAAAGGAGATAACATGGCCTTGAAATAGCAATGGGGAATGAGGACACCAGAGATAAATCTGAGATGCAAGAAAACCTTCCTGATTTTGTGCCCTCGCATAATAAATATATCTCCACTGGAAGGGGGTTTCTTCTGCTCCCTGAGACTAAGTTCTAGATCTCCTCTGGATCTCTGTCTCTCTCAACTCCCTAAAGATCTTGCTACATCAATTCTTCCATACATTCTTTGTACTTTTCCAGTGGCCTTTATTTTTTTTGAATATAAAATAATTCTCATTCTCTTACAATACAAAATAATATTCCTTCAATTCTTTTACACTTTCTAGTTACTACTTGTCTCCACCAATTCATGGCTAAGCTTTTTAAAAAAATAGCCTATTATCTTACACCTCACATTTAGTTTCTCTAGAATCTGGCTACTTCCTACAGTAACTAAGGAACCTGATCTTCCAAGGTCACCAATGACATCCCAGTTTCTAAATCCATTGTGTTCATTCTCCTGAATATGTTTTCATGCCTGCCTGAAAAAGACGAGATTGATCTTGACACTTGACAATTTCTTCTGTATTAGAGCTTACTCTTTTTTGATCTTGATACACCAAGTCACTGTCACTCCCAATTCCCCCTCTGCTTTTCATAGAAATCCTTCTCAGTCTCCTTCATGGAATTTTCTTCACCTGATTCCATAATGTAGCCTGAAGTTGGTGTTACTGAGGTCCTTAATTGGCCATATTCTTTTCTTGCTATTTACTTCCAAAGTAAGGACATGACATAACTCCAAATATTGAGGCACTAATAACTTCAGGATGTAACGGAGATTGCTTTCCTGAACTCTGGACTCATATGTTCACATATATATAAATTTCCTACTTGGAGGTTTCTCAGTTACCTTGACTTCTAGACTGAATTGAAGTAATTATTTTCTCCATCTTACCACATTTTTATCTTAATCTGAGTTTTCTCTTATGACAGAGCATTACTATCCACCTAATATCCCAAGCCACTAAGCCAGAAACCTGGGAGTTATCCTAGTCTGCCCTGAGTCTCACTCTAAGAATCACCAGGTACCTTTCATTCATCTTTACCAATATCCCTAGTATCTACCCTCTTGTTTTTATTATGTTATTGTATCATTAAAATTGCTTTGGGGAAAATTTCCGTACTCATACTTACTGCCTTTGCTACAAATAAAGGAGTTGTAACCTTTGCAACCTTGTTTCTAGTTGGAAATTCTTTTATTCATTCCTAGTTTACCCCTTTTCAGTTCTCCATTGGGGCTGTTTCAAATCTTAACTAGTTTTCTAATGATTTATTTATTTACAGTTTTACTACCACAGTCAAGAAGGTTGGCCTCAATCACGTAGTTTGCCTATTAACAAATGCCTATGTTTAATTGTATGGTGAACGATTATGTGGTAAAAGATAATGTAAAACTATCTTTCCCTTCAATGGTTAAAAAAAATAAGTAGTTTCTTTGGAGAAAACAGAATAGATACTCAATGTTGTTTGCTTAATTACATTAATCCATTAGACTTTATTATATTAGAAAATTCAAAGAGAGTTTAAGTAAATACTAATATTGGAACTTAACAAATTTTAATATAAAAGTAAGGGGAAAAAGTAAGGAGAAAAGAAGAACAATAATTTCTATTTAAGTGTAAAGAAAATGTCACCAAGTGGATGAAACATCTCTTGCTTCAGCTTTCATGCTGATCTCATGAAAATCAGACTTACTCAGTAATTTTGAAAAGGAAGGCTTAGAACTTGCACAAAGACTGTAAACCCATTTGGATTTTAGCTGTGAAATGGAACCATTTTGTTAGTCGGTGACTACAGCAGACAAATGGTAGCGGCCTCTTCAGATTAAAGTATTGACTCTAACCTATCACGAATTGCCCCTCTAAATGTAGCCTTCACATTGGCATTGAAGATATTTTTGATACTCTGCAGATGACATGTAATGATGCCACTCTGTCTCATTGTTTCTCGTTACAATGATTCTGACATTTGACATGAATTATAGACATTATAACAGTGGAGGCCTGCACGTGTAAACTTGGAGTTGTAAGCACTGAAAATTTTTACACAGACAAGACATTTTGCCTGAAACTGGCTGCAGGGTCGAGTTTGAGGATTTTATAATAACAGGATATGATCCAGTTAAAGGTGAAAATTCCATCTCTAAGAGTAGGCTTTTTACTGGTATGGAAATTTAAATACATAAATGAGAAATATGCACACAAAACATCCTCTCATGATGACCTTTGAGAAGAAATGCTGACTACATTATTATTATAGATCTCTGATAATCCTATAAGATTTAGAGATAGAATTATAGTCTGCAAATTTTAGGTTGACTTTCTACTTTTTAGGCTGAAAATTTCCTTAGCCATTTTATGTCCATTCTAAGCATTTTCCAATTTTGGCTTTTCATTTTTAAAGTTCTATGTAAACAATTGTCAAGAGAGTGGTGATTATAAACGAGATTAGGCTAGGAATTCTGGTGGTGAGGAGGGATAAATTCTTTATGAACTTGGTCAATTCATCTTTTCATTCAGAGCAACAGTTTCCCAGTCTAGAAGCTTGAGCTGATACCATGTTTCCCTCAGGATGGCTTTGGTAATTAAATAAGTTAATGTACACGTAGCACTTTTCCCAGTGTCTGGCACAAACTAATCACTACTGAATAGAAACTAATGAATTAACTTCTTTTCTATTCACTTAGACTAGTTCTAATTATATACCATTCTTGGAAAAATTGAGAAAATGGTCCATCATGTCATTTTCTGTGTTCTGTTTTTACATGATGAATACAGGTAGAGAAATCCTATTGAGGATAATTTTTATTGGCTTCAAAACCAGACACACTAGATTTATACTTCAGCCACCTATGTACTAGCTGTGTGACAGAGAGAAAGTTACTTAATCTTTCTGAGCCTCAGTTAGTTCATCTGTAAACTGCAGATAATATACTCAGGATTGCTGTAATAAATAACGTAAATGTACACATGGTTAACACAGTACATGACATATAGCAAGTTCTCATGACATGTTAGCTATTTTATAATGATTATTTTTAACTTTTAGAATATTTTGCAAATGCAAAATGATTTTATAATGATTTTTATAATGATTATTTGTATAATTTTAGAATATTTTGCAAATGCAACTAATAAAGCTGGTGTTAAGTACTAAAAGAAGATTGGCCAAAATAGAAGTATGAAAAAATTACAAGATGTGCCTTTTGTTTTTGTTTTTTGACACTCAGCCTATTGCATTTTATATAATTTTGATGAGTAAAGATGGTTTGAATTATGAGATTTACTGGTTAGTTAAAAAGAAATACGTAATGCTATTATATATGCCTGGTGAATAATATACATTTAAAAGACTGTCCACCCCAAAAGTAAGTGTATAACCTTAGAAAACTGAACTTGTACAACGGACATGTATATCAAAATAAGTGTTTTGAGTACTTAGAGATATGAAGTTATTTTTTAGTTTATTGAGACACTCTCTTTTCAAATAGTGATATGGTTTGGCTCTGTGTCCCCACCCAAGCCTGATCTCACATTTTAATCCCTATGTATCAGCGGAGGGGCCTGAAGGGAAGTTATTAGATCATGAGGGTGGGATTTCCCCCTTGCTGCTCTTGTGATAGTGAGGGAGTTCTCATGAGATCTGTTTGCTTGAAAGTGTGTGGCACTTCCCCCCTGACTCTATCTCTTTCCTGCCACCATGTGAAGAAGGTCCTTGCTTCCCCTTCCCCTTCCACCATCATTGTAAAGTTTCCTGAGGCCTCCCAGTCTTGCTTCCTGTTAAGCCTGTGGAACTGTGAGTCAATTAGATCTCTTTTCCTCATAAATGACCAGGTCTCAGGTAGTTCGTTATAGAAGTGTGAAAACAGACTAATGCAAATAGTTCATAAGACTAAAGTTTTTTCACTTCCATTGAAGCTCAGTATAGTTGTTTTTTGTTTGTTTGTTTGTTTTGTTTTTGTTTGTTTGTTTGTTTTTTGAGACAGAGTCTTGCTCTGTCACCAGACTGGAGTGCAGTGGCACGATCTCAACTCACTGCAATCTCCTCCTCCAGGGTTCAAGTGATTCTCCTGCCTCAGCCTCCCGAGTAGCTGGGACTACAGGCACGTGCCCCTACGCCCAGCTAATTTTTGTATTTTTAGTAGAGACAGGGTTTCACCAGGTTGGCCAGGATGATCTCGATCTCTTGACCTCATGATCCGCTCACCTCTGCCTTCCAAAGTACTGGGCTTACAGGTGTGAGCCACCACGCCCAGCCCAGTGTAGTTGTTTCCAACTTCAAAAGGTTGATTACAAATTACTAAAACCTTTTCTAATTTCAAGTCATAGTTGAATTTTTGTACATATTATAGTTTTTTTTTTTTTTTTTTTTTTTGAGATGGAGTCTTGCTCTGTCACCAGGCAGGAGTGCAGTGGTGAGATCTTGACTCAGTGCAACCTCTGCTTCCTGGGTTCAAGTGATTCCCCTGCCCCAGCCTCCCGAGTAGCTGGCACTACAGGTGTGTGCCACCATTCCCAGCTAATTTTTGTATTTTAGTAGAGATGGACTTTCACCATGTTGACCAGGGTGGTCTCGATCTCCTGACCTCGTGATCTGCCTGCCTCAGCCTCTCAAAGTGCTGGGATTACAGGCATGAGCCACCACACCCAGCTAATATTATAGTTTTTATTGTTTATTATATTGAGTGACTTACAAGTATTTTTACCTTTGTAAATGGAAGATTTTCTGAATTTGATATTCATTGCATAATGCATTATTTCAGAATCTGCAAATCAAAGATGATAATAACTTTTTAGTCATTTTTGAAAATTTAATTTCATCTTGATTTATCAAAGGATTGAAGAAAATGATCCCTGTTAGAGTGTTGAGAGCTAAGAGTTATATAATTCTAAAAAGTCTGATTAATTGTCCTTAAGGGATGAGATAGGTAAATTTTTTATAGACCAGGCTTGATATCTCATTAGTGGTGAACAGTAGAAAAAACTCTGAAAATAGTGTAAAGGTCTTGGATATCTCAAATAAAACTAATCCGAGAATGTTGAGTTTCATGCTCAGAATTTTCCTGTGCCCTGTGCTTTTTACTTCATTTTATTCTATTTTTTATTTTATGATTAAAAAAAATAATTTCAGACTTATTCAAGAGGTTAAATAATAATATAAAGTATTCCTTTAAAACCTTTATCCAGATTCCCCAAATGTTAACACTATGTTTACTTTTCCTTGTTGCTTCCTCTTTCTTCCTCTTCTCTGTCTCTCTTTCTCTCTCTCTCTCTCCACACACACACACACACACACACTCACATGCACACACTGTTGAGGAAATATAATTACAACAAAATCTCTTTCCAATCCAGAAAAATCTCCCCACAAAGTTAGAAGAGAAATAAAATTTAATTATTGAATAAGCATTAATGTGGAATGTGATGCCTATTACAGGCAATCGGCTAAGACAGTGCCTAGATGGAAAGAAATCTCTCTCATTTATTATAGCCCAGCAGATACAATCTATTTGTAACCTGGAGCTGAGGTCTGTCCAAGTTACCTTCTTACTCTCTCACAGATACCAGGAGATGAGGGAGTTATCTTCCTAGATGACTATATTTCAAATAGTTAGTTCCCAGTTATTTCAGAAAAACATTCCTGGGTCTTCAAGCTGGTAGGAGCTTTATTTTGCTTCTAAAAAGTTTTATGTACATTTCAGAGTCAGAGAAAGTTTATAATAACAAGTGTTCTAAAGCACGTGCTATATGAAAATAGAGGAGTGTTCTCTATTCTTGTTTTTAACAGGGAGAATTAAGCCTCTTATTTTTAATTCACATTTGCCCTTCCCATGAGTGTGCATACACACACACACGTTGTTATAACTTTTATTCTGAATCATTTGAAAGTTCAGGCATCTATGATATATTTACTACTTTACTTAATGCTAGAAAATACAAATTTGTGTGAGAATTATTAACATATATCACCATAAAAAAACTACAGTTCAATATTTGTTTCTGGTTTTATAAATATTATCTTTAAAAGTTAGTTTCTTTCTCTTTCCCCTTTAGTGAGGTTGTATTATTCATGTGAAATATGGTTTAATTTGTTTTTGTGTTTGTAGAGTTTTCCCTAGCCCAATTAATTTTTAAAAAGTTTCTTGAGTGTATCAAACATTAACATGTGCATTACTATGTTCTCACACTGCTATAAAGAATTACCTGAGACTGCATAATTTACAAAGAAAAGAGGTTTTGTTGACCCACAGTTCCATAGGCTGTATAGAAAGCATGACTGAGAGGCCTCAGGAAACTTACAATTATGGCAGAGGATGAAGGGGAAACAAGCACATCTTCACATGGCAGCAGGAGAGAGACAGAAGTAGAAGTAGGCTTTCAAACCATCAGATCTCATGAGAACTCTCTCACTATCATGAAATCAGCAAGGAGGAAAATCGCCCCCAGGATTCAACCTCCTCCCCCAAGGTCCTTCCCCCAACATTAAAGATTATAATTCAACCTGAGATTTGGCTGGAGACATGGAGCCAAACCATATCATTCCACCCGTGACCACTCTGAAATCTCATGTCCTTCTCACATTTCAAAATACAATCATGCCTTCCCAACACTCCCCCAAAATCTTAACTTATTCCAGAGTAAACTCAAAAGTCTATGTCAAAAGTCTCATCTGAGACAAGGCAATTCTCTTCCAACTATGAGCCTGTAAAATCAAAAGCAAGTTAGTTACTTACACGATACGATGTGGGTACAGACATTAGGTAAATGATCCTATTTCAAATGGGAGATATTGGTCAAAACAAAGGAGCTATGGGACCCACACAAGTCCAGAACCCAGCAGGGCAGTCATTAAACCTTAAAGCTCCCAAATGATCTCCTTTGACTCCATGTCTCCCATCCAGGGCATGCAGATGCAAGGGGTGGGCTCCCAAGAACTTGGTCAGCTCTGCACCTGCTGGATATATCCACCACAGCTGCTTTCATGGGCTGGTGTTGACTGCCTGTGGCTTTTCCTGGCATATGGTGAAAGCTGTTGGTGGATCTACCATTCTGGGGTCTGGAGGATGGTGGTCCTCTTCTCACAACTCCACTAGGCAATGTCCAAGTAGGGACTCTGCGTGTGGGATCCAACCTCACATTTCCCCTCTGCACTGCCTTGGTAGAGGTCCTCCATGGGAACTCCACCTCTGCAGCAGACTTCTGCCTCGTTTTCTAGGTGTTTCCATACATCCTCTGAAATCTAAGTGGAATCTCCCAAAGCTCAACTCTTGTCTTTGCACCTGCAGGACCTACCTTATGTGGAAGCTGCCAAAGCTGGGGCTTGCACCCTCTGAAGCAATGGCCTGAGCTATATCTTGGCCCCTTTTAGCCATGGCTATAGCTGGCATGGCCACTATGCAAGGTGCCATGTCCTGAATCTGCACAGAGCAGGGGGGCCCTGGCCCTGGCCTGTGAAACCATTCTTTCCTCCTAGGCCTCCAGGTTTGTGATGGGAGGGGCTGCTGTGAAGGTCTCTGAAATGTCCTGAAGGCACTTTCTCCATTGTTTTGGCCATTAAAATTCAGCTCCTCTTTACTTATGCAAATTTTGCAGCTTGAATTTCTCCCCAGAAAATAGGTTTTTCTTTTTTACCGTGTGGTCAGGCTACAAATTTTTCAAACTTGTATACTCTGCTCCTCTTTTAAATATAAGTAGTTTCAGGTTATTTCTTTGTTTATGCAAATAAGTATAGGCTTTTAGAAGCAGCCAGGCCACATCTTTAATGCTTTGCTGCTTAGGAATTTCTTCCTCAAGATACCCTAAATCATCTCTCTTGAGTTCAAAGTTCCATAGCTCCCTAGAGGATGGGCACAATACTGCCAGTCTCTTTGCTAAAGCATAGCAAGAGTTACTCTAGTTCCCAGTAAGTTCCTCATCTTCATCTGAGACCTCCTCAGTCTTGACTTCATTGTCCATATCACTATTAGCATTTTGGTCACAACCATTCAACAAGTTTCTAGGAAGTTCAAAACTTTCCCTCATCTTCCTGTCTTCTTCTGAGCCCTAGAAACTGTTCCAACCTCTGCCCTTCACCCAGTTCCTAAGCTTCTTCCACATTTTCTAGTATCTTTGTAGCAGTATTCCACTTCTCCAGTACCAATTTTCTGTATTAGTCCATTCTCACATTGCTATAAAGAAATACCTGAGACTGGGTAATTTATAAAGAAAAAAGGTTTAATTGGGTCACAGTTCAGCAGGCTGTACAGAAAGCATGGCTGGGAAGGCTCAGGAAATTTAGTTGTGACAGAAGGCAAAGGGGAAGCAAGCACATCTTCGCCTGGTGGCAGAAGAGAGAGAGAGTAAAGGGGGAAGTGCCACACACTTTTAAGCCATCAGATCTTTTGAGAACTTACTCATTTATCACAAGAATTGCAAGGAGGAAATACGTCCCATGATCCAATCATCTCCCATGAGGTCTCTCCCCCAATGTTAGAGATTATAATTCAACATGAGATTTGGGTGGGAACACAGAGTCAAATCATATCAACATGGTTTTGAAGGCCAGAATTGTGTGAAAAATTCTTTTAGAGAAGTGTCATTCACTCCCTCCCCACATTTCTTCGTTTTTCCCTTGTTCTCACCCATCCCCTACAGATAACCAGCCTCACTAGTCTCTAGTTTTTACTTGTGTTTCTTTTATAATGAGCAGATATCTGCATATTTTCCTATTTCCTTTTGTCTTACAAAAAAAGCATTATAAAGTTACTCTTTAAAAAATATTTATTTTAACTTTTAATTTCAGGGGTACGTGTGCTGGTTTGTTACATAGCTAATTGTGTCATGGGGATTTGTTGTACAGATTATTTCATCACCAAGGTAGTAAGCCAGTATCCATTAGTAATTTTTCCTGAACCCCTCTCCCCTCCCATCCTCTACCCTCTGCTAGACCTCAGTGTCTGTTGTTCCCCTCTATGTGTCCATGTGTCCTCATCATTTAGTTCTCACTTATAAGTGAGAAGACATGCAATATTTGGTTTTTGACTTTGCTTTTTCACTTAATGCTTAGTGTGTCCTTGATATGTCTATGTATGGGTTCATTGAGCCTTTCTCATTCCTTGCTCTCTCTCTCTCTCTTTTAGGGATACATAGTGCTCCTTTGTGTGGCTTTACTACAGTTATTTTTTCAACCACTCACAAATGTAAGGTCATATAGGAGATTACAAACAATTGCAGACAATGCTGTAGTGAATAACTATGAATATATATTTTTGTATTGTAGGGTGTATCTTTGGGGCAAGTTCCTAGTAATGAGATTGCTGGGGGGTAGAAAGTTAAACACATATGTTGTTAAATTAGATATTGCAAAATTCCCCTCCACAGATATTATACCAGTTTGTTTTGTTTTGTTTTTGTTTTTTTGTTTCTTTTGACACAGAGACTCGCTCTGTCGCCTATACCAGTTTGAATTCTCACTAGTGCTCATTTTCTACAGCCTTACCAACATTTACACTTTTAAAATATGCACAAACTGGTTAGTGAGAGATGATATAGCAGTGTAGTTTAATTTATAATTATCTTATTTTGAAGAGAATACATCATTTGATATACTTATGAGCCATGTTTCTATATTTTTATAAAAATTGTTCATGTCTTTTGCCCATTTTCTATTGTGATTTTGCTTTTCCTCCTCTCTTTATGTTTAGGTATTTAAAATATGTTAGGGATATTAACCCTTTATCTAAAATATATCTTGCAAATATTTTTATCTCTACTTTTCTGTTGCCTTTAGACTCTACTTATTTTATTTTATTTTATTTTTGCCTTATAAGAGTTTTAAATACATTTTCATGTAGTCAAATTTACATTTAATTTATATCTTTTTATACTGAATTGTATTGTGGTAAATTGCAGAAATATAATAAATTTTTATCAACTAAACAATAAAAATTTACATAAAAATATAGGAGAAACTTTTGTTGGAAAATAATCTGAAGTTTTAATTCTGTAGAATGAAATTACAAAATTAAAAGTATTTTTAGACATTAAATGACTAAAACTAAATATAAATGTAATTTTTTTTTTTTTTTGAGATGGAGTCTCACTCTATCTCCAGGCTGAAGTGCAGTTGCACGATCTTGGCTCACTGCAACCTCCGCCTCCCTCCCGAGTTCAAGCAATTCTCCTGGCTCAGCCTCCTGAGTAGCTGGGACTACAGGCATGCACCACCATGTCCAGCTAATTTTTGTGTTTTTAGTAGAGATGGGGTTTCATCATGTTGGCCAGGATGGTCTCGATCTCTTGACCTTGTGATCTGCTCACCTCAGCCTCCCAAAGTGCTGGGATTACAGGCGAGAGCCACTGTGCCCTACCATATGAATGTAGTTTGGTAGGTAATGAATGAACTATTTCAGATCAATTTTAGCAAGATTATGTATTGTTTTCTGATTTAAAAAAGTCAAACCACATGCCTGTGGTTTTGTTCTACTTCTCTCGACTTGGATAGTGTCTTGGATAGTTTCCTGTATCTGATGTCTTTTTTGAGTTTACTAATGACTTTTCGTGTGTGTGACTGTTTGTTCTCTATATTTAAATTTTGCATGGAAATCCATTGTTAGTTCCATAAAAGATTGTTAAAAGTACCTTAAGGAAGGCCACCACTTATGTTTTTGATGTGTTGTTTAAATCTTAACTCTCAAATTATCCTAGCTCTTTTACAGATCAGAGAGTTGAGCCAAGTACAGGTACATCTGCAGATTTCAGGTTCCACGGTAACAGTTTCTGCTGAAGGCTAAAATGATATGCAAAGATCATCATTTGTGTCCAGGGTCTTGATTGTGTTAGCTTGTAGGTCATTTCCAAGGTCAAGCTTTGCTTTCAAACTGCAACACTGGTTCCAACATATCAAAGTTCCACACTCAGTTCCCAAATGTATTTGCTGAGATTATGTTCTCGTGCCAGCACTTTTTCCGTTTTGCCACCTATACTTTTGTCCAGATTAAAATAAACACACACACACACACTTAAACATAATAATAGCTAACCTTTGCTACATCCTTGTTATGTATTTTGATAAACTCTATGTTGATTATTTCATTTTAATCCTCATAATCCTATAAAAAAGAGTGTGTTTATTTTCTGATGATCAGAAAAGTTAAAATTCACATCTAGAATCTCACAGTCATTAGAACGGGGCTTTGAAGCAGAACTGTAACTGGGAGTAACATTTCTTAACCGGTGACCATACCGTTGAGTGGTCTTATAAACTCACAGTTGTTTACTCAGAATAGGTAACATGTTTAAGTGCAAACAGCAGATAATACCAAGTTAGCTGGTACTTAAAAATCACATTGCCACTTACAATAAGTTATTCAGGGATGAAAAGGCAGTGAACGTCAGTCTTGCTGTGCGAATGATGGAGGTAAACCAGACTTATAGAGAATAAAAACCAAACAAGAAAGTCTCAAAAGAATTCCAACAGTGCTTTTCGACATAGCACTGGGTGAAACCCAATGCATGGACCTTGCTTCTTCTGTTCATGCTACAGTCATAATAATAAAATACATCATCTGAAATAGGCTTCATATTTATGGACAAATTATGAAAAAAACTACAAATATTACAACAGTCAAATTATAAACCTCAAGAATAATTTTATTAGCAAATAAATGGTACCTGTGTGAAAATAATATCACAGTGAAATAAATGCTCTCTGAATCATCCTCCATGACTGATTCTGCTACTCTTCAATGAAGCCAAAATCAGAGTGGGCTATTTTAATCTTTCACATGGCTGCCTTCCCAGGCACGTCAAGTGCTCTCAAATGTTGGATTCATCACTTCAAATCTCTTCTGCAGTAGCTGTTCATTTTAGGCTTTATAAGCTAACAGAGATGTGCCTGTCACAAAATATGAATGAATGCTTTTTCTTTCTATCTTTCTTTTCTTTGCAGCTGTAGTCTTGGAACCTTGAGGCATTAGGAATATCCATTGCACTGACTCATCTCTCTATGTAAGCTGGTTTCAAGAATGAAAATACAAAAGGCTGTGTTTAAAATATTTTAAGTGGAATAAACTTACAGTCTTTGCTAAATGCTTTCATTAAGATAAGGTATGCATACCTGCCTTGAGTCTCCCCACACAAAAAATCCCCTAATCTCTTTTTGTCCTTAAACATACAGATTACTCATGAAACATGACAGGTATATGAAAAATGCAATCTCATTTCTACAGAATACAACTAAATAGATAATAATTTAATAGTGGGTTTTGCACCCATGTAGGTCACCACAAGCCACAACTTTAAAGCACTTAATTTAACTTTTCATTGTCATTGTTTTTAAGTCTCTTCATATAGAATAGAATAACCTTGCAAATAAGGTTAATGTTAGAAAATGTAGCAACTCTTCATTTTCAAATATGTTCTCTATTTGAAATTCTGTGTCACCTAATACCAAATTTTTAATACCAACAGTAGGAATTCTGTGTCACCTAATACCAATTTTTAATACCAACAGTTTATGTAGCTGAGACTCAAGAAATTTTGAATTTGTATTTGTTTAATATCAACAAATATTTATTGATAACCTTTTTAGTACAATGTAGCATATTTATATTTAATTTCCACCAATTTATTTTATATAAGCATAATTTTGGAAACTTAGCAGGCAATTTTCCATATTATTACAGCTGTGTTAGTGAGTAATTGCTGTGGCAGGTCGTAAGTCAGATGAAAAGTTAGATTTTTTTTTTTTTTTTTTTATAGACAGAGTCTTACTCTGCTGCCCAGGCTGGAGTACAGTGGCACAATCTTGGCTTACTGCAACCTCGGCCTCCCAGGTTCAAGGGATTCTCCTGCCTTAGCCTCCCAAGTAGCTGGGACTACAGGCATGTGCCACCATGCCCGGCTAATTTTTGTAGGATGATTTCGATCTCTTGACCTTGTGATCTGTCTGCCTCAGCCTCCCAAAGTGCTGGGATTACAGGTGTGAGCCACTGTGCCTGGCCGAAAATTTAAATTAAATAGAGGTAGTTATTTTGGTGTTGGAATACAAACGGGATGTTATTAGACACTTTATCAACTTATTTCTCTACGACTTTCAGTCATTTGTTCCTTTTGAATTCCTATAGCTGTATGCAGTAGTCCTTTAGGGTTTAATAATTATCAGTGCAGTTTCTTCCATGAGTCATTTTGCCACATTCATATAATAGGCGATGGTTGCCAACACCCCACTCTCAAGCCCTATAATTAGTACAAAAGCTAGGAAATATTAGGAATTGTGAAATCCACCTGAAGTTCCTTTTAGAAAGTAATTTTATGTAGTTTATTCAATGAAGTAAATTAAACTTTAAATGGATATCTGAGACATTTAGAAAGGTTTGATGTTAGTTTTCTGGATCATGTGTTTACCAACATTTTATAAATACTATATATGTAATATGAATACAGCTCTACTATGTAAATTCATATAATAGAAATATATATGTTTATATATGACCTTATATTAATTTTTAATTATTTTTATAGGGTATTTTGCAAGTGCTATACAGAGGTTGCGAATTTTCTCAAAATGCAACTCAAATAGGAAACAAAAATATATTTTTCTGATTCTCTATTGCTTCTGAACTACTTTCTGAGTTCTCAACTTTTAGGATGGGATTGAGGACAGAAGGGACAACATTATAATCCAAAATAAGAATCTTAATAGGGTTTCTTTAGTGGAAATGTTAATCTTTCAGATTTTTGGACCTGTTACTTTTACTTCCAAGATTGGCTTGGGTATTGGAAACAGGGGCTTGGTTTACAAAGCATAATTGCTGGGGAGAGCAAAACATAACGGTAAAGAACATTCACACAAACAAAAAGTCTTTAGTAAATTCAAAAATGACATTACATATAGTAAATGAGACACTATCCAAATAGAGAGTAGTAGAACAAAATCACAGACATGTGGTTTGACTTTTTTAAAGTAGAAAATAATGTACAACTTTGCTAAAATTCATCTTAAATATTTTATTTATTACATATCAAATTATATTCATATTTAGTTTTAGTCATTTAATGTCTAAAAACACTTTGGATTTTTGTAATGTCATAGCAGAGAATTAAAACTTGAGATTATCTGTTTAAAATACCCACATTCTCAGACTTTTTGCTTCTAGCAGTAGTCATGTGATTTAATTCAATTCAATGAAATATAAGAATTACAGGAAGATATAGCTAGGTGGGACTTCTTGGGAAAACACACTTTAAAACAGCAGAGTAAGGCTGTATCCACTTTCATTTTTTTGCATTTTTTGCATTTGCATCTTTTACTCATGCTTGTATGTGGTGCACTGAAGGAACAGGAAAAATTTTGTGATCAAATAGATTACAGCTACATTCTAAAGATGGCAGAGCAAGAAGACAGAATGTCTTTATGACACCAAGGAACTGTCCTTTTTCTCTCCTTCACACTTTGTTAGAGTAACATTTCTTACTTAAGTCCATGACGTTAAGTTTCCACTTTTTTCAGCTGAATATATTTCTACCTCATACAATATGCATTAAAGACTTCCTAAAGCCATGTTTAAAGTGATCTGTGGACCATAGAACACCTTTAAATAAAGTCCTGAGATCTGTAAGTTAACAAGCACCTTCTGTGACTGAAGTATAGAAAACCTGAGCTAAGGCATACGAATTTTATTAGATTTTATCCTTAGATCAAACCAGATATCAGAAAGCTGCTTAGATAGGTAACATTGTTTTCTGATGTGTAGAATTTTACTCATTGATTTGCTTTGTATTTGGCTTGCATTTAGGGTCAATACAATAGTTACTCAATTGAAACTTGAAATATTTATCATAGGGATATTGGTGTCATCTTCATTGATTACTTTCTCTCAGTTTTCAAATCCAGCAGTAGCTATTCCTATTCTCATGGATTATGTGGCTTTTATTCCTTGGATACAGTAATTAGCTTCCCTTCCTTGTCTTTACCACTAAGAAGTACAGTACTAATCTGTTACTTGCTTCTAGCAACTCTGGGCTCTAGAAATTGGTAAGGTACATTTTGCATGCTAATTGTATTTCTGATTTTTCTGTTATTTTCTTACTTTTTCTTTTTGGTCATATTTGCTCTGCTTTTATATCATTCTTTTGTTATATCGTTTTTATGTATATTCACTTATAGATTAAAGTTGGTTGTCTTGAACTAAGTATTCTCGCTACCACAGAACCATAAATAAGTGAGAAGAAGTGTTTATTACCTCCAGGAGAAAGCTAGATCCTGGTTAACAGAGGTATTCTCTTGAAAGTCACCCAAATTGAACTCATAATAGCATTCTTTCCCTCTCTGCTCTGTCAGGCTTCTCCATGAATCAGTTTCTGACTGATAAAATGTAAATTTTTTTCTTGTCACCTGTCTTCTAAATCCTTTTCCGAGTTTCCAATTTACAAAGTGAGTTTCATTATAATTTGGATATTCAGAAATCTAGTATCAGACAATCTGTTATTGATCCTAGAGATTCCTGCCATGCATCTTTATGTTCAGATTATTTTGTCTAACTTCTTACTCAGTAAACCAATAAGAGAAGTTCAGCAATAGCACATATTTCAGTAATTAGCTACATAAATTATTTTTGAGTACTCGTTTCTTCATGTTAATGACCTCAACAACATCTCAGAAAAGTATTTATTGCACTCCACATTAAGTATACTAATAATTGTGTATGCACCCTAAGGCATTCAAACCATTTCCTTTTACCATTAAGCTAGTATTCTAAGTTTCCTAGTCAACTGTCTCTAAATCCTTAAGGCTTATTTCTATAGCTGGGCTAAAAAATAGCCAAGCCATCAATATATGTTATTGTACAACATTGCATCCCAGGTTTTAAATGATTCATCAGTTACTTGAAAATAACAATAGTGTCCTTTAACACTCTTGAACTAACTCACCCAACTTTCAGAACATAACTATTTATAGTCTAAACATGTCACAAGCATTGTGCAAAATTAATTTTTTTCTTTTTTGTTTAATATGTAAATACAATAATAAGATATGTTGTTTCATTAACTGTTAAAACTTGCAATTGAAGTCATTACAAAAAAAATGACATTTTAAAGAGAAACACCAAACAAAGCAAATAGATCAACTTTTATTTCATTTTTATTTTTTGTGGGTACATAGTAGGGGTATATATTTACAGGCTACATGGGATGTTTCAATACAGTCATGCAATGTGTAATAATCACACCATAAAAATGGGGTATCCATCCCCTCAAGTATTTATCCTTTGTATTATAAGTAATCCAATTATACTCTTTTAATTATTTTAAAATGTACAATTAAATTATTTTGACTATAATCACCATGTTGTACTATGAAATACTAGCTATTCATTTTTTTCTGTTTTTTTGTATCCATTAGCAATCCCCACCTCTGCTCCACCTGCTCCACTACCCTTCCCAGCCTTTGATAAACTATCCTCTACTCTTTATCTCCATGTTCAATTGTTTTGATTTTTACATTCCACAAGTAACCACAAATGAGAACATGTGATGTTTGTCTTTCTCTACTTGGCTTATTTTACTTAACATATGACCTCCAGTTCCATCCATGTTGTTGCAAATGACAGGACCACATTCTTTTTTATGGCTGAATAGTACTCTATTATGTATGAGTACCACATTTTCATTATCCATTCATCTATTGATAGGTTCATTTCAAATTTTGACTATTTCAAATAGTGCTGCAATAAACATGGGAGTGCAGATATGATACACTGATTTCTTTCATTTTGGGTATATAACCAGAGTAGTGATTGCTGGATCATATGATAGCTCTATTTTTAATTTTCTGAGGAACCTCCACACTGTTCTCTATATCAGTTGTACTAACTTACATTCCTACCAGTAGTGTACAAGGGTTCGCTTATCTCCACATCCTCTCCAATGTTTGTTATTGCCTATCTTTTGGATAAAAGCCATTTTAACTGGGGGAGGGGGTATGATATTTCATTGTAGTTTTGGTTGCACATATCTGATCATCAATGATGTTGAGCACCTTTTCATATACCTGTTTGCCATGTGTATGTCTTATTTTGAGAAACATATATTCAAATATTTTACCCATTTATTGATCGAATTGTTTGATTTTTTCCCTATAGAGTTGTTTGAGCTCTTTATATATTCTGGTTATTAATCCCTTGTCAGATGGATAGTTTGCAAATGTTTTCTCCCATTCTGTGGGTTGTCTCTTTACATTGTTGATTGTTTTCTTCACTGTACCAAAGCTTTTTAGCTTGTTATAATCCCATTTGTCCATTTTTTGCCTTGGTTTCCTGTGCTTATGTGGTATTAGTCAAGAAATATTTGCCCAGAGCAGTGTCCTGGAGATTTTATTCAATGTTTTCTTGTTTGAATGTTTAATACCACATTCAAATGTTTAATAGTTTGAAGTCTTAGATTTCAGTTGTTAATTCATTTTCATTTAATTTTTGTATATGGTGGGAGATAAGGTTTGAGTTTCATTCTTCTTCATATGTATATCCAGTTTTCCCAGTTCTAATAGTTACTTTGTGAAATCAAATACTTGTTTTGTGGAATTAGGTTTTTCCAAATATAAAATCATATTATCTGCAAACAATGATAATTTGATGTCTTTGTTTCCAATTTGGATGCCATTTGTATCTTTCTTTTGTCTGATTGCTCTAGCTGGGACTTCCAGTACTATGTTGAATAACAGTGGTGACAGTGGGCATCCTTGTTGTGTTACAGACCTTAAAGGAAAGGCTTTCAGTTTTTCCCCATTTAGTATGATACTAGCAGTGAGTCTGTCATCTGTAGCTTTAATTATATTTAGGTATACTTCTTCTATCCCCAGTTTTTTAGGGTTTTCATTATAAAGTGATGAATTTTATCAGCTGCTTTTTCAACATCAATTGAAATTATGATATGGTTTTTATCCCTTATCCTGTGGATATGATGTATCACCTTGTTTGATTTGCAAATCTTGAACCAACCTTGCATTCCAGGGACAAATTCCACTTGGTCATGATGAATGATCTTCCTGCTGTATTGTTGAATTTAGTTTGCTAGTATTTTGTTGAAAATTTTTTGCATCAATATTTATCAGAGATATTGGCCTGTAGTTTTCTTTTTTGATGTGTCTTTGTCTGGTTTCGGTATCAGAATAATACCAAAATGAGTTAATACTTCATAGAATTAGTTTAGAGTATATCAACTTTTAACATTGTTAGAAAACATATTTTATGAGTTTAATTTTTAAGCCCCTATCTATGAGTGAGAACATGTAGTATTTGTTGTTCTGTGCTTAGATTATTTCACTTAACATAATGTCCTCCAGTGCCATCCATGTTGTTGCAAATGACAGAAATAAAGAAGAATGAAATCCTAAGTAAATTCCATTGTCTATGTGCACCACATTTTCTTTATACATTCGTTGATGGACACTGAGGTTAATTCCATATCTTGGCTATTGTGAATAGTAATTTAATAATAAATATGGGAGTGCAGATATATCTTCAGTATACTGATTTCCTTTCTTTTGCATATATACCAAACAGTGGCATTTCTGGACCAAATGGTAGTTCTGCTTTTAGTTTTTTGAGCAACTTCCATCCTATTTTCCATAGTAGATGTACTCTTTACATTGCCACACACAGTGTATGAGGGTTCCCATTTATCCACATCCTTGTCATCATTCATTATTACCCATCTTTTGGATAAAAGCCATTTTAACTAGAGTGAGATGATATCTCATTGTAGTTTTGATTTGCATTCCTCTGATGGTTAATATGTTGAGCATTTTTTATAGACTTATTGGCCATTTGTATGTCTTCCTTTGAGAAATGTCTGTTCAGATCTTTTGCGCATTTTTTAAATTGGATTACTTTTTTCTCATTGTCTGATCTCCTTACATATTTTGGTTATTAATCTCTTGGCAGATTAGTAATTTGCAAATATTTTCTCCCACACAGTGAGTTTTCTCTTCATTTTGTTGATTGTTTCCTTTGCCATGCAGAAGTTTTTTAGATTGTTGTGATCACACTTGTCCATTGTTGCCATGGTTGCCCATGCTTTTGAGGTCTTTCTCAAGAAATCTTTTCCTAGACAATATTCTAAAGTGTTTCTCCAATGTTTGCTTCTAGTAGTTTCATAGTTTCAGGTCTTAGATTTAAGTCTTTAATCTATTTTGATTTGATGTTGTATGTGGAAAGAGATAGTGGTCTAATTGTATCCTTCTGTGTATGTATATACAGTTTACCCAGCACCATCTATTGAAGAGAATGTCCTTTCTCCAATGTAAGCTCTTTGAACTTTTGTGAAAAATGAGTTCACTGTAAATATGTGGATTTTTTATTGAGTTATCTATTCTGTTCTGCTGGTCTATGTGCCTGTTTTTATCCCAGTATCATACTCTTTTACTTACTATGGCTTTATAGTTTAATTTAAAGTCAGTTACCATAATGCCTTCAGCTGTGTTGTTTTTATGCAGGATTGCCAGAAGCTAGGAAGGATAGTGAGGCATGGGAGATCAGGAAGGGATGGTTAACAGGCACAAAAATACAGTTAGAGAAAAGCAATAAGATCTAGTGTTTGATGGTAAAAGGATAACTATAGTTAAAAATAATTTATTTTATATTTCAAAATAACAAGAAGAGTGGGATTAGAATGCTCCTAACACAAATGATAGATATTCCAGGCAATGGATATACCAGTTACTGTGATTTGATCATTACAATTATATGCTTGCATCAAAATATCATATATACCCCATAAATATGTACAACTATTGTGTATCCAAACCAATAGAAAATAAATAGATAAATATAAATAGGTTTAAAAAGCAATATTTCACAATAAAATCAAAACATCTGAAAAATTATGCAAAGATTAGTAGTGAACACCACTTTTATAAGCAAATATTTTTATGAGAATCATCATCATCTTAGAACTCATTACCAGTTTCCAGAATATTTTATTATATTGGAAAATTACAT
The DNA here is from genome assembly GCF_003255815.1 of Theropithecus gelada. Lineage (NCBI taxonomy): Eukaryota > Metazoa > Chordata > Mammalia > Primates > Cercopithecidae > Theropithecus > Theropithecus gelada. The sequence continues at coordinate 50,087,719 of NC_037675.1, read as the reverse complement.
AAGATATCAAGGAAACACAAATATTTAGGAAAAATGTCCCATAAAAATGTCTGTGGCAGATCTTGATAGTTGTAGGATTTCAAAGGTTTAAAGTTTATTTCACTTTACTGTAGAATTGTTGGTCTGGTTAAGAATACATTAGAGATTTTTTTTTTTTTTTTTTTTTTTTGTAATTCTCTAGCTGTTTAATTAAGCTCAGCACCATCAATGTAAGTTATTATTTTTTTTAAAAAAAAGATGGCCCCCCGACTCCATCAGCTTGTGTATTCTCAATATAGAGATAATGTTAGGCTTGGAAACAGTGTTTTTTCCTATACGGTAACCAATTTAAGCCACCTGAACTCAGCAGCAAAGGGGGAATCCTAAGGGTTATTAATAATGTAATCCCTTCCAACTACAGCAGTTCACTAAATCTTCTTCTTCTTCCTTTTTTTTTTTTTTTGTTTTGACGGAGTTTTGGTCTTGTTGCCCAGGCTGGAGTGCAATGGTGCAATCTCGGCTCACTGCAACCTCCGCCTCCTGCATTCAAGCAATTCTCCTGCCTCAGCCTCCCAAGTACAGGCATGTGCCACCATGCCTGGCTAATTTTGTACTTTTAGTAGAGACGGAGTTTCTCCATGTTAGTCAGGCTGGTCTCGAACTTCCGACCTCAGGTGATCCTCCCACCTCGACCTCCCAAAGTGCTGGGATTACAGGCGTGAGCCACTGCGCCGAGCTTTAAATCTTCTTAAAATAAATGTTAGGTTTATCCATTTACTAAAAATGGTGCTATACTGATGTGGTGCTGCTTTTCCTCCGTTCTATACTATGGCGGTCCAGCCTTACTCTCTTTCCTTTCAGAGACTTTGCCTCTTATGAGATCTTGCCCCGTTGCCATTCTGGACTTACTCTGTTTAATCTGGCTAAATATCACTCAAATCTAGTTTCTGATCATTCATGGAAAGGAATGTCTTAGAGAAAAATATTTCTGTATTATAATTTTCCACCCAGTGTGAAAACCTCAGGGAGGCTTGTTTATATTACAGAGCAAGCTCATCATCGGTTGTCTTCACTTTCAAAATCCCTTTGTTTTGTATACTAGGAATAGCATATTATCTTATCTTTTTCCATTAATACAGAGTAACGAAAATATTTTGTTTGAAAATTCAAAGGCAGAAGTAGTTTTGTCTTAATAGTCAATTTTTCCTTAAGAATGTATTTAGTCTTGGATTTACATGTGTAAATTTAATTGTTTTTACTTTTTAACAAAGCCTGAATGTGCAAAAATTATCCACACAATATAATTTCATTAAATAGATTTTTGTAGTATAATGTACAGAATTTTAGATTTTTGTCTTCCATTAAATTTTAAACATGTTAGTCATGGTAATATTTATTTACAATATTGCATAGCCTTTATTTACAGTGTAAACTTCCTATGGCCTCAGAATAGATTTTTACAAGTAGAAGTATTTTAGTCTACCTTTATATTTTATATACAAGAATGCTGAGGTTAATAAATTCAAATGATATTTCAAATCTTTTATTCTACTTTGAGAAAGGGCTAAGAGTAAAAGCCATGTCATGTATTCACTTCAGTATTTTCCTTTTATACATTGAAATATATCGTTTTCACACTGGCTAAACACATTGTAAAAATGATTAAAAACCAGTAATTAAGTTAAATGATTCTATTTTTAAAATCAAAAGATGGCTGCCAATTCATTACTTCTGTAAATATTTATTAATATAGTTGGGTTTAAGTTCACCATTTTTGCTATTTGTTTTCTATTTGTGCCATCTGTTCCTTTTTACTTATTCTTCCTTTATTCTGCCTTCAAGTACTGTTTATTATTCCAGTTTATCTATTCTTTTGGCTTTTAAAATATACTTTAAAATAATTTTAAAGTGGTTATCCTAGTTATTTCATCATTTATCCTTAATTTATTACAGTCTAACTTGAATTATCATTTTGTTACTTAACAAACAAGGTAGAAATCTTGTAATAGTATATAGTTGACCCCGGAAACACATCGGTTTAAACTGCCTAGGTCCGTTTATACATGAATTTTCTTCTTCCTCTCCTGCCGCTGAGGCAGCACGACCAACCTATAGAATAGGAGAAAATGTTTGCAAATCATCCACTTAACAAGGAGTTAGTTAATAACTTGGATGTATAAGGAGCTCAAAAAACTCAATAGGAAAAATACAAATAAAATGATTGAAAGATGGGCAAATGGGCCGGGTGTGGTGGCTCACGCTTGTAATCCCAGCACTTTGGGAGGCCGAGGTGGGTGGATCGCCTGAGCTCAGGAGTTCGAGACCACTCTGGGCATCATGATGAAACCCCATCTCTGCTAAAATGCAGAAAATTAGCCAGGTAGGTGGGGTGTACTTGTAGTCCAACCTACTCAGGAGGCGGAGGCAGAGAATCCCTTGAGCCTGGGAGGCGGAGGTTACAATGAGCCAATATGGCACCACTGCACTCCAACCTGGACTACAGAGTGAAAACAAAACACAAACAAATAAACAAAACAGATGGGCAAATAATCTGGATATACATTTCACAAAAGAAGATATACGAATGGCCAATAGGCATAGGAAAATAATGCTGAACATCACTAATCATTAGAGAATGCAAATCAATATATTACAGTGAGATATTATCTCACCCCAGTTAAAATGGCTTTCCCCACCCTCAAGACAGGTAGTCATGAATGCTGGTGAGGATGTGGAGAAAGGGGACCCCTCATACACTGTTGATGGACATGTAAATTAGTATATCCACTATGGAAAACAGTATGGAGGTTCCCCAAAAAGCTAAAAATAAAAAAAAAATCATATGACCCAACAATGCCATTGCTGGGTAAATATACAAAAGAAAGGAAATCAATATATTGAAGAGATATTCATCTGCACTCCTTATGTTTATTAAAGTACTGTTTGCAATAGCCAAGAGATAGAGTCAACTTAGGTGTCCATGAAAGGATGAATATATGGTGCATAGCATATAGACGATGGGATATGATTCAGCAATAAAGAAAAATGGAATCCTGTCATTTGCAACAACATGGATGGCACTGAAGGACATTATTTTAAATGAAATAGTCTAGGCATAGAAAGACAAATATTATATGTTCTCATTCATATCTGAGAGCTAAAAATAAAATTTAATTCATGGACACAGAGAGAGGAATGATATTGTCAGAGACTGGTAAGTATAGGGAAGGGGGGTGATAAAGTACATAGGAATAATGACTACAAAAATACAGTTAGATTAATGAAATAAATATAGTATTTTATAACACAATAGGTTTACCATAGTTAACAATTTATTATATATTTTATTTTTTATTTGAAAATATAACTTTTCTTTCTTTCCATTTTTTTATTTCAATAAGTTTGAGGGAACAGGTGGTGTTTGGATACATGGATAAGTTCTTTAGTGGTGGTTTCTGAGATTTTGGTGCACCCATCATCTGAACAGTGTACACTGTACCCAATCTGTAGCCTTTTAATCCTCGCTCCTCTACCACCCTTCCTCACAAGTCCCCAAAGTCTACTGTGTCATTCTTTTGCCTTTGCATCCTCATAGCTGAGCTATTACTTATATGTGAGAACATATGATGTTTGCTATTCCAACTGTTGGTATGTAGCAGTGCTACTGATTTGTTTACATTGATTTTGTTTCCTGAAACTTTACCAAATTCATTTATCACTTCTAGAAGATTTTTGGATGAGTCTTTAGAATTTTCTAGGTATATGATTATATCATCTGCAAACAGCGACAGTTTGATTTCCTCTTGGCTGGTATGGATGCTCTTTATTTCCTTCTCTTGTCTGATTGCTCTGGCTAGGACATCCAGTACTATGTTGAATAGAAGTATTGAAAGTGGGCATCCTTGTCTTGTTCCAGTTCTCAGGGGGAATGCTTTCAACTTTTCCTTGTTCAATATAATGTTGGCTGTGGGTGTGTCATAGGTGGCTTTTATTACCTTAAGGTATGTCTCTTCTGTGGTGATTTTGCTCAGGATTTTAGTTATAAAGGGATACTGAATTTTGGCAAATGCTATTTCTGCATCTATGATGATCATGTAACTTTTGTTTTTAATTATGTTTATGTGGTGTATCACATTTATTGACTTGTGTATGTTATGCCATCCCTCCATCCCTGCTATGAAACTCACTTGATCATGGTGAATTATCTTTTTGATATGCTGTTGGGTTGTGTTACCTGGTATTTTGTTGAGGATTTTTGCATCCATGTTCATCAGGGATATTGGTCTTTTTTTGTGTTATATTCTTTCCTTATTTGGTATTAGGGTGATACTGGCTTCATAGAATGATTTAAGGAGGGATCCCTCTTTCTCTATCTTTTGCAATCGTGTCAACAGGATTGGTACGAGTTCTTCTTTGAATGTCTGATAGAATTCAGTTGTGAATCCATCTGATTCTGGTCATTTTTTGGTTGGCATTTTTTTTATTACCATTTCAATCTTGCTGCTTGTTATTGGTCTGTTCAGAGTTTCTATTTCTTTCTGGTTTAATCTTGGAGGGTGGTACATTTCTAGGAATTTATCCACATCCTCAGTGTTTTCTCATTTGTGTGGGTAAAGGTGTTCATAGAAGCCCTGAATGAGCTTTTGTTTTTCGGTGGTATCAATTGTAATATCTCGTGTTTTGTTTCTAATTCAACTAATTTGGATCTTCTCTCTTCTTTTCTTGGTTAATCTTGCTAATGGTTTATCAATTTTGTTTATCTTTTCAAAGAGCCTTGGTTCTTTCATCATTTATATTTTTTTCTCCTTTATTTAGTTCTGCTCTGATTTTTGTTATTTCTTTTCTTCTGTTGGGTTTGGGTTTGGTTTGTTCTTGTTTCTGTAGTTCCTTGATGTGTGACCTTAGATTGCCTATTTGTGCTTTCAGACTTTTTGATGTAGGCATTTAATGTTATGAACTTTCCTCTTTGCACCACTTTTGCTGCATCCCAGGGATTGTGATAGGTTGTGTCACTACTATCACTCAGTTCAAATAATTTTTTAAATTTCCATCTTGATTTCATTGTTGACCCAACAATCATTCAGGAGCAGGTTATTTAATTTCCATGTAATTGCATGGTTTTGAGGGTTCCTTTTGGAGGTTTCAATTTTATTCCACTGTGCTCTGAGAGAGAACTTGATATAATTTTGAATTTCTTAAATTTGTTGAGACTTGTTTTGTGGTCTATTCTATTATTTTCCTATCTGGTCCCAACATTAATATAGAAGAGTTACGTTGGCTGTGAATTTAATCTTCTTAGGATTTTGGCTACCTTCACAATTATGTTCTGGGATAGGCCTCAGCTTTCTCTGCCCTCCAAACTGCAGGAGATGAGAGCTTTCTCTATGCAAACAATGAGCCCCTTTTTCCTTCACAACTTAGCTTTTAAATTGCTGATTAATTATTCTCAGCATCTTAGTAAAATATTTTTTCCAATTGAGTTTAATAGTAACATTCCAATTATATTATCTTTATAAATTTTCTTCCCTGTTTCTCAAAGGATGGATCTGTGTTATGCTGTCAGCAGAAGCATTCACTTCTACCAGGATACCATTACAGTTCAATATCTGTGAAAGTTGAACAACTGGACCGTTACCTAGTAGATACTACCTGTCCTTCACCTACTGTCTACACCAAAGATAGCAGTCCTTCTTTTAGCTGGTGACAGATGATCTTATTCTAAAATCCCTACCCCATGGCTATAGTCTTAGACTATTTCTAGCACTGACAGTCACCAAATGAGTTCTCTGGAAGCATATATTGACTGGAGATGACAACGTAGTAGGTTCCTTGAGGATTGCCACTGGCATCAGCAGCTATAGTGAACAGGGAAAGAAGCAAAATTACTTAGAAGAAAAAGTTGCAATATAATGCTTTATCTACAGATTTCATGGTTTACTCTGAAGAGAATTCTGAAAATGAGGTGATCCTTTGAACTTTTACCAAAATGGGACAAGGAAACCAGGTCTTTACACCCCCATGTGAATCAGTTATTGTATGTAGGTCATTTCACAAAGGTCTGTGTGCCTGCTGACAGTTAGGAATGGTCTACTTATTGCTCTCTCAGCAACTATGGTACTAAGTCCTTCATTTCTGAAAAAAAATTTGAGTGGCATATCATAGCATATACCACAACTGGAGAAATTGATACAACAAGCAAAAGGCAAAATTAGTAAGGATATAGACGACTGGAATGGCATGATAACACTATCGATCTAATTGATATCAAGAAAGCACTGCACCAAACATCTGCTGAGCAAACATTTTTTCCAAGTGCTTTTAGAGCATGTATTCATATTGACCTAACATATTGTTTAAATACTAGGCAATGAGGCACATTTTTATAAATTTCAAAGCACTGAAATGGAAGTTTCGAAAAATTTCAAAAGACTGCAATTACACAGACTATGTTTTCTGACCACAGTAGAATTAGCTAGACATTAAAATCAATTGCAAGTAAATTCCCATATATTAAGATACTAAGCATATACTTCTAATCTAATCCTTGGGCCAAAGAATGGATTGTATAAGACATGAGTCTTTTAGTCATGTTTTGAACTGAGCATAATGAAAATATGACACATCCCAACTCACAGGATGCAGCTAAAACATTCTTATTGTAAAATTTTCAGTCTTAAATATAAATGTTAGAAAAAAACTGATACAATTTGACAAAGTACATACCTTACGAAGGTAGAAAAAGAAGAGCAAATTAATCTCATTTTTAGAGATAATAATGTTTTGCTTAAATTAAAAGAAGCCTTTGTCTTTTAGATATAGGTGCTAAAATATTTATAAATAAATTAATATGATTCTTTGTATTTGCTTTAAACTAATTCACAGGGGATGGGGAGAGTAGTTTTGATATAAATGTGTCTAGGGAAATATAGATAATAAAAAATGGACCATATTTAGAATAATTGGTGACAATATGGGGTATATTATATGCTCTCTACCCAATGTTTAAACTTTTTAATATTATAAAGGTTAAACATGTACAAGTTCAATTCTTAAAATCTAATAAGATAAAGCAATTGCAATAATAGAAAAAATGGCAAAAGGTATAAATATGTAGTTGAATTACAAGGCAGAATATTAAGGGCAATAAAAATCAGACATGAGGTAAAATATTTTTAAATAGATCAGGTTGTAAATTAAAGACATTTTTTCAGAAACTAGACATAATTCATCTTTATTCAGATAACAAAGATAACTTTAATAAGTAGTTTTCGGTCAATTGTATTTTTGCTTTGAATATATATGCTCATGGCCTCTAAAAGGAATACCTGTGCTTTTATGAAAATACCATCTTAGGCTGAAAATGCTCATTCTCGTGAGCATGTGTTCAAGATCTATGTTTTGTATTTAACTCAGGTTTGGGAACATTTGAAACAAGCTACACCATTTATTACAATAGGGTATGTCAATATAGGATCAGGTGACTTCAGCAAGATGGCAAAATAGAAGATTCTTTGGTCTCACTTCCCCCACAAAAAATACACCTACAAACTATCCAAAGACAAGAATACCACCCTGAGTTCACCAGAACTTGAGGGAGAAGTGTAGAAATCCCATGGACCCTGAGAATCGAGAGACATTGTGACTTGGAAGAGAAATGCTCATCTCAGACTGTGTTACTCCTCTCCCCTGCCAGCATAACACCACTCACAGAGAATTTGCCTAGATTCCACAGTTTCTTAGGTGAGAGGAGGAAATTAGAAGTGGATATTGAATCTCCCCACTTGTCTGGGATCTTCCTGGGAAGCCTATTCTGGTCCTATTCCACAGAAATTGTTGGGAGTACCAGGAGGGCTGAGCCACCTTGGGTGAATTGGGGACAAAAAGCAAGTACTAATGGCAGTGACTGATGAGTGGATCTTGGTGACTACTCTGTGCTCCAATCAGAGGGGATACCACATTGAGGAGAATGACTGGTGCCATAGTACCACAGATGTCACAATTCATAGGAAGGCCTGAATCCCCAACTAGATTTTCCACAAAGTTGAAGTGCTTGCCTGGAGTCTTCCCCTGGCCTAGCAATGACTAAAAGTTTGGAATCAAGTTCCATAGCCTGCTTTAGTTTTCCCCAGACTGGGGAAACAATGGCAGGGCAACAATATAGCTCTAAGGCATGTTTAACTTCTGATGTTCACTGTAAGTTTTCCCTAGACCAAGAAACAATGGTAGGATGTTAGCTCCAGTACAGTATTTTATTACCAGTGTTCATTGGGCCAGCATTTAAGTTCTGAAAATAAGTAGTAGAAATCTAATACTACCAAAAAAATGCCCATAAGAACTAGAAAAAGTGACTGTTTCATCAAATGTGCAGGCATTAATGTAAGGACACAAGGACTATGAAAACTCACAGAAATATGACGACACCAAAATATACCAACAAAGCTGCAGCAGTGGACCCCAAAGAATTGAAGATCTACGCTATGTCAGACAGATAATTTTGAATAATTATCTCAAAGAAGTTCAGGAAATCACAAGAAAATACAGATAGAGAAATAAGTGAAATTTGGAAAACCAACCAGCAACAAAGTGAGAAATTTAACAAAGAAATAGAAGCAATTCAAAAAATAGATATTCAAGAAATAAGGAATACAATGACTGAATTGAAAACCCGACTAGAAAACTTCAACAGAAAACGTGATCAAACAGAGGAAATAATTAATAACTTTGGAGATAGAACATATGAATTTTGCCAATTAGAGGAGCAGAAAGAAAAAAAGAATTAAAAAGATTGAGCTGGTTTACGACAATTATATGACACCATGAAGAAAACTAACTTCTGCATAATAGAAATTCTCAAAGACAAATGAGAAAAATACCTCAAAAGAATATTTTTTAAAATAGTGGCAGAAAAGTTTCCAAATCTGGAGAAAGATAGCACCATTCAGGAATAAGAAGCTCAAAGATCACCAATCAAATTTAGCCCAATAATTCCCCAAGACACATTATAAATTACTAAAAATTCAAGACAATGAAAGAATACTCAAAGCAGCCAAAGAAAAGAAACATCATATTCAGCAGACCCCCAATATCACTTTTAGCAGATTTCTCAGCTGAATCAGCTAAAAGCATGATCCATATAAAAATGTGATAAGTTGGATAAAATAAAAATTTCATTAAAATATTAATATATTTTCATTTTACATATTTTTCTTAAACAATGTTATTCACATTCATCATTTTAACTCACTTTTATTATTGAACTACAAAACTTATATCCTTAATCCAGACTTTATTCTCGAGTTAGAAATCATTGTTTCTTAATGTCCCTGCATATTTCCACTTAGATATGCCATAATGGTCCTAAGTACAATTTGCGCAAAGCCAAAATTCCCATCTTCATTCTCCATCGTTTTTTATTATTTATTCCCCATGTTGATGATTTTACTCCCAGTTAGTCAATGCTTGTGTTAGAAACCAATAGAGGTAGTTCCAGACCTTTTCCTCTTTATCACTGATTAGATATTGTTTATCTTTCACTTAATACATTTTCACTCATTATCAAGTCTATTGCTTTCTTCCTTACTAAACAATTAAAATGAGTTTCTTTGTCATCTCCACAACCTTGGTGTTAGATCCTCATCCTTTTTTCACTAGGAGAGTTGTGTTAGTGCACTTTTCTGCCCCTCTAAAATTTATCCTAATACTACCTCAACAGTGTACAATAAGAAGTATGAATCTGACCATGTCAGTCACTCTCTTGTTTTTAATACAATAATGACTATCTGCTTCACTAAGGATAACATACAAATTTTGTAGCATGGTATACAATGCCCTGCATTTTTAGCCACCTCCCAATTTTTCAGCATTATCTTCTATATACCCTTCTGTTCATCCTGTACTGTATGTGTACTGAAGCATCTCATTTTCCAGAACTCTCCAAGCTCTCTCTCAGTTCATATTTTAAAAAAGATATTGCTGTCCTGCTAACCTCTGCTCATCTTTTTGGATTAATTTCAACTTTGTTACTAGGTTCTCTATTTTCCCCAGGCCGTGTTTGAGTCACTCTTCCTAAGCTCCCATATCACCTTGTACAAACATCATTTTGAACATTTAGTAAATTGTATTTTGGTAGTTTGTTTGTGTGACTCTAATGCTAATTTGTCAGCTCCTTGAAGATGGGGATGCTGCCTTTGTGTGGAAATAGTAATTATTAGGTGATATCTGTTTAATAAATGTTCCTGAACAGATGATTATCCTCTGGATCTTTAGAAGAAATTGTTAACAGTCATGAGTAGCTCAGTGCCACTGCTCCATGGCAGTGTTGGGGTGTGGCAAATCCAGTCTCAGAGTTGAGGCCATCTTGACCCCCTCCCACCCCAGTTTGGAATGCTCTGTCTGCATTTCCAGCCTCCTTAAGACAGCAGCTGAAGCAATGTTTGCTGGAAGTGATTCAAAGGCGGAGACCTTACTTTGCCATTTTTATTGTTGTGCATATGACTTCCTCAAGCTGATAGACATTAGGCACATTGATTTTATTGGAAAATTTAAAAAATGTTTGGGCAAAATGCACAATTCTGTAACAAGTGGGAATCATTGAAGGTCATTTGATTACTCTGTTTCCTTTGTTGTTTTTCAATTTACATTTCTTCTTTAAATCAAATAACTAAACCTATCCTGTTTTTCAGGGATTATTTTCCTATAAACCTAACAAATGGCTCTGGGTGTTCTCCTCTGAAATCAATCTCTCTCTCTCTCTCTCTCTCTCTCTGTCTCTCTCTCTCTCTCCAGAACATGAAGTTAAAAGTTAATCACAAACTGGAGTACCGTAATTCTTCATGGTCACAGCACAAAACATCACAAATAAATACAAAACTCTTAACTCTGGCCTAGAAATGAATGACCTAAAATTCACTTTATGCCAAAAGGATAAAGGTAATAATATTTGCATTTTTCTAGGCCAGGGAACAACAAAATGCCTGGAATACATGAATATTCTTGAGACAAAAACTACATTTGCTTCAGACTCAGAAAAAAGCTCAGAGATTTTAAGCCTTTGAAACAAGGCTGATACGTTAAAAATTCAAGTGGTTTCAGAAGTCTGAACATTGAAGCTAGCGGCAAACTTGAAAATAAAAATTAATGCCTTACGATAGGCTATATTCCTCCTAAGTCATATTAGATGGTTGGAGCTCTTTTTTTCTAAGTACATAATTTTAGAAGGTACATATTATAAAATCTTCCCTAACATCAGTTTAACATTAGGTTACATCATAGATTTGAAACCCCCCCCCGTTCCAGTTGGGCTTTGCCATTTTTTCGCTGCTGAAACTTCTATCTGACTTTGTAATCTCTAAGAACTTCATCATCTAATCTCTAAAATGGGCATTACAAATAATACATATGTTCCATATCACAGGATTGCCGTATTTTTTAAAATTTGAGTTAAGAAGCTGTGTATACTAGAAAATACTTTTTAATCATAGTTTTACCTTCAAATTCCCAAATTATATATTGTATGACCCAAGAATCATGTTTTATTTTACCAAAGATATTTAAACATTATTCACTACCTGATTCAGATAATAAGTACTAGTTTTGTTTGTTTGTTTGGGGAGACTTAAATAGTAAAATGAGTTTGTAGATGTCATCATTTGAAATGGTGTATGGTCTCTGAACACAGTAAATTATGCCCCTGATCCTCATCGATTCCTTTTTTGGCCTAAGTTCTGAATTATTGCAGTTAATTTATATATCCTCTGTATCATCCACACAACTTTGTATTAAAGCTCATCTCATGTCTCAGGCATTGGCTTATGTGAATAAGACAAAATCCCTAAACTCAAAGCAGTCATAATTTATTGGGAAGAAAGACCCACAAAAACAACAGCTGAAATGCAATATGATAAGTACTAGACTACATGTATGCAGAGGGCACTGCGAGAAGATGACTGCTTCTTACACCTCACCACCGGGGGACGTGACTCCAGGGTGGAGTTTTAACAAGCGAGTAGCAGGTGAAGTTACCTAAGTGACTGGTAGGGACTTAGAGTTGTAAGGAGGTGCTGTCAAGACAGGACAGAGCATGTGCTTGCCAGAGAGAGGTGCATGTGTAACAGTAGAAATGGTAAGAAAAGTAGTCTGTTTCAGCAAAATTACTGTCATGCTCACCTGTAAGATTCTCTTCCCTGTATATGTGGGAAGAGGGGAGAGCACTTTCAGGAACTCTAAAAGAGTCAGTGTGGTAGGAGCACAGGACCAAAATACCATCATGGCTTGGCAAGACTGGGTAGAGAGGCAGAGGACAGATCATAGTCATGTATGCCTTGCTGAGGAGTTTGGACTGTTTTTCCTGAAGGCTATGGATAGCTATTGGAGAATTTTGGGCTTCAACTTGATTGGGTTTGGGCTGCAACTTAATTGGGTGTGAATTTAATAAGAACAATCGTGTAGCTTGACAATGGGGATGTGTTCTGAGAAATGAATCCTTAGGTGATTTTGTCATGGTGTGAAAATCATAGAGTATACTCACACAAATCTAGATAGGATAGCCTACTACAGCCTAGGCTCTCTGGGATGGTCTCTGACTCCTAGGCTACACACCTGCATAGCATGTTGCTGTAATGAACACTGCAGGAAATAATAATACAATGGTATTTGTGTATCTAAGCCTATCTAAATATAGAACAGTTACAGTAAAAATATGGTATAAGAGATTTTAAAAAAATAGCGCACCTATATAGGACACTTACTATGAATGGAGCTCGCAGGACTGAAAGATGACCTAGCTGAGTCAGTGAGTGAGTGGTGAGTGAATGCGATGGTCTAGGACACTATGGTACACTATTATAGACTTTATAAACACTGTATACTTAGGCTACACTGAACTTATTTTTTAAAATTTCTTTCTTCAGTAAGAAATTAGCTTACCAAAACTTTTTTACTTCATAAACTTTTAATTTTACTTTTTTGACTCTTTGATGGTAACACTGAGCTGCAAAGAAAAATACATTGTACAACTGTACAAAAATGTTTTTGTTCTGTATATCCTTTTTCTTTTCTTTCTTTCTTTCTTTTTTTTTTTTTAGATGGAGTCTTGCTCTGTCACCCAGGCTGAAGTGCAATGGCGCAGTCTTGGCTCACTGCAACCCCCGCCTCCCAGGTTCAAGTGATTCTTCTGCTTCAGGCTCCTGAGTAGCTGGGATTACAGGTGTGTGCCACCACACCCGGCTAAGTTTTGTATTTTTAGTAGAGACGGGTTTCACCTTGTTGGTCAGGCTAGTCTTGAACTCCTGACTGTGATCCGCCTGTCTTGGCCTCCCAAAGTGCTGGGATTACAGGCGTGAGCCACCACTCCCTTCCCGCTGTTTCCTATTTTTTACATTTTAAATTTTTTTTTAACTTTTAAAACTTTTTGTTAAAAACTAAGACACAAATACACACATTAGCCTAGGCCTATAAAGGGTCAGGACCTTCAATATCATTGTCTTCCACCTCCACATCTTGTCTCACTGGAAGGCCTTCAGGGGTAAAAACATGCCTGGAGCTGTCATCTCCTATGATAACAATACCTTTTTTCTGGAATAACTCCTGAAGGACCGGGCCAAAGCTGTTTTATAGTTAACTTCTTAAAAAAAAAATAGGTAGACAGAACACACTCTAACAATATATAGTATAGTAAATACATAAACCAGTAAGATGGTCTTTTCTTATCATTTTCAAGCAATGTGTACTGTACGTAACTCTATGTGCTATACTTTTCTATGAGTGGCAGTGCAGTAGGTTTGTTTATACCAGCATCACCACAAACCACTTTCCAGTGTTCAGTAGAATTCAATAAATAAATATCTATAAACAAAGTAAGATGTATAGATAAGTAGTGACCACATGTGGAGAAAATGGACTAATGATAAGGAAGAGATGAGCAAGCATGATGACTATGAAAGGAGGAGCAATTCTATGGTGAAGACAAATGAGTATTTCATTTTTAGACATATTTGTGGGCACTGGTGTAGCCATAGAGAGGTCTTTGAATACTGGGGCAACAGAAGAGAGGTGTGAATTCAAGGTAGAGTCAATTGATAGCAGTAGTTTTAATTATGGAAATAGGTGCCGTCACCTGGAAGGAGCTTACTGAGTGAACAGAGACAAGTGCTGGGTAAGGAACCCCCCCCCCAGGGGACCTTGCTGTTCTGGATGCACATAGGGGAAGACTGATAGAAGAGCTGAGGAAAAACCACCAACCAAACACAACAGGTGTGATTGATATCATGGAAGCCATGGGATAAGTTATTTCAATCCTTTTAGATAGCTTGATATTCCAGATTTTTAGCTCTTTCTATAAACATGAAGACTCAGGAGCTCTTCATGAGGCATCAGGATGTTTTCCTGATGGGTGCCCTGTTCTCAAGCAGGCATATTCCTCTGGGATTTTATCTGGCTTGGTCTCTGGGTATCCTTGGGTCCCGTCTTCCATTATTCTTTCTCTAGGTTTCACTAGGTAAATTCTTTCTGTCTCATGTTTAATGTTATGAAAATTTCATATGGCCCAGAGACTATTCTTTAAACTCTAAAGTTTTCTGTATTCCAAGACCAGTAGAAAGGTTATCAAACTACACAATTAAAGGTGCCTGAGATGCCTTCATTCAGAGCCGAAGTTCATCAGGTACCTATAAACATTGGGTCTTACTGCTGACATTCTTTACCTATCACTAGGTGTGAGAACACAGGCATCTACACATAGTGCATATACTCAGAAAGTAACTATTTGATGTTTTGTTTTCTCAAAGCAAGCCACATGACCTGCAATAACCAAGAATAGGTAAAACAGTGTGAAAAGCTGGATTTCTGAAAATTGGTAAGATTATTTTATTAGGAAATTTTCCTAACTGTATGAAAACAAATATTTTATCTGCTTGTTTTGAATAAAGACATCCTTAGAAACCTGTGAACTGAGAATCTGTTGTATTATTATCAGTGAAAACAGAAACCATGCTGCCACTCATATTCGGAATGTGCAGGGTATTCTTTCTACCTTTATCACTGGGATTATTACATGGTAACTCTTTATCGTTATAAAAGGCTTTTGAGTATCTCATATACTAGTACTGTGCCAATAGCCAAATGATAATAGCCAGAAACACTGTGAATACTCAGCTGCTGGTGCCAACGGAAATTTGTCAACATTCTTGGAATTCCATCTTTATCTGCCTAATTCGGTGACTAAAGGAATTAGGGGGAGTACCACAGAAAGAGCTAAGTAATTAAATAACTTTACACAATCAAGATGATTTCTATTTGAACCAAGCTTTTTATTGTTGTTGTTATTCCTTCCTAACTCCTCTTTTCACCCCATCTATATATTTGCACAGAGCAGCTTATCAAAGCAAATTGCAGGAAATGAGTTTGGCAACAATATAGGAAGAACAGAATTAGAGGAAAAACTGGATAGTGACTAGAGAAATTGTGCATATGGCTTTAAAAAAACGACAAGGTCAAATGAAATACCTTACATTTATCATTATATGAAACCAGGAGACAAATGTGGACTCAACAGGCAGGAAATTAGACATGGGTTTCAGGTATTGTTAATGTGACTTTCATACTTGAGTCTCAGCTCATCGTAATATAAGTCACCTCTTTGCTTCTCCTGGAATTCTAGCTTTTATGACATTTTTGCTGAGCTACCCCTCTAGTCATTTATTCATTCATCCTAATAGTCTATAACAGCACAGAGGCCACATCACAAGGCACAGTCTTTCTGCTTCTGTAAATGAGTTCAACCGCTTCAAAAGCCACTCCCTTTGTTCCTTGATTTCTTTTTGAGCTCCTAGCAACCCCTATTGTGTCAGATTCTAAATTTAGATGCATTTTATACATCTCTCTGAATCTCTAAATTATACTCCATCAATGCACAGCTGAGATTAAACTCTGGGCTCTTCAGTCAGGGTAGAGCTAACTACTATACACATTTCTTTATGCATGGAAGCCTTACTAAAGTAGATGCATATAAAGAAAAAGGCAAAGCTGAGATCTGTTACAAATGGTGGAGCTACTAAGTCATTCATTTGTTACTTTTGGAATATCCCTCTTTCTGTTCTCTGTCATTATGAATTCCTCACCGTAAATTCTATAAATTCCATACTTAATTTCTCAGGACTTCCAGTGCAAATAATAATTGCTAGTTAGATTGGTTCATGCAACCTGGTAATTTAAGTCAGGTAAGCTCTCTTCGTAAAGAGTTTAGAAGGAGGCAATTTGTCTACACAGGATTTTTGAAGAAGTATTCCTCAACATTTAAATGTGTAAAAGGATGACAGCAGTTTTTGATAGACTTTACCTCCTTTGCGTGGGCTTTCACAGCCCCCTAGAAGGAGAAAGGCTGGGAAGCAGAGTGACGCTGAATTGAAAACCTGAAAGCATTGGTATGTTACACGCCAACAAAAGTGTAGAAGACAGGAGGTATGCTGGATGTGCTGCTACATGCCAGCTGGACTCTGAAAACATCTATACCAATGGTATTCTTTATTACCTCAACTTTCTTTTCAAGATTTATATGTAAGAAATGATTGTGCATCCTTCATCTTCTTACCTCCAGATAAATTATGATAATCTAAAATATCTGCCAGATGAGAGTTTCTCCTGTTTTTAAAGATATTCAAGGAATAATTTCTTAGGCCTTTAATAAGAACCAATTTCAGTGTTTCTACATTCAGAGAGATGAGAAACTCACACATAATGTCTTGGATCATCTAGTTTGAGCAGGTAATTATGAGCCAGAGGTTAAGAATAAATTTTCTGGAAACCTGGCGGCAAAGCCTTTAGAAAACAGCAATGATAACGACAAAACTCTTCCTTCACATTGTTGCAAGTTTTCTTGTTCTTGTTAGTTGCTCTGCAAATTCATAATGTGTAGCAAATAACAAACACTCTGCAAAGATGTACTGACTAAAGAAATTATGAAATAAATGCACATTAAACACTAAGGGAACCAGGAGTACATTTATGAACATACAGGCAGTCCCTGCTTCACTTCCTACCTCTTAACCTCTTAAGGCTCAGATAAGGCTTCCTTCTAGGCCAGCATCAAGTCCAGTGACTGCTTGCACCTTTAGTATTGCATCTGAAGGTGTTTATTCTCAATCCAATAGCCAAAATATTTTCATTTTTTCCACATTTGACATATATTTATTGAGTTTCTGTTATGTGCATATACTTTCCTAGGGCCTTGGGATAAAGAAAAATTATGCCCATAAGCACTGCATGATCTAAGCTGATGTTTAGCATAAAGAAATATAGTAATTGCAATAACACTAATAACATGAGGCCTTTGGCATTATTGAGTTTATCGTTCATTGTTTTGGCTATTCAAAAGTGTTTCCTGAGCTCATGTCATGAAAACAATCATTACTTTTGAGGCATTGATTTGATCATTAGTGTTGTGATTCTGGCACGGATAGACTCATCAGGTCTTAAGTGTAACTGGTTCCATTTGATGTCTTCATCTCATCAAAGCTGTGCTTATTAGGGTATGATCATGAGTCTTTATGTATACAAGAACTCTTTGGAATTGTAATCTTTGAAAATTCAGATTAGGTGTCGGCTCTTTTCCAAGAGCCTGTATTAGGTATCTCAGTTGAAGTAATGACAGCAAAATCAACTGTCTCAGGGAAGCCTGGGCAAGCTTTACAGAAGGGAAGATAGTTAATCTTCATCTCTAATGATCAGTGAGAACTTCCTAAGTACTGAATTGGGAAGGGATACTTCAGGTTCTAGAAGACTAGCACAGGCAGACACATGGAAGCATAAAACTTCCAGTGGATGACATATTTGTGACTCACTGTGGCTGAAGAATAGAAAATATGTAGGACTTGTTTCTGGAATATGATGTCTATGTGATAGGTTGAGGAGACCCCACGCTGAATTTGAAATTCAGAAAAAAACAGAATTAGATTGCTTTTAATGTTAGTTGGGTCAAAAATTATGTGCAAGAATGCTTTTTATATTCTGTTTTTGAGGGATTTTGTTTTGTTTTGGATTAACTCAGAAGCTGATCCTAAAGCAAAAATTTGAGTAACAGGCAGTAAAAGGAGACTTTTATTTTAAAAGTATTATATCATTAATTATTTTTTATATTTTAGGTGATTCCAGAATACCACTTATAGATCCCAAGCCAGTGAAACAGTGAAACAAGGCAGCTGAGTTTCTTATCATGTTAGTTACTCCTTTGAGTACATGTAGACAGATGCCACTGGGGAATTCTGAGAGTCACTGTAAAATTAACGTTTAAGAACTCTCCCCAGAGGATGCGGAATTCTGTCTTCCTGAGCAGATGGCAACGTGGACTGTGATGGCTAGAATAAATCCTGCAAAAACTAAATGTGAGTACTGGCAGGTGGGCGTCACTGCAGTGGAAGGGCAGAAGAGTCTAGGGCAGGGTACCAACGTCCTCTACTCTAGGGAAGATTCCAAGGGTATGCTGACAGGGGAAAAATGCTGCTTATGGTTTTACAAACCTGTCACCACAACTAGAAAACTATTTTAAGACATATATGGGAAGTTCATTAGCTTTGAATTTTATGTTCCTCTACACGTTCCTCTGCATTGTTGATCTCTTACTATTTTTGAGAAATTTTTCACTTATTTTCATTTTATTTGATTGTCATATAACTTCTGGACATATGTAAGACTGATGGAATCATTTTTCCATTACAGATGAAGAAATTGAGTTCAGAGGAATTAAACAGTTAAATGACTTATATGACTATAGTTAAAACTAAGTTCTGATTCCTACTGCTGCAGAAGAACATTTAGCTTGTCTAGATCACACTCAGTGGTGATTCATTTTAAAAATTAAAATTTTTATTGCAATTCAGAAACAATCCAAATATTATTTGCCAGTTATTTTTCTACCAAGTAGAAAGATACTATGCAGGGAATTGTATCCTTTGACCAGGGATGTAAAAAGTTGTGGGCCATAAATGCTCTCTACAGAGAACAAACGTGAAGACTTAAGTTGTGAAAGTTGAATTATGATGGTTAGCGACTCTGCCTTGAGAGAAGAGTCATGTTATAGTAGAGAAAGGTGAGTATTATGGAAGCTGGAGTTGAGTTTCAATTGGTACTTTATGAGTTGCAGAGTTACAAAGTAGAATGGGGATGATTGCAACTAGGTGTTGAAAAACATTGAACAGATGGGTTTATATAACCAGTGGGTCAAAAATTAGGTATGCAAACTGGAACAAGAAGACCATTATAAAGATGAGATTTGTGATCAAAGATTTGTAGTGTGAAGAATAAATCAAAATATATCAAAAATGTATGACAAATGAGAAGGCTAGTTATTAGATAATTATTCTGGGCAGCAGGAAATTGTAGGAAGAATCAGTCCTGGGCAGTAGTATGGTTATCTAATGTTAACAGAATTTTATATTTTAATGCTTTATCACCTTTGGGAAGCTCCTTAAAAGTCATCCTGCTCCAGCAAGAACGCATTCTATGAAATGGCATTTGGGAAGAAAATGGCATAAAATGATATGAAAATTTTTATGTATTTTGTTTCATTGAAAATATGTCATATAGAAAAGAAATAGACTTTAAAAATTACTGTCAGTTGCAAACATGCAGTGTATTTTTAATGAGAGAGAAGATGTTGGCAATGCATTTCTAATCCATTATGAGCAAGAAAACATTCAGGTCAGACCTGAGCTCCAGTGAGTGGCTTTTGTCTCTAGCACTCACCGACAGTACAAGTGTTGTGAGGCGAGCATTCTAAGGCAGTTGTTACAAAGCTGATCTGTCCATTCAGAACACCATGAAAGTATTGGCTGCAGCATACTTTTGACTCCCTTCCGTTCAGATGGCATTCTAATTTTTTTAATCACTGGAAGAGAAATCTTTAGCTTAGGACTTAAAAAAGATAATAAAAGGATTAGTTGAAAATTACTTAACTCAGACTATAAAATGAATTATTCATAGTTCATATAACAGCTTAAACATGAATAAACAATACATTATAATGAATATGCAAGTTGATTCTGATGCTAACCTACAATCTGTCTTTACCATGGAATTGGTGGAAGCCTTAGGTAATTCATGGTAAATATTCATTTCCTTTTTGGTCTAGTTTGACTGTCAACTCCTGCTTCCTTTGGCCTGATTCTTGGCTATTCACTAATTCTTTTTCTGTCCCCCACACATTCTGTGCCACCCTTGTTAGAATATTCATGCCATTCTTAACCTAAGTTTTCTAAAAAATTGCAGAGAACTATTGGTAATTACTGTCTATAATTGATCAAAGGTCAACATTAGCTATCCTGTCCATCTCTACACCTGTCTTCCTTGTCTCTCTTTTGCTTTGGTCAGCTTCATTGCTCTCTTTATTCCTTCACTTGTCCTCTCCTCTGCTACTGGTGTTGGTGAGTGCTGAGAGGCCTGAGAGGTACACAGAAGAACAGATTCCATCTACTGTAGTTTTGAGCTGCTAGTATCTTTCCTTTTGATTGTATATCTTTCAGGATGATTTCATCTCCTTGTGTAGCCGCTGAAAAATGTATTCAACATGCAACTATAAAACATGAATTTTTATATGCGCTCTACGAAAATCTGTGTGTCTCCCCCAGCTGCATAGCTTTGTGGGAAAAGAGATTAATGCCTAAGTTTTGGTACACTAGTAGCATTTCTCTGATTTGATATAATCTAAAAATTTCCCTGCATTGTCCATATACATTGTTATATCTAAGGAATAACTTAAAAATTAGTACCCTTCCCCCCAACCCTCACCCCAGTTAGCTCAGGATTCTATTATTTGACCCAATTTATGTAGATCTGTAGGTTTTCATGGTCTGAACATAAGTTGGAAGGCAGGGAACTCCATGTTCTGTTGATTTCCAAATTCTTTTTGGTCAATAGAGATGCCACACTTAGAAAAAGATACCTTATTAGGGAAAAGTTCAAGTTCAGTTTAGTTTGAAATCACCAAAGTAGTTCGTCTTCAGTTAGGCCATCACTCAAAAAGACAAACCTAAATTCATAGCTAAATGAAAGATTTTGTGTTCATTACGTGTCAAATTTCAGGTTGCACCTTGATGGTATGGATCTGCTCAAACTGACACAAAGTTGCTGGATAGAATCAATGCTTTTAGAAGACTGATTCCTTGATTAAGAGGTTATAGTATAATGGTTCCATGGCACTATCACTGGGAAAATTTTTGCATTTGTTCAGCCACAGTGTTTAACTTTGAAGTGAACATGGATCCTTATACTTACTTTAAGTCTTGTTTCAAGTTATAATACCGAAGAACAGATATCTCTGGATTCTAAGTTATTTGTATTTTTTTCTCCACAGTCCTGGGAGTGTATCTTATGAAGTTCAGAATAAGTTAGCTTTTTCAGTGATTTCTTTCTAAGGTTGTCTCTGGCCTCTAGATTCCCTTTAGATTTACATTTCATCTTCCTTAGCCCCCAGCCCAACTTAGTATAATTCCTTCCTTCACGTTTCCCTGTCATGAACATGAGATAAAATAAATGACCTCTTCACCCTCCTTCTCTTCTATTTTTTTTCTTGGCTTCGATCATTCTAATTCCACTATTTCATTCTGTATATCCGTGATGACAGAGTTCAAATAATGGGAACACAGGTATTTGGCCATGTAAAGGCTCTCTTTCTTGTATTCAGAAATGCCTTTGAGGTTGACAATTCAAGTCAAAGCTCTGTAGTCTTTTGATATTGAATAACAAATTGGAAAGAGGTCAAAGGATAAAAAATCTAGTACAAATAGTGTGAGTTTATGCATTTTGAAGGTATCAATGCCTTGGAGACATATAAAGTGCAAGACTGAAAAGTGAAGCTCCTGGTATGGATAAGGAGATAATTCTAGGAAATTTGACTTTCATATTGAAAGCTATTAATGTAACAACCGGAAATAAAGGCTAAAGATAAGTTGTAGTAAGGAGAACAGGTAGCTGAGGGACAACTTTGAACTGGTCTCAAAAAGCCATCAAGTTGCTGATATCTTTCAGAGGTTGCCTCAAAAAATGTCTATCAGATGAAAAAATTGTACTATCTTAACGTTTTTAAAAATACTTTTAACATTTATATTAAAGTATCAGATTCAACTTGAGTCATTCTATCCTATGACACCTTTATAATAATTTAACCTATTATGTCTTGGTCTATCCGTATCTGAAAAGATTTATTCAAAATGAAGGCAGTGAAAGTTCAGTCTCATAAATTATTCCCAGTGGGGTCAAACAAAATCATAGTTTATCTAATAATATAGAACAGCAGTAATTTATATGTCTGAATCTTAGGATTTCAGATTGGTTCAACTCTCAGTTATTCTTAAGTCTTTCTGTATTGAAAGTTTTAGAAGAGTGAAAGCACTTAAAAATTTTTGGATTCTGAAGCTTAAAGCCAATAAAGTAAAAGCAGGTAAATAGGTATTAGGGTGGTGCAGAAGTAATTGCGGTTTTGGCCATTAAAAATAAAGGCAAAAATCACAATTACTTTTGCACCAACTAAATACATTTTTGTGGAAAGAGTAACATGTGAAGGAAAATATAAGACTTTGACCACCTCCATACTAATTGCTTATAGAATCAAAATGTTGAAGTCTTTTTAGTAAAACTCAGATATCAGCAATGATTATTAATGTAAATCAATAAATTATTAAATCAATAATAAATTTGGAGAAACTCCCCAGTGTCCTCTGTTGTGACTCTGATCTCCTCTCTGCCTTCCTCTACTCTGCTCTCTGCAGAGGCTGACCAGTTTAGACTCAGCAAATGACCTGCTTGGCCTCTGTCTTAGCACCAGGTTTTTGAATATGGAGCACTCAGAAGAGTTTGGAAAATGGGAGTATAGTCAGTGTCCTTAATTTCCTAGCACCCTCTCTTCAGGGTTTCCACTGGCTGACTGTTTTCCATAAGACAAGGTATCTCTTGGCACCCTGTACATTAAGATCTCTCTTTTCTTGGCTCTGTTTCTCGGTCTTCAAGTTCTGATCATACTCTTCTTCCCTTTGCCTCTTCAGTGTAGTAACAGAACCTTGTTACTAGTCCCCAGGGAATGCCATGATAATTTTCTTACATATGGCCACACTTTTTAAGTAATGCTTTTATTAAACTCTCCTTAAATTACCATTTAAATATGTCATATCTTTCTTGCCAAGACCCTGAAGGATACAGCAGCTATTGAACAGATGAGTGAAAGCACTCCCAATATTGCAGTTTATTAGCATGTACACTTAGGCAAATGATTCAGCTTCTTTAAGCCTCACCTTTCTCATGTGTTAATGAGGCTAATCATTCCTCTTTTTGGCAGGCAGAATCATTGACCCTCAAAGATATCTACCTCTAATCCCCCAAATCTATGAATTGTTATATTCCATGGCAAGGGTGAATTAAGATTGAAGTTAGGATTAAGGATGCAATCGACTGACTTTAAGTAGAGGGATTATCCTGGATTATCCAGGTGAGCCCAGTGCAATCACAAGGTACTTAAATGTGGGCAAGGGAGGCAGAAGAGTTAGTGTCAGTGTTATACAATGTGAGAAAGACTTGACTTACCTTTCCTGTCTTTGAGGATGGAGGAAGAGGCCACAAGGAAACGCATTCTCTCCCATAGCCTCCAAATGGAAAATAGCCTTGATGAAACTTTCATTTTAGCCCATTGAGACTCATTTTGGACCTGTGGCCCCTGGAACTGTAAGATAATTTTTGTTGGTTTAAATCACCAAATTTCTGGTAATTTGTTACTTCAGCAATGAAAAACTAATACACTATTTTACTGGTTTGTTTTGAGAATTGGATGAAATAATGTAAGTCCTCAAGTTTCAGAACATGAACATTGGAGTTATATAGATATAGATCTGTGTTTTGAGCCTCTGTATATCAAAAAGTAACTGTTACCTTGATGTTCATGATATTAGTTTTCATACAATCAGTAGTATTTGTTTGAGAACTAAACTTGTTCTAAAATGGATTTTTCTTTCTATGAATATTTTAACAGGAAATGCCTTGTTTAGTTTTGACAAGTTTTCTCTATGCTAGCTGTTTTTAGACTTGGAAATATCCCCCCTTATGGTGAAGCTGGCAACAGTCAAAGACAGACAAAGGCTGTTGGATGTGTACACTTGTGATAATTGCCACACTTCAAAGTATTTGCATAGGACCATGTTTATTCAAATGGACTCTTTAATTGCCAAGCAATGAATATAGAATGGAGGACCCATTTTAATTTATGGCCGTAGATGGATTTTAGCTCAGGGTTTGTGTTTATAAATGTACATTTCTTCCACATGTGCAGACATGTAGGAGGTCTCACTAGCTGCTGAAAACTTGGACCCTCAGGGCCCGACTACAGAGGCTGGATGGACTTGCCTACTGTGTGCGGGTCCAACTCCTGCTTGGCTTCCTGCACTGAAGTCACTATCTTTTGGGCTGACATCCAATTTTGGCATCATTTATCTACATGAACAGGTGCTCACATAAAATGAGCTGCATAAAAAGCAAATGCTATGGCAGAGCTCAATGATTTCTCACTTGTTGTTTGTATAGAGGATATGTTTGGAGGCAGGCAAGGTTTCCCCACAGACTTAAGAAGCTGAACAGAGAAAATACAGAAACCAACATATTCCAGTGCAAAATAACTTAAAAATCTAGAAGGTTTTATTTCAAATAACCTCTTAAAAACACACAAATTCCCCTAATCCTTTAATATGATTTATCTTACATTTCATGGTATCAGGTTGGGTAAACACAGGTATCATGCATTTAATATTTGGCACAGTGTTAGAATAAAAGGGCAATGGTTGGAATGTATTTAAAAGTGATTAGGGTGGGGCAAATAGGGTGGAGTGAAGGCTAGAGCAAGGAATTAAGGTTTGTCAAAATGGAAAACAACATATTTAACTCAAATCAAATGTTTCTGGAACTCTGACATTTACCAAATTATTGGGGTGACTACTGAATAGATAAATCTCTGGAAAAAGTTTAGGAGATAGCGGTAAACATTTAATAAGAAATAAAATCATAGTTTACCTAATTATATAAAACAGCAGTAATTTATATGTCTGAATCTTAGGACTTCAGATTGGTTCAACTTTCAGTTATTCTGAAATTAAGAAGTTTTTCTGTATTGCAAATTTCAGAAGAATGAAAGCACTTTCAAATTTTTTTCTTAGAAAATTCTTATGAATTTCTGGGGCCTAAATGCCCCCAGTAGAATAGAAGATCTATCTAATGTGAAGAAATGCTCATTTTCTAAGACATGTCTTGTTCATCTCAGTGTGTCAACTCAAAAGGCTAGATCTTCTCAGATTCTAAGAGGACAATGCAGTGTGTTATAGGCAAGGGACACTTATAAAATAAATATAATATCCTTATATTATCACCTCCTCACTATTAATTATCACAAAATTGAAATATCCTCTCTTAGGGGAAAAACAAAATGAGAAAGAACTGCTAGTTTATTTTAAAATAAATGTCCAAATTTTAATATTTTCAGTTGTGTAATTTTTAGATAAGGAAAAAATATAAAATGAAACATTAAAAAATATATATATCTCCACTTACATCATTCACATAAACAAAATGTCATTGTGTTGGCAACTGTATGCTCTAAATGTGGCTTCCATTTGAATTTTACAGGAGTTTTGATGTTTTACATGATGTACCATGTGTTTGGAATCTACTTTTTATGTATTAGATTTAAAGAAGCTGATGCTTTTTAAAAATTTTTTGGTGTGTAAATGGAATATCTAGCATTAATTCCCCACCTCCCCATAATTATTTAATGGCAATTAGGATGACACATTAAAAAACAGTTAAGTCTTTGCTTTATGTTTTCCACCAGTTCTTGGAAACTGTGACTTTAAGCAAAATGACATATAAGAAAACCAAGTTTACCAGAGGTTAACTGATATAACAAGAGTTAAGTTTCTAAAGGACATTTCTGAAAAAAAAAAAATCACCAAACTTCTAAACAAAACCAAAACATTTCTGATATTAAACATTGAAATAAACGTGAGCTATACATGCCTTTGAGAAAGACTAATAAAAACAAGATATTTCTTTACCCAGTTGCTTGTGAATCAGTGAGTAATGGTGGTTGTAGCCGTAGTAGGTTAAATCAGGGGCAAATGTTTATGAAGCGAAAATTGCAAGGCATACTTCTTACAATAATGTAATTCAAAAACAACAACAAATGTGTAATTATAAAACAACAACAAATGTGGTGGGCTCCCTGATTCCTAATGTACTGCATTATTTATTGTCTTGCATTTGTATGATCATTGTATACTTCATGAATTTTTATTTTACAGTAATTTGTATTCATTCATTCATTCATTCATTCATTTTTTTCCAGTCCACTTATTCCAATTCAGTGTTGCAGGTGGCTGGAGCCCATCCCAGTAGCTCAGGGCAGAAGGCAGGAACCAACCCTGGATAAGATGTCATCTCATTGCAGAGCTCACTCACACACATCCACTGACATAGTTTGGGTCTGTGTCCCTGCCCACTTTTCATGTCAAATTATAACCCCAATGTTGAAGGTTGGACCTGGTGGGAAGTAATTGGATCATGTGGGTTGATTTCCTCTTTGGTGCTATTCTCCTGACAGTGAGTGAGGTCTCATGAGTTCTGGTTGTTTAAAATTGTGTAGCAACTCCCACCTTGCTCTCCTCCTCCTGCACTGGCCATGTAAGATGTGCCTGCTTCCCCTTCAACTTCTGCCATGAATGTAAATTTCCTGAGGCCTCTCTAACCATGCTTCTTGTGCAGCCTGTAGAACCATGAGCCAATTAAACTTCTTTTCTTTATAAATTATCATTCTCAGGTAGTTCTTCATAACAGTGCAAGAATGTATTAATACAGACAATTGGTATCAGGGAAGTTGGGCATTGCTACAGAGGTACTAAGAGGTACTTAGAGAAAGAAGAAATAAAAACTAAAAGAGAAAACAAGTTTTCCTGTATTAGGCTGTCTCATCCCAAAAAGCAGTAACAGACACAGCCCAGGCTCAGGCAAGGTCCTGATAACACTATCTTAAAAACCATGACTGAAAAGAAATGTGCTCTGGAGACTCTCCTAGCACTCTCCTAGCACTCCCCAACATCAGGATAAGAAAAACAAAATTCCTCTTTTAGCCCTTTAACCCCTCTGCATAAATATTTTGCAAGTTTTATAAGTTCCTGTTTCGCCTTCAATGCAGTTGCAAGGTCACAAGCTATGCTGGAGATTACAAGACCTATCACTGTTTCATTAACTGCCTTGTTCTGCTTCTGTAAGCTTGCTTATAAAAATTAAGCCCTTTCTTTGTTCTAGGCTCAGCTTTTCAGATGCAAATCCACTGAGCCAGTGTACACCTTAATAAAAATCCTCCTATAACACCCATTTGGTCTCTCCAGTCCTCTAATTACTGCAACAGTACAGGAAAATATGGATGCAGCTTTGGCACTGCGTAATGGGCAGAGGTTGGAACAGTTTGGAGGGCTCAGAAGACGACAGAAAGAGGAGAGAAAGCTTGGAATTTCCCTCGAGACTTGTTAAATGGTTGTGACCAAAATGCTGATAGTGATATGGAAAGTAAAGACCAGGCTGAGGAGGTCTCAGATGGAAATGAGGAAATTATTGGGACCTGGAATATAGTTCACTCTTGCTTGCTATGCTTTAGTAAAGAGATTGGTGGCATTGTTCCCCTGTTCTAGTGATATATGGAACTGTGAACTTGAGATTGATGATTTAGGGTATCTGGTTGAAGAAATTTCTAAGTAGAAAAGCATTCAGGATGAGTTCTGGCTGCTTCTAAAAGACTATTCTCATATGCATACACAGATAAATGATCTGAAACTTGAATTTACATTTAAAAGGGAAACAGAATATAAAAGTTTGGAAAATTTGCTACCAGGTTATGTGGTAGAAAAGAAAACACATTTTCAAGGGAGGAAGTGAAGCAGGTGGCAGAAATTTGTGTAACTAAAAGAAAGGCAGGTACTAATGACCGAGACAATAGGAAAAAGGCCTCAGAGCCATTTCAGAAACCTCCACAGCAACCCCTCCCATAATAGGCCTAGAAGCATAGGATGGCAGAATGGTTTTATGGGCCAGACCTAGGGCTGGACCCTGGGGTCTGCCGTAGTATGAAGCCTCAAGTCCTGGCTAACATGGTGAAACCCCATCTCTAATTTAAAAAACCCCCAAAATTAGCTGGGTGTGGTGGCACGCACCTGTAGCCCCAGCTACTTTGGAGGCTGAGGCGGGAGAATCGCTTGAACCCGGGAGGTGGAGTTTGCAGTGAGCCAAGATTGTGCCATTTCACTCCAGCCTGGGCAACAACAACAAAAAAAAGGGAAACCTCAGGACATGGTGCCCTGCATCACAGCTGTTCCAGCTCCAGATATGTATCTGTATCTATATCTATATTACATATATATGTTATGGGCAGAGAGAGATGAGGGGAAAAGATGAGCTATTGTTTCATATCTTTTGTCTGAAAAGTAAAAATAGATTTTTCTATAAAGATTTCCCCTAGATAGCAGCCTAGTCCCATTCTCCCTGTGAATTCTTCCTAATATTTTATAAGTCCTTTTAATTTGAGGAAAAACTGGCATGTCTGGTGTTTGTGTTCATGTGTCTGAGCAAAAAGCTCAGTCAGTGGCCACATGTGGGTACATACTGAAAACGATTTAATGTGCTTAGATGAGTTGTTATATAGTTCCTTGAGAAAACTCATCACCAGAAACAGAAAAGTGATATAGTTAGTGAACATCTTTTCATCATAATCTCTCTTTGCGTGGATTAAAATAGCAATGAGATTCCTTTGGAGATCTTTTTCTGGCATAATACCATCATAATGTGGTCATAGAACTGAAACTTTATAGTTTGTATAGTTTGCATTTCTAACTACATTTGCTTCTTTTTCTTGCGGTACTTCCAGGGGCACATGAAAATGATTAAAATTCTGATTATTAATATGAACCAACAAAAAAGAACATCTTCTAAATTAAAATTCAGTGAGAAATTGAATCCCATAACAGTATTCATTTATATTCAAAGAATGCTAATAATCTTCAGTCTTTGTGCATAAGATCAAAAATTCAATCAGTAAATAACCTTAACAACAGAATCCAAAATGGAAAAAGCAAAATAGATTTTTTCAAGATACCCACTTGCTGCTATTGATCAAAACTTGATCTAGGATTATATACTATTAAGATGCTGTGTATGGGATTTTGTAGATTTATCAATGTAAATGCATCATTAGCAAATGTTTTGGTAATGTTTTCTGTTAGTTGTCTGTCACTTTTAGTTGTAACAGGAGCAAACACAGTGACTGTCTTTCTTTGTGGCAGTAATCTCGCTCCAAAGAATTAGCAGCTTTAGGCAAAGAGGTGATTCATATCTTTGTTTATTTGCCAGACAAATGCAACTCATTTGCTAGCTTGAAACACATAGGTACTTCCTAGCCTGCTGCTTTCTTAGAGGCAGCTTCATTGCCATCCATATTCAATTTTATTTGTTTCAGGTTTGGGGTTTTAAGGCATTATTTCAGACATAAAGGTGTCAAAAATATAATGATGCCAGAAAATATTACTTAAAGAAATTTTTGCAATGGATATGAAAGACTGTATGGAAAAATACTGATTTGTATTTCTTTTCCTTATCGCTTCTGAATTCAGGGGCTCAGTGTTAAGGAAGTTAGTGGGTTAGGGACCAAACCAGACTTGCAGACATATCTGGAGTGTATGAAGCCAGAGAGAAAGGATCGTCCATCTGCTGTGAGGTCTTCTACAAAACATAGAGAAAAGGCAGGACAATCTTCCGCTTCCTGTGCAATTAAGTCTTGCTGTTGTTCCCTGGAATAAACTATAAAAACATTTCCAGATTAGATACAGGATGTTTCAATTTGAAACCTACCATTTGAGTCTGTCCTAATATTTGGTGCTGCCCCTTCCCCTCTGCCCAAGGTTCCTGTATCTTTCCTGAAAGGCCCATACGCAGTTCTCTCCCTTAGACTTCAGTGTCAGCCACTTAGAAAGATGGCTACTGATCTCTTTAGGTGTTATGGCTCTGCAAAGTGAATTGAAAATATACACATAACATACAACGTATATAAGTCACATCGCTTCAGACATAATTCCCACATTTGGTTAAAATTCCTCCACCATTTTCACGTGATGATTGATACAATAGATTTGTATACATGATTATTTTCATCACATAAAAAATTGATGGGCTTTCTTAAAAAAACATAAACCAGTTAGAAACAGTTCAGCTCCTATGTATCCTTGTCTGGAAAGAGCCTTACCCCAACACTGGGAGGGCAAAGTCTCAGACCCAACCTTGTCACTAGTGCCCTGTATGTACCACCAGCTGGATCTCAATTTCCTTTCTGTCAAATGGAAAAGTTGGCTCAGATGTTTTGTTAGACCCCTCAGTCCAGCTCCAGTACAATTTTTGTCGAGGATTTGGTCAAGGGAATTCATGCTTCCAGTAGTTTATGTAAGATTAAACAAAACAAACCTTGTGTGGCCTTAACAAGGGATTATATGTCCTGAACATGGATGGGTTTTGCTTCAAGTCTTTTTTATTTTTTATTTCTGAAGTATGGATGATATAAAATATTCCATAATAACTGTATTTCATTTTCAGATTATTGAATAGCTTTGATATAATCATATATGTGTTGTTATGAACAGTTTTCAGGTGTTGGAAACCAACAGTAACTTGTAATAGAAAAAGATTCCAGTCAGCTTGAAACAAGAAGTGACACCATTTCAATAAATAAATACATTCATGAAATACATGTACCTAAATACATTGTTTGGTGGTGAGTTGTGGAAGACATGAAAGAGGAACTGGCTGGAAATAAAGTTCTGAAACTACCAACTGTGCCTACTTCCATTCCAATTCATAGTCAAGAAAATGAAAGGATTGGAGTCTAAGGAAACCCAGTGAGGGTAAATAGGGCTTTAATTTGTATTTGGTGAAGTTGCTTATCAGCTTAAGGAAATTTTGGGCTGAGATGATGGGTTTTTCTAAATATACAATCATGTCATCTGTAAACAGGGACAATTTGACTTCTTCTTTTCCTAACTGAATACTCTTTATTTCTTTCTCTTGCCTGATTGCCCAAGCCAGAACTTCCAACACTATGTTGAATAGGAGTGGTGAGAGAGGGCAACCCTGTCTTGTGCCAGTTTTCAAAGAGAATGCTTCCAGTTTTTGCCCATTCAGTATGATATTGGCTGTGGGTTTGTCATAAATAGCTCTTATTATTTTGAGATACGTTCCATCAATACCGAATTTATTGAGAGTTTTTAGCATGAAGGACTGTTGAATGTTGTCAAAGGCCTTTTCTGCATCTAAACTCAGCAATTAAAAAAAAAAATCGCAACCTAATAAAGAAATGGGCAAAACATTTAAGTATATACTTCAGCAAACAAGGTACATGAATAATTAATAAGTGCATGTAAAGATGCCCAACAATATTAGTCATAAGGGAAATGCAAAATAAAAACAGAATGAAATACAACTATATACGTACTTGAGTGGCTAAAATAAATTTTTACAAAACTGATAACACCAAGTTTTGCTCCAGTTTGGAGCAACTGGAGTTCTCCTGCAGTACTGGTAGGAATGCAAAATCATTTGGCCACTTCATAAAACAATTTGGTAGTTTCTTATAAAGTTAATCAAACACTTACCTTATGACTGCCTTAATCCCACCCCTCGGTTCTTACCCAAAATAAGTGAAAATTTATGTTCACAGAAAACCTGTACATGAATGCTTATATCAGTTTTTTTTTTTTTTTTTTTTTGAGACGGAGTCTCGCTCTGTTGCCCAGGCTGGAGTGCAGTGGCCGGATCTCAGCTCACTGCAAGCTCCGCCTCCCGGGTTCATGCCATTCTCCGGCCTCAGCCTCCCGAGTAGCTGGGACTACAGGCGTCCGCCACCTCGCCCGGCTAGTTTTTTGTATTTTTAGTAGAGACGGGGTTTCACCATGTTAGCCAGGATGGTCTCAATCTCCTGACCTTGTGATCCGCCCGTCTCGGCCTCCCAAAGTGCTGGGATTACAGGCTTGAGCCACCGCGCCCGGCCTATATCAGTTTTTAAATAATTGCTGAATACTAGAAAAAACCCAAATGCCTTGTACTAAATGAAAGGACCCAAATTCGAATGGCTTTGTGTAGTATTCTTTCATTTATATGACATTCTGGGAAAGGCAATACTATAGGAGCAGAGAAAAAAATCAGTGGTAGCGAAGGTAGAAAGATAGGGGACAGATTTTGACTACCAGAGGGAAGCAGAGGGAATGACTCTCGTGGTTATAGACTCTATGCATTTGTCAAATATCATAGAACTGTCGGCAAAAAAAATGCATAGGGCTCAATATATGCTAATAAAAAATTTAAATATCCTAAAAATACCCCTGAGTTCACAGCTTAATATCTGGTAATCAACAACAACAAAAACACTAAGGATTAAAAGATACTAGCGAAGTAGTTAATACAGTTACACAATCTTGTTCTACACAGGTGTTCTTGAGTTCCCCACAATTATTATAAAGGTACAAAGAGAAATATAGTCCAGAAAAATGAGAGTGACTATAACGAACCAAGAAGATGCTATTCTTTATTACAGATAAAAGAGATACAGAAATACTATGTAATTTCTATCTACATGCAGAACGACTTGATTATTTTCAACCCTTCCAATCAGTTATATGTAAATTTCATAGTTAAGAAATATTTCGTCATGTGAAAAGCATCAACTATGACTTTAGCCGTTTTAAATTGAACTTCACTTGTCAAAATAACCATTCTAGCTTGTACGCACTGTAGCCTGAACTTACATACAAATTTTCTAACTTCACCTAGCTCCATGCTTTTTCCACGAGTACAGTCTACTTTAACTTTAATGCTGGAAAATATGTGTGGTAATTAGTTCTGTCCTGGGTTTTATTTTCTACTTAAGATCAAGCAACTAGCATGAATATGCTAAACAACATAGTGTGATTGACTAACTCAGCAATGTGTCTGAACTGACAGGCAAGTCTGAGTTCCCTATGTAATCCTGTAAAGAGCTCTATTTTGTGAGAGGTGAGTATGTCATCACTTGTCACCATTCTCATTGCTGGTGCCAACATTTGCTTTAATTTCAACAGAAAGTTTAGTCATTTTGTTGTTGTCAATAAACCCGATGGTTAACAGTGCATAAAAAACAAAATAAAATTTTGGAGAAAACAATTAAGCAATAAAAAAAAAAAATTTGTATTTGGAAGAGGGCAATTATGAAGTCTGGAATTTTCAAGAGGCAGATGAGTGAATCTTATCATATTAGTAGGATTCTTTATTTTATTTGATTTAATTTTTCCATGAGTTATTGGGGTACAGATGGTATTTGGTTACATGATTAAGTTATTTGGTGGTGATTTGTGAGATCCTTGATAGGATTCTTTTCTCCTTTCTTTGGATTACTGGAAGTCCCTGTTAGTCTTAAGTTGTGATTAGCCTCCTATGCCCAAATTCTCAAATGCTGCAAGTGACGGTTTAACAATAGCCATTTGAGTGCTAGTCACGTGATGATGTTAGTCACCGTGGTTATTTTCATCTTAAATGGATCCTGGAAAAAAATACCCAATGAAAGAAAGTTAGTGTCTAGCTTTCTTATAATTCATACATATAAAGTAGCAAGTGAAAGAAAATATTGCTTAAGTTCTGTGCTATTAAAGTTCACCTTTTTGCCTCTTATATGGGAAATAATGCATTATATACACTCTGCATAAGCATACTAAAGCTTTACTTAGGTCTTAGGTTAGGATTATATTGGTTTTGGCCAGAAGCCTAAGCAAAACTTTTAGAACAAAGGGAAAATCTATTTTGAACTTTAGGATCAATTCTAAATTCAAGGCAGATTAGACTAATAGTAAGTTTGTGTATATGAAAGTATATAATGTTTTACCATATATTTCATTAAATAAATACATTTTTATTATCAAAAATAACTATTCTGGAAGCAGTTTGGGAAAGGTTAATTATGGATATGTAGGTTTTAAACAGTTTGCAATTGTCCTAGAATTATTATTGATAAATGCTAGCTAAAATCACCTCCTAGGAAACATGAGGTAGGTTTTTTTGTTTTTGTTTTTGTTTTGTTTTGTTTTGTTTTTTTTGAGAGGGAATCTTGCTCGTCACCCAGGCTGGAGTGAGTGCAATGGTGCGATCTCAGCTCACTGCAACCTCGGCGTCCCAGGTTCTAGTGATTATCCTGCTTCACCCTCCTGAGTAGCTGGGATTACAGGCACCCACCACTATGTCCAGCTAATTTTGTTATTTTTAGTAGAGACAGGGTTTCTCTGTGTTGGCCAGGCTGTTCTTGAACTCCCGACCTCGTGTCCTCAGCCTCCCAAAGTGCTAGAATTACAGGCATGAGCCACCGCACCCAACTGAGATAGTTTTAATTAAGTAGAGCAAAAATGAAAACTACAATTTGATTTCTCGTAGCTCATGGGTTCTGTAAATGCAGATTCATTGGAATAAATGAAATGTCATCTGCTCCTGGCCTGAAAACAAATCACTGAAAATGTGGGTCCGAACTTGGAAAAGGTAAAACTTGGTAGGTTACTGTTCAACTATGACCACTTTTAATTATTTGATATTGATGACAAAGTTTCTTTTTTTCTAATATGTCAAGAATTTTAAACCTAAGACATGATTATGAAGATTAATACTTTCTTTTATTTGAAATGGAATCCATATAAAGAACTTTATAGTTCCTAGAAGCTCAATTTACACAATTTACTAATTGCATATGACACAATTTTGAAAGGATTTTAGAAGATTAAGTGCAAATGTATTTAATGTTTAATTCTTAAGTATATGATGGCCATTTGAAATATAACCTAGTTGAGGGAGATTTTCTTTTTCTATCACAGCTTAAGAGGGAAAGAAGGAAACATTTATGAGAAAAAATATTATGAGGTTTCTAGTTCATTCATTCATTCATTCATTCATTAGTTCAAGTGTTCATTTAAATATTAGACATTACTATGTGTGTACTATCCTAGCATTCTGTATAGGGGTTTACGTTGTTATAACAGTTTCAGGACAGGATCAATCAAGTGGCTACCTTTTGGGTAAATATTAAAGTAAACTAGAATACTTAGTCGTATGTTCCCATCCTATTTAGAATGCTAATGTATGGAATTCCTCCAGTGTTTCCAGAATCCTTACAACACACCAGAAGCAGTTTTCAGATTGCAAAATCACGCTAAATGTGTGTAACTTAATCAAATCCCCTGGTTCCATAGAGTTTCCTTACTTATAAAATTTATTGACTAATTAAACTGATGTAAAAGGTATATTTTATTTTCTGCTTTTTAAAAAATGTAACCTAATTATTTTAACTTCACTCTTTTTTTGTTTGTTTGTTTGGATTTTTAGATGGAGTTTCGCTCTTGTCACCCAGGTTGGAGTGAGTACAATGGCACAATCTGAGTTCACTGCAACCTCCGCCTCCCGAGTTCAAGCGATTCATCTACCTCAGCCTCCCGAGTAGCTGGGGTTCCAGGCATGTGCCACCACACCTGGCTAAATTTTGGTATTTTTAGTAGAGATGGGGTTTCATCATGTTGACCAGGCTGGTCTTGAACTCCTGACCTCATGTGATCTGCTCACTTTGGCCTCCCAAAGTGCTGGGATTACAGGTGTGAGCCACTGCTCCTGGCCTGAGCCACCATGCCTGGCCTAAAATATTTTGAAGAAGATGCAATATTTAAAAATCAGTTTCAATTAAAAAAATAGAATTTTTTTTTTTTTTTTTTTTTTTTTTTGAGATGGAGTCTTGCTCTGTCGCCCAGGCTGGAGTGCAGTGGCGTGATCTTGGCTTACTCCAAGCTCCGCCTTCCTGGGTTCATGCCATTCTCCTACCTCAGCCTCCCGAGTAGCTGGGACCACAGGCGCCCACCACCATGCCCGGCTAATTTTTTGTATTTTTAGTAGAGACGGGGTTTCACCATGCACATACTTCTTGACTACTTATAATTTTATAATGTTAAATGTCAGTTCAACCTTGGGTATTCTGAGAACTTACATAGAGAGATTAATGAGAACAAAAATCATGCTCACTTCTCTTATATAATATGTGTAACATGATTTTCTAGGTCAGTTATTAATTTTTGAGGGACATTTAAAAATAGATCTGGAAATACTAAATCTCTGTGGTTGACTGGATAACTCATTGTAAAGAAAGAAACTGAGAAAGGTGTTAAGCATGCCTCTAACATCTGTGTCATGAGAATAAGCAAAATATTTTCATAACTTTCTTTGAATTTAGTTTATAAAATGCAGGCCAGTGTTGAAAATATTTAAAGTTGTGGGTTTGAATCATTTTTGTGGAGTTGGCTTTAAAGTTTACTATTTAGCATGTATTTTTCTTGATTCTCTATTATTGCTTGGGAAACATGTTCTTCTAGAACTCAACAGGAAGAAGGACCTCTCCAGTGTTCCCATTGCTGCAGGCTCCCTTCCTGGAGTATGCGCATTTTCACTTCAAGGATAGGGCTTCCCTCCTGGCTGTGTGACCTAGGTTAATATTAATTTACCACTTCTCTGCAAGTATCACAAGGAAATATCACAGTTAACAGTGTCTGACTCTGTGCTTCTGGGGAGAAATGTCCAGGGACTTGGTAGTGCTACCATGTGGATGTACGGAGTATATCTTTCTAAATAGCAGAAACAGAAGCATGCAGTTGCTACAATCTGTCTTCCTTGCTTGGGCACCCGAAGCAAATATTATTGAAAGATTTAGGCAATGAGATGCGTATGGTGGTAGAACTACAAATAGGCAGCACTAGGACCTCTGTGTGCTGTTTTACTAAGGTCCATGAGCTTAGGGTATGAGCTAAAATATAGTCATTGATGCTGCAGTTGAACAGCAAGGGATATTTGGCTGGAAGAATGCAGGAGCCATAACATCTCACATTCTCAAGAGTTTTGAATGAACAGTGAGAAGCGGGAAGAGTCTTGCCAACTGCTACAGGAATGTGGGTTTTTATCAAGCCAAGAGGATTATTCAGAACTTAATTTGAGTCCAAACACACACATCTAACCCCTGAGCTAAGTGTTTAGGTTTTCAAAACATAGATAAAACATACCGAGTCCAAGATTTGGGTAGTTAAGAATTTAGGTTCAAAAAACCCCAAAAAAGGGTAGTCCATAGTAAGTGAAATTCAAACAGGAGTGGATAATAGATCTGGGGTTATCTCAGGTAGCAGAATCTCACATGGAACAACGCACTGGAGCCATTCTGGGGCTAATAAATCTCTAGTTGCCTTCTATTTATATTTACTTCATAAAGTCATGAGTGGGGACTGCCCATAGCAAATTGAAGATGCTGGTGGGGAACAAAAGTTGCAGACTTTGTGTCAGGTTCTGCCTGATTCCTTACCTTGGCATACATTTTTTAATTGAAAACAAGAGGTGCTCAGCTTCCATTAGCATGTTCAAACCAGCTTTGTCTCCAGATCCAATCCTGACTTTACACAGAAAATAAAAGAAAATTAAACAACTTAAGGCTTTGAATCAAGTCATCCAAGTTCCAACTTCAACCTTTATTATATTTAAAGCTCTGTATTGGACTTGTGATTTATTTGGCAAGTCTCATTCCATGTTGTCTCCACCTTCTGGATAACTATACTTTTTCCAATGAAAAAGCATATCTGTCTTTGTTTTTGCTCAAATCCTGTCTTTGTTTTTGCCCGACATCTTAGACTCTTTAGGACCAGGGCGTTGCTGGCTCTCTCATTAATGCCTAGATTTGAGACAAAGAGGCCTCTCTCTGAATGCCAGTGTGGTAGCCAGGAAATTGTGGATAGAATTTCAACATCCAGGCATTGTGCTGATATAGATTTACAAGATAGCATTTGGCTTTATATTTCCCATATGAGAAATGTTAATGCCAGTGCATTATCTTGGTTTATATTTGGATGTTGTGAGAGGTCTATCAGCTTGAAGTTTCTCCCAGCATCTGTACCAACTTCTCTGACTTCACTGTTTAGTTCCACTTCATGGGTTTTCCAACTGGCTACATTCCATTCCCATGAGCCGGAACATTCCATTTACGTAGGATATAACATTGCATTGCCATTCTATTCATTTCCCCTTTATATAAACCTAAGGATGGCTAATGTTGAAATAACTACAAAAAACACATATCTATGTGACATGGTAATGAAATTTATTACATTGTTATTTATACATTTTCTCTTATTTAACACACATTTATTGGGAAATAAGTGAATGATGGATGGATGGGGATGAAAAGGTGAATTTGGACACATTCCCTGTTTCTCAGCAATTTACCTTATTGTGGAAGAGTCTTAAAAATAATTGTGTTGCAATATGACAAGTGTTTAGAAAAGTGGTAAGTAAATGCTATGTAATTGCAAAAGGGCTTACCAATTTCTGCTGGAGGGGATGGCACCAACAGATGTTCCCTATTTTGACATTTCTGCTCAATGATGCTTTTGTATTCAGGATAACAAATGAATTAAAAACGAATCCCTCCATGATATTACACATTTATTTATATATCAAAGCCTATTTCTTTGGCAAGTTGTTAAAGGCATTTCATATTTTCTAAAATTACATGCAAGGTTCTCTCTTTGCTTGTGATAGTCTGGTAATCTTCTCAGTTTTAAATATATCTTTATCAAATAGGATTTCCATGCTTTCTGATGTTTTGGAGACTACACTCAACTCTCATGTCCTCAGCTTTGATATGATCCTTGAATGAAATACTTATGGAAAACAACATAATGAACTTTTATATATTTTAGCCACTCGGATCAATTTTAAACAATATTTTCATGACACACTGGAAGAGATTTATTAGAATAGTACTTTCTGAATCAAGTAGATCACAGCAGTTTGCTCCTAACCTCTTCAAAATTGCCTTATTTCCTTAAAAAGCTTTCTTGCACTTCAGGAGATAGGCAAGTGTGTGATGTCATCTTGGGAGCAGACTGATAAACCACATACTAAGCAAGGAGTCTGTTGACCTGAGTTAATTGGATACCTATCCTGAGATCTCCATAGAGTGAGATGTGTTAATTGTGTTGTCTTATCCCAACATAATTATGCAATTAACTTGTATCACCAGCATGGACTGTTTGTTAACACACAACTTATTTCAAAGGTATCAGTACTCCCAAAGACCTGTCCACATTTTGTCTGGCAAGATTTGACATATAATTGTGCTGAAATGTGCTTTCTAGTGAATATTCAACCTCTAGTGACCATGATATTTAAAAAAGAAATGTTCTCAGCATGAGGAGAAAAGAAAGGAAAATGACTCTCTCTTGAAAAATTTAATCAATTTACATACTTCTTTCTTGCTCAGCAATTTTACATTTAGTGATCCTACTTCAGCAAGCATTTTCTTCCCTATTTTGGCATGCTTGAATTCAAGCTCCTGCACAACTTTCCTTCTTTGTAACTTATTGGTATCTAGGTAATTAGCTACAGAAAGTTTTAATTTTTTTTTTTTTTTAGTAGACACTGTAGAGAAAATTAACAGCAGTATCCTGTATTTGTTTGGGCAATACATTTTCCATTATTACAGTGGTTGGAATATCACATTTCTGCCCTGAATCACTGGGAGAAAACAAGTCCACCCTTCCCTTGTTTCTTCATTTAGACAAAAACATCTATATATGTACATACGATACCCAAAATAGTGTCAGCAATGGA
The DNA here is from genome assembly GCF_003255815.1 of Theropithecus gelada. NCBI lineage: Eukaryota > Metazoa > Chordata > Mammalia > Primates > Cercopithecidae > Theropithecus > Theropithecus gelada. Next base: position 50,047,990 of record NC_037675.1, on the reverse strand, counting down.
AGCTGCCATTATTATCATGAAATCAGAGAGCAAGAAGGTTAAGGGACCATAAGATTGTTACCATAATGGTCCTTCTCTATTGTTTTGAAAAATTGGTTTCAGTTATACAAGATGAGTTAGTTCTAGAGATCTGCTGTACAATACAGTACTTGTAGTTAACACAATTCACGGTACGTATTGTTAATGCACTAATTGTATTGTTAACACACTTTACAATATGTTAGGAAGATAGATATCATGTTATTTGTTCTTACCAAAATCAAAATGGAAAAGAACACAAGGAAATTCTTGGAAGTGATGAATATGTATATATACACATATACATACATATATACACATATATAGAAATATTTCTATATATGTGTGTGTGTATATATGTCCAAACTAATCAAAATCTATACATTAAATATGTATAATTTTTGATATAGCAATTGTACCTCAATAAATCTTAGAGAAATTTGGTGTTCCTGGTGGTGCTAAGGATGCTAATGGCATATTTGAAGTTAGCATTTCTTTAATGTTCCAGATGTGAAGAAAGATTCTGTGTGTACACACACATCCGCTCATAACACTGTGTCTCCTTGGCTTTGCGAAATCAATTAGCCAATTTAAGCAAGTGCATTATGCATTTTCCTCTTCTGACAAAATCACTATGCTTTATTTTAATGTAATTATGTTGTTGCACAAAAGTGAGCACCTCTTCCATCTGTTTCTTACAATGACTGTGCATTTAGCAAATAAATAGTCTTGGGTAGATGAAGGATCTCAGGAACTGCTCCACAGATAAAGCTTTTCCAGATGCTTGCTAATAATCCAGGTGTAAGGCATTTGCTACCTTCTTTCATCAGTCATAAATTCACATATCCTTACCTTTCAGGACATTTAAACAATTTTTAGGAATTCATGCTTTTGGAATTTAATGGCCAATCTGTATTTTCTGATTTTTTAAAAGAAGGAACATTTAAAATATTTCCTGTGATTTTCTTGCTGCATTCAACAGTCTGATTTTTTCTTATGTCTTGTTCTGGGAAGGCTTTTGTGGACTATTTCTTTCATTTTATTTGCCTCTGTGCCACAATCCATTAAAAGGGAACCCTGAGAAGTGCACTGCTTTATGAAGGATGGCAGAATAAAAAATGACCTTTTCGGAGTAGATGAAATAAGTTCATTAAGCATGGATTCTGAAGGTGATTATGTAATTGCATCCTGCTATCATAAATAATTAAAAGTAAATAATTCAGGGAAATAATTCTCACTGTCCTCACTATGTTTTCATACTTAGTTACAAGGCGTGGATAATTTCACGTTGAGATATGTTTGTTTCTGCCTGTAAGTGCTTAAGACATAGTAAAATATTCTATTTTATAGTATGATTGAGGGACCGTCTCATTACCAGAGAACTGTTTAACAGTGGGTATAGTTAATAAGCAACTTGAATCCATATATTAATAGCTGATTTTGGAATAAAATAAGTTAATTATTGTGGCTATTTCATATTTTCCCCAGTATAACAGTGGCATCATCTTATGAAATAAATGCAAGAAAGGCATGCCTATTTTTGTGTTAAGGACCCCTGGAAGGAAATTTTTTTTTTTTTTTTTTTTTTTTTTAAGTAGTTGCTGGACTGGCTTCTGCCAGATATTTCCCTGGTTTTGTTTCGCTTTTTTACAATTTTTATTTTTCCTTCCAACTTTTATTTTAGGTTTGGGGTTACATGTGCAGGTTTGTTACATGGGTAAATTGAATGTCAAGGGAGACGGTGTACATATTACTTCTTCACCCAGGTAATAAGCATAGTACTCGATAGGTGATTTTGATCCTCACCCTCCCTCCTACCCTGTAGCTTCAAGTAGGCCCTGGTGTCTATTGTTCCTATCTTTGTGTCTATGTGTACTAAATGGTTAGGTCTCACTTATAAATGAGAACATGTAGTATTTGGTTTTCTGTTCCTGTATTCATTCACTAGCATAACGGCCTCCAGCTACATCTATGTTCCTGCAAAGAACAAAATCTCACTTATTTTTTATGGCTACATAGGATTCCATAATGTATATGTACCTCATTTGCTTTATCCAGTCCACTGTTGATGGGCATCTAAGTTTATTCCATGTCTTTGCTATTGTGAACAGTGCTGTGATTAACATAGTGTGCATGCATCTTTTTGGTAGAATGATTTACATTCCTTTAGGTATACACCCAATAATAAGATTACTGGGTTGAATGGTAGTTCTTTTATTTATTTATTTATTTATTTATTTATTTATTTATTATTATTATTATACTTTAAGTTCTAGGGTACATGTGGATAACGTGCAGGTTTGTTACATATGTATACTTGTGCCATGTTGGTGTGCTGCACCCATCAACTCGTCAGCACCCATCAACTCGTCATTTACATCAGGTATAACTCCCAATGCAATCCCTCTCCCCCGCCCATGATAGGCCCAGGTGTGTGATGTTCCCCTTCCCGAGTCCAAGTGATCTCATTCTTCAGTTCCCACCTATGAGTGAGAACATGCGGTGTTTGGTTTTCTGTTCTTGTGATAGTTTGCTAAGAATGATGGTTTCCAGCTGCATCCATGTCCCTACAAAGGACACAAACTCATCCTTTTTTATGGCTGCATAGTATTCCATGGTGTATATGTGCCACATTTTCTTAATCCAGTCTGTCACTGATGGACATTTGGGCTGATTCCAAGTCTTTGCTATTGTGAATAGTGCTGCAATAAACATACGTGTGCATGTGTCTTTATAGCAGCATGATTTATAATCCTTTGGGTATATCCCCAGTAATGGGATGGCTGGGTCATATGGTACATCTAGTTCTAGATCCTTGAGGAATCGCCATACTGTTTTCCATAATGGCTGAACTAGTTTACAATCCCACCAACAGTGTAAAAGTGTTCCTATTTCTCCACATCCTCTCCAGCACCTGTAGTTTCCTGACTTTTTAATGATCGCCATTCTAACTGGTGTGAGATGGTATCTCATTGTGGTTTTGATTTGCATTTCTCTGATGGCCAGTGATGATGAGCATTTTTTCATGTGTCTGTTGGCTGTATGAATGTCTTCTTTTGAGAAATATCTGTTCATATCCTTTGCCCACTTTTTGATGGGGTTGTTTGTTTTTTTCTTGTAAATTTGTTTGAGTTCTTTGTAGGTTCTGGATATTAGCCCTTTGTCAGATGAGTAGATTGCAAAAATTTTCTCCCATTCTGTAGGTTGCCTGTTCACTCTGATGGTAGTTTCTTTTGCTGTGCAGAAGCTCTTTAGTTTAATTAGATCCCATTTGTCAATTTTGGCTTTCGCTGCCGTTGCTTTTGGTGTTTTAGACATGAAGTCTTTGCCCATGCCTATGTCCTGAATGGTACTACCTAGGTTTTCTTCCAGGATTTTTATGGTATTAGGTCTAACATTTAAGTAGTTCTAAATTCTTTAAGAAATTGCCGAACTGCCTTCCACAGTGACTGAACTAATTTACATTCCCACCACTAGTGTATAAGCATTCTCTTTTCTCTGCAGCGTCACCAGCATGTGTGTGTGTTTTTTTTTTTTTTTTTACTTTTTAATAGTTGGAATCCTGACTGGTATGAAATAGTATCTCACTGTGGTTTTGATTTGCATTTCTCTAATGATTCGTGATGCCGAGTCTAATAAGACTTTATATAATGTTGACTATCGATATGTCTTCTTTTGAAAAGTGCCTGTTTACGTCCTTTGCCCATTTTTAAATGAGGTTGTTTGGTTTTTTTGCTTGTTAATTTGTTTAAGTTCCCCATAGATTCTGGATATTAAACTCTGTCAGATACATAGTTTGCAAATATTTTCTCCCATTCTGTAGATTGCCTGTTTACTCTGTTGATAGTTTAATTAGGTCTTTGGTATAATTTAATCTAAACTCTTTATTTAGGTCTTGCTTGTCAATTTTTTGTTTTTCATTTGCAATTGCTTTTGCAGTCTTTGTTATGAAATTTTTTCAAGGCCTATGTCTGGAATAGTATTTCCTAGGATATTTTCAGTTTTGCTAGATTTATAGGAGGCAGAGACACAAGCCAATGAGAGGTGAATAAAAGTAATAATGCTTTTGGTCTGTAGAACTTAGAGGACATGGTACACATTTATTAACAGCACATGCCAAATCTGCTTATGTCTTTTTCAAACATAGTTAATTTACAATATAAAACTTTTAATGTCGTATAATCTCTAGATTAACACTAAGATCAAGAGATTAGAAAATTATCAGAGACTACTTGTATGGTCTCATGGCTGAGTAATAGGCTGATTGACTCTGGATGGCATCACTGGCACTGTGATCTTTAGGGATATAGGTATATATTAATATATGGTGTCAGATGGGAAGAGTAGGCTGAATGGCTGAATATATATGTCTCCCTTGCCAACATACCAGGCTTCTCCAATCATATATCTATAACTACAACACCAACTGCGGCATCTTTGCTTAAGATGCTTCTCATAGACCTGTTCAATTCTGTAAGAATGTTCCATGAGAGAAAGAGATGATACATAGAGAACAAACTTTGCTGTGTATATTAATGTTACTACTTTGATCAATACAAGTTAATAGGTGTCCTAGCCTACTAAGTAAACCTTATACTTAATTTATAAACAAGGTTTTATTTGTTTATTTATTTATTTTGGCTATCGGTTCCTACTCTGACTCTTTCTCCTCAGAGCATATTCTTTTGCCTTGCAAGCAGACATCTTGGTCTTAGATTCACACTCCCCTTTCTTTAATTTTACCCTATTACAAAATATTAATCCCTCCAATTTCACTAATAATGTATTGCGATACCAGAATAACCTACCTTAAGATTAAACTCACAGAGCTTCTTTAGAATTTTGATTATATTGGGTACTGATATGGTTTGGCTGTGTCCCCACCCAAATCTCACCTTGAATTGTAATACTCTGCAGGTGTCAAGGGCAGGGCCAGGTGGATGTAATCGAATCACGGGGTGGTTACTCTCATGCTGCTGTTCTAATGATAGTAAGTTCTCACAAGATCTGAGGTTTTATAGGGGGCTTTCCCCCTTTTGCTCAGCACTTCTCTTCCTGCTGCCATGTAAGACATGATTTTGCTTCTCTTTCATTTTCCACCATGATTGTGAGACCTCCCCAGCCATGTGGAACTGTGAGTCCATTAAACCTCCTTTTCTTTATGAATTACCCAGTCTTTGGTATGTCTTTATTAGCAGTGTGAGAATGGACTAATACAGGTACTAAACAAAAAGACAAGAAATAAACAGGAATAGCGTAAGAGATCATTTGAATTTTGGTATAAGAAACATTTGGTGAATGGGAAGGTTGATTGTATATACTCTTGGTACATAGATCTGTGTTTATCTTTGGTGGACTTTTAGCAGCATAATTTTCTTACCTATATGAAGACCTCCCAAATATTTCTAAAATGTAATTAAATAAAAAGTTGACAACCAAGTTGCTAGGCCATTAACCTTATCTTGACATTGTGGATTTCTTTTATGCTGTAATGTTTGTTATAATCTAATGTTTCTGGTCCTTTTAAATTTGGGGGGCATACTGAAATTCTTATCTCTTTTATTCTAAAATATTTATTTTTAACCCCACCCCCCTTTGCCTCCTCTTTAGTGAATCTTTTTGTTAAACTTGTATGAAAAATATTGTTAAAAGGATTATTCATATTTTTTCCCCTGGGAACTCTACATATCTACTATTCTTCATTTATTTTTAGTATATTTTTCACCTCAAATGTGAGTCCTTAGAGATGATGGAGTGCTTGTTGAAGGATGAAATATACAATGTGTTCTATTGATGGTCTAAAGATTATCTAAAGACCACTTCTTAGATTCACACTTACAAAGACTCGTGTTTCTTATTCAACACCAGTAAAATCAAAACTAAAATGACACATTTAATATTTTCATTATGTAGACCTGGTTTCAATTTTCAGAATTAATTAGAATTAATTATTTTCTTCTATTAATTTTAACTGTGTGCTATTCCCTGTGATTTTTTTTTTTTTTTTTTTGTACTTTCCTGCACTGGTTACCTTCTTGCTCTAAAATCCTCTTGTCCTCAAGGCTTAACCCAAGTGCATTGCTAGCACATTAAGAGTTTTTGTTTGTTTGTTTGTTTGTTTGTTTGTTTAAACAGTGATTCTCTTAAGCACACACAGCTTCCCCACTTTATTATAGTTATTTATGTACTTGAGTTATTTTTCTCTTAAGCAGCAATCACCTTAGAAACAGAATCTGCACATGTCAGATATACTTCATTCTTTCATATCTGTAGTATGGTGCTTTGCTGTTAATGAGCCCCTAATAAATACTTGATGAATAAAAATGACCTGGTGACTTAGGTGATGCATAGTTTTCTGCAGTGGTCCATACTTGGGGTGACCATCATAGATCCGAAACAAATAGTCCAGTAAAACAGAATAGAGGACCCAGAAATAAAGCCACACATCTACAACCATCTGATCTTAGATAAAGCTGACAAAAACAAGCAATAGCGAAAGGACTCCATATTCAGTAAATGAAGCTGAGATAACTGGCTAGCCATATGCAGAAAATTGAAACTGGACCTCTTCCTTACATCATATAAAAAAATCAGCCCAAGATGCATTAAAGACATAAATGTAAAATCTAAAACTGTGAAAACCCTTGAAGAAAAACTAGGAAGTACCATTCTGGACATCAGCCCTGGAAAATATTTCATGATGAAGACCCTAAAAACAATTACAACAAAAACAAAAATTGATAAATGGGACCTAATTAAAGAGATACACAGCAAAGGAAATTATCAACAGAGTAAGTAGACAACCCACAGAATGGGAAAAAGTACTTGCAAACTGTGAATCCAATGAAGGATTAATGTCTTTAGATGTTAAAATCAGACATTAGATTTAGTTTTATTAGTTGTTAGATATGAATATTAGATATTAACATTAGAATCTTTAAGGAACTCAATCAGATTAAGCAAAAAACAATCCCCTTAAAAAGTAGTCAAAGGACACAAACAGGCATTTCTCAAAAGAAGACATATACATGGCCAAAAAACATATAAAAAAAGGATTCAACATCAATAATCATCAGAGAAATGCAAATCAAAGCCACAATGGGATAACATGTTATACCAGTCAGAATGGCTACTATTAAAATGTCAAGAAATAACAGATGCTGGTAAAGCTGAGAAAAGGGAATGTTTATACACTGCTGGTGGGAATGTAAATTAGTTCAGCCACTGTGGAAAGCAGTTTGGCAATTTCTTAAAGAACCTAAGGCAGATCCAGCAATCTGATTTTTGGGTATATACTTAAAGGAATAGTAATCGTTTTACCATAAAGACACATGCATGCATATGTTCATTGCAGCATTATTCACAATAGCAAAGACATGGAATCAACCTAAATATCCATCAATGGTAGACTGGATAAATAAAACGAGGAATATATATACCATGGAATACTTTACAGTTATAAAAGCAATGAAATAATGTCCTTTGCATCAACATGAATGGAACTGGGATTCACTATTCTAAGCAAACTAGCACAGAATAGAAAACTAAACACCGCATGTTTTCACTTATAAGTGGGAGCTAAACATTGAGTATACAAGGACACAAAGATGGGAACAGAAGATACTAAGGCCTACTTGAGGGTGGAGTGTAGGAGAAGGGTGAGGATTAAAATCTACCTGATGAGTACTATGCTTATTACCTGGGTGATGAAATAATCTGTACACCAAATTCCCACAATATGCAATTGATCTATGCAACCAACCTGCAACTGTAGCTCTAAAACTAAAACAAAAGTTAAAAAAGAAAAGTCAGGCTTCAAATATTTCAGGAACATTTATCATAGGAAGGATTATTAATAAGTACCAGATCTGTTCTCAAGGAGATCTCAATCTAGCTGAGAAGATGAAGTAACAAAGCACATGAACAAGTAAGTATACAATATAGAACAGTGCAATAAATTGTATGAAACATATTTTACAGACATGAGAGAAGGGAACACTCCTGAGGAAAGGTGACCAGTTAAGTCTTTATGGTAAAGTTAAGAGTCGAGGGCCATGCATAATTGATAAAATTTGAGTAGATCGAGAAGAGGTGGGAATTACCTTTAAAATTGAGTTTTTTGTTAGTGATGACTTCAGTGAAAAAAAAAAAAAGCTTAAAAAAAGAAAGAAGAGCATAATATGTGGTAATCTGGGTTCACTCTTCCATTAAGTTCCAAGTTCTATTCCCAAAATAAGGATTACTCATGTGGCTGGATTTGAATAAAGATCAAAACAAATTTGTTTGCATTCTTCTGCTCAATCTGCTTTCAATGATCGGGAAATTCCATATAAGGAGAGATGTTTACTCCTTTTGAAATAAAATTAAATTTCTAGAATGATAATTTATGTAACACCTCTATCCTTTCTACAAACAATTCAGTAGACGCTAAGTAATCTTTGTGGGGCAGCCAATATCAACAACTGCTCTTAGCAACAACATGCTATTGCCCCTTAACCCAAGGGGTGTTGGGAATTATCTTGGCAACTTGTTGCCTTTGTAACTGGCCTATACCTTCATTAATCCAGACTAGTTCTATTTTTAAAACATCTGTGTTATATAAATCCAAATGATATAAATAACACAGAACATGAATAATTGATTGCTTTTAATACTTAACATTTTCAGCAAATGTCCATGATCCTCAAGGATACCAGTATTAAATGTGCTTGAAGTTTTAAAGAAAATGGTGAAGTTTCTGCAATTTGATTAACTGACACCCTAAGGACATGACCTCTTCAACTGCTGAGATGCTAACTATACAAAGGTGAGAGTGTGTCACAGCAGAATTATAATTATCTGGGATTAAGCCAAGAAAGAGTTCACTAATTTAATGGCACATTCAATAGCTTACCATGGGATCAAGGTTTGCAGACTTTCTTTAAATTATTAATCTTCATCTGATTCTCAAAATTCATGGTTCCTTAATGATTTAACAATAAAATTATTACACTGAAAAGTCAATGAAAGGGAAACAAGATAAATTAGTCTTTTGTTTGTTTCCAAATTTTCCTAGGGTGGAGATTTTCACACTTGAATTTTTGCTTTCTATCTCATTCCTTATTTTTAAATTAAAAGGTCTCCCTCCAGCTTCACTGCTATCTGTCTAGATCCCCGTCAGCATTCAGTTCCCAGTGGAAATTCCGCTAAACCATGAATCCTTCAGTGAACTACTTGGCTGGAAGTAATCTCTCCCCTCTCAGAAATCTCTTGATATTTGGTTTTTCTTTTTTTAGCTTCTTGTCCTTGTACAGTATATTTATCATTTCGTAGCATTCTTATATTAATCACATTTTTAAAAATTATAAATTATATTAATCACATTTTTGAAAATTATAAAGTGTAATACAAGACATTCCTTAAGTTTAATGAATATTCTTTGGTTATGCAGCATGTTACTGTAAAGGAAGCCAGGTGAAGGATACATGAAGACTTTCTGTACTATTTTTGCAGCTCTTCAGTGAGTTAAAACTTCGAAACAAAACTTTCTTAATAGAACATGTAATTAGTTATTATACTTAGTTTAAATGGATTTTTTGAGGTCAGCCAAAAAGATGGTGTTACATAATTAGAGGTGTGTAGGAGTGCACAAACAAGAGACTTTCCTGAAGCACTAAAATGAACGTGGATGATAAAAACATAAAACACTCAAAAAGGAGAAATCACTTGTTTCAAAATTGTCAATCCACAACTTTTTTGAGATCATTTACTGACCAAAAGTTCTTTCTCAGGTTTTGGTTTTTTTTTTTTTTTTTTTTTACTTTGAGACCAGTTAGGGCACTAAAATCTTTGTTGAGAAACGTAAATATTAACGAATAGATTGTCACAGATGGAAAAAAGGGAATTTTGCTGAAATGAACTAAACTTTTTCCATAAATGTAACTGTTTCATGTTAGAAATATGTTTAAAGGGATATAAGAACATTTTTAAAAAAATAATTCAACAAAACTGAAAAATAAACTTACAAACACCACAAAGACGGACAAAAAAACAATCTGACATCTGCAGTTGATCCATTCATTAAAATAAGGCAATCTGTGCAGCCCATTTCTGTAACTCTTTTGCAGACTGGCTTAACTTTTCAGTCTCATAAAATTGAAGATGGGCTGTTTGGTTTATTGGTAATTGCAACAGAAGCAGAATGGTCTTATGTTTGCCAGTCCACAAACCCCGTAGATGTTTATCCACTCACGGCAGTGCCAGCCTGCTGCATTATTTCAGCTAGCGACGTATCTCAATGAAAAAACAGCAGCTGCTCACTCAAAATAAACTTGTTTCTGTTTATGCTGTCAGCAGAAAGCTGTTTTAAAAAATCATTAGATACATCATGCTGTTGCAGTATGTTGAATTGTGAAGCATAAAGAATCATTCCTGAAAGACAAGCTCCATGCTACCTCCATACCCTTAATGCATAGTGTTTCTTTCTACTGAATAATTCAACTGTAGGTAAGATTGGTGACTTCAGGTGTTCTGATACCATGTTAATGATGCCAAGATTGTAGATTGAAGCCCCTTCCATGTTAGTGAATTCTGCACAAAAGAAAATGTATGAAAAACACTACATTAAGATTAGGGGACTTGGCACTGATGCTGAGTCTGCCAACCACAATCTATATGACCTTGGATACTTCTCTTGATCAATCCGAGCTGCACTTTCTCCATTTGATTCAAAAGATTTCTTAAAACTTCATACTTTATCATGCAGTGTTTCTACTCCTAGCATTTTCATCAGTTGTGAAGATGCAAGGCTGATATAAATATATTCCGACCCTGGGCAGATTACACAAAGCATTATTTTACTAAAGTAGTCAATAAAGATATCTTTTCATTAAAAGAGTGACACGTTTATTTTCTTTTATTTCTCAACTTAAATATCAGGAAGTGTATTTTGAATTTTTTTCCACTGACAGACATTGACAAAATAAATTATGGTACAGCTATAAAATAAATTACTATACCATTAGTATGGCATTCATTAGAAAATTGTATTGAATTCATTAGAATGTTGCATGAACTGACATAGAACATCAAAAAGAATCATTAGTTTAAAAGAAAACAAGTAGAAAATAGGTTATATGAAGCTTGTCCCATTTTTGTAAAATATGTATATACATAAATGTGTATATGTGTGTATATATATTATATATACAACATTTTGAAGTAAGATATACCACATTTTAAAATGTCTTCCTCAGGAGGAGGTAATAATATAGAAGATTTCCATTTTTATGTTTTGTACCTTTGTAATATTTGAAGGTTTATAGTTAGCATATATTACTTTTATAATCAGAAATTACTATGGAACATTAACATATTTTAGTGAGAATATAATCATATAGTCAATTTTTTGAAGGATAATTTTAAGTGTAAATTTTTATGCATTTTGAGAAATGTGTGCCTTTGTGCCAACACCAACCTGTTCGGTGTTCTAGAGGCCTTTGTGGTTGATCTTCCCACCCTCCCTTTGGTCCTAGACAACCACTGATCTTTCTCAATTAATTTGGCTTTTTAGAAATTTTAACACAAATGGAACCATACAATAGCCTCTTTGTATCTATCTTTTTTGGTCAATATATTGAGTTTTAGATTCATCTATGTTGTAGTGTGAATCAGTAGTTTGTTCCATTTAATTGAAGGCTACATTGTGGAAATACTTCATAATTTGCTTTTCCATTCACCCTTTGATGAATATTTCCATTATGTCCACCTTTTTATTATTCTAAATAAAGCTGCTAGAAACATTCATATATAAGTCTTTTTATAAGGAAATGATTTATTTCTCTTGGTTATATACCTAGGACTAGAATGGCTGAGTAAGAGTAGAAGTATGTTTGACTTTACAATAAATTGCTAAAGAGTTTCACAAAGTTGCTGTAGCATTTTGCACCACCACCAGAAATGAGTGAGAGTTTCAATGGCTTTAAATACCTATCAACATTTGATATTGTCAGCTTTTTAAATGTTAGCTCTCCTATGAATACCTACTGGACTTTCTGTACAGCTTAAATTTTATTCCTCTGGTGATAAAATGTGCTGGCCATCTATTCACATGTTGTTAAAAGATTATTTTGTGAATTGTCCATTCAAATCATTTTCCCAATAAAAAATGGCATGTTGTCTTTTTATTATTGAGTTATAAGAGCTCTTACTTTTTAACTTATGTGCGTGTTGCAAGCGTTTTCTCCTTGCCTGTGGTTTGCCTTTTCATTCTCTTCACAATACATTGCAAAGCTGAATACTTTATTTTTGATGAACTCCAGTTGTTCATTTTCTTCTAATGTTAGTGCTTTTGTGGTCTAAGAAATCTTTGCCTACTCAAAGGTTGTAAATATTATTTCCTATATTTTCTTCTAGAACTTTTATAATCTAAGTTTTGTGTTTAGATCTTTTTTTATTTTGCTAATCAGAACATGTGACATTATATTTCTAGTGAAAATGTAGTACTTTTAACACAAAAATAATTCTAAAAATCACTTGTAAACGGATCTCTTGATAGTGTTTGCAAAAGGTAGGACTTTGAAAATAGCATGGCTATCTGGGTTTATTTATCTCAAGGAAGAACGCTACATTTAAAATTTTATTCTTAGCCTACCTGTGAAGAAGGAAAGTTGTTTTTTGTGTTTTGTTTTGTTTTGGTCTCATCTTATCTTTTCATACAAAAACATCCTTCAGTGTAAGAAGGATGGAAGTCATGAAAGTAAAGGAAGAGTTTTTCCACAAAGATTGAGCAGACACTTGTATCATATACCTCTGATGATTCCAGAAGGACAAAGAAAGAAGAATGAGCATTGCATGTTTAAAATAAATTTTATTGTCTATTTTAAAGTATACAACATGGTATTTAAAGATATGTGTGTATGTGTGTGTATATATATACATATATATATGTATTAGAATGGTTATTATAGTGGAACAAATTAGCATGTCTATCATCTCACATGGCTACCTATTTCTCCCTCTGCAGCAAGAGAAGCTACAATCTACTCGTTTAGCAAAAATCCTAAATATAATACACTAACTATAGCCTTCATGTTGTAGATTAGATCTTTCAATGTTTTTACCCTATATATTTACTACTTTGTATCCTTTACTTCCATCTCTGTATTTTCTACCCACTCCCCTAACATCCCAACTCTGGTAAATATCTGTTTTATTCTCTATCTCTATGTATTTGATCTATCAATCTATCATATCTCTCTCTCTCTCTCTCTCTCTCTCTCTCTCTCTCTCTTCCCCCCTCTATTTAATTCTACATATGAGTGGGATCATGCAATATTTTCTTTTTGTCTCTGGCCTATTTCACGTAGGATAATGTACTTCAGGTCCATCCATGTTGTAAATTATTTAATGATATAAAGTGGTGCTTTTGTTTTGTTTTGTTTTGTTTTGAGACAGAGTCAAACTCTGTTACTCATCCTGGAGAGTGCAGTGGCATGATCTCAGCTCACTGCAACCTCTACCTCCCAGGTTCAAGTGATTCTCATGCCTCAGCCTCCCCAGTAGCTAGGGTTACAGATGCATGCCACCACGCCCAGCTAGTTTTTGTATTTTTAGTAGAGACGGGATTTCACCCTGTTGGCTAGGCTGGTTTTGAACTCCTGACCTTAAGTGATCTGCCTACCTCGGCATCCCAAGGTGCTGGGATTACAGGTGTGAGCCACCATGGCCAGCCCCTAAAGTGGTGCTGTTAACAAGAAATTATTGGTGGAATTATGTCACAATTCAGACTTTAGTAAATTGAGTAGTCAATGAGTAGTAGGAAAAGGATTTCCTAAAAGGAAAAAGTATTGGATATGATTATAAGTAGGTTTGTTCATATTTTATAGTAATTAAAAGCTTTCCTTGTCCTTAAATATTCATGCTTGTCACAGTACATATTTTATACCAGGGACAGTGTTTCTTTGTCCTTAAATTTTTGTGCTTGAAATTGTAGGTTTTTAATCAGTCTTCGAAAGGGTAGGACATGCAAAAATGAACTAGAAAATACTACATTTACTGTGGATCCATAGTCAATATGATAAATTCATAACTTTTCTTCTATGAGTTATTTACTTAGGTCATAAAGCGATAGTCTAAACTATTGTTTGATAAAATATAACTGTAAGAATAACCTGGCACACAACTTTTAGGAAAATAATATCACAAAAGGAATTAAACAACTAGAAAGTTTCACCACTATAGCACTTCTTTAGAAGCATTAGTCTGTTTAGATTTCTAAACTGACATTCCACCAAAAGGTAACTAAGGATACTTACTGCTTTAGCCATCAGACAGTATATCTGATGGCACTGCATAATAGACTCTGGCATTGGACTAGATTATCGAAGTGTGGACTATGAATGGAAGAGAACAGATGTGAAAGCATCGTTAATCAAGCTGCTTCGTAGATGACTGGTTATTGGACACACAATTCATATGCTCCTTCATTCAGTTTCATAGGAGAAAATGTATCAGTAACATGATAGGGCGAGTTAGCATACTAGAAATAAGATAAATTACAACTTATGTTAAGAACAAATTCCAGTACAACTATTTGTGAATTTATGGGTGATTAAAAATTTCATTTGAAAAATAATGCATGTTGACTATGCAAGTATTATTACGTTTTCCTATTTTTTACTGAAGCAATTTCACCAAATGAAAACCATTCTTGTTAGGTAATGCCTTTTTTAATGAAAGCCTTTTAAAATGGAATATATTAGGTGAGTTAACCTTGTTATGAAATCAACAAGTAATTTATAACTATTACAGTAACTTCAATTAAACAGTAGTCTATAATTTATTTACCTTTGTTCTTCCTTCTTTATCCCCTGACTGACCAGATTGATGAATGGTATATACCGTGATCTACAAAATAGTACATCTGATAGCACTGCACAATAGACTCTGCAGAGTCTGGTAATAAGCCAGACCAATACAAAGTTAACTTCATGATTCTCACATCTTAAAATATTATCTGGAAAGATTACCGCAATGATTTTGTCTTGAATGAATTTCATCCTTATTCTTTCTCTGGAGAGTGCTAACCAAATTTAAAGCTTTTTTCACTTACTATTTGTGGTCATGTCTATGTTTGAACATTTGCATATACGTCCAGGAATGTATTTTATATTATCCATCAAGTAAAAATAGTGATTCATTTATGAAGTACTTAAGTCAGAATCTATCCCAATATTAGATGCAGGATCTAGTCAGCAGTTTCATCTTTGATGGATTGTGTTGTCAGAGCTTTCAATGAATTGGCAATTTCTACTTGTAAGCTGTTTTCTAGAAAAGATGAAAGTATTCACAAGACCTTAAGTATCTAATCATCCAATTGTCTTGTATTTACAGCAGTAAGTTTAATTATAATAAAGCCACACAATTTAAAGTGCAGGTCTCAGTTTGTGACTATTTTAACACAATGGAAAAATGTCATCTAAGTGATTTTCATGTTTATATTTCTCATTTTACATAGACTATGTTTAAATTCTCCTACAGGCTGGGCACGGTGGCTGATGCCTGTAATCCCAGCACTTTGGGAGACTGAGGTGGGTGGATCACCGAGGTCAGGAGATTGAGACCATTCTGGCAAACATGGTGAAACTCTGTCTCTACTAAAAATACAAAAAATTAGCCAGGCATGGTGGCAGGCGCCTGCAGTCCCAGGAGAATGGCGTGAACCCGGGTGCTGGAGCTTGTAGTGAGCAGAGATCGCGCCACTGCACTCCAGCCTGGGCGACTGAGCGAGAGTCCGTCTCAAAAAAGAAAAAAAAAAAAAATTCTCCTACCAAGAGTTAGCAATAATCCTCAAGCTTTCTTTAAGAACGAAGTCCAAGAAGACTTGTTTCATGATTATATTTATTAAGCTAGTTTGTCATTTAATATGTATTAAGTGGGCCAGGCACAGTGGTTCACAACTGTAATCCCAGCACTTTGGGAGGCTGAGGCGGGTGGATCATGAGGTCAGAAGATGGAGACCATCCTGGTCAACATGGTGAAACCCTGTCTCTACTAAAAATACAAACAATTAGCTGGACGTGGTGGCACACGCCTGTAGTTCCAGCTACTCGGGAGGCTAAGGCCGGAGAATCGCTTGAACCCAGAAGGTAGAGGTTGCAGTGAGCCAAGATTGTGCCACTGTACTCCAGCCTGGTGACAGAGGGAGACTCCATCTCAAAAAAAAAAAAAAAAAGTATTACATGGCTATTTCACGCTAGTCATTGTGTCAGGTATTCTATTCTCTTTGCTTCTATGCATGCAAACTGTCCTTGCTTTCAACCTACTTTTTGTTTTATCCTATTTCACTTTGCCTTTTAGGGCAGCCTTTTATCTCTGCCTTCTTTATGTGTTGATTTTTCCTGGGAGTATGTCTTAGGCCTTCTCTTTTTCTCACCCAACTTCCACAGGTGATTGCGTCTGTTCTCATCTTCTTCTGGGAAAAGAAGCAACATAACACAATAGATGAGCCTTGAGTTTTGGGTATTCAGGATTTGGGATAGCGTGCAGGTCTATTGTCGCCTGCTTGACTTGAAGCAAATTAATTATAAGATCTTAGCTTTCCAATTTCTTCATCAATATAATGAAGGACCTGCCTTATGGGATGGTTATAAGGATTCAATGTGTTCCTATACAATCCTGTATTTTCCTATCGTTGTACTCATCACAGAGTGTTATAATGGCCTGCCTCATTGTCTGTGTTTTTTGTCAAGACCCTGTGCTCTAGGTGCTGTGACAGCAGGATTTATTTATATTTTTATAATTGAATCCCTAGTACTTAGACAAGTTCTTCAGCATAGGAGATACTCAATAAATGTTTATTGAATTCATGGTGATAGATGGTTACAAAAGGGCACTATCCCTAAGCAGCTCACAGTGTAAAAGGAGAGATATATTGGTAAACAAATAATTATTATACTGTTAAACTATTTTAGTAGAAACATGAACAAAACATGACAGGCTAAGCTGGGTGTGGAATCCTAGAAGTGGGTGGCGCTGGCAGTTACTGGATGGGATATGGCTCAAGGTTCTTCAGCAAGCTTGTTGTAAGGTACAAGCTACTAGAGAGGTCTATAGCTCTTGAATAGGTAGGTTGATCCTTGAACTTATTTAATACAAGAATGACACTTTATGAGATGGAAAAGTTAAGAAAAGCAGAGAACGTATAGGGACACAGACTTGGAAAGGCACCCCATTTGTGGAGGCACAGTTAATATCTTGGTGTAGCTGGAACACAGTGTGTTTCTGAAGTAGTAGGGTGATGTGCAGCTGGAAAACTGGTGATGAGGAAGTTAAATTTGATCTCATAGACAACAGAAGGATCATTACCATTGAAATCAAATGATGAAAAGACTGTCATAAATGGAGAAATGATATTGTGAGAAAATGCTTAGGCCTAGCCAGAAATGTGTGGAGAAATACCTCTCTTGTTCTACTTGGAGAGTGAGATGCAGCCTTCAGAAGGGGATTAGTCAAGAGAGGACAAGTCGTCATTTCAAATTTCAGCTTAGCAAAGAGCTTTTCCTTGTCTCATGTTAAATGCATTTCAATGATAGAAGCTTTGGGGTTAATCAGCAGCTCCAGCCTTAATTATCTAAAACAGGACAAATCTTGTTCCAAAATCTTGTTCTGAAAGCATAATTTAAGAGGTTAGGAAGGTAGGTTTCAGGGGAGGATAAATAAGCTTATTGATGCATGGTAATTGTCCTTGCAGCTATCTTGCAAATGAATTACACTTTGCACCCTCCCACTTCCTCTTCGGGACAGTTTTTAACCAACAGACAGACTTATTTTATAAGGCTTTTAAAAATTATTGCATTGCTCCATTTCAATAGCAATAGGGGTTTATTAGCCAGATGTTATTGCTTGATTCCATCATTCTTTTAAGAAATTTCTTCGGAGAAATATTTCTCCACATTTCAAGTGGTTATGGTAGAATTAATTATCAAGGTGCCAAGTCTCTCTTGGTTAGCAGGTGGGCATATGACCCAAAGCTCAGCCAATCCCACTCTTCCTGAAATCTGAATATTTAGTAAAGTGAAACAAGCAGAGGAAGTGGTTGAATATGATTTATTTAATCTGAGAGATCCAAAAAACTTTATTGTTCTTGCCTCCTATATTGCCAGAATCCCTTCAGTCTCTGAAGTTGCCAAGGAGTGTTTTTCCAGGTTTTCTTTCAATTCTGTAAGTTATTTTACCCAATCACATCTATAAAATTATCTAGGTTGTAAGTTACCAAGAATTGTTTTCCACTGGTGAAAGTCAAACATCACTAATTTATTTTTGTTAAACATTGTTCAAAACCTTAAAAAACAAAGTACCTCAAATCTTGCCTTTTATAAGGCACCAACCAATTTTGGTTTTCAAAAGAACACTTCTTTCTTAATAAGTGCATACAAATTTTCACACAAGACACAGTGGGGCACTGAGTAACAGGATCTGAGAGATTTTGAGCTTGAAGAGTGGTATCGCATGGTGGTTACAAGTGCAGTTAAAGTCCTTGCTCCACCATTAGCAACAATATGACTTTGGATAATTTCGTTATCCTCTAAGTTCTCCATTTCTTTACCTATAAAATGGGGCAAAGACGTTTCATGTGCTATGCTTAAGCAGTATCCAGCACACAATAAAAACTCAACAAATACACTTTAGTCTCATGCTCCAGCTATGCTGCTGTTTTATTTCAAATCTCAATTTTGAGCTGCTTGTGAGCAGAGGCATTGTTTTATCCATCTTTGTAATCCTATTTCTGAACCAAGTAAGCGTGCTTTTTCCCAGTGGCTACACTGTAATGAAACATCTGAAATTTGTTTTCATATATGTGTTGTAGTTATCGTATTGACATTTACATGGAAACCTGATATCAATAGTAACGTTGAAATCTTAGGGTCCAAACTTGCTGTCCTTCTACTGATCTCTACCATACCATGGCTTTCAGTGTTTATAAACTTATATAATGATGTTTCATTGTTTATGTAATAATTTTTTGTTATGTAATATTTTTTTCTCAGTTAATTGTGTTAGAATCCTCTGTGGAATAATTAAGACTCCACCAGTGGTTCTTAACTTTGGCTGAATATTAAAACCAGCTGGAGAGCTTTCATAAACACTGATTCCAGATTGCCAGCCCAGATTAATAAAATCTGACTCCTTGGGGAAGGAACCTGGATATCAGCATTTTCTCAAGTTTCCAGGTGATTCTAACTTGCATTTGGAACAGAATTACTGCTGTTTGAATTCTGTTGGAACATCCTAGTAAAAAGCTAGCAGGCCTCAACAGTGCAGAAGGCTTCTCTTTTCCTGTTAAATATATATATATCTGTATAAATTTACGTCAGGATCCATAGGGTTGGGAACAGAGAGATGATTGGCGTGTGTGTGTGTGTGTATGTGTGTATATATATATGTATATAATGTTTATGTACTAGTGTTTACTAGTTTTCTTTGGTACATAGATTAAGTTTAATGCCTTCAAAACCTTAACTTTTCAGACATTTGAAGACAGCTTTCACTAACTTCCAATTTTTCTTTTCTGTAGGATACACATGAGCAATAACATGCATGCCATGGTTTCTTGAACATTCAGTGCGCTAATTTCTACTCTGGTTAATTATAGTAGCTGATATTAACTGAGCATTCACTATGTGTCAAGCACTGTTCTAGGTCCTTATTATTTACTACATAATTTAGTCCTCACAGCAACCTTGTTG
Organism: Theropithecus gelada; assembly: GCF_003255815.1. Classification (NCBI taxonomy): domain Eukaryota; kingdom Metazoa; phylum Chordata; class Mammalia; order Primates; family Cercopithecidae; genus Theropithecus; species Theropithecus gelada. The sequence goes on along the minus strand of NC_037675.1, from coordinate 50,028,245 downwards.
AGAGTAGCTCATTTTTTTGAAGATGAGGAAACTGAGGCACAGGTATGGTAAGACATGTTTAGAAACCTGCCCTATGGTAAGACATGTTTAGAAACCTGCCCTAAGTCACACAGTTACTAAAAGCTGGATCTCATATTAAAATTCAGGAAATTCTGCATCATCAATCTGAGTTACTACACTATAATGATTTATATTCTATGTAGTAATATGTAATTAAATCTGTAAAATGCAATCAAGCTATCAATCCAGTGGAGGGTGTAGGTGAGTGAAAGGAAAATGTTCTTAAATTAGTTTAAAAATGTAAGTTTTTGGCATGCTATACAAAGCAAGAATTTGTATAGTTTATTTTTTCCCTGAACATAGAATACTTTGATATTGTTTTGTGTCTTAACTATAATGCCTGGAGCTATGAATTAAATAGAAAATCTACAAAACCTTACTTAGTCTATGATATGATGTAATATAATTTTCAATCTTCTAGCAAATAGTTAAAAACTACTAACATAACACAGGCTTCATTTTGATCTGGCTTGTGTGTATGTGTGATGCTTAAAGACAATGCTTTAAGAAGTGACATCTAATGTAAGAGTCCCCAGAGTTCATCATACCTGCAGGTTAATCTTTAGTGCCTTAGGTACTCACAGGCAATGAGGCAGGATAAATATATCAATCTAGCACATCTGAAATAACAGGCAGGGGAAGTCTGAGCTCAGCGGTGCAATGTGTCAAGAGAAAAGCTAAGCTTACCAGAATGTGCACTGCTGAATTTGGGCAGTTGGCCAATGCTTAACACTGCCAGAGAAGTGCAATTTTATTTTAATCATCTATTCTTATGTCAAGGCCAAGAGCAGCATTTATACCAGCTTCAACTTCCCCATCAGTTACAACAATATGCACTTCAGAGTTCTCAATGCAGGGAAACTGAATTTGCATATTAGCAGAGCAGAAAAATATATTTGTTCCTTTCATTTTTGGAAGGTGGGACAGAGAGATAATCATGGAAGCAAGGACTAGACGTTTCCAAGCCTTTCAGTTCTAAAACATACCAGGCTAGGCAGATAACGTTTGAATCATGAGGTCAAAATACAGCCAAACAATTTGGTATTTTAGAATCAGCACTTTAGAGGAGCAGACAAATTATGGAGGTGGATTTTTAAACATAGAGGAGTTCCTTTGGGCCCAATCTATTCTCTGAAGACTGGAACACATAGATTTGGTATACAGTCAGCATCTTAAGTAAAAATAGAAGCTGAAACTACCACATCTACTATTTTTGATGGGACTAATCTCTCAAGTCGCCCCACAGTCTGACTATTTTTTTTTTTAATCAATGAGCTTTCTAGATTAGAACAGTTATTTGTACTTACGCATAGGCAGCCATAATTAAGGGTGACAAATTATAATTCAAAGAGCAATTCTAAAACAGCTAATAAAATCTTCAAGAGAATTGAGTTAAACAAAATATGTTGATATTTTCACCTGATTCTATCATGTATTTTGCATAATTTTCTCTGCTCTCTGATATCCTATAACATATCACATGCATAGTTCAGATTTTTCATCCAAGGTCAAGCTCAATCTTTCTCCTTCACATTCCACAGTTCTGATAGAACTTTATTCTTCATAAATCTTTGTCATATACTGCCATTCTTTCCTTTTACTTCTTTTGAAATTAACACATTTTATTATAATGTAGAAGTATCTTTTAAAACTTCAGTTAATAATATGTAAGTTTATCAAATTGTTTAACTTTTCTTCTTACATTTGTCATTTACAATTTACATGATAGATAATGTGTTTATGTTTTCGTTTTAAAAACTATCTTTACTTGTGGCTACAAAAATTAGACAATTTGATAAACTTACATATTGTTAAATTCTTGGTGTTGTGGACCTGATATGAGCCATGATGTCAGTTTAGTCCTTTGTTTGATGCTTGAAACTTTCTGTAATATTCCAGACAAGTGGCTATTCAGGTTTGCCAGTATATCTTAAAGATGGATGGCTTATTACCTCAACAATGTAGTCTAAGTTATATGGATTAATGTCATTCATTGTACATACATATTCCTTGAAAAAATACTTTCTGTCAGCTGGTCCCAGTTGTCTTCTATGATAGATGAAGTTTAAAACTTCATCCATCTTACAAGTTTTCAGATATTTGAAAACAAGTATCATTCTCCCCATTCTCTATTTTTTTTTTCCATTCTCTAGGATGGACATGTCAATTTCCATATATGATATGATTTCATGAGTATTTGACATAATACTATCCTAGTTTCTCTCTTCTAAATATGGGCCAATTTTTCCATATGTGTCATAGACACAGAGATGTGATACTCAGATCCCTCTTCAATTTTCTGCCCAGGTAAGGTCAGTGAGGTAAAAGACAGCCTCCAGTTAGTTCCTTTGGGGTCAGCCTTACCTGCAGAGCACCATCTTAACTGAGGCTATGCACCTCCCAGGGCAGCCCACATCCTTTGGCTTTTTTCTTCTGCCTCATACTGTTTCCTCTCTCTCCACATATGTTGCTCCTTAATAAATATCTTGTAGTTCACATTTGGTCTTATTGTCTGCTTCCAGAGAACTTAATCTAAGACAACATTTCTTTCTGCCTATACTTCTCTTTGTCCAGATTAGTTCAGAATATTTTGAACGAAGGTCAGACTTTCCGCTTATTTATATTAAAAGTGATTTAAAAAATATTGACCCCAGCTGAGTGTGGTGGCTCACGCCTGTAATCCCAGCACTTTGAGAGGCTGAGGCGGGTGGATCATGAGGTCAAGAGATCGAGACCATCCTGGCCAACATGGTGAAACCCCGTCTCTACTAAAAAAAAAAAAAAAAAAAAAATTAGCTGGGTGTGGTGGTGCACGTCTGTAGTCCCAGCTACTCAGGAGGCTGAGGCAGGAGACTTGCTTGAACCCGGGGAGGCAGAGGTTGCAGTGAGCCGAGATTGCACCACTGCACTCCAGCCTGGGTGACAGAGTGAGACTCTGTCTCAAAAAAAAAAAAAAAAAAAAAGAAAACAGAAAAAAAATTAACCGAACATATTGGATTCCAGTTTGTCAGGACTGTTTTGTAGGTAATTTTACCATCCTGCATTTTTGCTACTTCCAGGTTCATGCCATCTTAACATGTGATTACTACCAACTGCTTCTCAAAGTTTTTTATAAAATATAAACTAAAACCACCTCTTAAATAATGTTTAACCACAGTATAAAATATATACAGAAAGGTACACAAAAACAAAACTACAATTATTATGTGGGTAGATTCAGGTATCCATCATCCAGATTATGAAATAGAATATTCCCAGCACCTCAAAAGCCCTCCAAGACACTAATCCTACACTTTTCTCCATAAGTAAGTTGCTTTCCTAGCTTTAACATCACAGATAATTTTTTCTTTTTTATAAACTACTTTTATATAAGTTGAAACTTTTAGTAGATATTCCTCTGTGCCTGGGTCCATTCACTACAAGTTATGCTTATGAGATTAAAAAATATTATTGTGTAGCAACACTTCATTGCTTTTAATATTATACTGTATTCTCAATTTATGAATATAGTTCAATTTGTTCATTCTGTTTTAGATGGACAATTTTTTAGTTTTTGATTATTTTGAAAATGTTGCCTTTTGACATATTTGGTATACTTAGCACGTTTTTGTTGGATGTATGAAATGCAATTGACAGGTCGTGGGATATGTTCCTGTGAGTCTTCGATAGGTACTGCTACTTTCCAAAGAAGTTGTACAATTTGCACTTCTCCCAGTGTAGGAGAGTTTCAGTGCCCAGTTTCTACTTGTTAGTGGTTTTTTTTTTGTTGCTTTTTTTTTCTTTTTGCCACTCTGATGGCGAGTAGGTAGTTGCATATTATAATTTTAATTGCCTTTTATTAAAAATTAGTGAAATAGAGTACTTAGGTATTGACCATTTTGATTGCTCTTCTGTGAAGTTCTTGTAAATGTCTTTAACCATTTCTTTGTTTAAAGCTGAATTATCTATTTTACCCTTTTGATTATCAGCAATGTTAATGTGGCTTGCATACAGTTACTTTGTTGATTATATGTATTAAAAATTCTCCTATGGGTGATGTTTTGGTAAAGTAGTAAAAATTTTAAAAAGACCGGGTACGGTGGCTCATACCTGTAATCCCAGCACTTTGAGAGGCCGAGGCGGGCAGATCACGAGGTCAGGAGATGGAGACCATCCCGGCTAACATGGTGAAACCCCGTCTCTACTAAAAATACAAAAAATTAGCTGGGCACGGTGGCATGGGCCTGTGATTTCAGCTACTCGGGAGGCTGAGGCAGGAGAATCGCTTGAATCCAGGAGGCAGAGATTACAGTGAGTCGAGATCGCACCACTGCACTCCAGCCTGGGTGATAGAGTCAAAAAAATTTTAATAAGATGACATTGCAAAGATGGTCTATCTTGCTCTGTAATCTCATTTCAAAAACACGGTGTTTTTGTAAAGTGTGGTACCAACAGTAGGACGATTCATGAACTTCGCATAAAAAGACAATTCTTTATGCAACAGTGCCAAGAATGGGACTTCTTTTCACGTTTTTATAAATATGAAGCTCTCTTGTTGCTTGTTAGTTTTTTTTTTTTAAATTTTGTATTTTCCAAGTGTGCATATTGTACACTTTTTGGGGATATGCTTAGTAATACTATATGTGATTTTTCTGGAGGTTGATAACTTTGCTCGCAGTAGATTTTCTTTAAAAGAATGAGCAGTTACATGCATACTTCAAAAGTATTTCCCTGTAAAAAATATCCTGTAAAAAATATACATTTCATTTGCTATCTTAATTTTGATTGTATTCTTTGATGTCAACACATTCAGTATAATTGTATCATATAGGTATATTCAATCATGTAGTATCAAATATTTCATGTATTTGAGAGAAATATAAATTCTATAGTTATGACATATAAATTATATAACTGTCAATTAGGTCTGCTTGGGTAGTATTGATCAAATATTCTATATCCTTATTGATTTTAGGTCTGCTTACTGATTTTATTTCTACTTATTTATTTTATGTCAGTTACTGACAGAGGATTATTAAAATATCTAACCATGGTTGTGAATTGATGTATTTCTCTTTTGATTTTGTCAATTTTGCTTCAGATATTTTAAAGCTGTGTTATCGATACGTGTGAATTTAGAATTATTGGCTTCTTGATGAAGTGGCTTTTATCCTTTTCCTTACTAGAAATGTTTCTCTTTATTTCTAGCAACGCATCTTGTCTTAAATATGCTTTGTCTGATATTGACATTAGCGTCATTCATTTTTGTTAATGATTGATATATTTTTCCATTATTTTACTTTTCTTCAGTATAGGCATTTTTATTAACATATACTTCTTAAAAAGACATAATTGTTTTATTTCATACAGTAAAATAATCTTTTTTAAAAAATTACAGTCTTTAATCAACTTATATTTAATGTAATTATCGGTATATTTAGATTAAAGTCTACTGTCTGTGTGTTTGCCACATCTGCCCTTCATTTCAATATTCCTCCTTTGTTCTTATTCTTCCTGGATATATAATTCTAAGTTGACAATAGTTTTCACTGTGTGTAATGTATACTTTATCTTTAGCCGTGTATACAATTTTCTCTTCTTTGATATTTGCACTTTTATTCTGATGTGCTTTCTTTCTTTTAACATTCCTGGCTTTGCTGAGTTTCTTGAATATGTTGTCTTTAAAAATAAAAATTTAAAAATTATTGACCATTAACACCTAAAATATTTATTCTACTCCATTTCTTTCTCCTGATACTCTAATGATATGTATGTAAAGTCCGTTGACTGAATTAAGATGGTTTCTTACATGTGTTCTGTTATTTATTTTATGTTTACATGATTTACTGTTTACTAATCTTTTCCTTCTGTTATGTTTAGTCAGCTGGTAATCCATCCACCAAATTAGTTTGTTTATTTTTGAATAAAATAACAAATTGATTTTTAAGGACAATTTTTGGAGCAGTTTTAGATTTACAGCAAAATTGAGAGAAAAGTATAGAGTTCCCATATACCTCTGCCCTGACACATGTATAGTCATGTTTTATTTCTAACCAATCTTCCATCTGTTCTTATCTCAATTCAGCTTACTACTATTGGTAAGAATATCTACTGAGTTTTAATTTTAAGTGTTATTTTAAATTCTACATTTCAATGTATTGCTTTATGTTGTTAGTTTCGTGTTGTCATATAATTTTTAAACATGTTAATCACAGAAATTTTAAATCCATGCCTGCTAACTCCAATATTTGAATCTTTTGTGAGTCTGTTTCTATTCTCTTGGTTTGCAGTTATGTGATCTTCACTCCTTTTATACTGGCGATTTTTGATTGAATGTTGGATATTGCATATAAAAATATAAATGGTTTGAGGGTCTAAATAATATTATCTTCCTCCTGAAAGGCTTTACTTTTGTTTCTGATGGAACTTTCAGTAGGGAAAAATAACCTTAAACTAGTTATAAAACTTATTCATTTATATTTAGGCTTCACACTTTGTATAGGCTGATCTATTTCTGGATTGCCCTTATTGTTTGGGGAAATCCTACAAATGTCTGACCTAAAATCTGAACTGTTTATTAGGGTCTTTCTTCCTTTTTGGGCCCAGATGTTCAATGTTTGTCTCCTTAAACCCATGGTATTGTCATAAGCTTTGCTCATCTTCTCAGTCACTCAGCTGCTACTTTCTCACATTCTTAGTCTTTTCAGCTCCTGCTTTAAAATTAGTGAATGCCTTGAGGGGAGAAAATACGATTTTCTTCTATGGGTTTTTTTTTTCTTTCTGAATTTTGGTCTTTAGATCCTTGCTACCTAGCATCTCTCCAACACCCCTGACTCTCTTCCCCAAACATTAATAATGATATAACATCTTAAAGTAATAAGTAGTGTCAGCCCCAAATAAATATAGAAGAATCTTTAATTTTTACTAATTTTACACCATAGTTTCTTACATGATTATCTGAACCCCAAATATATTGTTCTTTCCTGCATCTGCATTATTTCATGTTCCCTCATCAAAGATTGCCTTTTTCCCTCTCTTCTACCCAAATCAACAAGATTAAGTTAATATGTTAGTACTTAGTCACTTTGCTTATATTGTTCCTCTTTCCCCAAGTTTCTGTTAGCACTTAGTACGTTTCTAATCACATAACTCCTTATTTATTTATTTATTTTTCAAATAGGCAATGGTTTTCTTAGAGGGGACATGAGTATCAATGATAAAGGGAAATAATACATGTGACTTTATCAAAATTTAATACTCTTGTTCATCAAAAGACACTACTAAGATTAATAAACAACCCAAAGTACAGGAGAAAGTACAACATATAAATCTGACAAAGGGCTTCTACCCAGAATATATAAATGACTCCTGTAATTTAGTAATGAAAACACAGGTCAATTATGCATTTGATTTGTGGGAAAAGTTATTAACTGTTTAATTTTATATTCAGGGGTACATGTGCAGGTTTGTTATATAGGTAAATTGCATGTCATAGGAGTTTGGTGTACAGATTATTTTGTTACCCAGTTAGTAAACATAGTGCCTACAGGTAGTTATTTTTTGTTCTTATCCTCCTTCCACCCTCCACCCCCAAATAGGCCCCAGTGTCTATTGTTTTCTTCTTTGTGTCCATGTGTACTCAATGTTTAGTTCCTACTTATAAGTAAAAACATAAGGTGTTTCAGTAGTTTGCTTAGGATAATGGCCTCCAATGCCATCCAGGTTGCTGCAAATGACATAATCTCATTCCTTTTTATGGCTGTGTAGTGTTTCATGGTGTGTATGTAGCACATTTTCTTTATCTAGTTACTGTTAATGGGCACTTCGTTTGAATCCATGTCTTTGCTATTGTGAATAGTATTGCAAAGCCCACATGCATGCTCTTTATATGTACTCTCAACTGATTCATATATATCTTGTTTAGAATTACTTTATGAGGCTGAGACGGGCGGATCACGAGGTCAGGAGATCGAGACCATCCTGGCTAACACGGTGAAACCCCGTCTCTACTTAAAATACAAAAAAATTAGCCGGGCGAGGTGGCGGCGCCTGTAGTCCCAGCTACTCCGGAGGCTGAGGCAGGAGAATGGCGCGAACCCGGGAGGCGGAGCTTGCAGTGAGCGGAGATCGCGCCACTGTACTCCAGCCTGGGTGACAGAGCGAGACTCCGTCTCAAAAAAAAAAAAAAAAAAAGAAAAGAAAAAAAAAAAAAAGAATTACTTTATGGTTTTTTTGTTGTTGACAAAAATTAACATGCCTTCCAAAGTTAATTCTGTTTATTTACTTCAAACCTGTTCATAACTTTTGTCTCATGATATATTAAATTTCCTCTTTCTTCTTTGCTCTGTGAATGTACCTAAGATGCAGAGTTTTGGCTGAGTGGGTCTAACAAGCAGAGGTAACCATGAGTACTGATACCAGTGTACAGGTGACTTAACAGGAAAGACTGGGTTGATTGAAATCAAGAGAATATCTCTTGTTTTACACTGATCTTTACGGATTTCATGGTGGAATGATCCCAAACAAAAAATTTCTTCATTTTTATCTGGGATGTTCTGGATTACAGATACTTCATGAGCCATTTTAGTTATTTGTAACACTTACTAAAGAAAGTTGTGCCTGTGGAAACTGTTCAATATACATTTTTAGTTGAATTAATAAGCTTTTTTCAAACTTTAAAAATTAGATAAATAGGCTCATTCATTTCTCATTAATATGTATAAAATCAGTTGAGCAGGGGTATTTATACTTTTAATGGTAGCCTTAGTAGAGTATCCAATGTGCTAAACTTGTTGCATTTTTTCCCAAGCCATGTTTAATAGAATGACGTGTTAAGGGAAAAAATTAAATTATATCATCAAGAAGTATTTGAAATACTGCACAATGATTGGGACATTTCCAGTGACTGTAAACACAAGACGGCCCTGTGGTAAAGAATCCTGAGTTTTTCAGAAGTATTTGATTTTGTAAAACTTCTGCTTTTGCTTGAAACTCTATCAATATCTCACAGAACACTAATGCTGGAAGGATCACAATTTGAAAAGCTTGGCATAGGGCAATATCTGTCTCATGGAAACTCAATTATTCTTCTTTTATGACTTTTTTCCTGTTTCCTATTACTTGGCTTTAACATTCTGTGGAGACATTATGCTTAAAGTATATGAAATGTTTAAATCCCTCTAACTTGCTGGCAATTCACAAGGAGGTTTATATTATGTTTAGATACAAATTCTGTTGCCTATAAACTTTTCATTCCTTCATGATGGCAACTGTATTAATTTCTTAGGGTTGCTGATACAAATTACCACAAATATAGTGGCTTAAAACACACAGACTTGTACACTTTCAGTTCTGTGTATCAGAAGGCTGACAGCTGAATTTCTTTTGGAGGCTCTAGAGGAAAGTGATAGCCACAATCACATGCCCTCAAATATGCCTTCATTCTAATCTCTGGAACGTGTGAGTATGTGATATTACATGGCAAAGCATAATGAAGATTGCAGAGACAAAGGATAATGAAGATTCTATCACTAACCTTAAAATAGGGAGTTTAACCTGGATTATTTCTGTGGACCCAATAGTCCATAAAAGTGGGAGCAGGAGGCAGAAGAAAGTCAGTGTCAAAATGATGCAGCATGAGAATGACAACCAGTTTTGACTTTGAAGATACAAACGGGACTATAAGCCATGAAATGTGGTCAGCTACAGAGACTAGAAAAAGAAAAAGATTCTTCTCTAGAAGGAGATGTCCTCTAGAAGGAATACAGCCTATTTCCTCTAGAAGGAATACAGCCTTCTGGCATTTTGAATTTAGCAAAGAGAAACTCATTTTAAAATTTTGAAATCTAGAAACAGAAGATAATCTGGATGGTTAATTTCATGTGTCAACTTGGCTAGGTCTTAGTACTTAGATGCTTGAAACCATACCAGTCTAGATGTCCCTGTGAAAGTAATTTTCAGATGAGATTAATATGTAAATCGGTAGAATATGAGTCAAGGAGTTTATCCTACATAGTGTGTTTGGGTTTCATCCAATCAAATGAAGGAATTAAGAAAAAAAAACCTTCACATTCCTGTAAAATAATTCCTTAACATCTCTCTCTCTCCATATATATATTCACACACACACACACACACACACACACATCCCTTATTAGTTCCATGTTCCATGTCTCTTAACACAATAATAAATTTCTGTTGTTTTAATCCACCAAGTCTGTGGTAATTTGTTACAGCACTGATAGAAAACTAATATAGAGATAACCCATTTACCTTTTCTTTATAAACCAGGGTAATCTCTTTATTTTAAGGTCATGTGATTAACATCATAATTCACTCTGCAATCTTAATTCTCCTTAACTTTGTAACATAACATATTTATTGATGCTGGATATTAAGATCATTTTTGACCTATTCACATTGCCTCTCTCTATAAAAAATACGTATTTATGATTTGTACTGAATCTTAGAATGCATTATGGTTATTAAGTAAACCATGTTAATTCAGACATCACATAGAAATAACATTTTACTAGCTAACTTGTTGTGGGGCGGTTGTTATTGCAAGAGAAAATAAAGTCTTTTTTAATTATCATGCCTTTAACATCATCTTAATTTGTCATTTGTCACTACTCCAATATCCAATAAACATTTTAGTATGCAGGATATTAAGTGTCTACTTCAGTTTTGAAATAGGCAAAGATTTATTCAACTTCCCATTTAATTTGCATGGTGCTTCAAAAGTATATTACAAAGATAATAAAGCATATTTTTCTTTTCCAAGGCCAAAATAGTGGCGGAGTGCTGACAGTCCCTCCACAGCTTTGGGCTTTGACAGCAAGAGCCTTGGCTACAGCAAAACCAAAGGGTGTTTGAATGGACAAGCAGAAGAGTGATGAAGCCATGTTGGTCACTGACAGATATATTCCTAAGTACATGAGTTAGTTCTCAGCGCCTTCTAGGAGCAACTGGGTATGTGAGCCGCATTTGCTACCAGCCATCCTAGCTTATAAATCTCAGGAAAACAAATGTTACTTGTTACATGCTCTCGAATAGTTAACAGTGCTGTTACTAAGGCTTTATGCTTACATAAGATAACAATCAGCATTAAATATTTAGATTGCCATTCTAATATGTAAGAATAGAAAATCTTTTTTGTTGTTGTTGTGAACAAGCATGCAGGCTACAGTAGAGAAAGCCCTCATGTAGCAGTTATGATAGCATATTTTGATCTAGTTTAGGACCCAATTGGTCTGTGTCATTGGACAAGTCATTTAACTTTGCCTTCTTTTCTTCCTCTGCAAAACGAAGGACCTTGACTGCATTATCCCTAAGGTTTCTGCTGTTTCTTATATCCCTTAGTTCTAATTATAAGTAACTTATCCAATTTCTAATAATTAACATTTATCTGTCTTTATTGGATTAGGTGCTAGGAAAATGGATTGCCTTTATGTTAGTCATACATTCCTATAGGTTAGTCATATGTCCCTGCCTAGAATATAACTTTTTAGTACAGGTACTATGTTCCACACCTGCTTCATATTCTGTGTAGCAATAAGAAAAGTACTGGAAAAAATAAACATGTAATACTCATTAAAGTGGAGTAAACTAATTTCAAGTATCTCTTATTTGTAGCTGTGTTTTAATATTTGAGCTATGGCCTAGTGTGGTGGGTCACACCTGTAATCACAGCACTTTGAGAGACCGAGGTGAGCAGATTGCCTGAGCTCAGGAGTTTGAGACCAGCCTGAGCAACACAGTGAAACCCTGTCTCTACTAAAAATACAAAAATTAGCTGGGCGTGGCCGCGTGTACCTGTAGTCCCAGCTACTCAGGAGGCTGAGGCAGGAGAATTGATTGAACTGGGGAGGCGGAGGTTGCAGTGAGTCAAGATCAAGCCACTGCATTCCAGCCTGGGTGACAGAGTGAGACTCCATCTCCAAAATAAAACAAAACAACAACAAAACAAAAAAACAAAAAATAACAAAAACATTGAGTTATTTTAAGATATATTGTAATATTACAGATTGTAAATTGTAGTTTTCTGTTTGGAATTCTTCTTGGAGATCTAGAAATTTTCATTATTCTGAATGCTTACTATTAGCTAATAGGCTTGACAAAACCTTAGTCATGACATTCCACAATGCTCCTGGCATTTAATAGGAACCAAGCACTCTACTAGCCATGGTTTCTTACTGCTTATCTTTTACTCTAAGGGCTGTTGGAGCTGGGAAGCATTTGAGATGTGAGGACAATCTCCAGGGGCTGGACAAGTGGCCAATTAGAATGCAAATGGCAGAGACTAGTATTACTGAACCTGGAAGATCAGCGACTACTGCAGCACTGAAGAGGAGTGGTAGAAGAAGAAAGGAAAGAATCATTATGTGGTAGCAAAGGAGGTGCAAGTGACCTAGATGTATTTAGGATATGAGTTGGGATAAATGCATAGATGTCAAGGTGTTCAAAGACAGGGATCTGAGTCAGCCTTCTAGAAAATGAGCTGATCATGGAAGATTGTTTTGTAGGTGATATTTTCTTCAGTGCCTGTTCCAACTGACAGCAGCAGCTCTAGAAGCTGCTGCCTAATTTAATTAAGCTAATAAAAAAAATAGAAAATACTTCATTTACAGACTCTAATACCTGGAGGAAACAGGAGTCTAAAAATCAATAAAACTTAGTGGTAGAAGAGAAAAACAAATGTATCTGTGCTGATTTTTCTTGGTAGAAGAAGGATGGTGACTAAAATAATCCATATCACCCTTCCCATAAACCCAGAAACAGAGTCTGGAGAAAAAGGGCAGCTGCAGGGAGTTTTTTTGCTTGTGTAGGTAATAAGAGAAAAGACAAAAATGTCAAATGCAGGCATACATGTTCCATCAGGAGGTGCCATGGAGCAATTTAAAAAGAATTAACAGCCCTGCATTGCAGCTGAAATCAAAGAGGGCATTCGCATATTTCACTTTGGGTTGTTGAAAAGCTAATAGTAGGAGAAAAATCCTCCGATGAAATGAGAATTGCTTCTGAAATATTTCAAAAGGAAACAAACCATCAAAACAAATACTCAAATGCATCATGCACATTTTTGAAAGGTTAAGGATTTTCAAGAAGGAAAATTAGACAACAAAATGTCCTATGTTTTGAAAATCACTCTTCTCACCTCATTGCTGAGAAATCCACAAAATGCTGCATATATTTGCTGTGTATTTCCTCAACTTAAAGAAGCAAAGGAAAGTGGCAATGTAAGAGTAACTTCCTAATAGCAATGAAAAACAAATTTTTAAAATAGATTATTTTCATATTCACTAACTGAGCAGTCAGATTCTTTTGTAGTTGCATTTTAAACCTAGATGTCCTTGGGCTGCCCACTCTGTTATCAAATCAAGTGCATACTCATCCAGCAAAAATAGAATTAATATACCATATTAGATTAAAATATTATTACAGAAATAAGTAAAAAATAGAGCAAAGTTAACAATTACCACTGTACTTTATTTTCCTATGCCCTTCTAAATTCATGTACATATGTACATATACATATACATAGTTAATAGCATAAAACAGTACTAATATTTTATGGTATATTTTTTACTTAGAATTTAGTAAGGTTTCTTTTACATTTATACTGATATTGCTGTGCTTTCTTTTTCTATTATATTTTCATTTTCAAAAAGAAGTTTATAGCATTTTTTAGAATTTATTTAAAAATATAGGCAACTTAAACATATGCATTGGCTATTCTTAGATTATGAATAGTTTGAAATCAATATTTAATAATTTAGAATTTAATAAAGTTGTTTCCAGCTTATTTTTTGTAATGTTAGAGATAAAAAATTCCAAAATATATCACCATGGATACAGAAAGTAAAATGTTAGTAAATGCAGATCTAATGTTTCCTTGAAAATCGTTTTCAGTGATCACATGATGGCCTATTATGTAAGTTAGAGTGGCAGTCTTTCTCTCAATAAAAACTTAAATATTTGTTAAATGAATAAATTATATTAATGAATGGATATGTTTTTTGTTTGTTTGTTTTGTTTTGTTTTGCTTTTTAGACGGAGTCTATATCACTGTCACCCAGGCTGGAGTGCAGTGGCATGATCTTGGCTCACTGCAACCTCCGGCTCCCAGGTTCAAGGATTATCCTTCCTCAGCCTCCTGAGTAGCTGGGACTACAGGTGTGTGCCACCACGCCTGGCTAGTTTTGTTGTTGTTGTTGTATTTTTAGTAGAGGCGGGGTTTCACCGTGTTAGCAGGATGGTCTCAATCTCTTGACCTCGTGATCTGCCTGCCTTGGTCTCCCAAAGTGTTGGGATTACAGGTGTGAGGCACTGCGCCCAGCCCAGATAGGTCTATTTTTAAAACAACAACAACACCACCACACACATAGTAAAAGTCATTATTTTACTGCAAAAGTCTGGACTTCGTTATGTTTAATGGAGTTAAATAGTGTCCTTGCTAATCTTTTATAATCACTTACAGAAATGTTTGCAGATGTAAAATTAGTTTTTCAGTGTTTTTCATCCATACAGTCCTAAACAAATGGATATTGGAGTAGTAAACATCCTTCTCAAAAGTGAGCCATACTAAAGGACATTTTAGAAAACAAAAATTAAAATAAGTTGATTTTTCCCTCCCCTTTTTCATCACATGTCCACCTTTGAGCTGCTCTTCCTTTCTGTACTATCACCAGGAATAAAACCTGTCACATATCCAGAAAGGGTAGCTGCTAAACAAGTTGTCACAGATTAACATTTAGGGTTAATTGACATGTGAACGCTATGGAATTATTGGCCCTATGAGGAACTTTAATAAGGAAATTGACTCTGAACTCTGCACTAATCCATTTGTCTCATCACAGTCTTATAAGGAAGGACTAGACTTTCCATTAGACTGTCAGTTAAAATTACTAGAAACATTTTTTATGATATCTGTGCCATATCTAATTCTTCTTAGGCTCAACTAACTTTAAAGTAGGACAAAAGCAGAGTGACAAAGCAGGAGCACTATTAGATCCCCAGGGGAAAAATGCACAATAAGTCAGGCAGCTGAAGATGGTGATTGTAATTAGTATTTACTGTGAATATTATTTAGATGAAAAAACATTTTATTTGTTATTTCAGCACTATCACATGGGGTGGTTAAACTTGCAGTTATTTACAATAAAATCAATGTACTGAGAATTATGGTCACATAGCTAAAAATACTTTTTTTTTCAAAAAAATATTTATCTTCTTTATATAGTGTCTGTGTTCCTTAATGAATATATTGAAATTGAATGTTTGTAAATAGTCTAATACTTTGTCATTGGCAGATATATAATCTAATGAATAATTTCCAGCTACTACTCAGTTGACAGCACTAATTGAATTAGTTTCTTTAATTTTTGATTCTGAAAATTTTATTTCTCCCAACTTTCTGATAAGTACCCAGTGATATTCAAACAAATACCTTATTTCAGTGCTTCTTATATAAAGAATTTCTTTTTTTGGTAAAGCAAAGTGACTATTAAATTCCTAAATTAATCTTGTTATTTTGTAATTATGTAAATTGGGTTCTCTTTTGGAATATGATGTACTTGTAACTGAGCATAGAAGCTTAATAAAAATTCTTCCTTACAACTAGCGAATTATTTCCTGAAAAACATAAGGAAACTTTGGTGAGGTAAATACAAAAGATTGGCAATTGTTAGGAAGTTGCAAAGCAATTTATTAGAGTATATAAAAGCTATATTAGCAACTTGGGTGTACTCTTGACACTAACTCAAATACTAAAGACTATGATTAGCTGTAATTTTTGCCTTCTGGCATTAAATTCAATGTGCTGTATATATTCAGTGTGCTACTATGATTTAAACTACTGAAATGTAGAAATGCACTCTGGGGCTTGTACTAACCATGTATTAATAAAATGTATTAACCATGTGGTGTAATTAAAAACTTTCACTCAGCAGCAAATGTTAACATCTATGTTACTTTAGGTTATTAGAAGCCACCAAAGTAAACATTTATTGGTTTACCCATTTACTCAAAATATACATTAATTTCCTATTGTTGCTATAACAAATTACCACAAATGTAGTGACTTAAAGAACACATATGTATTATCTTACAGATCTGTTGTTCAGTGGTCTGAAATAGGTCTATGGGCTAAAATCCAGGTATCAGCAGAGTTGTGCTCTTTCTGAAGGCTCTAGGGGAGAATCAGTTTCCTTGCTGTGTTTAGCTTAGAACCTATTTGCATTCCTTCTCTCATGACCCCTTCCTCTAATTTCAAAGCACATCACTACAATTCTGCTTCTGTTTTCATATCTCTTTTCTAACTCAGACCCTCCTGTCTTCTCCCTCTATTATTGATCATCTACCACATACCAGATCTCAAGCTAAATGCTGGGTATATAATGACAAGGGGGACTTAGTTCATGACAATGGAGCTTAATTTTCATCGGAGAGCCACAATAAAAAGGTAGAGTGAACACGTTTATCCACTGCACTTAGAATTTCTTTTCTATGGCTTATCGAAACTTCATGAATCCATCCTCATGAGTTGTAAGGAAGATGTTTTAAACTAGCAAATTTATCTCTGCAGATTTTGTTTAAAAAGTTTCTTTTGAGTAACTCATTTGCTTTTCAGTAAGTTTGCATTATGTCCAATTTCTTCTCTTCTATTTATTTCTAAGAAGGTTACCAGGGTAGAGAATGGGGCTTCATCTCTTCCCAGAAGGAGAAGAGAGTTTTGAAACCAATTGATATCAACTGCCTTCTTGCTAGTCTCTACTGAGCCAATCTGGTCTAGTTCCTAGATCCAGTGCATTGATTTCTTATCAGGTGTGGCTGATGAAAGTATCCTTGATTTTCTAGGAAACTTTCATAGCTTAATGGCTTTCTTTGGATGGCGAAAGCAACAAATTTTTGGAACTTTTAGATGTGATATATCCTGCAGGCTCATGTGGTGCCTCAAACATCCTATACCGGACACTAGCTAATCTGTTACCTTTCAGCTACTTGCACTTCTGTCTGGAGTGTCTCCAAAAGGCAAGGTGATGTTTCAAATTATCTCTGGGATACGGGGTAAATTATGGATCTCTTAAGACATTTAACCATCATTCTCAGCAAACTATCACAAGAACAGAAAACCAAACACTGCATGTTCTCACTCACAAGTGGGAGCTGAACAATGAGAATGCATGGACGTAGGGAGGGGAATATCACACACCGGGGCCTGTTTGGGGTGGTTGGGGAGGGATAGCATTAGGAGAAATACCTAATGTAGGTGATGGGTTGATGAGTGCAGCAAACCACCATAGCACATGTATACCTATGTAACAAATCTGCACGTTCTTCACATGTACCCCAGAACTTAAAGTATAATAAAAATAAAAAGTTATTAGTAGGTATTTTGATTTTTATGCCTTTTCCCTTTTTTATTCCAGTTATTTGTTTTCTTACTATTGAGTTGTTTGATTTCCTTATATATTTAGGATATTAATCCCTTATCAAATGCATAGTTTGCAAAGATTTTGTCTCATTATGTAGGTTGTGTCATTACTCTGTTGACTGTTTCCCTTGCTGTGCAGAAGTGTTTTAGTTTTATGCAGTTTCAATAAAAATCTATTTTTGTTTTTCTCAAAACAAAAAGAGTTGAGAGAGTCTCTCTGTCTCTCTTTTATGCTCTTTCACCTTTTATTTCGCCTCTCCTTTCATCTAACCCAATGATGCCATTAATCTTCTGGGGTTGACATAGGACCATCTAGCTTAGTAGTCAAAGTTCTACTGAGAAAATGAGACAAAAATTCCTTTAGCTTTTGTCTCTCTTTCTCAGCCTAGTGAAGAGTTTTCCTTCCCCAGGCTGATTTCTCTTAGAGAAGGGGATTCTAACATTTCTCACATCTCCTTTGCTCTATTCTCTTTCTTCTTCCCACATTGGGTAAGATAGAAATCTTCTATTGGCTTATAACAAAACCTATAGTCAATGTCCCTGGGGGCTGGTTCTTGATATGTTGACAGGAAAGAAGGAATTTAGAAACTTTTCCTTGGATTATTTTAATGGCTATTTTATATTATGAATTTAAGAATAAATCATCTTTGATACTGAAAGTTAAGATATGAAACCTACATTCTCAGTAGCATCAGTCTTCTCTCTAATTCCTATCGATTGATTTGATGAGTGGGAAGCTACAGGACAAAAAGATTTACATGGCTTGAAAATGTTTTGGAAACATCACAGGTTATCCCTGATTATTATATTGTATAGAATATATATGTAGGTTGTTATGAGTTAAGGGGATGATAGAAGGAATTACAAAAAGTTACTTATTTTATGTCGGGCAACCAAATAATACCCTTCTGGGAAGTGGGAATTGAGCTAAGACTATGAGGAAGGGTAAGAGCTGCTGTTTGAGCATGAGGGGAAATGTATTTTGGTTAAAAAAAAAAAAGCCATGTATACATTCTGAGGCAATGAAGAGTATTGTATGTCCAACGAAGCAAAATGAAGACTAGCATGACAAAAGTTATTCTGAGTGGTAGGATATGTAGCTCGAGGTGAAGTTGGATAGAAAGGTAGAAATAAAAAAAGAGGTACCTTATTAATCACAGGAATTTGGATTAGATTTTAAATATAAAACAAAGCCATTAGAGAGTTTTAGGCTGGGTTAGTATATTTTCCTCTCTGTATTTCAACAAAACTATACTTCTTATGATATGGCATAGTGCTGCCCAGTAAAAATGTATCATAAGCCACTGATGTAACCATAATGGAAACCATACATAATTAAAAAATTTCAAGAAGCCTTATTTAAAAAGTAAAACTAATCAGGTGAAATTAATTTTAATAACGTACTTTTAAAATACAACATATTCAAAATATTCCAATGTGTAAAGTTTTCAATTAAATATTTTATGTATTACCTTTATGTTAAATCTTCAAAATTCTGTGTGACTTTATGCAGATAAGTCATGTTTAAAATATTTCTTAGCTATCCTGTGGCTATTATTTATTGTATTTGGAAGTACAGATATAGAAAGTAGATTGGGCAAAAGTGAACATGAGTTCAGAGAAACATGTTATGGGATGTTTAGCATTTTCTTGGCAAAAGATGACTCTGGAAAGAAAAAGAGAATGGCAGCAGAGGTTGAGGTGAAACGGGAAGATTTGTGGGGACTCAGGGAAAGATGTACATCAAAGAGAACTCATAGAAAGAATCCTAATAGTTTAAGTAACTGAAATGGCTGATTATATCATTTACTGATGACAAGCTAGGGCCAATTTTGTAGAAAGACTAGATATGAAAGATAATCTATTAATCTACTCTTGGAGGATAAGTGAATGGGAGCAATGAAGAGTATTCCTAAAATCTCTGGGTTTTTGCTATATTTTCCTTTATTTATTTCACAAATCACCCAGAAGCAACATGAAAAATTAGAAATTAAAATCCATCTTTGACAAAACTCAAAACTAACTGCTATCCCCAATCAAATCTAGTAAATATCAAACAAGGGTGTGGAACAGATAGAAACAGGAGCCCTAGACTTTCAGACATGCCTAGGATTGCTCAGGAAATCAATACCAGTGTTGTCATCTAGAACTATGTGGCTGACTCTTCTATTTAAATATATTTAATAGACATGTTTATATGCCTCATTATGAATTTTCAAAACACAACTCAAAGTTAATGGCACACGCTGAAGTGCACAATCAATGATGAATTTTTGGCCATATTTGGAAAAGGGTATGCAGACTTGTATTAGAAACTTTTCTGGTCCCAGTTTGATTTCAATAAGGA
The DNA here is from genome assembly GCF_003255815.1 of Theropithecus gelada. NCBI lineage: Eukaryota > Metazoa > Chordata > Mammalia > Primates > Cercopithecidae > Theropithecus > Theropithecus gelada. The sequence continues at coordinate 50,008,425 of NC_037675.1, read as the reverse complement.
GCAATAGAAGCAAAGATGAATAAGAGATGCCACATGTACAGTAAGCTCCCTACTGGTAATGTGAACATGAGTATTATGAGCAGTGGTGTTTATTTTGATCAGCTGGATAGAACTCATACATACAGTCGTGTTCCTTAAAAGCACTTCTGTTAGCTTTCAACATATCCTTGGCTATTTCTCCCACCAGAACACAGACAAAAACCAAACAAAAATCTTTGATCCAGAAAGAACTTCCTCATTCACAAATGTGTAGTCAGAATAAAGATAGTGCAAAATAAATGAGAAAAGAAAAAATGCATATAAATAAGTCATTAATAAAATTTTTCTAAAACAATTAACAATTTTGACTAAATACTTATATCTTTATTAAATCCCCAAATTTAACCATCCAAGACTTCAGAGCAGAAATATAAGAGCTTAAGGCAATTACAAAAGGATAACAGAAATGAAGCAACACATGAGCAGAATTCAGAGGAGAAACAGGAGAGAGTTGCTGACTTCTATTAACAGAAATACATACACCTACTATGCACTCTCAAAAATTAAAATTTTAAAAATTAAGAAAAAACTGTTAACAACACCACCACCAAATAGAAATCAAATTGGAATCAGCCTTAGAGAATAAAATAAAATCATGGAAAATAATAGTGACAAGGATATCACGATTGAGAAAAACAAGTAAATGAAATGCAAATGAAATAAAATGAGCTAAAAAGAAAATTATGGATATTTAAGACAAAATAGAATGGATATATGTAATTGGTGGGTGTCTGTTTATTGTTTGTTTGTTTGAGACAGGATCTCGCTCTGTTGCCCAGGCTGGAGTGCAGTAGTAGAATCTCAGATCACTGCAACCTCCACCTCCTGGGCTCAAGCAATCCTCTCACTTCGGCCTCCAAAGTAGCCAGGACTACAGGGTCCTGCCATCACGCCTGACTAATTTTTGTATTTCTTGTAGAGATGGAGTTTGGCCATGTTGCCCAGGCTGGTCTCGAACTCCTGAGCTCAAGTAATCTACCTGCATCTGCCTCCCAAGATGCTGGGATTACAGGCATGAGTCACTATGCCCATTGTAATTGGTGTTAGAAGAGATAAAAAACAATAGAATGAAAAAAGTTTATTTTTTTAAATTGCAGAAATAAGAGACTTTATATAATGAACAGGCACAATAAGTTGCATGCAAAATTGACACCAAATATTTAACAATGAAATATCTATTAGATATTTCAAATAGATTTCAAATATATAGCATGAATCTTTGGTTAGTCAAGCCAAAAAATTGTTACATATGAGCGTAAACACATCAGTTTGTCCTCATAGTTCTGTATCATAATGTTTGTCCATAGAAGAATTTAAGCAGTGCTTATAAAGTCTTGAGGGAAAATCTTATATTCAACGGAAAAGTTGTTCATGGGTAAAGGCATACGACATATATGTTTTTCCCTGAACATGCAAAAACTCCTAGACTTTAGTTTCTCTGATCACTTCTTAAAATAAACAACTGTAGTACAAATGTCATCTTATAAAGCATTAGCGAGAATCTATATTCAAAGTACTGACAATGAGCATGATATTTACAACTATAGAACTGAAATATAACTAAATGTTGGGATTTAGATTTCAAAGAAATATATACATATTTCAAATCTTGATAATGTAGGAATATTATAAGTCATAACAGATGAAAGAAGAAATGCTAGAGAAGTTGAGAGATGGTAAAGAACACTGATTTTTCTCATCTTTGATTACCAGGGATAGAATATTTTTTTAATTTGATAAGGAAAACAATGGAGATATAAAGATAGTTAAAAGATTAAGGAAAAACTAAGAAAATAATAGACCTTGATCGTATAGGTCTTTGAGATAAACTCTACCCAATTCTTTTTTTTTTTTTTTTTGATGGAGTTTCACTCTTGTTGCCCAGGGTGGAGTGCAATGGTGCAATCTGGGCTCACTGCAGCCTCCACCTCTCATGTTGAAGCAATACTCCTAACTCAGCCTCCCAAGTAGCTGGGATTACAGGAACCTGCTATCATGTCTGGCTAATATTTTGTATTTTTAGTAGAGACGGGGTTTTGGTATGTTGGGCAGGCTGGTCTCAAACTGCTGACCTCAGGTGATCTGCCTGCCTTGGCCTCCCAAAGTGCTGGGATTACAGGTGTGAGCCACCACACCTGGCCAATGCTATCAGATTCTTAAAGAGAAAAATTCCATTGCTACTTACATTGTTCCAAGGCAAAAAATTAAAAATTAAAAAATAAAAAGGGGGACAGATTTCAATTTTATCTTATCAAGTAAGCATAAAACTGAGAACACAATTTAACAGAAAGAGAACAAAATACAAAAATTATACACCAATCTCACTTATAAACAGGATTTGCATTTTCATTCCTAATGTTAAATAATTAGCTAACCAAGTCAAGTGACATATTAAAATAACCCTAGTGAAGCTTGTTCGAGCAGTGTTAAAATGGTTCAACATCAGTGAAGTTATTAATGTAGTTCACTGTGTTAGTAGATCAAAAAAATCATGAGCAATTCCAGAAATAATGAAAAGGTACTAAAGGAAATTAAACATCCATTCTTAATAAAAATATAAATATACAATGTATGGATATTTCATTAATATTAATATAGAATAAATATAGTCTGCATAGTGCATAATGGAAGAAATGCTAGGAAAAACTGCATTCAAATTATGAATAAAACAAAGATGTCCACTATCACCATTATTATTTAGAACAAATATAGAAGTTCTAGCCAATACAATTATACAAGAAGAAAAATAAAATTAGAAAATTCAGAAAAAAGAATAAACTTATTTTTATATATATTACATTATATTGCATATATATTATTTGTGTGTGTATATATATGTGTACATATATGTGTATATATATAATATGTGCGTATCAACCAAAACTTCTAATAAAAAAATGACAATTCAAAATTTCAGCAAAGTCACTAGGTATTTCCAAGATATTCTGTAAAATACGTTCATATAACGTCTACTGTTACCTACAGGCTTGTTTGATAGTGGAAAGGACAAAAGAAGATAATTGAAATGTTAGGAAAAATAAAATAGATAAAATTGTCATATAATTTAAAACATGCTGTTTGGTTCCCAGAGTCAACAAAGAAACAAAGAAAACAAAAGATAAAACTATAACAATGTTACATAGAGAATTGATGTTATGTAATGGAATATTGAGTATACATTTAAAGTTCTTATTTTAAAACAACATTTTTATGGATGGTATTTGATTTAGCATGTTCTCCTGCCTTAACACAAATAAATGAAAAGATATTAATGTTCATCTGTATTGGAATATGATTATCCATGACTCCCTGAGTTTTTAATAGATATTCCTTCAGTTATAAAAATAATGTATAAAATATATGAGAAACATAATTGGCCCAAATATTAAGAAAATAATCTCCATATTAGTTTAGGTAAACTTTTGATCTCAGATTCTAAGATATGTGCCTAGTATTTAAATATGAAGAAAATAGTTTATTTATTGGAAAGAGCACTTGAATATAGATTCTTGTCTTGCTTGTGCCAATGCTAATTACTTAGTGATATTTAGTACCTTTTTTCCTAATATTAAATATATGTTAAAGGATAAACAGAACAAAATGACATATGTTTCAGTTATCTAATTCTGTGCAACAGACCACCACAGTATTTAGTAGCTTTAGATAACAATCATCTATATTGTGACAAAACACAGTTTGAGAAGAGTTTGAAAGGAATGGCTTTTCTCTGATCCATGTAGCTTCCCTTCACCTGGGGTGAACTGGGCTAGAAGACACCCTTCTAAGATGGCTTCTTCAAATGCTTAGCAAAGTTGTTGACTCTTGTCTGGGAGCTCATCTGGGGCTGTGATTTGGGAAGGCTCAATTCCTCTCCATTGGGGCTTTTTGATGATACTTGTTTCTTCACAGTATGGTGGCTGGTTTTCTATAGCGTCTTCCAATAGACAGAGAAGAAGCTGCATTTTTTTTTTAAACATAGCCTGAGATTCATTGTGTCACTTCCACCACATTCTATTGATCAAACCAGTCACCAAGGCCAGCTCAGATTCCAGGGAAGAGGAATTAGATTTCACCTCTAAATAAGAAGTGAAATAAGAAATTTTAGCAATCTTTGACCTACCATTATATAAATGCAAGTAACAATAATTTCTTAAAGAATATAGTCTGGCCTGGCACCGTGGCTCACACCTGTAATCTCAGCACTTTGGGAGGCCGAGGCAGGTGGATCACGAGGTCAGGAGATCGAGACCATCCTGACTAACACAGTGAAACCACATCTCTACTAAAAATAAAAATTAGCCAGGCGTGGTGGCAGGCACCTGTAGTCCCAGCTACTCGGGAGACTGAGGCACCGAGAGGCGCGAGGCGGAGCTTACAGTGAGCCGAAACCGTGCCACTGCACTTCAGCCTGGGTGACAGAGCGAGACTCTGTCTCAATTAAAAAAAAAAAAAAAAAAGAATGTAGTCTATATTATTTTTTGTGCATAAAGTGAACTTCAGGCAGTCATTAGAAAGTCAGAATGATTATTTTTACTAAAAACGAATGCTAATATAAACATCCCTACTCCGTCATCAAAACGGTATAAAATATAATCACATTCTTATAGTTGTGAGGAATTGGCTAATACTTGATATTAATCTTAGGGATTATGTGATCCACATCAAAACATCAGAAGTTTAAATGATAAGATTTATAGAATAAAAGAAAAAAAGAGGCACATTTGTGATGTTGGAATTTTGCCTTCTTTTGAATGGCCTTGAAAATTAAACTTTTCACACCTCAGGTGGGAGTTTTCCAGTGACTGAATATTCATGTAAAATTCCACAGCCTCTCAGATAAATGTGGCAGTTTTGTGACTTCAAATGGTAGAATAATAATGATTAAATAGGAAATAATGATATAAAATATAATCACATTCGTATGCTTAAAAGATTAAAATTACAATTTTATCATTATAGCAGTAATTCACTATCAACAAACATATCCTAGAATTATTCTCTGCTTGATAAAGGTTTTTGTATAACACATACTTAATAAAGAAAACACAAACTAGCAGCTCTTCAAAATACTCTGTAATTTTTTTCATCCTAAAGTATTAAATATCTGACCATATTTCATAAACATCTCAAGTATATTATCTTTATAATTCTGTATATCAGAGTACTCTGGTACAAACATAGTATATAGATCAACGAGTCAGTGTCCCATGTTTGGTCTAGGTGTGTGAGTTTAAATAAAGAATAAGTTTTCATCAAAAATCAAACTAGAAAATTGCTACTGGACATTTAAAAAATCATACCTTCAATGTCCTCTTTCTCGTGATGTGCCCCTGCTTTACTTTTGAGAAACCACATACCTAAATCTTTTTTTTATACAAAATCCTAAAATGCTGATTCATGGTACTGTCAATTTATGAATTCCAACCTCAACCAGTGCTTTGGTATATGCATTTGATTTACATTTTAAAGCCCTATTCAACTCCCTTTCTTTACTATACACACAGTTATTTCAGAATATCTGTCACTGTCCTCAATACTCTAACCCCTCTCCGTTTACTTTCAGCAGACAAAAGATCTTTAACTGAGAAAAATAATTCACTAGTCCTAAATTTCACTTACCATTTTTGTCTATAGTTGAAAGTGTAATCACTGGATGACTGAGGCGGGGGGTCACTGAAATGTTTTCAGGAGTCTGTGAAGTCAGAATTGTTTTCATAATATTGAGGTATCCTTGTCCTTTTTACTGTGGCTATTTGCAGTGATGGTGGAAAAGCAATGGTGGACAAAACCGATGGTGCCCTAGTACAAATCATGGCAGTGGCACCAAACTATAATACTCATCATTGAACCCTCATTGCTCTGTACTTCCAGTAAAAGAAAATAAAATGCTGGTTTAACTTAAGAACATCTTTGTCTTAGTCCATTCCTGCTGCTATAACAAAATACCACAGATTGGGTTATTTACAAATGATAGAAATTTATTTCTCACAGTTCTGGAGGTAGGAAGTTCCAGACAAAAACACCAGTGAATTCAGTATCTTGTGAAGACTGCTTTCTGATTCCAAGATTGCCAAGATGGCACCTCCTTACTGTAGCCTTACTTGGAGGAAGTGGGCAAAAAGGGCACACCTGTGTCCTCACATGGGAGAAATGACTTAAGAGACCAGGGCACTCCAACCTCTTTCTTAAAGTCAATAATCTCATTCATGAGAATTCTGCCTTCATGATTTGATCACCCACTAAGGGCCCAACTCCTTACGCTGGAGATTAAGTTTCAACATATGAATTTAGGGGACACATTTGGACCATTGAAATATTTGATAAAGTCGCAAAAACTTTCTGTCTTATAAAATATTCTGAGATGATATGGCGAATATGCATAGAGCACTTGTGCTGCCTATAAAACAAGGTATTTTTCTTGGGGAAAAAAGCTTTTGTGATTGTTTGAGTAGGGAGTTGAACTAGCTACTTTTTGAAAATGGAATACCATTTTCACTGGAAAGAAAAACTGATAAAAAAGGAAGATTATTTAGATAACTATTTGGCAGACATTTTCACAAAAATAAATGAGGTGGGCCTTTCACTTCAAGGAAACTACTGGCAATATTTGTTTCCAATGAAAAAATGTGAGCTTTCAAGTGAATATTAGGAGTTTAGATCATATATATTCTCCAATGTAAGATCGACAGTTTCTCTATACTTACTTTTCTGATAAATTGTTAATGTAAATAAATGCATTTATTTATTTATTCGCTTATACTTTTTAGTTTTAATTTTCATAGCAAACTTATTCCAAATTACATTGTAACCAGCAATGTCAAAGCTTACCAAATTCATCTCAGTTATGTCAGTATTGTTAATATTCTTTTGCAAATTAGGTCTATCCATTCTTTAAAAAATTTTTTCAGCTTTTATTTTAGATACAGAGGATACATGTATAGGATTATTTCATGGTTATATTGACCCTAGGTAGTGAGCATAGTACCCAATAGGTAGTTTTTCAATCCATGACCCCCATCCTCTCTCCCCGGTGTAGTAGTCTGTAGTGTCTATTTTTCCCATTTATGTACATGTGTATTCAGTGTTTATCGTCTACTTTTAAGCAAAAACATACAGTATTTGCTTTGCTATTCCTATGTCAATTTGCTTAGGATAATGGCTTTCAGCTCCATACATGTTGCTATAAAGAATGTGATTCGATTTTTTTACGGCTGCATAGTATTCCGTGGTGTCTATATACCATATTTTTTTTTTATCCAATTCTTCACTGATGGGCATCTAGGTTGATTTCATGTATTTGCCATCAGGAACATCATAGTAATGAACATAGGAGTGCGTGTATCTTTTTGGTATAATGATGTATATTCCTTTGGGTATATACCTGGTAATGGGATTGCTTGGTCATAGGTTAGCTCTGTTTTAAGTACTTTGAGAAATCTCCAAACTGCTTTCCACAGTGCCTGGACTAATTTACATCCCCACCAAAAGCATAAGCATTCCCTCTTCTCCACAGCCTCAGCAGTATCTGTTGTCTTTTGACTTTCTAATAATAGCCATTCTGACTGGTGTGAGATGGTATCATTGTAGTTTCGATTTGCATTTTTCTGAGGATTAGTGGTGATAAATATTTTTCATATTTTTGTTGGCTGCTTGTAAGTCTTCTGAGAAGTGTCCGTTCATGCCTTTTGCCCCTTTTTAATGGGGTTATTTGTTTTTTGCTTGGTTGATTTGTTAAGTTGCTTATAGATTCCGGATATTGGCTAATATCCAGAATATTGAATGTATGGTTTGTGAATGTTTTTCCCATTCTATAGATTGTCTGTGTACCCTGTTGATAGTTTCATTTACTGTGCAGAAGCTCCATAGTTTAATTAGGTCTCACTGTAATTTTGTTTTTGTTGCAATTGCTTTTTCAGATGTGGCCACAAATTTTATGCCAAGGCCAATGTCATGAAGGGTATTTCCTAGTTTTTTTTTTTCTTTTTTTTTTTAGGAATTTATGGTCTTACATTTAAATCTTTAATCCATCATGAATTAATTTTTACATGTAGTGAAATGAAGTGGTCTAGTTTCAATCTTCTGCATGTGGCTAGACAGCTTTCCAGCACCATTTATTGAATAGAGAGTCCTTTCCCGATTATTTGTTTTTGTCAGCTTTGTCAAAGATCAGATGGTTGTGAATGTTTGGCTTTATTTCTTAGTTTTGTATTCTGTTCAGTTGGTCTATATGTCTGTGTTTGTACCAATACCAATACCATGCTGTTTTGGTTACTGCATCCTTTGACATCAGGTACTGTGATGACTCTGGCTTTGTTCTTTGAGCTTAGAATTGTTTTGGCTGTTCGATTCTTTTCTGGTTCCATATGAATTTTAGAATAGTTTTTTTTCTAGTTCTGTGAAGAATGACATTGGTCGTTTAACAGGGATAATGTTGAATCTGTAAATTGTTTTGGGCCATATAGCCAATTTTATAATATTGATTCTTCCTGTCTATGAGCATGGGATATTTCCTCATTCATTTTTGTCATCTCTGATTTATTTCATCAGTGTTTTGTAGTTCTCCTTGTAGCGGTATTTCACCTCCTTGGTTAACTGTATTCCTAGGCATTTCATTTTCTTTGTGGCTATTACAAATGGGATTGTTCTTGATTTGCCTCTCAGCCTGGATGTTTTTGGTGTACAGAAATGCTACTGATTTTTGTATATTGATTTTGTATCCTGCAACCTTGCCAAAATCATTTATCAGTTCTAGTAGCCTTTTGGCAGTGTCTTTAGGGTTTTCTAAGTTTAGAATCATATTATCAGCAAAGAGGGAGACTTTGACTTCTTTTTCTATTTGGATGCTTTTTATTTCTTTTCTTGCTGATTGCTCATAGTACTGTATGTTAAATAGGAGTGGTGAGAGTGGGCAAACTGGCCTCATTCTAGTTCTCAAGGGGAAGGGTTCCAGCTTTTGTCCATTCAATATGATGTTGGCTGTGGGTTGGTCATTGATGGTATCATTGATGGTATGTTCCTTTAATGTTCCTTATTATTATTTTGAGGTATGTTCCTTCAATGCCTATCCTGTTCAGGATTTCTTATCATAAAATGGTGTTAGATTTTACTGAAAGCTTTTTATGTATCCATTGAGATGATCATGTGGTTTCTGTTTTTAATTCTGTTTATGTGGTACATCAGATTTATTTATTTGTGTATTTTGAACTAACTTTACACTCCAGGAATAAAGCCTGCTTGATCATGGTGAATTAACTGTTGGATGTGCTGCTGGATTCAGTTTGTTAGCATTTTATTGAGGATTTTTGAGTCTATGTTCATCCGGGATAGTGGCCTGAGGTTTTCACTCTTTGTCTTGTTGCCAGGTTTTGGTATTAGGATTATTCTGACCTCATAGACTGAATTAGAGAAGAGTCCCTCCTCCTCGATTTTTTGGAATAGTTTCAGTAGGATTGATACCAGTTTTTTTTATTTCTGATAGATTTCAGCTATGAATATATATGATTGCAGACTTTTTTTGGTTGTTAGGGTTTTTTTTTTTTTTTTAATTACTGATTCAATTTCAGAGCTTGATATTGGTCTATTCAGTGTTTCAATCTCCTCCTGATTGAATCTTGAGAGAGTGTGTGCATGTATCTAGGAATTTATCCATTTCCTCTAGATTTTCTCATTTGTGTGCATAGAGCTGTTTATCGTATTATCTGAGGATCTTTTGTATTTCTGTGAGATCAGTTATAATGCCGTCTTTGTCATTTCTGATTATACTTATTTGAATCTTCTCTTTTTTTAATTTGTTAATCTAGCTAGCAGTCTATCTTATTTTTTCAGGGAACAAATTATTGGTTTCATTTACCTTTTATCTAGATTTTTGCATCTCAATTTTATTAAGTTACGTAATTTTAGTTATTTTCTTCTGCTTGTTTTGGGGTTTGTTCTTTTTAAAGTTACATTATTAATCTGAGATCTTTCTAACTTCTTGATGAAGTGTTTAGGGCTGTAAACTTTCCTGTTTATACTGCTTTTGTTACATTCTGGAGATGTTGTTTCCCAATTTTTATTAATTGCAAATAATTTTTTCATTTCTGCCTTGATTTCTATGTTCACCCAGAAGTTGTTCAGGAGCAAGTTAATGTATTTATACTTTCATGTATTTGTGTAGTTTTGAGAGATGTTCTTGATATTGATTTCTATTTCTATCAATCTTCTTGATTTCTATTTCTATTGTACTGTGGTCCAATAATGTACTTGATATGATTTCAATTTTTTAAAAATGTATTAAGACTTGCTTTATGACTGGGCATGTGTTCAATCTTAGAATATGTTCCATATGCAGATTAAAATAATGTATATTCTGTAGTTATTGGGCATGGTAGTCTGTAGATGTCTATTAGGTCCAATCGGTCAACCGTCAAGTTTTAAGTCCAGAGATCTTTCTTTGTTTTCTGCCTTGATAATCTGTCTAATGCTGTCAGTGGGGTGTTGAAGTCTCCCACCATTATTGTGTGGTTCTCTAAGACTTTTCATAGGCTAAGTAGAACTTTTAAATGAATCTTGATGCTCTAATGTTGGGTGCATATATACATATACTTAAGATAGTTAAGGCTTCTTGTTGGATTATACCTTTTATTATTATGTAATACCATTCATTGTCCTTCTTAAGTTTTTTGGTTTAAAGTCTGTTTCATCTAATATAAGAAGAGTGATTCCTGTTTGTTTTCATTTACATGGTTGATCTTTCTTCATCCCTTTACTTTGGGCCTATAGGTGTCATTACAGGTGAGATGGGTCTCTCTTGAAGACAACAGAGGGCTGTGTCTTGTATTTTTATCCAGATTGCCACTCTGTGTTTTTTAAGTGGGGGCATTTTGCCCATTTTCATTCAAAGTCGGTATCCATGTGTGTGATTTTGATCTTGTATCTTTTGCTTAGTTGGTTTTTCTGTAGATTTTATTGTGAGTTGCTTTATAGTGCCTGTTGACAATGGACTATGTGTTTAAGTGTGTTTCTGTGATAGCAGGTATCATTCTGTTGAACTCTTTTAAGGCTAGTCTAATTGAAACATATTCCATCAGCATTTACTTGTCAGATGAGAATTTCATTTCTCTTTCATTTATGAAGCTTCTTTGGCGGGATATGAAATTTGTGGTTGGAAATTCTTTTCTTCATCGATGCTGAAAATTGTCCCCTAATCTCTTCTGGCTTGTAAGATTTCTGCTGAGAGGTCTGCAGCTGTCCTGATGGGGTTCTCTCTGTGTATAACTTGAACCATCTGTCCAGCTGCCTTTAAGATTTTTTCTTTTGCGTTGACCTTGATGAATCTGATTACTATGTGCCTTGGTGATAGTCACCTTGCATAGTATCTAGTCGAAGTTCTCTGTATTTCTTGAATTTGCATGTCAACCTCTCTGGTGAGATTAAAGAAATGTTCATAGACTGTATACTCAACTATATTTTCCAGGTGTTTATTCTCTCTCCTTCTACTTCAGAAATGCCAATGAATCATGAATTTGGTTTCTTTACATAATCCTGTATTTCTTGGAGGTTTTGTTCATTTTTCCTAATTTGTTTTTCTTTATTTTTGTCTGATTGAATTGATTTGAAGAACTGATCTTAAAACTCTGAGATTCATTCCTCATATTGGTCTATTCTACTGCTAATACTTCCAATCGTATTATGAAATTCTTGTAGTGAGTTTTTCAGCTCTAGAAGTTAAGTTTGATTCTTTCTCAAGATGGCTTTTATCTTTCAGCTCTTGGATGGTTTTACTGGATTTCTTGTATTCCTTGGTTTGGGGTTCAATTTTCTCCTGAATACTGCTGAGTTTCCTTGCCATCCAGATTCTGAATTCTATGTCTGTCATTTCAGACAGGTTCAGACCATTGCTGGGGAGTTGGTGGACTCATTTGGAGGTAAGGCAACACTGGCTTTTTGGATTGGCAGCGTTCTTTTGCTGATTGTTTCTTATCTGGGAAGACTGATGTTCCTTTAACTGTGGTGTAAGTGAGTGTAGTCAGGTGATTTTCTTTCTGGATGCTTTCAGAGGGCCAAGGCTCTGTATAGGATCTTTATGTGTGGGTGAATTTTTGCATTTGTTTTCAAAGGTGTGTACATTACAGGGATAAATTTTTGGTGTCATAGTTTAGGTTGCAATTCAGTTGGTAGTGCTTAAGATTTATGGCCAGTAGATAGCTTAATACCCAGTCATATGGCTCTTTTGTACTTCTTTCATTTGCAGACACGCTCTGTAGTGGTGGGGGAAGGAAGATACCCCTCACCCCATGCCAGGTCTGCTCTTGGACTTTGGGGGAGCCCCTCTGATCACTGGGAGTGCACTTACGGTGTTCTAGCTCACAGAGGCCCCTCAGGCAAAGACTGCAGCAGGGAGATATGCCACACTCTCTCTGGACCAGCCCTGTGGAGGGAGGCATGCCCTACTCCCACCCCTGCCCAGGAACCCATGTGTCTCATTCTTCTCAGTTCTCTCAGGGTGAGGGCTCCTCATCTGCTTGAGTGCAGACCATAGATTTTGGCTAAATCTATGATTTACTCCTGAGCTACATGCTGAAGCCCTGAGGACACTGAAATGTCCTGGTTCAGGTTTGGGTTCCAGCTATGCTGGTGGATCCATGTGCTCTTGGGTCACTGTAAAAGTACTCAAGTGCCCACAGTACACTCAGGCTGGGCTGTGGGAGCTGGGCTGTGCATGCACTCCTGCAGGGCAGCTAGGCATGAACCCTGGGAGGGCTCAGCAGGCAGGAGAACTTGCAGAGCAGATGTGCCTCAGTCCTGTAGGGAAGGTGGCTCTGCTCTCTCCTGGCTTGGAGGTCATCTGGAGCTTCTGCCTCCTGGAGGTGGGTGGGAAACCCTGGAGGATGCAAGTCTATGGCCGCTCTCAGCTGAAGCTGCCCAGCACACAAAAGCTCCTGGGCTCTGTGCTGTCCAGAACTCTGTGAAAAAGATCCCCCTGCCAGCATACATGTTTGTAGGGATGGGGAACATGGGGTCCCCTGTAGCTAGGAACCTAGAAATATGCAGGGAGATTGAGCCATCCTCTCATTCCCTCACTCACCACTTTCCCAGGAGTCATTCAGGGCTAGGACCTAGCCTTGGCATTTGGGTGCCCAGCCCAGGGTTCCCGGCTTCCTCCCTCTTCACCCTTGACTTCAGTGTTGTCTCTTCTTTTACTCTTAGCAAGATCTTCTCTCTGAATATCTGCCCAAATTATGGTGGTTTACTCAATAATTTGGTCTGTCTGTATGGGAGTGGCACTTCCTTGCTGCATCCAGTTGACCATCTTATCCCCTCCCATATTTACTTTTATGTTGTATAATATTTTTCAAATATATTATGTTACCAGATCACAAATGGATAAAATGTTTCATTTAGGGTATACATAAACTGATACACTCAATATAAAAGAGTATGAAAAGTTCACTGATAATGTTTTCACCTTCCAACCTTTCAGAAATTACCACTGATGAATTTTAATGATGTATTAAAGAAGACCCTCCATCAGTATCTGAAAAGATTATTAAACTACTCCTCTGAGTAAGGCTGTATTTTCCGCATGTACTTGAAGAGCATATAACACCAGATAGATGAATATATGCAAGATACTTTCTCATACTCTTGGAATACAGTATTAATCCAGATAAGATACTTCCTGTCACTGAATACAGAAAAGTGTTCCTTGCTGTGTCTCAGGCCTGGGACAAATAGGCGTCTCATGATTATTGATTTGGTTTTTTAAATAGTTCTATTCTCTGATTACACATTCTCATCTCATTTTTCTGATTTCTCTTTCACAATTTTCTACTTTCCCCTTAAAAAGCTTTTATTCTTTATGGTACTAATTCTTATTCCTTGCTATATTTTCTTTCTGGGTACCTGTTTATTTGACTATATTCACCTGACCCTCAAATACATATCATTAGTTTTGGACACTGTTGTAAGTGTCAAGAACTTCAAACTTTAATTTCTGATTACCTGCTTCACATATTTGCCTAGGAATACCAATAACCCTTCAAAACTAACATATGGCCCCCAAAATTAGGGGTGGGCATGATGGCTCACAGGTATAATCCCAGAACTTAGGGAGGCCAAGGCAGGAGGATTGCTTGAAGCCAGAAGTGTAAAACCAGCCTGGTCAATATAGCAAGACCCCTATCTCTACAAAAGGAAAAGAAATAAAAAGCCACTTGGGAGGCTGAGGCAGGGGGATTGTTTAAACCCAGGAGGTGGAGGCTGAAGTGAGCTCTGATCATGCCATTGCACTCAAATACATACATACATACATGCATACATGCATAACAAATTCAGTCTTCTATCCCTACTCCTTCTTTTTTAGGCTAAAGCTATCTTTTCTAGTAGAAAGTTCTTCTGGGTAAATTATCCAGTTGCAATACATCAGCGTATCACAGTCATCATTTTTTCACATCAAAATTGATCAATCTGATTTGTGTATGTATATATATGTGTGTGTATATATATATCATATAAAATATATGATTTTATCTTATTGCTATGTTACTTTATAATGTTACATTTATTATCCTGCTTTAATTCTCTAGCATGCTTTTATTTTTAAAACATTTCCTTTAGGTGAAATTCACATAACATTACCTCTTTAAAGTGAACAGTTCAGTAGCATTTAGTACATTAATAATGTTGTGCAATGACCACCTCTATTTAGTTTAAAATATTGTAACAACCCCAAAAGAAAATTTCATACCAATTAAACAGTTACTTTCTATTCCCTCCTCCTCCCAATCCCAGGCAACCACTAATCTGTCTTTTGTCTCTATGGGTTTGTATGTTCTAGATATTTCATAAAAATATGAAGTTGCTTCCTTCACTTACATAATACTCTTTAAGTTAATGAACATTGTAGCATGTATCAGTATTTCATGTTTTATTCATTTTTAAGGTACTCTTTTTGATAAAATACACGTGTGAAAAAACGTCAGAAACCTCAGTTAGTATGTAGAAATCTCCAGAGTAGCCTCAGGATTTGGATAAGGTTCCACACTTAAAATGGTAAAAAAGCAAACACAATCCCTTATGGACAGTTTAGTAATCTTAAGAAATACCTTAAGAGAAGATGTACTGGTAAGTGCTATCATTGGAGACACAGGAGATACCAAGTCCAATAAAAAGGATCAGAGTATATGCCTAGACTGAAGAAAGATAAAACTCACTCAGTTGTGTTGTAATCTTGTTTTCAGAAATAATGATGTGGTAAGCATTAACAGATAATAGGAAAGTAGATAGAATTTGTAAGTATTTAGGCAACATAGCCCAAAATAAAAGAGCAAATGTGTCTGGCAGACACAGGTATTTAAATCACAAGGGAAATCTATTTTATTGTGGAGAAGAGATAGTTCATCAGGTTTCTGTGTAGACAGGATGAAATATCACTCAAGACAATCTAATTCTCTTTGCTCTGACTCAATGTTCATCAAGAGACCTTGCAGTTATTTGCTTAGAAGTTCTGTACTGGTAAGAACTCCTGCGGATAATGGACATGAGTATTCCTGTTTGGAAATAAGCACACTGGCATTCTGGTGTAATACATATAGGCCTGTTTTGCGTTAATCTATAGCACCTAGCACATTACCTAACAAACCATACTCAGAAAAGGTGAGCTGAATGAACTAAGAAGTGGGCAAAGCATCTATAATACTATGTTGTACTTAAGTTTCCTGTGGATAGGATAAGCTGAAAAAACTATATACTTTATTCATAATTTTGTCATCTTTTCCCATGTAAATCATTTGGAAATTTGGGTTATTAGAATGTTTAATTATGCATTACTGGGGAGAAAAGAATAAATGAATTAACAAGTGGCCTAGGGTAACTAGAATACAGAAATAACTTAGGTTGGAAAATTAATATTATTAATGTAGACTTTAATATGGCAAATATTCAGTAGAAATCAGGATTTATTTTGGCCAGATGTTACTATTCAGAGATAGGATATTCAAAGATATTGTTCAGCAGACATATTCCTAAGAATGACTCAGACACTCAATGTATATAAGGACTCTTAAGATTCCACTCTGCAAAATACTTTCCACTTGGAGAAATTGCTGATATAATTAACTCTGGAAAGCATGAGATCCTTGTAGGCTTCCTTTTTGGTAAGAAATCTCAGGGATAATTGCAAGAGCCATTTTTAATAAGTTAGAGTTAGATTGCTGATTAGCTTGTTTTTTTTTTTTCAAGGTTACTTTTTTGTAATTTTTTACGTGAAGACGTTTCTGCTGTAGTATATTAATGTTACAACTTGCTCAGAATTCAGCAGTTTCTGTCTTCCAAGGGAACTAGCTGCTTTAGTGTATTCTTCCTATTACTAGTTCTTCCTATTGTGGTGAACCTATTCTAAATAAGTAAGCATTTATTGAAAGTCTTCTTTTTCTTTTATCTTTGTAGTGATTTTCAGTAAAAACTACTCTTATATCAAGAGTTGGTGAAAATAGTTTCTTTATCATGGTGAGGGCTATGACAGTTTTGAGGATTATTTTATCTGAGTGTCTTAGTCAATTACAATGAATGCTGCTTACAGTGACTCCAGGGGAACTGGGGGAGGGGGAAGAGGGGAATGGTAAAGCACAGCATTTTGTACCTATGCAAAGTACTTGATTGCATCCTCTAACATCCAACCAGTATTCCAAAGTGTAACTCCGAAAAGTGGTTGGCACCTGTATCCTGATACATTCTCACATTTCATTTCCTTTTTTTTTTTTTAATTACTAAACTCTGTTTTATTTGAATATCCAGTATTTTTTATATATACTTTAAGTTCTAGGGTACATGTGCACAATGTGGAGGTTTGTTACATAGGTACACATGTGCCATGTTAGTGTGCTGCACCCATAAACTCATCAGCACATATCAACTCATCATTTATATCAGGTGTAACTCCCAATGCCATCCCTCCCCCCTCCCCCCTTCCCATAATAGGCCCCGGTGTGTGATGTTCCCCTTCCTGTGTCCAAGTGATCTCATTGTTCAATTCCCAGAGAAAGGATGAATTTGTGTCCTTTGTAGGGACATGAATGCAGCTAGAAACCATCATTCTCAGCAAACTATCGCAAGAACAGAAAACCAAACACTGCATGTTCTCACGTTTCATTTTCTAACAAACAGAATGATCTTAGATTTTGTTGATGTCCAAAATGCTAAAGAGAATTTCTTCAAAGTACATTAAAAAATATCTCATTAATAGCTTAAAAATAATTAAGTTAGAGTTGATTAAGGCCAACAATTCTAATACCTATCTTAATGTGAGAAGATTTTTTTCAGAAGTATGAAAATATTAGGACAAATATAAAATTTCTCAGAAGAAAGACACGATTGTCTCCTCCTCAATTATGTATGTAATCTTCCACTGAATTTAGTTTGTTCCTTATCCTGGTATTAGATGCATTATTCCTGTGTTCCCCTAGGAGAATCAAGCAGGAAGATTGTCTCTGGTTCCTGCTTGAAGAAAATGGTTCAGACTGCTGTATTCCAGAGGGATGGGGTGGTTTCTAAAATGTATAAATGTTGAAGTTTAACATTGAAATTAGAATCACCTTTAAGTGATTGGATGAATTCAGAAACACATTAAGACTGAGGATTGCTGTATACATTTAATGTCTTTCTTGAGTGTTCTATATCCATTTATTTTTATAAGATGTTTTCAAAAATTTGGTGCATATAATTACATATTAGTGTATATTTGTGTGTGTGTGTGTGTGTGTGTATTTGTTTTTAAGGACAGCCAGAATCTCTTTGCTTCCAATGGTTAGAAAAAAATTATCAGTGTTTTTTTAATGCTTACATTAGCTTGAGTTACTGACACTTGAACCAAAATATACCTGTAACTAATCAAGCAAAAACCTGTTTATTGGACACAATTCTGTTTAGTCAAACTTTTCTGGATCATCTACCGTAAGCCAGATCATAGGAGAACAGACACATAAATACCCTAACTTTCTAGGTTTTAGTCTTGCAGTGTAGACACATAAAAGGTTGATGCTACAGAAGGATGGACCTGGGAAGGTCTGGGCAGTCCTCATAGTGGAGGAAATGTTGGAGAAGGCTTTTGAAAGAAGGTGGACATCTACCAGGGAGACAAGGAAATGAGAACTATTTCAGATGTGTATAGAGGGTGATATGGAGGGGAGGAAGGAATAGAAGAGCCTATGGAAGCCTGAAAAAAACAAAATGGGTTCAGAGATGTGAAAGCCTTTGGGAAGAACAGTAGCGCAGAGTTCACATTTAAGGTGAGAGGGAAAAGAAAACAGGGGTAAAGGGTTATAGAGTAGAGGGTTTTATAGTCTGTGTCATTGACTTGGGACTTTAGGTTTTGGGAGATGAGCAAATGCCACAATGTTTTAAGTAGGCAGTTTGTATGTTTTTTTTTTTTAAATGTAATTCCCTAGGCATGTGAAGAATGAATTAGTATAGAAACCAGGAAGCAGAGAGATTAGCTAGGAAGCTGCTGATATTGTCTGGGCAAGAGATGATGAATTAAGTACGGGAGTAGTGTGGAGGAAGGAAAAGGTAAAATCAAGATGATATTTTTAGCTCAAGCTAAGTACTATATTAAATACAAAATGCTTTCTGCTCTAAGGAGATTATAAATTACTATATATTGTCAGGAGATGGGATAAAACTGATAGATTTTTATGGAATGACTAAATGTGTTGTTAACACAATTTTATAAAAATATATACAATGACTATTTTGTAATATGAATACTTCAGTTATTAGTACATCTATACACTGACGATATGACTCAGGCTACAAAAATACTTCTAGAATTTTCTATTCTTCCGTTTGTTCTGAACTTTTTCCCATCTCATTGTACTCTAGAAATGAAAAGTACAGTATCACCTTCTTCAGAAAACAGTAACATAGGACAATTAAAGGAAGGATGTGACCTAGAAGAAAAATGAAAGATAATTTTTTAGTAGTTAGGATAAGTACAGGTATAATGAGTGGTAGGAACTGATATAGTGTGTAAAAGGGGCAGGGGGAAGTATTATTTGATTGAAGAATAGGAGTTTGTGTGTATGGGGCTAAGTTTGAATAGGTAGTAAAGGGCCTGTTACATACTGTGGAAAATCATGAATGACTAGCTCAGGAATTGACACATTACTTAACAGAATCATATTTTAAATTAATAGGTTACACTACGATTGTAGTGTATTGGTGACTATTCTATTACAATCAAATTTATTTTTATTGCATCCTCAGGGCTTCTAATTTCAAAAAAGTTGAACACATCTGTGTATTATTGTTTTAAAGTTAGGTGAATGGATACCTTGTGATATCCTTCTAACTTTCCTTTTCTACTTCCTTAATTTTTGTTTCAAAACAAAATGACACACTGGAGTGTTATCCTAACACTTTGGATTAGTTAATAACTTAATAAAAATATATTCATTAAAAATGAATAAAATATGTTTAAATATACAAATGTATGGTACCTCCTGAATTGTTTATTTTCAGAGTGCAGGCACAGGTTGCATTTCTTTATTTTATTCTGCTATTTCTTATGTGTTTTTTTCAAACAAAATATAATTTTACTAAAAATATTTTGGGAGAATGAGGAAAATTTTACTGCACACAGAGAAATGTATATATTTTATATATTACGCAATAACCATAAAACAAGGCCAATATAGAAATTATATAGATAGCATGGCTAAAATCCAAAATTTAAAAATTCTAGCTTTGTCCATTTATTTATAACACCACCTTTTTCAGTTTCATTGAGGTAAAATTGACAAAATTGTCAAGGTGTACAACATGGTTTGATATCAATATACATTGAGAAATGATTACCACAAACAAGCTAATTAACATATTCATCACCTCACATAATTGCCTTTTTAATTAATGGTAAGAATCCTTAAGATCTTCTCTCTTAGCAAATTTCAAATAGACAATACATTATTATTAACTATAGTCATTATGCTATATACATTAGATCTCTAGAAATCCTTCTACTCATAACTGAAAGTTTGTATCCTTTGACCAATATTTCCCCCTCCTTACCCCACTCCTGGTAACAACCCTTCTGTTCTCTGTTGCTGTGAGTTTGACTTTTTTATATTCCATATGTAAATGAGATCATGTGATATCTGTCTGTGTCTGACTTATTTTACTTAGCATCTAGTCATCTAGCTTCATCCATATTCTCAGAAATCGCAGGATTTACTTCTTTTTTTTAAGGCTGAATAATAGTTTTTGTGTATACATACTTATGCATATATATACCACATTTTCTTTATCCATTTGTCCATTAATGGATTGATTCCATATCTTGGCTATTGTCAATGATACTGCAGTCAACATAGGAGTGCAGATATTTCTTCAATATACTGATCTCTTTTCCTTCAGATATGTACTCAGTTGTGGGACTGCTGGATCATATGGTAGTTCAATTTTCATTTTTTCAAGGAAATTACATGCCGTTTTCTATTATGGCTATACTAATTTACATTCACACCAATAGGGTGCAAGCTTTTCCTTTCCTCCACATCCTTACCAACACTAGGTATCTTTTGTGTTTTTGGTACTAGCTATACTAACAGATAATAACTAAATTTGTATTTCCCTGATGAGTAAGAATTTGAGTATCTTTTCATATATCTTTTGGCTGTTTGTATGTCCTCTTTGGACAAATGTCCAAAATGTCCAGGTCCTTTGCCCATTTTTAAACCAAGTTTCTTGTTTGCTTGCTATTGAGTAATAGAATTTCCATGTTTATTTTGCATATTAACTTAACAGATATATGGTTTGCAAATATTTTTCTCTAACTTAAGTGTTGCCTTTTTATTTTGTTTATTGTTTCTTTTTCACTGTGCAGAAACTTTTTATTTAGTTTTATGTATTTGCACTTGCTTATCTTTGCTTTCGTTGCTTGTGCTTTTGGTGTCATATCCAAGAAATCATTGCCAAGATCAATGTTAAAGAACATTTTCCATAGATTTTCTCCTAGTAGTTTTATGCATTAGATCTTACATTTAAGTCTTTAATCGCTTTTGAGTTGATAATTTGTATATGATGTGAGATAAAGGTCCAATTTTATTCTTCTGCATATGGATATGCAATTGTCCCAACACCATTTATTGAAGAGATTGTACTTTCTTCATTGTATGTTTTTAGTAATTTTGTTGCAAATCAACTGAGCATAAATATGTGAACTTATTTCCAGGCTCTCTATTCTGTTTCGTTGTTCAATGTGTCTGTTTTTATGCCAGTGCCATGCTATTTTGATTACTGGAGGTTTGTAGTATATTTTGCAATCAGGATATGTGCCGCTTTCACTTTGTTCTTGTTGCTAAAGATTACTTTGGTTATTCAGGACCTTTTGTGGCTCCATATACATTTTTCTTACTTTATTTTTAAGAAAAATGCCATTAGATTTCTTAGAAGGGTTACATTGAATCTGTAGATTGCTTTAGGTAGTGTGGACCTTTTGATAATATTGATTCTTCTGGTCCATGAACTTGAGATAGCTTCTCATTTATTTGTGTTTTCTTCAATTTCTTTTTTCAATGTTTTATAATTTCTAGTGTACAGATCCTTTATTTTGGTTAAATTTACCTCTAAGTGTTTTATTCTTTTTGATGCTCTTGTTATACGTAGGTTTGTTTTCTTAATTTCTTTTTCAAATAACTCAGTGTATAGAAATACAACAGATATTTGCATATTTATTTTTAATCTTAGCATTTTGCTGAATTATTTATTAGCTCTAAAAGTTTTTTGGTGGAATCTTTACAGTTTCTAGATATAAAATTATGTCATCTGCAAAGAGGGACAATCTTCTTCTTTCTGATTTGATTCCTTTTGTTTTTTCTCTTGTTTAATAGCTCTGAGCATAACTTCCAATACTATGTTTAATAGAAACAGTGAGAATGGGTGTCTTTGTTTTATTGTCAATCTTAGAGGAAAAGCTTGCAGTTTTTCACCATTGAGTATGATGTCTTTTTTTTTTAATTTTTTTTTCTTATTATACTTTAAGTTCTAGGGTACATGCGCATAATGTGCAGGTTTGTTACTATGTATACTTGTGCCATGTTGTGTGCTGCACCCATCAACTCGTCAGCACCCATCAACTCGTCATTTACATCAGGTATAACTTCCAGTGCAATCCCTCCTCCCTCCCCGCTCCCCATAATAGGCCCCGGTGTGTGATGTTCCCCTTCCCGAGTCCAAGCGATCTCATTGTTCAGTTCCCACCTATGAGTGAGAACATGCGGTATTTGGTTTTCTGTTCTTGTGAGAGTTTGCTGAGAATGATGCTTTCCAGCTGCATCCATGTCTCTACAAAGGACACAAACTCATCCGTTTTTATGGCTGCATAGTATTCCATGGTGTATATGTGCCACATTTTCTTAATCCAGTCTGTCACTGATGGACATTTGGGTTGATTCCAAGTCTTTGCTATTGTGAATAGTGCCGCAATAAACATACGTGTGCATGTGTCTTTATAGCAGCATGATTTATAATCCTTTGGGTATATCCCCAGTAATGGGATGGCTGGGTCATATGGTACTTCTAGTTCTAGATCCTTGAGGAATCGCCATACTGTTTTCCATAATGGTTGAACTAGTTTACAATCCCACCAACAGTGTAAAAGTATTCCTATTTCTCCACATCCTCTCCAGCACCTGTTGTTTCCTGACTTTTTAATGATCGCCATTCTAACTGGTGTGAGATGGTATGTCATTGTGGTTTTGATTTGCATTTCTCTGATGGTCAGTGACGATGAGCATTTTTTCATGTGTCTGTAGGCTGTATGCCTGTCTTCTTTTGAGAAATGTCTGTTGATATCCTTTGCCCACTTTTTGATGGGGTTGTTTGTTTTTTTCTTGTAAATTTGTTTGAGTCTTTGTAGGTTCTGGATATTAGCCCTTTGTCAGATGAGTAGATTGCAAAAATTTTCTCCCATTCTGTAGGTTGCCTGTTCACTCTGATGGTAGTTTCTTTTGCTGTGCAGAACCTCAATATTAAATACTTTCATTTCTGCCAAATTGCTTTTATTACTCACACTGGAACAGACACACACACTCTCTCTCTCTGTATATATATATACACACACACACATATATATGTATATCTATATACACATACACATATATATGTTTTCTTAATTTCTTTTCAAATAACTCATTGTTAGCATATAGAAATAGAACTGATATTTGCATGTTGTTTCTTCATGTATATGAAAAAACATATACATGAAAAACACAGTTTTATTTGCATATATATATATGTATATTCTAGACTCCTTTATATCATCCCTCAGGTCATTGAAGCTCTCTTTTTTATAGTCAATCCCTTTTTTCTCTATTTTTCAGACTGGATAATCTCTACTGTGATTCACCTGCTGTTAAGGCCACCTAGTAAACTTTATGTTTAATTTGTTTTATTCTATTTCTCATTTCTAAATTCCTATTTTTTTCATAGTTCATCTTTCCCTACTGATATTTCCAGTATCTTTCTGCATTATGACCATATTTTCTTTAAATCATTGAATATATTTTAAATAGGTGTTTAAAATGCTTGACTGCTAATTCTAACATAAGTTATTTTAGTTTTGGCTCAATTAACTGCTTTTTCTCCTGTTTATATGTCACATTCCCTGTTTTTATTTTTTATTTTTGTTTAAATTTTAAAAAATACGTCCTGGCCATTATCGGTGGTATATTACAGAGTTCTATTATAGTATAAATCTGATGATAATTGATTTTTGTTCTAGCAGGCAGATAGCTTAGCTGGACTGAAACTCTAAACACTGTTTTCCTGATGTGGTCAGCAGTCTAAACATTTATTTGTTTCTCTTAGCCTACCAGCTGCCTCTTTTCTTGGAGTCTCTTGTGTGTATACACAGTTAAGAGGTAAAAGAAGGACCAGGGGCATTTAAGGATGGATTAGCATGTATTTCCTTCTTTATATTTCTTTGTGTATAAATTCTGGTGTTTTGGGGCCACTGGTCAGTTTCTACCAGCACTGGTACCATTAAATTCTAATTTCTAACTCCTAATTTATCAGTATAGTGAGAATGGGGCTTTCTGCTTGAGTTCCAGATTACATCGTACCCTTTTAGTAAAGATTAGGGCAGGTTTCAAGGGAAAAAATAAAAATAAAACAACAACAACAAAAACTCCTCATAAAGGGAAATATCGCCAAGTGCAGTTTGCCTCTTTTAAAATTTGACTCCCCTGCCGCCTCTGCCTGTCTTTCATCATTATATAGTACTTTTAAATGCAATTAGTTGTTCTGTAAGAGAACATCTGTGTTCCTAAAAATCATTATAATATGCGAAGCCATGCAATTAAAATAATAGGTTTTATAGAAAGAAATTGGGTTAAGATCACAGCACTCAAAAACTTTACCAGTGATACATAAAAAACAATATTTGTAAAAATTGTAACCCAGTTTTGCAGGTGTTAAATGGTTACATGTATCTTTTCTTGCAAAATATTTGGAATGTGTTTATGGAAGTGGGTGTTGGAAAGGTTGCAGTTTGTGAATTACTGTGAAGTGGTAGAGTGACTGCTATCTCAAATCTGGAAGTCATAATACCAGATATAGATGGGTGTGGGCAATAATACATGGGAACTGAGGTAACTTGTAGATATGAAGTGTGTCTGTATGTGCGCATATACATTTTGTGTGTTCCTGTGGAACTAGGTTCAGATGAGTTAAGTATTCTGTATTCATCTAAGGCTTTTATATATGAAATGGAAGAAACAAACGTGAAATTTAAATTATGTTCTAATTATTTCCTTGTATATCAATTACTTTGCAGTTTCAAAATAAACATTATATCAGAAATGATAATTTTGTAAAAGTATTTATACCAGTTTACAATTGTTATTTGTAGGATAATTCCTCTAAAATAAGCAACTTTGTCATTATTGAAAAAAGAACCTCCATGTTTTCATTTTGAAATTATGTATACTTTTTCTGTGTCTGGTATCTGTCACACAGCATTGTTTGCAAAATTTGTTGGTGCTTTGCATTAGAAGTATTTTACTAATTTCTTATTTCTTTATAGTATTCCATTTTGTAAACGTACCATTTGATGGACATTTTGGTTGCTTCCAGTTTTTTTGCTATTTTGACTATAGCTGCTATGCATGTTCTTTGCAGATATATTTTGAGCTGCATGTATAAGAGTTTCTGGGTCATAGTAGATATGTACATTTATCTGTTGTAGATAATGACAAATAGTTTTCAAATGAATTATAACAATTCATTCTCATGAGAATTGTATAAGGTTTCCATTTGCCCCAAATCCTCACCAACACTTACCATTTATAGTCCTTTAAATTTGAGTACTTTCTAGAATTTTGGCCTAATCTGTAAACCAATATTTCTATTTGGTGTAGGAGGTTAGTTTTAAAATGTCATTGTAATGATTTTTTAGAAAAACATATTTATTAATTAAGAGTAATTCAATAAATGAAATAATGGTAGTTAAAAATAATTTTTTAAAATGATTATATGTTGCCTCAGAGAATCTCTAAATTTTAATTTAATAAGTTTTGATGACTCCAGAATTCAGATTAAATGACCACTCCCTAAATTAACCAATCACTTTGAACCCATTAGATATTTTCTATAGAAGAATAAAATTTCAGTAACTTTAGACAACAGTTATCAAGTGGTTATAGTTTATCAAATGAATGAAGTTCCCAGCGATTCTTCTAGGTATAAAGGCATAGCAGTCTGGAAATAAAATTGCAGCATGACATTTATTCTAGTTTTTATCCCAAATCCATACATACCCTGAATTATGATTGCTTAAAAGAGTTATTAAATCAAATTTCATACTGGGACATGTGCTGGTAAGAAGAAAAATCTCTTGGAGGAACAAGTGCACTGTGCGAGTAGCTATTTAGATCTCATTTCTGTTTCTTTTCTTTTATTTTTCCAGACAGAGTCTTTCTGTCACCCAGGCTAGAGTACAGTGGCGCAATCTCAGGTCACTGCAAATTCTGCCTCCTAAGGTCAAGCAAGTCTCCTATCTCAGCCTCCTGAGTAGCAGGGATTACAGGCGCCCACCACCACACCTGGCTAATTTTTTGCATTTTTAGTAGAAACAGGGTTTCACCATGTTGCCCAGGCTGCTCTCGAACTCCTGACCTCAAGTGATTCGCCTGCCTTGGCCTCCCAAAGTGTTGGGATTACAGGCATGAGCCACCGTGCCTGGCCTTAGATTTTGATTTCTGATCTATATGAACAAAAACCTATTATTAGTTAAAGGCCTAAAATTATAGCATACCTGATGCTGGAGAGAGGAAGAAATAGGTAAGATTTGCAACTTGTTTAGAAGGAAATCCGTGGAAGAATTTACTTAGCTTCTCAAGGTCACTGAAGTAAACAGGAAACAGGTACAGTCAACTTTTAATTATAAGGAATCTCTGGGGAAATACAGATAAATGAAATCCAAATTAATTTTTCAATTCAGGCTTTAGTTTCACCTGTTGGTCACTGATGCTTTGCAAACAGGAACCTGATCTGGCATTTGTTTCTCAATGCACTTAAGGTTCTTTCCTTATTTTTTGGTGGAAATGGTAGCAGAAAACTGGAAAAACCTAAATAAGCACAATGAATTAGATAACTGAGAAATGGCCAACATTCTTCTTTTAGCAGCTCAGTGATGTGGAAACAAACACTAAACGAGCAAATAGTTTCTAAACCTCACGTTGTTAATGGGAGATCCAGGACTACCATCCAACTATTTTAGGATTTCTGAGAAAGTATTCTTTCCTCTGTGTATGTTGCTATCATAGCTAATTAGTAAAATCATGATTCATACTTATTTCTTTATAAGCATATGGGTTATATTCAAATAGAAAAGAGTAACGTGAACCAATACGTGTATGCCTGTGTGTGTGTACATATGCCTGTGTGAGTGTACATATGCCTGTGTGAGTGTATCTTTTATATTTAAATATGATCTCAAAGAAGAGGAGTTTCACTGCACTTGAAGAAGAGAAATAAGTAGAGACAACTGGGGAAAGGGCTTGATGGATTATGTTGCACAAGACTTGACAGAAGAGAAAAATGCAATTGCAGGATGAAATCGCTACTCTCCGGAGAAGAAAAAAGTGAAGGTATTATATTCAGGCTCATCATCAGTGGCCAGATTATTGTCTGGTTGAGAAGTAAAAAAGAAAAAACAATACACAAAAATAAGAATAATAGAATTGTAAAATACTTTGTTTGAAAAGACTGAGAACAGATAACTTTAAGCATCTATTGATTATAACTGGTAACAAATGGTAGCCCCAAATTGAGTAAAACAGAATCATTTTTTTAACAGAAGGTATATTTGAGCATAGCTTAGCTCTAGGACAATGAGGTTCACTTATTCTGATTTTGAGAATACCATAGCTTAAAGGTTTAAATAATTTCCACTTTTTGAATTCAAGAAATGTAGACCATATTGGTTATGTGTATATGTATTTATGCTGCAACTTTGAAGTAACTTCTTTTTTATCGTCACTAATTAACTTCATTGTGATATACCTGAGAAATGAAGCTTTCTATAACTCTATGACTATTTTAATATAATTTTGAAATGCTTGAATAATAAAAATATATTTCATTGAAGGTCATTACGTTAAATGATTAGTTGAAACTTTCGCTTAAGAAATATGTAGGTCAAAATTTTTATTAATGTTACTGTTTTACAATTTACATTTATGAGCCTAGACATTAAATTTTGCTGGGCACTATTTGGTTATGTAAAATAAAATTAGTTTAGTGGATTCCACTATACTTAACATACTTTTTATCTTGCTTAAATGTATGTGCAAGAAAAGCACCATACCTTAAATTAGAGACATATGCTTTGGCTATAAAAATCAGCAAGCCAACATCAGTTGCTTTTGAAAAACCGTTTCATAATACAAAACTAATTAGCTGTGACAGAATAAAATACAGTAAAAAACATTTTTAAAAGTAGCTTGCTATTTTCAAGACAGCAATTATAAGTGCTTTCATAGGAGTTTGTGGAGTTTAGTTATTACTTATCTTGCTTAAGCATTGCTTTATTGGAAAAATCAAAATTAATTAAGTTTATTTTTTATGGATAGCAAAAGTAAATCCATAGGAACCACTGGTATATTTTGGCTTCCCAAAAGGCAGATGATTTTTCTTTTCCAAGGTCGTTGAAATTAGCAAGTATTTTTAAAAAGACATACTTTAAAAATTGAGATTATTTTTGCCTGTTAATTCATGATTATTCTAAATACTTTTTTATTTTGTTCATAATAGACCCATTACAACTATTTGCTGTTACTACCACTACTGTTATTGTTACTATTATCATTTTGCAAACATGTCTGGTAGTGTCCAATATATTTAAAATTTAAAGAATCAACAAAATCATGAAGAAAATACGCTTTGTACTTTTCTCTTTTTTATTACATTAAAAGGACTTCTGCTTTAGTTTTTAGGTGATGGCTTTAGTTTTGTCCCATATAGCTGCGAAGATATAAACATGATAAACACGAGAAGAATCAGGAATAGGGGTTGCATTTATAGTAAGAGATATGCACAGGCAAATTTCAAGCCAAATAAATACCAATAAAAATGTGTTGCTTTATTAAAATGGTATTTTTTTTCTAGAATCAGTACCACATAGAAAGTCTTGTATGTGAATATGAGCCTGATATCAGATATTGTTCATGAGTAGCAAAATTTCTCTGCCAAGACATTAAAATAGAAGTATCAATATGGTCATCTGAGGAACTGGATATGAAATGCTTACATATGTGCATCCGAAGTAAAATGTAGTAAGTATTGGGTTCTCATATTTTTGTTGTTCCAAAATATTAATTTTTCTAGGCAACCAAGAGAAGACTTAATGTGTCATAGTAGTAGCATATTGAAAACTTTTTCTTGCATTCACTTACTTGCTCAACATCTCTTGGTATGAAATATGCACAATTTACTAGGCATTGCACTGGCTGTAAAAAATTACTCATAATCCCATGGGCATAATTACTCAGTGTAAACACACTGTAATTCAACAAAAGATTTAACGGAAATGTTGAGTTCCATTGTATGTCTTGGATTTCAATATACATAATAGAAAAATTAAAAAGTATCAAAAGAAAAGCTTGATGTGGGTTTTTCAATCAAACACCATCGCTTTCGTGACTATTCAATTTCCAAAACTTTGAAATTCTTTTTCAAATCAAAATGTAGGCCAGAATTTTTAAAGACGCTTTTTAATTTCTTATCTTGGAAAAATATAAAGTTCATTGTAAAAGAAAAACTAGTATTATATATGTATAATTTATATACAGTAAAGTACACATATTTAAAATGTATGATTTGTTAAGTTTTTAAAGATGTATATATCCTGGAAATCATCACCACGATAAAGACAATGAATCTATTGCTCTAAAAGTTGCTAAGTGCCCCTTGAAAATTTTCTCTCCTGTCTCTTCCCATCCAGGCAATCACTGATCTGCTCTCTGTCACTGTAGGTTAGTTTTCATTTTCTAGAATTTTATATAAATGGAAACATACTTTATACACTCGTTTTGGTATGGTTTATTTCACTCAGAGTAATTATTTAAGATTTGGCTATGAGGTATCATGTAGCATTTCATTTTATTTTTGCAGAATTAATTAGTTCATGGATATACCACAATTTGTTTATCCATTTGCCTGTTGATGATGAACTTCCAGATTGTTTCAAGTTTTTGGCTTGAAAATATGCACGTTTATAAACAAGTTTTGCAAAGATATATACTTTCCCTTTTAGGAAAGTACCTAGGAGTGGAAGGCATGGGTCATATGGTGGGTATATGTTTAAGGTTTTACAAAAATGACAAACTGCTTTCCAAAGTGTTAATACCATTTTAAATTCCCACCAGCAGTGAATAAAAATTCCATTTGCTCCACATACCTGCCAATACCTCTGTTATGTGCGGTCTTTTTAATTGTGGCCATTCTAATAGGTATATAGCAATATCTCATCATACTATTAACTTGCATTTGCCTAATTTAAAATAATGTTGAGCATAGTTTGTTTTTCTTTCTTTTAAAAAATGTTTTAACTTTTATTTTAGGTTTAGGAGTACACGTTCAGGTTTCTTACATAGGTAAACTTGAAACTTGTGTCATGGGGTTTTGTTGTACAGATTATTTCATTACCCAGGTGTTACGCCTAGTATCCATTAATTATTTTTCCCGATCCTCTCCCTCCCCTGACCCTCCCTGTCAATAGGCCCAAGTGTGTGTTGTTCCCCTCTATGTGTCCATGTGTTCTCATCATTTGACTCCCACTTTTAAGAACATAGTGTATTTGTTGAGCATATTTTCTTATGTTTATTTTCCATCTATATGTATTCTTATTTCTATTTAGATATTTGGCCCATTTTAATAAATGGGGCTGTTTAGTTTTATGTTGGGTTCTGAGAATTTCTACTGTATTCTGAATAGAAGTTTTCTATTGAATAAACAATTTGAAAATATTTTTATATTTTCTTCTACTCTGCGCCTTGTCTTTTCATTCTCTGAACAATGCCTCTTGAAGAGCCAGAGTTCTTGATTTTGATTTTGTTGATTTTTTTCTGTTATTGATTGTGCCATTGGTGCCATATATAAAAAATCATTGCCTAACCCAAGATTATGAAGACTTTCTTCTAGAAGTTTTATAGTTTTCGATTTTAAATTTAGATTTACAATTAATTATGAATTACTATGTGTATATGGTGCGAAATGTTGATCAAGGTTTACTTCTTGCATATTGTTAGCCAATTGTTCTGGCATTGTTTGTTGAAAAGGCTATTCTTTATCCATCGAATTGTTCTGGCATCTTTTTCAAAGTTAATTGACCAGGTTTTTGTGGGTCTTTTCTGGACTCTGTATTCTTCCCATCTATCTATTTGTCTATCTGTACATCAGTGCCAGGTGATCTTGATTACTATAGATTTTTAAATCTTACAAAGATTTAAGATTTACAAATCTTAAAGCCATGTAGCATAAATCCTCCAAGTTTTCTATGTCAAGTTGCATTTGCTATTCTGGGTTATTTGCATTTCTATTTAAATTATAATTAGCTTATCAATTTCTCCATAAAAGCTTGCTGGGATTTTGATTGCTATTTAGTTGAATGTGTTATCAAGATAGGGAGAACTGATAGGTTAATAAATAGTAAATCTTCCAACCCCTGAATACTGTATGTATCTCTACTTATTTAGGTCTTCTTTGATTTATATTCCTGCAATGTTTTATAGTTTTCACACTACGGGGTTTGCACATATTTTGTCAGATTTATCCCTAAGTACTGTATATTTGTATGCTATTTCAACTGATTTTTTTTTAAGTTTCAATTTCTGATTGCTCGTTTTCAGCATATAGAAATATGGTTGATTTTTGTATATCGATCTTATATCCTGCAACCTTGGTAATTTTGCTTACTATTTCCAATAGCTTTTATTGCAATTCTCATCAGATTTTCTAGGTCGGTGAATATGGTCTCTGTGAATAAAGACAGTTTTACTTCTTCTCTTCCAACCTGAATACCTTTTATTTTGTTTTCTTGCCTTACTATTTTGACTAGTACCTCCTGTATAATGATAACAGAAATGGGTGAAAATCGATGTCATTGCCTGCCTCTTTTTTTTCTTTCTTGAGATGAAGCATTTAGTCATTCACTATCAAGTATGATGTTAGCTGGAGGTAATTCTGTAAGTTACACAAAAACAGCTTTATTCCTACTTTTAAGCTTTGGTTTACAATTCCAGAACAGAATTACTTTAGTGTTAAAATTACTCACATTGTGAGGAAAAGCCCTTCTTCAATCCTCTGCCCAATGGCCTGCGAATTATGTAGTGTTCTCTTCTACATAGTGAAAACAGTAACTCTTCTCAATCCCGTGTGAGTTTCAGGGACTGTACCCTATAATGTTGTTTCTTTTCCTGACTGCAGCTGGTTTCCTCACATGGCTGTGCTCATTAGTACGTGGCTACAACTTGCTGGTGGTATCTCTTGAGTTTCCACTCTATGCAGCTTTCTTCTTTCAGAGACTTTGTCCTAATAACCCTCTCCCTTGCTCGTCATGTTGTCAGCTTAGTCTTTCCAAAGAGAGACTGCTAAGGTCTACTTCGGTTCTTAGTCCCTGCGCTATAACCTGGAAACAGTCTCTAGACAGTATTGTGGAGCAGTTGTGATGCTCACCTTTGTTTGACATCTCTCAAAAATGTGTAATGTCCAAAATCCTGAAAAGTATTGCTTTATATATATGTCTTCCAGTTTTTAAAAAAAGTCTCAGAAAATAATTTAAATCTTGTGTCTGTTTTTTCATCCTGGCTAGAAGTAGAACAAAACGTAGTATTTTACATTGTGTTTATTCAAGTGCATAATAGATTAATTTAAACTTACGTCAAGTGAGGAATATATTTTAGAATCATAGGTTAAGAAGAGGTATCTATATGCTTGTTTCAGATTGTTTGTATTTAATTTTGTATTCCTTGGTATTTCTTTCTTTTCTTATTTGTTTCTGGTGATTACCAGTATATATATAGTAAACAGGTGGGAGATATTGCATACATAATAAAAAATAATCTTAATAACAAGAATCTAAATGACTTGAACCAGTATTAGAAAAGGCTGGCTTTATTTCCTTATGAATTTTATGTAATTCTTTTCTTTCACCTATATTTCTATGGAAACTCTTGAACAAATTATAATGGTGCCAAACTTTGAAACCTTGGTAAACGTGTCCATTTTTGATTAATGGCTCCATCATCCACTGCCAGTGAGGATTCTGCAGACATTAATTTTTATCAAGAACAGCTGGTTCTTGAACACAGGTGCAGGCTGTTTCTGCCACATAATCTAAGACGTATTAATAAAAGAATGATGGTTTAACTCTGATGCTATCGAAAAGTCAATTCAATGCTTCCTTAAAGGAGAAAGGATAAATGGCTCATAATTTTGTTCATGTTGTTGTTCAATGTCTTGTTTTATCTTAGAGTCCTCATACTTCCAAGCACATGATTATCTGGTGTGCTGAAAGAAAATTTTGAGAGAGTTAAAATGATTTTTGTAGAAAATGGTCAGAGTATTCAAATAAAGGAGGCTCAAATTTGTAACCATTCTTAATAAAACAGATCAAGGAGTAAAAATATTTATCCTTGTGAAGTGCAAACCATTTTTAACAGAAAATATCAATTTAAAATTTTAAGACAAGAAACACTCTGCTCTCCTTGTGATTTAGAAATTCATATCATCTTTACTAATGATTTATATATTGATTTTTATCATTATTTGCTTGGGTAAATTACTTTTGATAACCCAATATGGAAATGGAGAGATTATGTACTAATAAATATATACAGTCATACAATGATTAATAAAGCATCAAATATAGAACTAAAGAATAAGAAAATACTAATAAAAATGCATAGGTACTCTACGTTCGTTATAAATATGTTATGTTCGGCAAAATAATGTTTGCCATAACATTTAAGGGGAAAGGAATGTTCCATTTTGAGCAGCAAAATAAAGGAAAAAACCAATGGAGCTCATACACTCAGGTTCAATTCCAAGCTCTACTACTTACCACATAGTGGTTGAGTGATTATTTAACTCTGAAAATCCCAACAATTCTTATCTTAACTTGGGGTTGATATTTTCTATCCCCCAGAGTTACTCTGGGGAGTAAATGAGGGAATATGCATGTAGTGTTTATTAGATACTCTTCACCCATCAAATATTACTTTTTTATTTACAAATTCAGAGTGGTATAAATAAACATGCCTTATTCTCAACATCAAGGCATTCATTCTTACAATGGACTTTTGATGATACTTTTTTTTCGTGAATTTCTTAAATGTCATAATAATTTAAACATTTATGTCTGTATTCAGTAAAGTACTATTATTAAAGTAACAAAGTTACTTAAAATCAGAACTATTGAATAAACCCACACTGGGTAATAAGCAGAAGTGAATTTTTGCAAACACAAGAGTGTATTCACATCCTGGTTCATCATTTTCCAGCTGAACAGGAACTGATTCAAATTATATAGTATGCAGTGGTCTAGTAGCATTATTGATTTGCAGTTTGGAGGAAATGTTAAGTATTGTATTTATTTCTAACTGTAAAATATGCTTTTTCTAAGTTTTCTACTTATGGAAAATTAGGTAATATGTGTGTGAGTAGTACCTCACCAACACCTTTATAAAGTTTACTTATTATTGAAATATAAGCTAGAGAAGTCACTTATATAACTGCTAGCTTGAATATCCAATTTATCAACATTTTTGTTCTGTGCATGAAAACTTATTTTTTTCTTAAAATACTTTATAGTTTTTGTTAGTAGGGAAACTAAATGACCCTAGAAACATTATATGCTCAAATGGCAATAGGGATTAGAAGAGGTAGAACTCCAGAGAAAATGTTGGTTTTTACTCTCTCCTCACTTGCAAATTGAGCTTTGCTATTACTTTAAACCTTTTCTTCATAGGAAGAGCTAAACTGAATTGGCATATCAGATCCAGAATGAGAGTAAGAGAGCTTTCCAACATACCTCTGTTGGCAAGCAGCACTTAGGCTAATTTATACTTCCATGGCAATTACTCTGGTATTGCTGACTCTTCTTGGATTGCCAACTGATGATACCCGCCAGCCTACACCTGTAGACACCTGCTGGCTGAAAAAAGAATCCTTTGAAAAGTCAGCCTGTGGAAAAGATTGTATCAATTCTGTCTACTAGTTTAACTTGTTTTTATTTTATTGCAGTTTCTACATCCTTGACCCATTTCTTTCTTTCTTTTTTTTTTTTGAGACTGAGTCTCGCTCTGTCGCCCAGGATGGAGTGCAAAGGCGCAATCTTGGCTCACTGCAACCTCCGCCTCCTGGGTTCAAGCGATTCTTCTGCCTCAGCCTCCTGAGTAGCTGGGATCAAAGGTGCCCACCACCATGCCCGGCTGATTTTTTGGGGTTTTTAGTAGAGACAAGGTTTCACTATGTTGGCCAGGCTGGTCTTGAACTCCTGACTTCGTGATCCACCTGCCTCGGCCTCCCAAAGTGCTGGGATTACAGGGGTGAGCCACCATGCCTGGCTTCTATATCCTTGACCCATTTCTTATGTTATCTTTTTGTTTTTGTACTAAGCAGATATAAATAAGAACAAAACATTAAGGGATCACTGAGAAGCAGCCTGGAGCATCTCATTCCCAGTTTCAGGAATTTTCAAGTTGTGCTAGAAACTGAAACTGTTAACAGGATGACTTTCTTCTGAGAAGATGTATCGATAGGCATACAATAAAGCTCGATTCCTAGGGTAGATACTTGGCTAGAAATGGTAAGTGTATTGATGAGAAGCTCTAGGTATTGGCTATTTGCTAGGGTTTTTAACTATTTTTTTTAAATGCTACTATTTTGAAACCTAAGTGGTTCATAACAAGGTTTCTTATGTACAATTTTTAAACATAACCTGAGATCAGTTAATTATTTGATAAACTTTATCCACTTGAAATGTACTGTTTCCTGTATTTCATAAACGTAAGAGAAAGAACAATTAAAATGTAAAGCGTTTTAAGAGGAATGGTGGTATGATTAGACTTTATTGAAACCTAAACACTGTTCTTAAAATGAGGAGACTTTGGTTAATTATAGCAATCAATGAGAGAAAGTAGTGAAATAACCCTTGCTTACATTCAAAATCTCTTTCTGTGCCCTGACTTTCATAACTTGCTTAAACCAAATAATTGGTTAGTACACTGCATAACAAGAAGAACATTATAATGAAAAATTTTCTACCTATGAAAGCATCAGTTTGCAATGCATGGAGTCACTCTAAAAGAATTGTGGCAAAACTAATTATTATGACAATAATGTTTTATTTCTCTAAACCAAATTGTAAAAACAAAGATAAAAGCCCAAGAAAATGTTTTGTTAGCAAAAAAATTAATGCCCCATAAATCAAATCTTCTTGAGGGGTTAATATTTCAGATAACTTCAAAGAAGGAATGTGGTGCATACAGTGTAATGCAATGGAACTGACAAAAACTAGCCTAGTCTAACATCAAGGGCATAAAGCATGACGATAGCATGAGAAACTATGAAGGAAACTGCTCTCTCTTCTACTTTTCTACGCAAATGGTGAATGGTAAAGTCCACGGCCGACTGTTTAGATTGAAATTCCAACTCTGCCACTTACAAGTAGTATCATCTTTGACTAGTTGCTTAAACTTTTTGTGACTCAGTTTTTTCATCCATAAAATGGAGATATTCAAAGAATTAAATTGGCTAATATGTGAAAAGGATTTAGAGTAGTGCTTGTCACATACTAAGCTCTCCATTAGTATAGGTACCACCACTATACACACTTCCACAACCACTTCCACAAAGAAACTAATTCCAAGCTGCAGTCAGAGACCAGTGAGCAGGGTGACCCCGGGACTGTTTCAGGGAAACATCACATGTGCATGAAAAGCCAAAGACCACAATCAAGGGTAGTAATAAAAATATTTTTTGTCCTCTAAAATTAAGGCATGTAAGAGAAAAGGTGGAAGAAGAATGCGATTCAATCTGTAAAAAACTATTTGCTTGAATTCACAATGGTGGGGTGGGGTGGGGTGGGCTTGGCATATGAATTCAATGTTTAACAGCTGACCCATGGCCTACAGGTCCTACTCTACAAGGATCTCAGTGGAACACTGAGGCTAAAGCAAAATTGGGAATGCTTC
Organism: Theropithecus gelada; assembly: GCF_003255815.1. Taxonomy (NCBI): domain Eukaryota; kingdom Metazoa; phylum Chordata; class Mammalia; order Primates; family Cercopithecidae; genus Theropithecus; species Theropithecus gelada. Next base: position 49,971,655 of record NC_037675.1, on the reverse strand, counting down.
TAAGGTGGAAATATCTTTATTTGTAACTGCACTGCAGCATTTAGCTGGGAGCATGATGGATATGGCAGCCAGGGTCCGTTCTATAAACCTTTTATCTATTTTGATATTATACTGTGCTATTTTTCCACAACCCATCACCCTCCTTCTCCTTACTATGACGTTTGTATGAATTGCTATCTATTTATAAAATGTGTTTCTATTTATCCCTGAGAGCAACGACGGTAACTTTATAATGGTTTAAAGGGGAGAGAAATTCTTAGTGTTTACTGGAATACATCAAGTTCAACACAGTATGGTTAGGGAGCTATCAAGATCTTGAGCTTCCAGTTTGCTTGCTAGATTAGCAGACCGGTTGGGTGAAATGTTGGCTTTTACATCTCTTTTTCAATGTTGAATAAATCTAATCTTTTCAACTAAACACATAATAAGGACTAAGTGATTCTTTTTTTTTTTTTTTTTTTTTTTTTTTGAGACGGAGTCTCGCTCTGTCGCCCAGGCTGGAGTGCAGTGGAGGACTAAGTGATTCTATTAGCAGCTATGTCAGGTGACGGTGTTTCTTTTCATTGTTAGTCCTTGGACAGGTCAATAAAAGCTTTCTCCAACTCAAAATATTTGGTCCTTTATGACACAAGTATACATATGTAACAAACCTGCATGTTATGCACACGTACCCTAGAACTTAAAGTATAATAATAAAAAAAAGATACCAAAAAATATTTTATATAGCATATATATCATGAACACGATATATCCATATCATGAACTTGATATTCCATTAAAATAAAAGCCCCAATGAATATATAAATTTCTTTTCTTTTCTTTTTTGAGATGGAGTCTCACTCTGTCGCTCAGGCTGGAGTGCAGTTGTGCGATCTTGGCTCACGGCAACCTCCGCCTTGTGGGTTCAAGATATTGTCCTGTCTCAGTCTCCCAAGTAGCTGGGATTACAGGTGCTCACCACCACTCCTGGCTAATTTTTACATATTTTTTTAGTATAGAAAGGTGTTTCACCACTTGGCCAGACTTGAATATACAAATTTCAGTGAGGAACAGAGTAATTTCATTGTATCTGCTGACACTCTTTGTTAGTCTTTTTAGTTATTTAAATATTTATATTTTACATTTGATATGTGATAAATGTATATAGCTCTTACAACCTAGAAGTCAAAATATACTTTACGTTTACATGGAGAGAAACAAGTAATTTGTAGAGGAATAAAAGGTACTATTAACATCTAAAGTTACTATTAACATCTAATAAAGTTACTATTAATATCTAAAAAGTGACTCATTTACCCATTTTTATCTTATAGAGTGTATTATCTCTTTGATTTGAAGGGAATACAGTGATTAAATGTTAAAAATGTTAATTTATACTGCTAAACGATGTTACCTGTGTAATATGTTAAACTTAGAGTTAATTAGATTTTGTAAAGATAAGGCATAAGGAACTTAAAGTGAGATGATACACCCTCAGCCCCTGCTTAGAATGGAATACCAAAAAGGAGGGACATGCTATGTAATATGGTAGATCTTTAAACACGTTAAAATAACTATTGCTTGGATTGTGGCTTAGAACACTACAGGAGGAAATACTTCATGGAGATAAAAGAGAAGCTTAGGTTTTTGTCTCAGACGAATGTGTGAAACTGTAACTCAGCTCCATTTTATCATGGTACCAGTATTTCTCTATTGTGCAGAGACTAGACTCTAACAATGGTATTTTCTGGGCTATTTGGCTGCTGGGGTTCTGAATGTAACCAAGGTTTAGAAATTGGATGCCCTTGCATGTGATTTAGAAGACAGAAGTGAGGTGGGGGATGGGAAGAAATAGGGCTCCCAGCATCCATCTAGTTGTTATAGATCATAGTAGGCATCCCCTAGTTAGGATATTTTCAACTCTTGTCATTTCCTGGTATTGGCAGCTTTATCTTGGATGTCTGGAGCCTGTAGCTTCCTAATATAGGACGGTCATATAGCTCTGCAAAAACTTCATGAATCTTCATGATCTATGTTTTCAGCCCTCTCCAAATTTGTGTGCATTTAAGGAAGCAATATCTTAGTAAGTAGTTTTTTTATTATTAGAAATGTTCGAGTGGTTGCTGAATGATCGCTACCACAGATATTGAGGGAATCATTGGATTCGTTAGTTTCTGAGGTCCTTTCCAATTCTGAGATTCTCCCTAAACAAGTTTCTTTAGATATGTCTCATAGTAAGTCAATGCTAGTTTGCTGAAAAGTCTTCTGTTGTGAAACAATTTGTGGATTTGGTTAAACTCTAAATAGTAATGACAATGAAAGCTTTAAAAGATAAACAGTCACCAGAGCAAAGTTATTTGGAAAATTCCATATTCAATTTAATTTTTCTTCTCTATTCTTTCATTATTTTCCTGAAGGTTAAAATTTTATTGTGATGGGTTCAAATAAAATACAGGAGTCCTAAACTGTATGTTTCATATAAAAGTCTGAGAAAAATAAATTGGTTTTAGCTCTCCACAGACTTACCAATTTTTAATAAAATACCCATACAGTTTAATAAATAAATATGCATGTGTGTATATGGTAGCATTAATGTTGAATTTTTATTATTTGCCAAACTCGTCATTTACCTGCCTGCTGATTTCCACACCAGCAGACTTACCGATTTTTAATAAAATACCCATAGTTTAATAAATAAATATGCATGTGTGTATATGGCAGCATTAATGTTGAATTTTTATTATTTGCCAAACTCGTCATTTACCTGCCTGCTGATTTCAAGTCATATTATGTTACAACCCTTTATATTAGGTGGCATGCTACTTAACTGCTTTGTTGAATTTAAAAATCTTTTAAATCAATGCTTTTTCATTTAGCTTGTATTCATTTAATTTGTGATTTGTTACTTGACAGAATTTAAATTTTCTATTCAAAACCGATTTATGAAGCAACTTGTTTGAACTGCAATTTCCGGTAACATATGATTTATTTGTTGATCAAATACTGCAGTGAATTTGTTTTTCTACTAGTTGATGAATAGTGTTACAGATGGATATGAGCTGATACATGAAAACGTTCTTTATAAACTGCAAATAGTATAAGAGATTGATATTTGCAAGATGTACAACCTTTTTTATGTGCATATATTGCTTTAATTTTAATAATTTGAAAATTCTTACATAATACAGTAAAGTATACTAATATAATAAACACCTTTGTTCCTAATAGCTAGATTTATCAAACCAGAACATTTTACCATCTGTGCTTCAGATACAATAGAAACAATGTGTTACAGGTGCATTTGAAGTTTCTACCTAATAATTCCTCTCCTTCCCCAGAGGAGGTTGGTGTTTGTTTTACATATTATATTTATGATACACATTTTAAATGAATATATGTATTATATATTATATGAAAGGTAAAGCACTAAATAATACTTTTTTGATTAATACTATTTTTTTCCATAAGTTATTGCAGTACAGGTGGTATTTGGTTAGATGAATAAGTTCTTCAGTGGTGATTTGTGAGATTTTGGTGCACCTATCACCCAGGCACTATATACTGTACCATATTTGTGGTCTTTTATCCATTGTCCCCCTCCTACTCTTTTCCCCAAGTCCCCACAGTCCATTGTATCATTCTTATGCCTTTGCATCCTCATAGCTTAGCTCCCTCATATCAGTAAAAACATAACGACGTTTGGTTTTCCATTCCTGAGTTACTTCACTTAGAATAATAGTCTCCAAACTCATCCAGGTCAGTGCAAAAGCTGTTAATTAATTGCTTTTTATGGCTGAGTAGTATTCCATTGTGTGTGTGTGTATATATGTGTGTGTATATATATGTGTGTATATATATGTGTATATATATATATGAGACAGGTTTTTTTAATCTATTCATTGATTGATGGGCATTTGGGTTGGTTCCATGATTTTGCAGTTGTGAATTGTGCTGCTATAAACATGTGTGTGCAAGTATCTTTTTCGTATAATGACTTCTTTTCCTCTGGGTAGATACCCAGTGGTGGGATTGCTTGATCAAATGGTAAGGAATCTCCACACTATTTTCCATTGTGGCTGTGCTAGTTTATATTCCCACCAGCAGTGTAGACATGTTCCCCGATCACTGCACCCATGCCAACATCTACTGTTTTTTGATTATGGCCATTCTTGCAGGAGTAAGGTGGTATTGCATTGTGGTTTTGATTTGCATTTCCCTGATCATTAGTGATGTTGAGCATTTCTTCATATGTTTCTTGGCCATTTGTATATCTTCTTTTGAGAATTTTCTATTTATATCCTTAGCCCACATTTTTTTTTTTTTTTTTTTCTGAGACAGAGTCTCGCTCTGTCACCCAGGCTGAAGTGTGGTGGCGAGATCTCGACTCACTGCAAGCTCCGCCTCCCAGGTTCACGCCATTCTCCTGCCTCAGCCTCCCCAGTAGCTGGGACTACAGGCACCCGCCACCACACCCGGCTAATTTTTTGTATTTTTAGTAGAGACGGGGTTTCACCATGTTAACCGGATGGTTTGGATCTCCTGACCTCGTGATCCGCCCGCTTCGGCCTCCCAAAGTGCTGGGATTGGGATTTTTTTTTTCTTGCTGATTTGTTGAGTTTGTTGTAGATTCTGGATATTAGTCCTTTGCCAGATGTAAAGATTGTGAAGATATCCTCTCACTCTTTGGGTTGTCTGAATACTCTGCTCACTGTTCCTTTTGCTGTGCAAAAGCTCTTTAATTTAATTAAGTCCTAACTATTTATCTTTGTTTTTATTGTATTTGCTTTTTGGTTCTGGGTCATGAAATCCTTGCCTAAACCAATGTCTAGAAGGGTCTTTCCAATGTTATCTTCTATAATTTTTGTAGTTTCAGGTCTTATATTTAAGTCCTCAGTCCACCTTGTGTTGATTTTTTTTTTTTTTTTTTTTTAAGATGGATTCTTGCTCTGTCACCCAGGCTGGAGTGCAGTGGCATGATCTCGGCTCACTGCAACCTCCGCCTCCTGGGTTCAGGCCATTCTCCTGCCTCAGCCTCCTGAGTAGCTGGGACTACAGGCGACCACCACCATGCCTGGCTAATTTTTTGTATTTTTAGTAGAGATGTGGTTTCACCGTGTTCGCCAGGATTGTTTCGATCTCCTGACCTCGTGATCCGCCCGCCTGGGCCTCCCAACGTGCTGGGATTACAGGCTTGAGCCACCGCACCTGGCTGAGTTGATTGTTTTTTATAAGGTGAGATGAGGATCCAGTTTCATTCTCCTAAATGTGGTTAGCCAATTATCCAGCACCATTTGTTGAAAGGGGTGTCCTTTCCCTACTTTATGTTTTTGTTTCCTGTGTCGAAGGTCAGTTGGCTGTAAGTATTTGGGTTTATTTCTGCTTCTCTGTTCTGTTCTATTGGTCTATGTGCCTATTTTTATGCTAGTACCATGCTGTTTATCAATTCTTTGGTTAGGTATATTCCTGAGTATTTTATTTATTTGCTTATTTGCAGCTATTGTAAAAGGGGTTGAGTTCTTGATTTGATTCTCCATTTGGTTGCTGTTGGTGTATAGAAGAGCTACTGATTTGTGTACATTAATCTTGTATCCGAAAACTTTGCTGAATTCTTTTTATCAGTTCTAGGAGCTTTCTGGAGGAGTCTTTAGGGTTTTCAAGGTAAATGATCATATCATCATCAAACAGTGACAGTTTGACTTCCTCTTTAATGATTTGGATGCCCTTTATTTCTTCTCTTGTCTGGTTGCTCTGGCTAGGACTTCCAGTACTATGTTGAAGAGGAGTGGTGAGAGTGGGCATCCTTGTCTTGTTCCAGTTCTCAGAGGGAATGCTTTCGACTTTTCCCAATTCAATATAGTGTTGGCTGTGGGTTTGTCATAGATGGCTTTTATTACATTGAAGTATGTCCCTTATATGCTGATTTTGCTGAGAGTTTTAATCACAAAGTAATGCTGGATTTTGTCGAATGCTTTTTCTACATCTATTGAGGTGATCATGTGATTTTTGTTTTTAATTCTGTTTATGTGGTGTATCACATTTATTGACTTATACATGTTAAACCATCCCTGCATCCCTGGTATGAAACCCACATGATCATGGTGGATTATCTTTTTATATATTGTTGGATTTGGTTAGCTAATATTTTGTTGAGAATTTTAGCATCTATGTTCATCAAGGATATCGGTTTGTAGTTTTCTTGTTTGGTTATGTCTTTTCCTCGTTTTGGTATTAGTGTGATACTGGCTTCATAGAATGAATTAGGGAGGGTTCCTTCTTTATCTTGTGGAATAGTGTCAAAAGGATTGGTACCAATTCTTCTTTGAATGTCTGGTGGAAATCTGCTGTGAATCTGTCTGGTCTTGAACTTTTTTTGGTTGGTAATTTTTTAAATTACCATTTCAATCTTGTTGCTTGTTATTGGTCTGTTCAGGATATCTAATTCTTTCTGACTTAAGCTAGGAGGGTTGCATTTTTATTGGAATTTATCCATCTCTTCTAGGTCTTCTAGTTTATAGGTGTAAAGGTGTTCATAGTAGCCTGAAATGATATTTTGTATTTCAATTATGTCAGTTGTAGTATCTGTTTTGTTTCTTAATGAGGTTATTTGGGTTTTCTCTCTTCTTTTCTTGGTTAATCTTGCTAATGGTCTATCAATTTTATTTATCTTTTCAAAGAATCAGATTTTTGTTTCACTTATCTTTTGTAGTTTTTGTTGTTGTTGTTGTTTTGTTTTAATTTCATTTAGTTCTGCTCTGATCTTATTTCCTTTCTTCTGTTCGGTTTGGGTTTGGTTCGTTCTTATTTCTCTAGTGCCTTGAGGTGTGACCTTAGAATGTCAGTTTGTGCTCTTTGAATCTTTTTGATGTAGGCATTTAGAGCTATGAACTTTCCTCTTAGCACCACCTTTGCCATATCCCAGAGGTTTTGATAGGATGTGCCATTATTATCATTCAGTTTGAAGAATAAATTTCCAACCTGATTTTGTTTTGACCCAGTTCTCATGTTGGAGCAGGTTATTTAATTTCCATTTTTTTTGCATGGTTTTGGAGGTTCATTTTGGAGTTGATTTTGTTTTATTCCACTGTGATCTGAGAGAGTGCTTGATATAATTTCAATTTTCTTAAATTTATTGAGGATTGTTTTAGGGCCTATCATACGGTATATCTTTGAGAAAATTCCATGAGCTGTTGAATAGAATGTGTGTTCTGCAGTGGTTGGATGAACTGTTCTGTATTTATCTGTTAAGTACATTTGTTCCAAAGTATATTTTAAATTCATTGTTTCTTTGTTGACTTTCTGTCTTGATGACCTGTCTAGTGCTGCCAGTGGAGCATTGAAGTCCCCCACTATTACTGTGTTGCTGTCTATCTCATTTCTTAGGTCTATTAGTAATGTTTTAATAAATTTGGGAGCTCCAGTGTTAGGTGCATATGTGTTTAGGATTGTGATATTTTCCTGTTGCACAAGGCCTTTTACCATGGTATAATGTCTCTCTGTCTCTTTTAACTGCTGTTGCTTTAAGTTTTGTTTTGTCTGACATAAGAATAGCTACCACTGCTTGCTTTTGGTGTCCCTTTGCATGAAACGCCTTTTTCTACACTCTTTTACTTTAAGTTTATGTGAGTCCTTATGTGTTAGGTGAGTCTCCTGAAGGCAACAGATAGCTGGTTGTTGAGTTCTTATCCATTCTGTGTTTCGACGTGTTTCCAGGATTGGTTTCAAGATTTAGAGCTCCTTTTAGCAGTTCTTGTATTCATGGCTTGGTAATGGTGAATTCTCTCAGCATTTGTTTGTCTGAAAAATACAGTATCTTTCCTTCATATATGATGCTTAGTTTTGCTTGATACAAAATTCGTGGCTGATAATTGTTTTGTTTGAGGAGGCTGAAGATAGGGCTCCAATCCCTTCTAGCTTGTAGGGTTTCTGCTAAGAAATCTGCTGTTAATCTGATAGGTTTTCCTTTATAGGTTACCTGGTGCTTCTGTATCACAGCTCTTAAGATTCTTTCCTTCAAATTAACTTTGGATAACCTGATGACAATGTGTCTAGGTGATGATCTTTTTGTGATGAACTTTCTAGGTGTTCTTTGTCCGTCTTGCATTTGCATGTCTAGGTCTCTAGCAAGGCCAAGGAAGTTTTCCTCAGTTACTCCCCCAGATAAGTTTTCCAAACTTTTAGAATTATCTTATTCCTCAGGAGCACTGATTATTCTTACATTTGGTCATTTAACATAATCCCGGACTTCTTGGAGGCTTTGTTCTTTTTTTAATATAATAAAAAATAATAAGAATATTTTCTTATTCTTTTTTCTTTGTCTTTGTTGGATTGGGTTAATTCGAAGCCCTAGTCTTCGAGCTCTGAATTTCTTTCTTTACTTGTCCAGTTATATTGCTGAGACTTTCCAGAGCATTTTGCATGTCTATAAGTGTGTCCAATGTTTCCTGAAGGTTTAATTGTTTTTCTTTAAGGTATCTATTCCTTTGAATTTCTCCTCTCACTTCTCATATTGTTTTTTTGGATTTCTTTGCATTGGATTCACCTTTCTCTGGTGCTTCCCTGATTAGCTTAATAACTAACCTCCTGAATTCTTTTTCAGGTAAATCAGGGATTTCTTCTTGGTTTGGATTCATTGCTGGTGGACTAGTGTGATTTTTTGGGGGTGTTAAAGAGCCTTGTTTTGTCATATTACCAGGGTTGGTTTTCTGGTTCTTTCTCATTTGGGTACCCTCTGTCAGAAGGAAGGTCTAGGGCTGAAGGTTATTGTTCAGATGCTTTTGTTCCATGGCATTTTCTTTTAATGTAGCACTCTCCTCCTTTTCCTATGGATGTGGCTTCCTGTGAGCCTAATTTCAGTGCTTGTCGTCTCTTTTCTGGATCAACCACCCAACAAGTCTACTTAGGTCTGGGCTGGTACTGGGAGTTGTCTACACAGAGTCCTGTGATATGAACCACCTAGGGTCTCTCAGCCTTGGATACCAGCGCCTGCTCCAGTGGAGGTGGCAGCAGTGTGTAATGGACTCTGAGGGTTCTTAGCTTTGGTGGCTTAATGCTCTATTTTTGTGCTGGTTGGCCTCCTGTCAGGAGGTGGCGCTTTCCAGAAAGCACCAGCTGTGGTAGTATGAAGAAGAACCAGTGGTGGGCAGGGTCCTAGCACTCCCAAGAGTATATGCCCTTTGTCTTCATCTACCAGGGTGGATAGGGAAGGACCATCAAGTGGGGGCAGTGCTAGGCTTATCTGAGCTCAGACTCTCCTTGGACGGGTCTTGCTACAGGCTGCTGTGGGAATGGGGGCGAGGTTCCCAGCTTAATGGAGTTAGGTATCTAGGAGGATTATGGCTGCCTCTGCTGAGTCATGCAGGTTGTCAGTGAAGTGGGGGAAGGCTGGCAGTCACAGACATCACCCAGCTTTCATGCCAACTGAAGGGCCAGTCTCACTTCCACTGTGAGCCCCCCAACAGCTCCAAGTCTGTTTCCAGGTGGTGGGTGAGCCAGGCTTGAGAACTTGCCCCATGGTACCTGCCTCCCGGGCTGTGAAAGAAAAGGGCTTATTTCTTTCTCTGCCTGTGGAGCCTGCACACTGGATTCACCCCCTCCCCCAGGTTCTGGCCAGGAGACTTGCTTCTCACCTGGTTCAACTAGTGACGAAGTTCAGCTGGAGAGTTCCTTCTCCCCGTGGTGTTCCCCCGCCCCGCCCCTTCTCCTCTGGCCACCCTCCCAATGGATCCCTGCCGTGCCAGGCAGGAATGGCCTGCTTGAGGACCCAGCAAGCTCTCAGAGCCTTTCTGCTGCTTCCTCTACCCCTATATTTCACTCCGCTCTCTAAGTTGATTCAGCTCCAGGTAAGGTAAGAAACTTCTTCCACAAACAGACCTTCAGTTTCTCCAGTGCTGGTGTGTGTTCAGGAGAGGAGACTCTCCCACTTCTGCAGTCGGGGCACTCACAGTACTTGGAGGGTCTCCCGGGTCCTGCGGGAGCAGTCCCCTTCCTTCAGAGGGTCTTTGGGTCCTCTCCGGATTGCTGGTTTGTTCTTGCAGTCAATCTGGAGCTAAAATTCACAGTGCAAACCTCCGCACACTGCTCCATCTGTCTGAGGGGGAGCTGCAATCTAGTCTTGCCGCGGGTCCGCCATGATGATCCCTATGACCTTTTTAAAGTTGTATTTCTCAAACACAGACATGAAATATTTAAAATAAACCTGGTTTTTTTTAGTCATGACTTATATAGGACTATCCACCACCAGGTATTATTCACCATTGAACAAAAATACGAAAGCATCTGGACACACGGGAAAAGGAAATGAGGTATACATATTAGAATGGAAGAGGCAATCAATTTCATAATTGTATCTGGTGGTAGAAATACTTTTCTAAGAAAGAAGTCCAAGAAAATAAACTGAAAAACTATGAAAGCATTACAACTAAAATATCAATCAAATGAAGTTGCTGTATACTGTTGAGCAATCAGGTGTTGAGGTGGTCTTTTAGGACAAACAGCCAAACTGAAAGTAACAATGTAGGTTTTATACATTTATTGCAACAGTGCAAGCAACAGGCAAAGAGTCCCTGGCTCTCCGGTTTTCCATTTGTCTCTGTAGAAAGGTAGCAGAAGGATGTCAGGTTGATGCAATGTGGATAGGGAAAATTATCTCACTGCTAGGGAGCCCCAAACCAAAGACTTCTGCCTCTTTAAGGACCTGAACAGGGGAGAAGACAGGAAAGGGCTGAGAGTGGAAAGGAACTGAGTTAAAGTAGAGAAAAGTACCTCAGCTGAGATTCTCACCAGGGAGTTCTTGGTGAGGACACCTGGGAAGTATCTCAGTTGAGTCTTCAATACAAAAGACTTTGAAAGGAGGTGGTTGGGCTAGGAATGCAGATATGTAAGAGCATGGTTGGACTGGGAGTGGATTGCTGAGTCCTGAACTGCCAGTCCCTCCAGAAAACTGTGAGGCACTGGATTTGCACACCAATTTTTAGTGTGGTGAGGTTCACTTTCACTACTGAAACTTGCCAGGCAAAACCTTGTAATTGCCCATGGTCAGTCCTGAAAGATCATGGATACAATTTTTGGCCCGAACCGGGACAAAATTGTTAGACTATTATTTCACAATGTTAGATTATTACATTATAATAATGTTACATTGTTACATTATTACTTGAAAATAATAATGTATTTTACCAAATATTAAAGCACTAAGATTATATTACCCAAGATGATTTCCATTCTGAATACCGTATTGTACATATTTCCTTCTGTTTATATATTATATACATATAAATATACCCACATATATCTATATACAATTTTTTTACCAAAATGAGATCATATTCTTTCTCTTTTGTAACCTGCCTTTTTCAACTGATGATTTCCATCACTCCTTGAAAATAATTTTTTATCTTAGCATTTTAATAGATGCTTTGTCTAAACCCACATCTAATTAACAACCACATATTGCATCTTACCATCAACCACTCAAGTCTCTTCTAATCTAGAGTGGTCCCCTTTTTATTAAAAAGTATATATATATTTTATATGTACATTTAACATATATATACTAATTATACACAAACACCATATAAAATTAGTATACCAATAGGAGCAGGGGAGAGTGACTAGTGAGCTCCTAGTTTAGATATGATCATAAGACTCCTTTCTAAAGGGATTGCACTTCAGCAGATACTTCAATGATATTAATGTCATGTGTTTTAAACTTAAGTATTAGACATTTTATAGCTATAGGGTACTCATATTTTGATGTGTTCCTTCCCAGGTTATTTAATTTGATCTCTTAATACCAATAACTAATGCCACAAGGCACTATTTTGAAAAACAGGTATTAACACATAAGAGAAAGGATCCCTTCTAGTGCTAACGTATAGGAACAATGATTAGATTATCTTTAATGTACTCTGAGATCACATTTCATTACATGTACCAGGCCATTTGTATAATTTTATGATTAAAGTATTAAAAGATAATATGCAAGTCTCTTTCTGTTGTAAGTACCTAAAATGTAGTTTTAAAATAAAATTTTTAAAATGAAATAAAAAGTTTAATGTTTTAAATGTAGTTTTTTCTATGTGTAATGCCTCAATATTTCAAGAACCCAAAAACTCAATGCTCTTTTGCTTTATATAGCAGTTTATTCATAGACTTGCCTGACACTTCGGAGTTAAAATGAGCTGGTAGTTTCATTCTCAATATCTGGTTGCCTTCAGCATCTTGTTTCTGAAGAAATTCGATCAACTGAAATAAGATAAGTTTTTTATAAGAAGCATTGCCAGACCTTTCGTTGGTCCTAACCAATTTGACATCTATTTTCACTGGGAAAAGAAATGGAAGTCAGCTACTAGCACTAGCATTAGAGGCTGGGTTAACATTACCTGCAGGCTATCGTGTCCTGTTTCCATAGAAATGAAGTTTCGATTGTTGAAAATAGGAGACAGACTTTAAAACCAGCATGTCCTCTCAATAGTGAAAAAATTGTGTAGATGTGTGTTCACATTTCCAGACCAAAGAGGCTGAATAATTCCATGTGATGAGCTTTCCATTGTGATCTGAAAGTCTATGGGGGAAAGTAAAACTTTCATAAATTTTGATTAGAGGAGTATGGGCATGTTAATCTAACAATGATGTAAGATAGCCATAATGCTTCCTAAGAGGCCAGAAACATCAAAACTTTCTGTTTATCACATTTTGAAAGCTTTAATATACTTAGTCTGGAATTTATAATTTAGTCTCTTGAGAGATCACAGAAAGCTGACATTTTAAAATGAGTAGAAACATTTTCATCTCTTCAAGATTGAAGTCAGACATTGAATGTATATAGTCCTATTTGTTTGCTGATTTGACGGGTTGAAATCAGAGAATGCAATTGCAGTTTATTTGTATTGATATAAAGTTTAGTTCAGGAAACTGGACATTGTCCTCACTTTCATATATACTTGTATTTTGAAATACAACCTTATTGAAGTTTGTTATTAGTGGATCAGATCAAACATTTTTAATAGCCTATTGAGTATTGCAGAATGGGGCAAATAAAATATAAGTATCAAATTTTCAGATAACTAGCATGAATATAAGAACAATGGAGAGAATAATCTCATGCCCTATGTCTTTGACTATATACCATACTTTAAATTATTTATGTGAGATATAAAGTTGTAAATTTATTCATGTTTTTTCTTTTTTTCTTACATGAATGGGGGATTACTGGTTGAATGCTTTCTGGAATTTTTAACAGAGAAAAAAACATTTCCATAGCAGTGTTAGGTTTGAGCTAATACACACCTTTTTTCTTTAAAAAAAACAGTAGCCCAATTACCGATTTTGATCATTGCTATGTGATATTTGCTGATAGTCTACATTTGTTATACTTGGAAATGATAGCAGTCATTAAGTCATGAATGTATAAAACATTTTTCATTAACATTTGGAACTATGAAAAGCAGGCCGAAAATAATGCAATCAAATTAATTCAAAATTAAAAAATTAATATCTAGTTAAGTTTTCTATTCACACTTGCAACCAATTTTAAGTTGATTTAAAATAATTATGACTCCTATGTTTGGTTTTAAAAAAAAATTGAAAAAAAACAAACAATTTACTTATCATTGAAGTTCCAATGTTAGGTCTCAAAATTTTATAATTATAATTTCGTAAGTTGTTACTTTAAATAGGAGAGGTGTGGTGATGTTAATAGAGGGAAAATCCATGCCCATATATAGCATTAATATCAGTGATATCTGATGATTGAGATTTCTTTGACCATTCCACTAGTGGGGATTTGATGACCATTTGATATTTCAATTTGCTTCATAGTGTTATCCTAATCCAAAATGATTGAACTTTCACAAGATCCAGCCAAACATTTTAAACCTGCAGTTCTAGGATAAAGAAGTGCTCAGTTATAGAGATGCATAGGTGACTAGCCTATGCTTATAATCTACATGACTCTCCTGTGTTTACAACTGGAGTTATCACAAAGAAATTTGTCACATGCACTCATTGTAGAAATACTAGAATATATTTCTTCAACATTTTGTCTTCATTACTGCTTCTGGATCCTTTCCAAATAGTTAGTGCTTATCAAGCTTGTACAATTTGCTAAATGTACAGATGAGCAAAATTGCCAAATGAGAGAGATAGCCAAAATCCAGGAGGAGAACTAGAAATAGGTCCTTACGTGACATATCTTTTGTTATGCTTTATTAGATGAGTGTGAGCATTTTACCCAAATCCCTAAATGAGCTAATCTCCGCCTAGCTCATTAAAATTCTCTCCTGCCACTATTCTTCAGACATCCTAAAATTCCATAAAGTTTGAGCATATTCAAAACTATGTATTTAGAATACAGTTTGAGGGCCTGGCGCGGTGGGTCAAGCCTGTGATCCCAGCACTTTGGGAGGCCCAGACGGGTGGATCACGAGGTCAGGAGATCGAGACCATCCTGGCTAACACGGTGAAACCCCGTCTCTACTAAAAAATACAAAAAACTAGCCAGGCGAGGTGGCGGGCACCTGTAGTCCCAGCTACTCGAGAGGCTGAGGCAGGAGAACGGCGTAAACCTGGGAGGCGGAGCTTGCAGTGAGCTGAGATCCGGCCACTGCACTCCAGCCTGGGCAACAGAGCGAGACTCCGTCTCAAAAAAAAAAAAAAAAAAAAACAGTTTGATTAAGGCACTGTCCTTTTCTTAATGGCATTTATTTTCTAGGGGTGAGGTGGTCAAGAAACAAATGAAAACATAAATGACCAAATAAGATAATTTCAAATGATGATAAATGCTAGTAAGAAAATAATTACAGAATTATTAAATAACCAGTTACTTGACTAAGGAATGGATTCTAAGGATGTGGGCTTTTCAAGGAGATGACCTATGAGTATAACTTGAATAATGAGAAAGAGGCAGCCTAGGACGTGTGGAGAGATTCTAGGGAGAGAATGAAAGGAGAGAAAAATTTCCTCAGATTCTTAGGTTGCCACATCCAAAAGATAGAAAAAAAGACTCATGTGGCAGATGAACATGGGACTGGAGATTGTAGAAAGACAAAGATCATGTAGATTTGGGTGTATGATCCATGGATATCAGTACCAGCATTGAGGAGAACTTGTTCTATTTCCCGCTCCAGAACTACAAAATTAAAATCCATAGGGGTGGTTCTGGAAATCCATGCTTTACCAAACTTTCCAGATTTTCATGCATCCTAAAGTGTGAATTAGCATGGGTATATGTATGATTTTGGGAATGATTACTTAGATGATGGTTGATTTTGGAATTTAGTGTAATTTAAGAGAGCTATCTTTGAAAAGAGGTTGCAGCAAGGAATTTATGTGTCTTTAAAAATATTCTGGTTTCCGTAGGAAGGCACTATTGAAACAAGAGATACCAGGTTGAAGGCAATTACAGTATTGTAACTGACAAATAATTTTGGCATGAACTAGATTGGAGTCATTGATTATAAAAAAAAGTATTTTTTCTGAAAAGATTGAAGGGCGAATTGGATGTTGGGTAAGAGGAAAATACTAGAAACCAAGCCTCTTTCAACAGCTGTAGTTGATTGGGTAATTTACCAAGATGGGAATAACTGAAAGATGAACAGCTATGATGGAGAGAAAAGAAGATAATTGAGTTCAGTTGTGGACCTCTTGAGTTTGAGATGTATCCAAGCTTATGTATCTGTATAGTATATTCCATATAGTATCCAGGATGCGGTTTCAATACTTACAAGTTATTAACAAAAACCCAAAAACCAACCTGATTTTCAAAAGGATAAAATATCTAAATAGACATTTCACTGAAGAATACATATGCATGGCAAAGACACAAAGGACACACACAAAAAGATACTAAAAGTCCTTAGGTAAATGTAAATATAAACCAAAATGAAACATTAATAACCACCCACCGCAAAGACTACACATTCTTCTTAGAATGACAGTGCTAAGCTGAGGTGAGGATGTGGAGCAACTGGGACCCTCAGTTATTTTTAGTGTGTATGCAAACTTCTAAAGCGAAAGACTAAATTGTCTTCAAAGGAACAAAGGTGAGAATGACATCAGACTTCTGGTGAAGAATGCTAGAAGAATTTGAAATAAGTTATTTATTATTATGAGTCAAAAGTATTTAAACACAAAATTTTATCATATTTGGTCAAGTGGCTAATTAATATTCCAAATTTCAAATATAAAGACATTTGTTTACATACACAATAATTCAAAAAATCTAGTATACACAGTCTTTTTCTAAAAAAAGAAAATTACTGTTTGTATTTCAACAAAACGACAAAGAGGACTACAACAAAGAGAAAGGTAGCAGTATAAGAATAATTAAGCAGTAACCAAAACAGCATGGTACTGGTACCAAAACAGATATATAGACCAATGGAAGAGAAAGGAGACCTCTGAAATAACACCACACATCTACAACCATCTGCAGCACTATTTACAATAGCAAAGTAATGGAACCAACCCAAATGCACATCAGTGCTAGAAGGGATAAAGAAAATGTGGTACATATACACCATGGAATACTATGCAGCCATAAAAAGGAATGAGATCATGTCCTTTTCAAGGACATGGATGAAGCTGGAAGCCATCATCCTCAGCAAACACAGGAACAGAAACCCAATACTGCATGTTCTCAGTCATGAGTGGGAGTTGAACAATGAGAACACGTGGACACAGGGAAAGGAACAACACACACCAGGGCCTATTAGGGGATGGGGGATGAGGGGAGGGAACTCTGAGGATGGGTCAATAGGTGCAGCAAACCACCATGGCACACGTATACCTATGTAACAAACCTGCACGTTCTGCACATGTATCCCAGAACTTAAAGTAATTTTTTTTTTTTTAAAAAAAGAATAATTCAGATCGGCAATGAGATGAAATCGTAGATGACAGGCATGCAACAGGCTACAATAAAAGTAGTCCAAATTATGTAATGAAGACCCCATGAGAATGTCCTAAGAAAGAAAATGAATAGTGTGATTAAAAAAAAAAAGTTTGTTATTAGTAAGAAGGCTGAATACAATGAGGGGTGGAATAAAGCAAGTACTTTTTTTTGTAGTATGATTAAAAGTAAATGAACAAGCTTGAGATCTGAAAATCAGAAAATCAGTTATGAGCATGATCAGTGACATGAAACACTTTTCCTTGATAATAATAGATAAAAGGATAACTTAAATAGCAATTCCCATATGTTGCCCTTCCTATCTGTTCCATTTTTAAATAATGTACCTTTGAACAGCAAATACTTAATGACCATTGTTAAAAAATAAACTTAGGCACCTTAAAATTTTAGAGTGTAATTGAACAGATAATGATTCCTGAATCAGGCAGCTCCAAACCACAAATGGTTTGAACTCCACCAAAAGGATACAAGGGAAAAACTCTTACAGTGTGTGAGGAAGCAAGACAAAAATATATTTGGTTAAAGTGGAAAGTCCCTAGTGAGATAAGAGGTTAATTCATGGATTTTAATTGGTAAAATCTCTGGTTAGAATTTACTTGGCAGTTTCTGATTACTTAAGCTTGGGTTTTTTTTTCCTAGGCTGTGACCAGTCACAGTGAGTCGAGTTTTGCTTTGCTTACTGAGAAACTCAGGATGCTAGAGCTGCTCCGTTCTAATGGCATTGCAATTAATTACTCTAACAACATAAAATAATATATTCTGTCTCATATGCTCAATCCCAGTACTGAATTCCACATAAGATAACACAAAAGAGCAGTGCTTTCAATATTTGAGTTAACGTATGGAGAAACTAGGAAGACAGTTATTGTTATAGAACAGAATGCAAATACTATAACAGAATAATAACATTGAGGATGAAGATGGCATTAAGGCTCTGCCAGAGAAGCAGAAGTTCACGCTCTTTCTCTCTTCATATGTATATACATACATTATGAACAAATTACAGTGTATTAAAGGGCTGACTAAGCAAGTCTGAAGTCCATAGGGCAGGCAGGCAAGCAAGAAGGGAAGACATACAGTGTCTGCAATCCTGAGTATGAGCAAAAGTATGGAGTCTCTCTAGTTCATCCTAGCAAGGCAAAGACTTGTATAGCCATATCATAAAGTAACATGGGAGTATCATTGCATCATCTTTGCCATACTCTATTTATTATAAATGAAACAGGTTTGTGAGATACTTTTAGAAAGTGAAACATCATGTTAAATATAGAGTCATTTGAAAATAAGATTCTTTTTACTCCATAAAGAGATGTCTTTATTTTGTAATCACTGGACTATATCTCTGCAGTTTAAAACAGAGAAAGGGATTGTTAAGTGATGGAAAATTCCAGAACAATTACTGATACTGAAAAATAAGCACCATAAAATTATAGAAATCTAATTTTGCTATTGGAAAGGCTCCTTAGCAGCTACTCACTCCTAATCAGCCTGAGGTTGTAATGAATAGAATAATAAGCACCATTAGAATAATTCACTATTCATCAAGAATAATAAACCACTTAGAATAACAAGGCTGAAATAATAAGCCAATGCTTAAATCATGAAAAAGAAATAGGGGGGAAAAGGAGATTCTTAGAGGAGTTTGGCTTAATGCTGTCATGAGCTACTGAGCTCCTCTAATGTGTTGAATTGTTTATTAACCTCTTCAGCATCCCACCACATCTGTATCCTTCTCATTATCACTTGGTGTCATTTGTAGAACATCTATACCAGACTCATTTAGAGTGCTTATTGAAACAGAGAGAGATCACACACACACACACACACACACACACACAGAGAGAGAAAGAGAGAGAGAGAGGAAGAGGGAGAGAGAGACAGAGGAAGAGGGAGAGAGAGAAGAGAGAGAGAGAGAGAGAGAATTTGAGAGACCTTCCAAGGCTCCACCCTGACTGGGATGATTCTTCTTTATGTCTACTTACTATTCCACTTCCATGTCAGTTGCTTCTGCTGTCCTTTGCACCTATAATGGTGGGATTGATTTTTAATTTCAGCTGTCAAAAATCTGCCCATGATTCAAGGCCCAGATCAATAGCTATTTCCTTCTTTACTCATCTCAGATCCATTTCCTCACTTCCTTAGCCTCCCTGGTCCAAGTGAGAGTAGGATTCAGAGAATCTTAGAAACAAAAGATACCTTAAAGATTACTTAATCCAACTTCCTTGGTTTTAGGAGAGAAAATACTAAGATTTTCCTTTAAAGAAAAATCTGCTTTCCAAACAGGTAATGATAACGTTGCTCTTAACAAGGGAAAAAAATAGACATATATGAGAGTGACTTATGTGACTATTACTTTTTTATAGACTTTCTTAAAAAAGATGTCACTTTAAATTAGAAATATACAGATATAAATATGTTATATTTGATTATTTTTATTGCTTATAAAACTGTATGAACCCTAGGGAGATGCTGAAAATAGAGGAGAGAATTGTAGGTATAGCCATAGCTATGGCATACTATGGTATAGTATTGCCATAGATTCCATGGATCAATGATGTGTTCCAGTTTGTTGACTCGCCCCTTTCAGCAGCTGTGTAAATCAGCTGACTACTCTGTGACCCTCTTTAGCTCTCTACATTATCATCTATCTATCACCGATCTATCATCGCTCTCTCTCTCTCTCTCTCTCTCTCTCTCTCCCCCCCATCATCTTTTTCAGTAATATCTGAAAAGGAAGTTGCATAAGTTAATGAGGTGATTTCAGTATTTTGAAAAATATGTTCTAAATGACTCTCTATAAATATGAAATATCCATAAAATTAGCCCCATCCTCCTCCTCAAATATTTGAGTTTCTTTAAGTATACCACTCAGTGAATAATTTGGTAAAGAATTTTTACCTACTTGAAGTTATCCATGTTTGTATTCCTGAAGTAGCATATAATTTAGAATCCCCTTATGTGTTTATGTAATATTTAATAATGTATTACTTATATAATACTTGAGATCTGATGATATTTTATAAAGGAAATCTGTAGATAATTTTATCTAATAAAAAGCATGATGCTCTGGGAAGGAAGATGCTCTTTCAGTATCTTTCACAGGGCTCCAATATGGAGTAGAGAAGTATCAGATTATTTGGTCTTTGAATACAACTTTGATAGTAAATGCAAACAGGTTCTTTTGACAGACTTAATAAGTCAATCAGTACTAATTTCTATACAGTTTAAGACATAATAGACTGCACTGAAAAAAAAAAGGTTAGTGAAGGAAGAAGATTTTTTAGTTATAAATTAGGAAAATATTTTCCATGTTTGAACCTGTTGCAGCCTAGTCTTTTTTCTTTTATTAATTTTTTTCTCAACTTCCAGTTCAATTAATTTAAAGACCAGTCTTATTGCAAATTTTTATCCACTCTTGTTCTCTATTCTTGGTAACTTCATGCATGAATGTGTCAGAAAACATGTGTTTCTAATAGTATTCTAGTGAGTGCATAGATTCCTGAAAAATGTGAAAAGCCCACCATAATGAAATGGAAAACATGTTGGCAAAGACTACAATTAGATATCAAGTAACAAATAATGTCATTATTACATGTTAGCATCTTATATGACCTAATAAAGAGAAACAAATATATTTTAATAGAAAACAGAGTGAGTTTTAATTTGTTCTCTACAATGTATGTTCTATTTTTTAAGAAATTAATTGGCTGAAGCCATGGTCAATTTTCCTGCAAAGGCGTGCTCATAGACAGTGTTAAAAATCTTCTCATTGTCCAGATCTAGTTTTAGCTAAATCAATCATTCTCAGAATGAAAAACTGTGCACTGGATGATTTATTTTGGCTATCTCCAGATTTCTAAGTAGTGCTTTTCATCACTACTAGCTTATGTGAAAAATTAATAAGATAATATGGGAAAGTAAAATACTCAAAGGTTTGGGTGTATCTACAAATAGAGATAAGAATAATAGATGATCACTTTCTCTTTCCCTTCTCCTCTCCTCTCCGGCTTCTGGCTTCTGCTCTCCCCACTCCCCTTCCCTCCCCTCCCCTCCTCTTCCCTCTCCTTCCCTCCCCTCTGCTCCCCTTCCCTCCCCTTCCCTCCCCTCCCCCCCTTTCTGCCCCTCACCTTCCTTATACTCTGGGGGTAATGTGTACTCTAAATACAGTCAGAATGAAATGGCAGCACTCCAAGGAATAGACACGAGATACCTAGCTAATCAGCACCTTGGGAATAGCAGAAGTTTGAGGGACAGTGACTACAAAACAGATTTCCTTTTGCAGACTTGGTTAGACCCAACTTCTCTGAGAAAGGTCTTGCCAATTTAAACATAAAGCTCTAAGGGGAAATAAGCTATATCTTTCTTGGGTGTGAACTTCACTGAAAGGAATATTAGAGTAGGACCTAGCCAGGTCAGTAGAAATTTGATACAAATGAAGGGGTAGGAAATCTTATATAGAGGAATTATATTTTGCAATGCAAGGGAGTATAAAGAAACCCCATTAAAATTGGGGTTTTGCATGTCTGCTACAAAGTACAGATGAGGTATTATCCAACTGGGAAGGATCTTGTATGTCAAGACTTTAGCCTTTATCCTGTAAGCAACAGTTAACATGTAAACACTGTTGAGGAAGAAATTACTGAGTCCAGAATTAAGGCGTTTTTGTTAGCTAGGCAGTTTCTTCAATTTCCTAGCAAGAAAAGATTGAAAAAAAAATTATACTGGTGTCTACTACATGAAAACTATTTAATTTATTCTTCATGTTCTTTAGCTCATGCGATAAGTGCTTGGCATAGAATGCTGTAACGGTGGAAAAAGTTTGCAAGTGATCAGGTAATGAGTGGAAGTGTCAAATGCTGCCATGGGTGCAATGATAACACATAAGAGGGATATTTAAGTTAATCTTGTAGGACTTGAGAAGGCTTTTCAAAAAGGTTTTATTCTCTTTGACACCTCAGAATTGGCATTACTTGTTTTTTCTCGTCTAAATATGTAGAGTTTTTATCACACAGTGTTCATTTAATCACTCTCAACAACACCTACCCCTCTTAAAATTTTTTTCATACCTCAAATAAAATAAACTCCTGAAGACTTGCTATGGATAAATATATGCACAGATAGTCCTTTCAGTTAAGATTTTTTTTTTTTTTTTTTTTTTTTTTTGAGACGGAGCTTCATTCTGTTGCCCAGGCTGGAGTGCAGTGGCACAATCTCGGCTGACTGCAACCTCCACCTTCTGGGTTCAAGCATTTCTCCTGCCTCAGCCTCTCGAGTAGCTGAAACTACAGGTATGTATGCCACCATGCCTGGCTAATTTTTTGTATTTTTAGTAGAGATGAGGTTTCACTGTGTTGCCCAGGCTGGTCTTGAACTCTCGAACTCAGGCAATCTGCCCCTCTGGCCTCCCAAAGTGCTAGGATTATAGGCATGAGCCACCGGGCTCAGCCTCTACTGCTTATTTTCATAAAATTGATTTTTTTTAAGTACCTCTTAGAGAACAGTATCTTAATAAGGTGCATTCTCATCTGAGTAGGCTACACCTTGCAACCAATTTTCTGTCCCTTGTATAGCATGCTTGTTTGTTCAAAATTTTGTGTAAAAAGAGAGACATTGCTTTTTGCCTTCTCTCCTTAAAAGGATTACTAAAAGTCATAGTATTATATTTTCCTCCTCCAGAATTAATTGTATTTTTAAAAACACACTATTTTATATTTAACTTACTGCCAGACTCTTCTTGATGGCCCAACATCAGGAACAATGCAACATCAGTAAGAATAGAAAAGCTGTAATACTTCTCTACCCAAGCAACACTGTTGAAATCATTTCTTCCCCCAGCTCACTCCTTTCTCTGTTGTTCAGTTAAGCATACCACCAAAAGAAAATGCCCAGAGTCTCTTCAAAAGAGCAGCAAACTATTGAAAAATCTCCAGAATCAGGGATAGAAGCTTTATGTTTATGTTCCTGTTCCTACAACATTGACCCCAGCTGCCATCTTAGGTAATGGCAGCTGCTGTAGTGGCCAAAACGCAAGAGCCTGAGTAGACTTCTAAGTTTTGTGTAGCGCCAGTGAGAAGCAGAGGTGAGGAAACTCCATGGTGTCACCTTAGTCATCAATGGTTGTGAGGGAAATAAATTGGTTTGACAACATGTTTGTTTTTGTAACAAATGGAATTAACTTCAGAAGGTTCAAGTGAGGAGACTTTATGGAAGGAACTATTTACAGAAGCATGGGCAAGAGCAAACAAGGACGTTAAAATGTTAACATTCCTAAAATTGAGAGAACAAGTGGAGGAAATAGGATTTCCAGAGTCCAGAAAGTGACTCATGAAGGACAGGCTGCCTGGTGGGAGCTGTTGTCCTGAAGGATGGCAGCTACTGTAAAAAATTCAGGGCTGGAGCAGAGAAGAACTGCCCAGGGTCCTCTTTCCTATTCCATTCAAATCTCCTACAGATGACTCTCTGTTTGCTAAGTCCATCAGGAAGCCAACTGGCAAAAGAGCGGAGAGAATACAATTTGCATTGTCACTCTCCCAAAGCACAATTGGGACAGAAAAATGGGAAGAAGTGGTTAAATGGAAAATAGCCATGTGGTGGTTTATCTTAGGCGTCAACGTGACTGGCTCCAGGTGTGCCCAGATAACTGATTAAACATTATTTCTCTGGGTATTTCTGAAAGAGATTAGCATTTCAATTAGTAGACTAGGTAAAGCAGATTGCTTTCCCCATTGTGAGTAGACATCATCTCATCTGTTGAAGGCCTGAATGAAATGAGAAGGTGGAGAAACAGATAATTCCTCCTCTCTCTGTCTGATTGCTTAGGCTGGGATATCAGTCTTCTCCTGCCTTTAGGCTGGAATTATATACCATTGGCCTCCTGGTTCTCACATCTAGTTCTGGTTCTGTTGGATTAGAACTCACATCATCAGTCTTCCTAGTTTGTAGGCCTTCAGCCATGAACTGTAACTACACCACTTGTTTTCCTGAGTCTCTGCCTTACGAACAGTAGACCTCAGCACTTCTCAGCCTCCACAATCATGCAAGCCAATTCCAGATAGATAGATAGATGATTGATAGATAGATAGATAGATAGATAGATAGATAGATAGATAGATAAAGATAGATAGCTATATCTCCATCCTAATGGTTCTGTTTCTCTGGAGAACCCTGACTAACCCAAGCCAAGAAAACAGAAAGAGAATCCTCCCTGTGTGGCTTATAATGAGTAATATGGGAAAACAAAACAGAGCAAAAATATCCTGGAAGGGACCAAATGTAACTAATATACTGGGGTCAGTATTTTGTGATGGTGGCCACATTTATCTGAGAGGGCTGGTAAAGCCTGAGATGTTGTGGCTATTTAATATTTTTTGAGAATAATTACTTGTAACCCAAATGTTTACTGGGTGAATGACCTCTACCTCCATATAGGAAGAGCCTCAGTACCACTGCCCTCCAAACATAATAAAAATATCCTCATTTATTTTGGGGAGTCCCTAAAGATTCCCTATGTGTGAAAACTGTCAGTTCCATTTGTACTGTGTGACTCTACTTGTCCAAGCCACTGTTTCATGAAATTCCCCTTGAAGAAGTTTCTCTGTTGCCACCACCTAGAATGAAAATGCTTATGTCAATGCCAAGGGTACTATGTATCCAGATGTTTATAAAATGTCTAACCCTTTTTGGGAATGGGAGGAAGTTAGGAAGTTAAAGTGAGTGATGGATTCTGTGCAGCAGTAGAATGGGAACAAAGGTGACTTGTTTATTCTTGTGGGATCTTGAGCAGCAAACTGTGTTCACAGATTCTTTCTCTCTAATGAGCTTAATAGCAAAGTAGTCTAAGGGCCTTTGACAGCCCATGCTTCTCTCAAGCCTGCTCTGTATTCTCCCCTCATCAGAATGTCGTTTCTTAGTTTTTATCTACAGAACACCGAGAAACTGTTGAATGTGTTTGTGTGTGTGTTGGAACATAGACATTGTCTTCACCAAAGGAAGACAAATCTCAATGTATAATTATTGAGGTAATCCTTGATAGAAAGACCCATAAAGAAAAGAACTGCAGGCCGGGCGCGGTGGCTCACACCTGTAATCCCAGCACCGTGGGAGGTCGAGGCGGGTGGATCACTAGGTCAGGAGATGGAAACCATCCTGGCTAACACGGTGAAACCCCATCTCTACTAAAAATACAAAAACAAAATTAGCTGGGGGTGGTGGCGGGCGCCTATAGTCCCAGCTACTCAGGAGGCTGAGGCAGGAGAATGGCGTAAACCCGGGAGGCGGAGCTTGCAGTGAGCCGAAATTGCGCCACTGCACTCCAGCCTGGGCGACAGAGCAAGACTCCGTCTCAAAAACAAACAAACAAACAAAAAAACCCAATATCATTTTATGAGTATTATTTATATTTCAGTTGGCTCCTGATTCCATTTGGAAACCTAGTCTGACACCATCTGTAACCACATTTGCAACTTTTATGTAAGGAACTCCTTCTAAAAGGAAACCAACAACTTTGATCTATTAAACTATGGGCAACTCTTAATAATTTATAGTTACATGGTAACTGTGATATGAAATATCTGGAGAAGCCTCAGTTCTTGAGGTCTTACTTGAAAATCTATGGAGAAAAAGTCATTTTTAAAAATGGTGTGCTGTATTTGTAATATCAGCTAGATTTATTTTATGTATCTATGAATCGTTATCCTGTTATGTCTCCAAACATGCAAACCCTTGGACCTGTTATAAGCAGGATAATTCCTAAAAAGACGACGTTAAGAATTCCTGACCCAAATTACTCATGGATTATTAATTCTCTTTAACTTACTTACTAATTATCATTTTAGTTATATTTGCTCCAATCTTTTGATGTTGGAGTTTTTCATTGTATTGAAAAAAAAAGGATGAAAGTCAAAATGTCATTTAACTCTATGCATACCACACGTCTTGTGTTGAATGGCTCTTATTATTTTTAAAATGTAATAGAAAATTAAAAATCAAGTCCTTACACTTAAAGTACTTATATTTAAGTAGAAAACAGGGCTGAAATATTTCTAGTTTAGATTAAAGCATGGTAATATTTGTTAAGACATAGGTAATATGTCCTTAAGAAAAAAGTTCAGCCTTAGGGCAAACCTTTTAGGATCACCTGAAGATAATATAAGTTTACGTATTATCTTATGATCGACACTGATTGCTTTATTTATGGATTATTTTAATATAAAGCATGAGTATTAAATTCTTACCCATACAGTATTTTATTATTCATGTAACATGAATTTATGTATATTCTACTTTCTGGAAGTTTACCTTTTCCACTTCTAAAACTGTTTTGTCTTAAGAAAATAGAAAATACATTTAAATGAACAGTTTCTAATTGTCCATTTGACAGCTATACTTGGAAGTCTAAATGTAGATTAGACACAACATATTCCAAAGGTAAACTCATCACTTTCTCCAGAAATATACTCCTTTTCAAGCATTTTTCAAAGGTTTTCTATTGGTCTTGAAATTAAAGACAAAACTGCTCACACGGCTTATAAGGCTCCAAGTTACTCCTCAAGCCTTATTTTGTTCTGGTCACAATCTCGTTTCAATTTCTTCAGCAACATTGGTGTAGTTTCCTTGTTCAAGTTTACTGTATTTCCTGTAGCTTCAGGAAGTAGATTTGAAAAAACTGTTTCCTAAGCCTCTTTTTCCCTGCCCTGTAACTCTTGGCTTAGTTAACTTGCGCGTATACTTCAGATCTCACCTCAATATCATTTTCTCATCATTGTTCTAAAATCCTGCTATCATGTGAATGTTTCCCATAAAATTCATGTGTTGGAGACATAATCCCCAATGCAACAGTGTTGGGAGGTGAAGCTTTTCAGGTGTTTAGGTCAAGACTGCCCTCATTAATGGATTAATGATTATAAAAGGGCTTGAAGAGGGAGTTTGGTCTATTTTGACCTGCTCTTCTGCAATGTGAGGGAACAGAGTTCTGGTCCTCCCAAGGACGCAGCAACAAGGCACCATCTTGGAAGTGGGCCTCCCCAGACAGTGAACCTTCTGGTTCCTTGATATCAAACTCCCAGCCTTCAGAAGTGTGAGAAATAAATTTCTCTTCTTTATAAATTAGCCAGTCTCAAGTGTTCCTCTATAACAACACAAATGGACTAGGATAAATCCCTACTCTAAATCAAATACTTTTATGTTTTCTTTCATAGTAATGATCAATTTTATTTAAATATTGACCTGATAATGTTTTCTTCTTTTCTTCTATAATGTAATTTCCATAAGTTCATATATCTCAATAAACTAGTAAAGTTATTAGGCAGTTAATAAAAATACTGAATGTATGAAAAAATTCATGAATAATACATATTGTTGAGTCAGTAGTTTCTGGACTTTGCTTGACGCTGCTGTTATCCCAAGAAAAATGATGAATGGTTATTGTAAGAGTTTTTCCTCTTCACTTTTTTATGAACTCCTAAAAATAGTTCGCGTAATTAAGTTTGCTGGGATACTAATTCCATGAGTTCAAAATATACTCACATTATGAATTTCTAAATTATTTTGCTAAATAGTATATAATAGTGTAATTCTTTAATTTCAAGCCAACTCAGATTAGGAGAATGTGAAATCCTGCTTGCATAAGTATGCCCATCATACTAACCATAGGTATATTGATCATTGGATATTGTCTATTTAGCTTTAGTAGGTGAATGTATTAAAAGAGGTAGATGCCTCTTATACATCTAATATGGTCCAACGTTTTTCTGTTATATAACCACCACTCAGTCATCATATAGCAAAATAGTTTTTTATAAAGTATGCAATTAATCTGTGAACTAAATCATCTACCTAAATGAAACAGATTTGGAAATATTTGTTATACAATACATAGATCAATAAAATTTGGAATCTGAAGACATATTGTAGATTATAGCCTAACTCTTACACCTAGGAATTACCTGAAGAATGTGGGACCTGTGAGTACTTGAATAACGTGTCTAAAGTCACTCAGTTGTTTAATAATGTCTAGATCTAAGTTTTGAAATTCTTAGTCTTTTGCTCTTTATACTAGACATTATCTCATATCTTAGAATTTCATTTGTGCCATAATAACATAGATACTTACTTTAATTTACTTTATTAATTCATAAAGTCATAATAACTATCTCCCTTAAGCCTAGTGTCTATACCTAACCATTTGGCATATAAAATTATAACCAGCAACTGACAAATACCTTTAATTTCAGACTTACTAAGCTATGTTATAAAAGATAATTGGTGTGTTAATTTGGAATATATAATTGGAGTGGATGTTTAAAAATGTGGATCCTGTATTTACTAAGGGAGAAAAACAGAAGTTTTCAGTCTTCAAGTGCAGAACTCCTGAAATAATCGTCAACTACATTTAGCTAATAACATAACTATGCAGGGTATTAGACTTTACTAAAGACTTAGCATATAGGATGAGAGAAGAAATAAGACAAAGATAAATTTAAAATGCAAGAAGCTTTTATGGTTTTGATGATAAAATTATCAGAACAATAATTTATCTTCTTGCAGTTAGTTTGTTTTACTGAAAACAGTAACAGTTTCGTGCCTGCAAACAGTTTCATTTTACTGCAAACAGTTTCATTATGTAATGAAAGGAGTCACCAAGTTACAACCAGAGTGTCTATTCTTTCTACGCTTGTGGGCTTTACTCTTCTTGCATTACTTTTACATAGATTATATGTTGTCAGGAAAATTGGAATTAGATTGTGAAACCTGAAATGTTAATTAAATAATAGTTTTGAATATGTCGATATATTATTTTGATTTTAGTCTTCTATAGTTATCTCATACAGTTGAACCACTAAATGTAATGATCATGACATTCTTCATCTGCACAGAAATGTCTGGTGATTGGACTAATATAGTTCATCAGAGTTTATTTATTGGTGATAATGAAAACAGTAGGAATGACACTGTTGAGTTATATCACACAGTGAGTAAAGAGATGTTAGTACTCATACATAAAGAAAGCAAACATATTTTCTACTTTCTGTAGGTAAAAACCAGTAACAGGTAATTCACTGCTAACAGATCTCTTTCCCTAAGTCTTGTTAGATACTCAGTAATTCACAAGTGTATTTTTTGAGTAACAAGCAAGAAGAGTAAAACAGCAAGTGCTTCATTTGTTTTCTAGCCTGAGCTGAAACTAAGCAGCTCCATGCTGGCAGCACTTTGTGAAGAATTCTGTAATTTATATTGCTTTCCAAGGAAGCTGGAACTTCATATAGATTACTGGTTTTTTGACATATAAAGAGAATGTTCTTATCACTTAAACGGGTGAGTGAAGTCCCCATTTTATAAATCAAATAAACATTTTAGGATTTTCTTGAGAAACAAAAATAGTTTTACATTTCCAAAATATACTATACTTTCATTTCAATGAGATTTCTATAATGTTTTCTATAATATTTGACATACTCCTTTCCTTGCAAGCAATGTTATAGAAAAATATGTGTATGTGTATATATGTAGGTATACACACACACACACACAGTCTTGCACTGGCTTTGGGGTTTGCTTCTACGTGGTGGGGTGTTAACAGGCTCTTTTGTCCCTTGTGATATCTGTGCTTATGTTAGTTCTCATATCTCCAGTGCCACTTGAGCTGCCCAGGGGCACATGTTAGACTGGAATTTGGGTTAAATAAATATGCACCTGGGAGAGAGAGAATAATGTTACTAAATGAAAGAATTTATTGATAATCGGCAGAAAATACCTTCTATGGGAAACACATTTGAAAGTTTTTAGGGAGTAACAAGAAATACCAGAAGCTACATGGTTTTAAATATTCCATTGAAATTCTAAATCCAAGTAGAGGGTAATTAAATACTTGATCTAGAGCACCTTGAGATAGCATTTTATGAAGCCCTCCTATCACACTGCCCAAGAATCTTTCATCAACGTCTAAAGTAACCACAAGGAGGAAGTGATTACTATATGTCCTGTGAGGCTGTGGGCTGATAGTCCTACTCCAATTCTGTAAATGCACTTTAACTGGTGTAATAGCTATTTATTACTGTTCTTTCTTTCGTCTAGAACTCAATCAGCCTCTGTTTAATTAGATAAGCCCTTTGTGATTCAGTAAAATTACTTTTTTGTCTCATTCTCCAATTCTTATATCAAAAGCCTTTCTCTCTTGATCTTTTTCTACTACTTGCATCCACCTTAGTGAGGGCCAGGTTGCTATATACAGTTTTTCAGTTTGTGCACTGCACAAAAAAAACTTGCCCCCCAGAAAAGCAGCTGGAGACTGAAACCCAGCCTGCATTCTTCCTGACATGCAATTTTCCCAGGGGGAGAGCATGTTTTTCTAAATTGCACAAATTAAATAGAGTAGAAACAGCTTATGAGATGACTTAAACATCCTTTTTAATTGTGATTGCTGACATTCCAAAATTAAAAAGAAAAATAAAGCCTAAAATTCCAAATGCTAATTTGTATGTGTGTGCATGTGTTTGTGTGTGTGTGTATACAATATATATTTTCCACTTTGTGGAATTACAGGTCTTCAATTTACATTATTCCATTCTCTTTCTTATAAATGAACCAAATGATGTCTGAGGAAAGACCAGAAGTCACATGTTCATTTTAGCTAAAACCTAATCCCAAGCTTGTGCAAAATATTTCTTATTTTGCATGTCTAGTGTTTGTTGAACACCACAAAGCTTACAGAGTTTCCTGTCAGGCCTATGTATATGCTATAATGAAAGTAAAATATTTAAATCTTTAGTTGTATGGTGAAGTATCTTCTTGAATTAACTGGTAGGAATCCCATTAAGCTGTTTCACACATTCATAAAAAGATGAAAATTAGGTTTGAGCCATTTGATATTCTGACATGTGGTATTTTAGCTTGCAGATAAGATCCTTTTAATTCAAGCCTTGGAAACTTTTACATAGAATGAAAGACTAATATCTGAAATTTCTTATCTATCCTTATCTTAAATTTTAGATTTTTTTGGAGAATCAGAGAAAAGCATATTCAGACTAATAGCTTTAGTAAGCAGGATTCATCACTCTCTTCCTTGACGCCTTAGTTTACGGGACACACACCACCAGCTGCAATAATAAAAGGGAATTTTATCCATAAAATATTGAAAGTTAGACTCTAACACTAAGATTACTGACAATTTAATAAGGATTTTCTCCTCATGCATCATAGCCACCTTCATAGTTCTGATGTATGACTTGGGAAGGAATGTTTTAACACTGATGAAGAAAACACACTGGACAAATTACAGGAATCTCTTTATTCTTTATTTCCTAATCATGGATTCATCTGTGATGTGTTCAAAGCAGAGACTGGCCTTTTAGTTCTGAAACTTTACTTTTTTATGCTTTGTGATATAGGTGTTACAGAGATGATTTTAACATTGTTGTCATTCAATGTGACATTTTAAAACCTAGGAGATATCAAAAACTAAGAGGTTGATTATAGCAAAATGCCAGACTCTGCAATATTTGAATGATCTACACATAGCCACATACTTTTGAAAATTGAGACAACTAAATATATAATGCATTAAATATTTCCTTTTAAAGAAATTTATCTTTAGAGCATGAGAGGAGCAATCTCTCATTAATCATCTATATCAAACTACTCATTATGTTATTGTACAAAACTTCATATCCTTCTACAATTGTACCATTAATCATAGGTTGTACTGCCAGTAAAGAATGCATACATATTTCATGAAAACAAAAGGAAATGTTTTTAATTTTCTTGGCACATTCCTGAAAACTGAAAATTAAAAATATTTAGTATTGTGTCCGGAATTTGCTCCTTCCGGTGGGTTCTTGGTCTCGCTTACTTCAAGAGTGAAGCCACGGACCCTCGCAGTGAGTGTTACAGTTCTTAAAGATGGTGTGTCCAGAGTTTGTTCCTTCAGATGTTCAGGTGTGTCCAGTGTTTCCTTCTTCTGGTGGGTTTGTGGTCTTGGTGACCTCAGGAGTGAAACCGCAGACCTTCGCAGTGGGTGTTATAGCAATTAAAGGCGGCGAGTTCGGAGTTGTTTGTTCCTCCTTGTGGGTTCTTGGTCTCACTGGCTTCAGGGATAAAACTGCAGACTTTCACAATATTACAGCTCATAAAAGCAGCATGGACCCAAACACTGAGCAGCAACAAGATTTATTGTGAAGAGCGAAACAACAAAGCTTCCACAGTGTGGAAGGGGAACCAAGCGGGCTGCCACTGCTGGCTCTGGTGGTCAGCTTTTATTCCCTTATTTGGCCCTGTCCACATCCTGCCGATTGGGCCATTTTACAGAGAACTGATTGGTCCATTTTACAGAGAGCTGATTGGTCCATTTTACAGAGTGCTGATTGGTCCATTTTTACAGAGTGCTGATTGGTGCATTTACAAGTCTTTAGCTAGACATAGAGCGCTGATTGGTGCATTTATAATCCTTTAGCTAGACAGAAAAGTTCTCCAAGTTCCCACCCAACCCAGAAGCCCAGCCAACTTCACCTCTCAGTATGGGTTTGACTTTTTTCTGTATCTTCCAGAGAAAGGAGTGAATACTTTGAAAACTCATTCATATGCATACTATTTCATAAAGTGTATCCATAACGTTTTATTTTTTCTGGAAAAATCTTGTTA
The DNA here is from genome assembly GCF_003255815.1 of Theropithecus gelada. NCBI lineage: Eukaryota > Metazoa > Chordata > Mammalia > Primates > Cercopithecidae > Theropithecus > Theropithecus gelada. The sequence goes on along the minus strand of NC_037675.1, from coordinate 49,939,134 downwards.
CTTATTTCCAGTTGAAACTGCATATTTCTTCAGAAAATTTTAAAGACATTTGAAATTGTCAGAAATTGGAATTTTGTACCCAAAGTTATTATTTCATAAAGAGAAATATGTATATTTAATATTTATTTAAAACATTTAAATTTTTAAATAAATATTTATATTTATTAAAATATTTAAAATTAATAGAAATCGTGAAGTGACAAGGTTCAATTATGATCAGTTGATCTTTTATTAGTAGCTACCGAGCAGCCAATTTATCCCTTGAAATTTACTCTGATCCTTGTAAAAATTTTGAGATGTGAGTAAATATAGAATAGTTGATAAAGATACATGGTACAGAGGGGCGGAGCAAGATGGCCGAATAGGAACAGCTCCAGTCTCCAACTCCCAGCGCGAGCGACACAGAAGACTGGTGATTTCTGCATTTTCAACTGAGGTACTGGGTTCATCTCACTGGGG